>NC_134409.1:35300609-35962276 GCF_038048845.1 Mixophyes fleayi
CAGGGATTAGTGACAGCACTGACATCTCTTTGGTTCCTTGTGATTTGATATGCTGAGATCATCCGAAAAAATATCTGCCTTCACTCTGTGTAGACAATTAGTGCACTTTACCCTACCACCCAATTCCCACTGAATGTGTCTTCTGTCTGATCTCTACTCAGAACATTAAAGGTCTTACAAGATAAGAAGGTGGAAAAACCATTAAAAAAAGTGACTTGAGAACTAAGCATTTCTATGACAAGCAGTTTAACAGGTATGCATTTTGAATGTACTAAATGTGCATTAAACTGGTTTTTCTTGGTGACAGGTCCACGTTAACAATTTGCCCGTAAGGTGTGTCTCCTGTTTCTTTGTTACTGACACCATGCCCTTTCCATTGCTGGTGTTGTAGAATTGTAAAACATTTGGACCCAGGTGAAAGCATCACCCTATTAATGTGAGGATTGTTAAGAGAGCACTAATGGCATAAGTTAGGTAGTGCTATTATAATACACACTGGATTGTCAATTGTAAAGTAACAGAAAGCACCCTACTTCATGCTGAGTGGTTGTCATGGATGAGACTGCATATTTTCTCTCTACAGTGCCTATAAGAGGCTGTATGTATACATATAAGTGGGACTGCAAATGGAGTAAGAATACAATTTCCTTCCTGCATTAAGTGAAAATAACAACTACAAATTTTCTCAGGTACATTAATATGTATGTGTATTTTAGGCTTCAAGACAAATATATTAAAGGCTGGAATTAATAAAGGCTAATTATACCCATAACGGTCTGAAAAGTATCATCACATAGTGCTTGGGGATTTTACCATGGTGTGATTTTTGGACCAGTGGCTCAGTTCAGACTGAGCCGGTGCCCCACTTTACTCACCATAAGTTGCCATCTCCTCTTTCCCCCATTCCAGTACTTTCATCTTCTTATTTTGAACCTTGGGAGCTCTACAGCAGTAGGTTTAGTTGTAAACCCCATGAAATAGCAATATTTTATCATCTTAAATCTGTCTTAGAGCTTTGGCCCCATAATTGTGGAGGCGCTCCCAACATAACTTTCTTGCCTTGCTCTCTGGTACCTTCTGTTGCCACCTGTGCACTCTTCAATACACTGCAAGAGGAACTGCATGGCGATTGCTCCAATCACTAATCAAATGGAGCCTCCCTCCCTCTACCTAAACTTCTATTTTATAGAAATGAATGAAGAGGCAGTGTAGTCATCTCTTTTTATGCAGCTTTGGGTGTTAACTATAGTGAAAGCTCTGCCCCTTTATGCTAATGCCTTTAGTATCTCGTTACATTTCCCGCAAATGTCGCTGCAGTGTGTACGAAATTAAAATCATTGTTCACGACAACATGGCTGTAAAAAGTCGCTAAAGGGACGTCCGCTCTTCCCTTTATCGTCCTAAACAAGGCTAGTGTGTATGCAGTCCATAGACCGAGCGATCGGACCATCGATCGCATGTAAAATCGCTCGGCATAAAAAGTTGGTCGAAATTTCTGTAGTGTGTAGCCAGCTTGAGTATTAGAGAGCACATTGGTGACACACCCAGAGGTGGTGGGGGAAGGGCCAGTAAAGACAGGTAAACTGAGGAGCAGGAACTAGAAAATATTAGTCTCTATACAAAAATGTCTACATTTAAAACCACATCTCTGGTTATCAGTAAAGTAATGACCACTGTAGAGTTTAAAGTCATTCCAAGTATATTGCACTAACTATATGTTTTTTAATATATCAATAATATACCATTTCCCGTCTCATCCCACTTTTATATTGCTTATGTTATTTGTGTTACTATTATATGAAAATAGCACATTAAATGTAAAAATCATGATCAATGTATTTTACCATTCCAAAAAATGAAAGTATGCCTATTTCTTGCAAAAAACATAATCGAAAAACACATTTTAACTGACGCAAGAGCTGTGAGGGTAAAGTTATAGGAAAATTATCTACTGTGGTTTCAGAAAAGCATCTCTTGTGGTGTCATGTATAATCGTTCATAGTTATAGTTGAGAGGAAAAGCACTGAATTTCATAAGGAAACTGTCCCAGAGCTAATTCTATGTGGGACACTCGTCCACACAAATCTCTCATGTGTCACAAGAGAAATGTTGTGCACAGGAAAAGTATTTATCAAAATAATCTTGCTAATGATTAACTTTGTGGCGGCACACACCATTGAGAGCTCTCAATATAAAATCTCTCTATAATATATGGATTTTATTGTGAGACACATTCATTAAGGATATTAAAGCAAAAAAAAAAACGAGTAACTTTGCACCTTGGCAAAACCATGTTGCATTGGAGGGGGAGGTAAATTTAAAATGTGGGGACAGATTTAAATTTGGGAAGGGCATATCCTAGATCAAATTTAAACTTAAGTGTAAAAATAAAGCTATCAAGTATTTGTGTTCTAGATGAAAAAACAGCCAGTATTTATCTTATGTGCAAAATAATAAACTAATTTGCAACCCTTGCATTGTAACATGGTTTTGTCCAGGAGAAAACATACTAATTTTTTTGCCTTACTTTCCTTAATGGATCAAGCCGATATTGACAAAAATTTACATTACCTGGAGATCAGCATTTAAACATTAAACAGAACTTATATATTTTTACTGCATGAGTTATTTAAAGCAATCTTTATTTATACCATTTGTAAAGAGGGATATAAATGTAAAGAGGGATATAAAAACGAAAGGACTCTACAACATTTGCTAATCAATTTGTGTATCCCTAATACTTATATAATAAATAGTGATTTATAAATATGCAAGTGAGGCTGATGCTGTTTTATTGCATGGCTTGATGAAGTGTGTTTTAAAATTAAATTCTTTATACTGATTTCTTCTATAGATAGCTCCATGCATAGTCCCAACTGGATCTATTGAAATTAATGTCTTTCTTCAAACAAAAATCAACTGCTTTGATTTATATGTTTGATCTTGGACTACAAATAAGAACTTGACAGAGATGAGTATGGCTAAGTGGTTAGCACTTCTGCCTTACAGCACTGGGGTCATGAGTTCAATTCCCGACCATGGCCTTATCTGTGAGGAGTTTGTATGTTCTCCTCGTGTTGCGTGGGTTTCCTCCGGGTGCTCCGGTTTCCTCCAAAACACAAAAGAAGTAGCCATTGTGCAGGCTGGAAAAATATTCATGAGCATGCAGCAAATCCATTCACAAGGAAACAGTGACCTATGCCTAATTTGTGTCACTATATTCCCAATGAATTTATAGGCAGAATATTGGTTGAGCTCAGAAAATGGTTGCCTCCATTGTGTGTAGATGATTGCCCACCTTAACAATATTATCATATTTTACATTAGCACAACTATTGTGACAGCTTGTTAGGCTAGGGTCACGTGGGTGTGTTTTTTAGCATGCAGGAATGAATTGGAGTAGTAGGAGCATGAAAAAAATAATTTCAACCAACTCTCTGCCTTGTCAAAATATAACACAAAGTTAAAGTTTAAGGACCCAAACTGGTGCCAAATTGCAACATCAGGTCAACCCGACATGCATACATAAAGAAAATAGTAGGTGGACACAAATAACTTAGCAACCTATAACAAAAGCGCATAGATATATGATGCAATTTAAAGAGATTAAACACAACTACGTCTATTTTGCTTTGGCTGATAAATTGGGAGGAACATTTATGCCTCCTGCAGTACTTTTTGCTTTGATTTTTGGCTTGCTGAGAGTGGCAACGTTTTCCCTCAAAAAAGGATTCTGACTAGAATGTGAATTGTCAAAATCACTCCATGATGTATGAGAGTCATTATCAGTGAAAGAAATATTATGTCTACTCTAAATTTCTGGGTAGGTACCCAATTACCCCTGTGATCACTGCCCTGCAACAAAATACACTCTCCATTCTTTTCTTTGACCTTCCAATATTTATCTTTCTTATAGGCAAGTAGGTCAGATCTAAAAAGTGTTGAAAGCCAATCTATAGAAGCATCAGTGTTCAATAACCCCACGATTGTTGCACTAATGCAGTAGTTTCCATTACATTATGGCGTTTATGTAGTGATTTCTTGTCAGCCTAGGCTTCTGATGTGTTTTTGAGCGGCCTCTCGTATATAGATTACTAAGTCACTTGTGTCCACCGACTTTTTTATTTATTTACACATGTTAGGTTGCCCTGGTGACACCTAGTAGTTACCTGCAATTATCTGGTATGATTCAGGTGTTAAATAGCTCACTGTGTATGCCCCTCTTCCCTTTCACAAAATGTATACATAAGATAGTTTAAGTTATCTAAAATAGAGATACAGAGACATATGTCAAGTGGCTAAAGAAGGTCACAGTTTGATTAGTTAAATTTGTTGGCAGAGAAAGAGCACTGCGGGACAGCTACCAACTGTTACCCAATACAAGGCGTGGAGAATGGCGATCCCACCGTGTATCCACTTAACGCGGGAACTAAACCCTAAATGCCTGGCCGTCGCTAAATTTGGCGTCAGAATGTCTGCACCCCTCTAAACTCACAATGCACTCCCTCACTGAGCCGGACAAGCGACCCTCCTCACTAAAGGACCAAAGAGTAACCATTGCCTCGAAGGGGACAGTGACCTGCGGCGAATGATGATACGATTGTATGTATCAGTCGCTGATTGCAGTGCCTTCCTCCCAACTGTGCCTGCTCTGTGTGGGTGAGGAAAAACTTGGTTAAAACAGGCACTCACTATCAAACCTACCCCCGGCGTGGGTGGGTGGGATCTTGTGAACCAGAATGAGGCAAACCAGGAAGTGAGAGGACCTATATAGGAACTCAGGACCATTCCAATGGACAGCATTCATTCTCCAGTGACATTGCTCAGTACCATTGCTCACACAGAAACATTGGTAGCAGTGTTCTTGTCACTCTCCAGTCTTCAGTGCCATTGCTCAAATAGAAACAGGAGGGGTAGCAGTGTTCTAGTCACTTGACAAAAATTGGAAATGACTGGAAAGTAATGTTATTGAGGTTAATAATAATAATGTAGGAACAAAACAAGAGCCAAATTAGGTGATTTTAGAAATAAATAGAGATCCAAAACCAAAACCAAAACACACAAGGGCGGTTTTGCAAAACCAAAACCAAAATGCGAAGTTAATCCAGATCCAAAACCAAAACCAAAACACTGGGGTGAGTGAACATCTCTAATTTAAATGCGTTCGTCTATAGAAGTGTTAGCTAACCTGTGACACTCCAGGCGTTGTGAAACTACAAGTCCCAGCATTCCCTTCCAGCAATAAGCTGCTATATATTGGCAAAGCATGCTGGGACTTGTAGTTTCACAACACCTGTAGTGTCACAGGTTAGCCAACACTGGTATATAGGGACACTCTTGTCATTATTTCCGCAGGTTATGATTTGAAGGGGGTTGGATTATGATCCAATTTGGCATCAGTTGGGATATTTAAACTTTCATTTTATGTATTCTATTTTGACAAGGCAGCTCTTGGCAACATGGTCCTTTGGTAAGTATTGTGGTTACACATACCTGGTTGCATTGTTGTGCTGTTTTTCTATCCATATATCTGTCTGTCTGTCTGTCTATTTAAACAATTTATTTATAATTGGTGGTCAAGCCACAAAATTATTTTTTAGTTTGAATGTGACAGAATCATTTTATTGTGCTGTTATCGTATAGATTGAATATTGCAAAATAGATTGCTGAAATTTTTTTGTATGTTAAAAGGAGGTGTGATATAAAATTGACCTTGTATTGTTGAAATAATTTTGTGCCAAGACTCAATTGTGTGCTTTACAAAATGTGTTGTTGTCATAGTCTTGTGCCATAAATAAATTGTGTTAGAAAACTAAGCTTTTATAGTGAGGAATCAATTTTGTTTCAGAAAAAAACAGTTTAAAACACAATAGAATGTATTAGATTTTATCTTTTTAAGAAATATGCAAATCATTTAATCTACCTTTCAGTAATATTATGATGACGGAGTTAGTTAGAATCTGCAGAGAAGTTATAAACAGAAATAGAACATATCAGAGGAACAATGTAACTATTTTTTAACCTTGTCTGTGTCATTAAATTATATCTACCTTGGCGGGTAGTTTCTGCTGCAGTCTCAATTTTAATTACTTTTTCAATTATGTCAGCTAACAACTTTGTAAATACATCTATGCTTCCTACATTATATACAATGCTTCCTGTATTATTTAGTATAAAACGGACACAGAGATTAAAAATGCTGGGTTGAAGTGTTTGCCATTCATTGATCTTGATTGTCTTCTAGGACTGATTCATGTATCTATTAGAAAAATCTGTTCTGTGGAATGGTGAAGTGCTCAACACTGCCAAAGGACTTACCTGAACGTCAGAGCATAGGACTCCAGCATCAAGCAAGAAGGGATCAACTCAGATGGTCCAGAAGACAGCAGGGAGACGGTTAAGAGCTGTTAATCAAGGCTCTCACCTGTGACAAGTAAGGCCTTCGGGGATCTTGCCGCAGGCATGCGCCTACATTTCACTTCACATTCGGGCACAAGGCCATGGTAGTTAGTCTGGCACAAGGCACGGGCCCGTTTAGTTTTATACTAAGCCACATTCTTTTCTTGTTTTGGGCACATTCACGCCTTAAGCCTGTACCCTTATCAGTATATCGGTCAGGCAGTGGACAAACATTTTGATCAGGCCTAGAGCCTGAGGAAACTGTAGAGTCAGGCTAAGAACCTGTGCCCACATATCTATCAGTCACTAGGCCCGTGGTGATACTCCAGGCATAAGGCCTGTGAGCCCATAGGAGTTTATAACAAAGTACATTGAGAGAATGACCACACCCAGTTTATTCTTGCCATTCTGTCCATGCTTTTCTGCCAAATTCCCTGGTGTCCATTTTGGAAGAGTCACTGCAGTTTCCCATTAATTTCTGTGTCCTGTGTTGCTGCACACTGCAGTCAGACCCGCATTAAAGGTAGGCTGCTGGTGTGACCTCTATTCCCTAGGATCCATAGTCAGCCTAGGATCCATAGTCAGGCCCCCATTAAAGGTAGGCTGAAGTAACTAACTCATTGCTTCTGTTTTCTGCACCGTGTGACTTTATTGTATTATTGGGTGTTGTATTGCACTCACTTTGTGCTGTACTTTGTGGGTTTTTTTCAGGGTAGTGCACTACACCTATTCTGAGTTATTTGCGCAGCATAGTGACCACATAGTTGTTATTAGGGCCATTGTGCCTTGTTTGACTAATGTGGGTGGCATACACTACTTGTGTTAGACGTATAACAGACTGTGGGTGGGATTATTGTTTGTGTAATTTAGAGGTATAGCAGAGAAGAGGAGCAATATGTAATTAAGGAGCCGATGGAATCCACGGTGAGTAGGACCCATATTGCAATGTTATTGGCTTGCCCTTGCATCCGTGCGAGTAAGGTGTCCGTGCTGGAAACGTCTCCGTGGCAGACACCCATGCCCAGGCTAACGTAACCAGACAGTAGCAACGGGGTGTGGCAAAGGTGCCTTACCCCAGATACATCCCAAACACACCCAGTTTGGCCAATCCCAGAGTTTCATCATCTATAGGACATAAAGCAAGTATGCTTACTGATATTTGGTTGCTCCTAGGACTTGTGCATGAAGTCCTGTATGTTCACTAATAGTGTAGACACTTAGAGATAGAGGTGGAAGCTAGGTTTCTAGTTAAACAGTTCATAATGTTTCTGGCAGCAGAGGTGCCGAATCACTGGGCAAAAGGGAAAGCAAAATTCAAAGCAAAGGTTAGCACAGGTGGGATTTATTTAAAGTTATGAATTGAGGCTACAGCTGACACATAGCATACACAAAATGAGCACACAGGTCTCAAAATAACACATAGACAAATATGGTGAGCCATGCCTAGAATTCTGTACCCACAACGCAATATATGGCAGAAACTAGGGAACAGCATTAATTTTGTACTTATGCATTATATTTTGGTATTGGATTTTCTTGACAAAATACAATTTGTGCTTACAAAATTTGTTTTGGTGCCAAATTTCAAATCTGAAAAAGCCAGAGTGTTCAAAATCAAATGTGTTGCCTGCCACAATATGTTTTGTATAACTGATTTTGTAGACAATATATATCATACTTGCCAACTCTCCCGGATTGTCCAGGAGACTCCCGAATTCTGGGTGGGTCTCCCGGACTCCCGGGAGAGTATGACAGTCTCCCGAATCTGCCCACTTCCTAGTGAAGTGGGTAGAATTAAATTCAAAACACTGCAATTCACCGGGAATCGCGGCATTTGGCATTTGACACCATTTTCAGAGCCCTGCCCCCTGCACGCCCACCTGTCCCCAAGAGCTCCCAGATCATACTTGCCATAAGTTGGCAAGTATGATATATATATATATAGATTACAATAATGCTGCTTGCAGTGGACATATCTATTCGATTAATATTCACCTGACTGTATGGACAAGGAAACTGTATATGGGTTCAGATTTGATAGACACAAGCTTTATGTCTCACACTGCTGAGTAAAACAGAAATTCTCTTTGCTGTCTGAGAACGGCTTTGTTCAAACATTAATATATAATAAGGCTAAGTGCGTGTTCTGTCATGAACATTCTACCACAATTTACGTGTCAGTGTATTGCAATATATGAATCATATTTTGTTTTCCCTCTGCAGAAAAACAAATTGCAGACAAAGGCTTGACGTGTTTGATCTGTGTGATCATTTGGTGTTTCTATGGGAAATTGTGTTTATGTGCTGCTGCGGTAGATTTGTGTTACACTCCAGCATTATTATATTGTAAGGGAAAATAGCATGTGATTCTACGCTGTAGAAGTCGCTTTGTTTTCAGAAATCAGCTGTGTTCTGTAGTGAAGTCATTCATGTATGCCGGAGCCTCTCTATACATTGAGCAGATTATATACAAAGTAATGCTGACAGAGTCTTTCTCTTGTGATAGAGTGTCCTGGTGACAAGTGGAAAAGTGTGGTGAAAAATTGATTTGGTCATGGAATTTACATAGAGCAGGGGGTACACAGCTCCCTCACTGTCCCTTTCGTTACCTAAGATTTCCTCCTCGTCATTGGTTGTTTCAATTAACCAATGAAATGATGCTTCAAGCAGTGGTGGAACTACCATTGGTGCAGCAGCTGCAGTGCACTGGGGCCCATGGAGATAATGGGGCCCACTACATGGCAGATGCAGAAGGTCAGGGGCCCGGTTCCCTCCTACCCGCCTCCCTGCACTGAGGCCCACAGCTCGCTAGATCCACCTCTAGCTTCAAGGTCCACCGTGATATAGAAACCTAGACTAAACTAATGTGCCACCAATTCCCTGGCTTTCCGTCCCACTGTTGTGCAGCAGATACACACTGTAAAATTTGTGGCTCCAGATATTTCTGGGCCCATAAGCAGCTGTACATGCTGCTATGCTTATTACTACACCAGTGGTCAGTGGTTCCACATACGGAGAAAAAAGACAGTGATTTAGAAGAAAGACATGTTAGATGGCAGCTTCCCCAGAAGCTTTTTGCAGAGTGATTGCCAGGAAATAACAAAAATGATTTTCACAGACAAATCACTACACCCTTCTGTGTTGTTTTAAAGACCCTACTTTCATTTCAGAGGAGGTAAAAAGTCTACTGTAAAAACATTGCTCAAGTAATAAAAGTGTATAAAGCAGGAAACTTACTTTCTCCAAGGGACTCTCTACCCGGGGGATGCTGATCATCGGCATCTGTGCCAAATTGTCAATGGGGGATTTTTGCTGTTCTGTTTGCCGTCCCTTAAAATTGTTAACCACACAAACAACCTGTTATAAAAAAAACAAAAAATTATCAGATATATTTTAAATACTTATAAAATACATTTTAATAATTTATGATAAATAAAATGTATATATCAATACTTACTCATTCCTGAGTAATTGCTGTATGACTATAGTGTAATGATATTAGATGAATTATCACACATAACAGAAATGTAAAATGGATAGGACTTATGCTAATATATGGTCAATCTTGCTGTGGAATTTGTTGCAGAGTATTTCCTACTAATCCATGTAAAAATAGTTTCAAAAACTATTTTGCCAATACAAGTGCCACCATGCACTGACAGCCTATTATTGGATGTTGGCACAGATTACTCTGATGCTCATTGGCCATGGGTACCAAGATGACCGAGTGCTCTTGAGCCAGTATTGTCTAAGAGGGCCCATTTTTCTGGATTCCACCCCCCCCTATAGGACAGAGCTTGATGCTGAACAATCTGCCCTGGTTTATGCTATGACAGGGAGTCACATGCTAGCAACCTCCTTCTTAGTAATGCACCCTGGTGCCCTTTGCCACTACCAGAGGTACTGCCCCACTTTTTGGCCCCCTGTTTTGGTGACAAATAGCACATACTCCATAGTACTATAGCTTATTAGATACTGTAATTATTCATTTACTTTTTAAAACAGGTTTGCCTGATGGCATGGTACCCTCCCAACCTATTTAACCAGGTAGATGGCATCTTGCCAGGCAATACACATAACAAAACCACCAACTGAAACCTGATATTTAACATCTGGTTTTACCATATATTTTGGCCTGAAATGTGTCAGTACTCTCTTACCCTAAAAATACATACCAGAAACACAGCTATTGATATTCCAATGAGAAACCCAGCAATGACGTCTGACCAATGATTCCGATATTCTGCCACCCTGTTTATTCCAGTAAGAAATGCCAGACACATCAAGCCAAGGCAAAGGACAGGTTTCGCAAGTCGCGTCCCTTTGGTTTTAATGGTGCTGGTAATATACATCTAAAAGAGAAATAAGTACAAGGAATCATTTGGTTATTAAAATTTTTTAATCAAATGGATTTAAAGCAATAGACGGTAATTACAAGTACATTTTTGGGACATAATATAAGGAATATAAAACATATCACTTTGTAGCTCAAATAGGTTTATGGTCACAAAAACAGTTTTGTCAAGTAAATATCACAACAAATTATTTTGTTACATTTTCTAACTTTGTATAGTAATTTTTTCAGCCACAAATCAGATATGTTAAATAAATATAATACTACATAAATTATAAATGATTCATTTAAGCCCAAAATGTTGTACCCTTTATATATTATGATGTATCTAGAAATCATTTATATCAACAAAACTAAAACCAACCAAGAAGTTGCTGTAGAATAGTGAGATACAAGACATTTATTCTTTACTAGTTTCTGCCATATGTCATCACATAATCATTTTTATTCATTAACTCTTTCTACATAAAGGATTTAGTAAAACATTGATTCATTTTGTGAAGGATTCTGTCAGTTGAAGAAGCCAATTGAAAGTTTAGTTGGTCATTTAGAAAATAACCTGTTACTCTCATAGTTTTATTGGTTCTAGGTAATCTGCCAATCAACTTATCCCCAAGACTCTGCGGGCTAGATTTACTAAGCTGCGGGTTTGAAAAAGTGGGGATGTTGCCTATAGCAACCAATCAGATTCTAGCTTTCATTTATTTAGTGCCTTCTACAAAATGACAGCTAGAATCTGATTGGTTGCTATAAGCAACATCCCCACTTTTTCAAACCCGCAGCTTAGTAAATCTAGCCCTGAGAATGCAATGGATGCATATTTGCCAGTAGGTCATATTTTCCAGGGAAAATGCTTTACTGATTTGTCCCTGGAAATTTTTGTCACTAAAATGTCTTTTTTGCAGTATTGGCCAATTGCTTAATTGATAATTTTCTGCAAGCTAGATTATTATTATTATTATTATTATTATTATTATTATTATTACTACTATCTTTTAATTATGCATCATGAGAGGGTTCCGACTGAACATATGCACGTTAATACGCTTTTTATAACCTGTATCTTTCCTATGAATGTTTGAAGCATCAATGCATTTACTTCTAAATGTGACCCATAATCTATTACTGTGTTGCAATTAGTTCACATTCATAGTTTATTGTTATTATTATCCTTTATTTATATGGTTCTTAATAACGATTGAGAGAAATCTGAAACTATATACCCAGACAGGAACACACCGATGGTGTCTTCTCCGACAGGCTCTTGACAGCGACTGCTTGTAATACACACTTGAAAGGATTCCGATTAATGAACATGACGGCCGCCCACATTGCCGTCTCTTTCAACAGTGACTGTATTAATGTTGCTGATAAGGTGTTAATTTAAGGAGACGTCAGCTCTACAATGTGCTATACACACATTGTACAAATAGTCTCTGTCGAGAGCCTGTCGAGGAACACACCATCGGTGTGTTCCTGTCTGAGTATGCAGTGTCGGATTTATCTCAATTGGATTAAGGTACCCAACCCCTTGCAATAGAATATATAAGATGTAGAGATTTTCACTGTCCCTTGTCTTTTGGATTTGGTTTTGGTTTTGGATCTGTATTGTCGAAGTCAGATAATTGGATATGGTCATTTCAATTACTATCTAACAACTTGATTGTCTTTGTCTGAAAATTATGCGAATAGCACGCTACGGCATGGAGGAGCGTAATCAACCCTAACACGTGGCAAATACTTCTGCACACAATTAGACGGACACATACACTTGTAATTAGCTCATATTAAAAGTAGCTGCAACACATAGTTATTTGTACTGAAATGTAGCAGAGTTTATGGTTAAATATTATAATGTTATATACACATTAGTGAGATCTGAGGTTCAGGTCACAGGAAACATATCATGTCTGGTATCATGCTAATCCCCTATTAATCCGCAAACGTCCGGTTCAATCGCCAAATGGATCGCATCTTGTGTATGCTAGCTATGGATTATAGGGAGTAAATGATTAGAATGATATTGTCTGTGTAATGTAAATAGACCAGTTTGAACTAGTTCTTGGTGGGAAGATTAAGTATGTGTCTTCTGGAGAGCTGACCTCACCTCTGGACGACATTGTTTGAACTGGCCAATGACCTGCATTGCACTGGGCCTTCCTGGAGCCTGAACCTATGGAAGCAAGCCACATCATCTGTATTATTTTCACTAGATCACTGACTGTATATATGTAGGAGCTCTGGGACCAGTGTTCAGTCTACTTGACCACAGCCTTCAGACCTGAATGAATGTACACTGGATCCAGGGCGCCTGCTATAAGTAACGCCTGTACTTATTTTATTTTGCATTGTTACTCTGCTGCATTTTGCTATTAAATTGCATTGTGATTTGGAACCACATCACTGGAAGTGGACAATTGTTATTGGATAGCGACTAGACGTATATAACAGTATTAACTTCGTGTTTTGATTTTGGTTTTGGCAAAACCACCCTTGCGTGTTCTGTTTTTGGTTTTGGATCAGTATTTTTTGGAAACATTTCTAAAATATGCTAAAATCACATAATTTGGCTCTTTTTTTGTTTCTACATTATTATTAATCTCAATAACACTAATCTCCAGTCATTTCCAGTCAATTTTGAACACCTCATAGGTCACAATATTGTTTTCATCCACTTTCGCTCAGACTGCAGCAAGCTGGCTGGATACTAAGTGACAATGGCACAAACACACGGCAGTTCATAGCACATGTAGGAAACATTGTCACACAGCAGTGGCAGATAAGAAAAGTGGTGCAAGGTGGAATTGTCCTTGGGACCTCCCACCCACCCTTATGTTAGATATTAAAAAGGATATGTACAGATTAACAAACAAACCAAGCATTCCAGCGACAAGGAGTGCCACTTTTGTGGCTGAAGTACTTGGTTTGTTTACTGTTAATGAACTCTACAGAGGCAAGTCATGCCCCAGTGGAAGCAGTTCTTGCATGGTTGCCAAAATGTAGTGATCCAATTTCAAGATGCTGCAAACCCTTGGGTCTTGGCGAAGTGAATAAAGAAGTGGATCCACAACGCCACTTAATTTGTTATAATTTCAGTTTGAGTAGCTTGCATGAAACAGTATGGATTCTCCAATGTGGTGGAGTAGGGTAACATGTCCCCCCTCTCATTATCTTATGGGTTAATGAGAATTTCTTAACGGCTTGTTGCTGAAGCATGTAAAGTGTGGCATTCCACCTACTACCTCTTGCTTCAGTTGGCGGCATGGCAGATGATATTTTTTTGCAGCGGCTGCAATGTTTTACATGCGCGCTGAATTTTGAAAATGCCCAGAAATTTTATGGGCCATGAAAAGCATCTTCTGCACTGACCCCTCATTTTTTTAAGAAAGTCTGCACCACCAAGTTTATTCACTCTGTTAACCCTAATGAGGAATCCTGAGGAGAGTCTTAGCAGGGGGAGCCATGACATTCCTGAGTTTTTCCAGCAGATTGACACTGGTATGTTTCTTTGTGAAACCAGTGATACAAAGAGTAGCTTGTGACTGACCTGGCATTATGTGCTGGCACTACTATGCGGAAAGGATTAGGAGGATAATGGTGAAGCTACAGGCCCTGCTGATGATTGTGATACACCTACCCAGTGGGTTATCATGATCATGTAGTCTTTTGTTTGACTAGTACTGCTTGTTCACACATCCGTAGTTTAGTGGACAGTTACTACAATGGCATTTTCTAAGAACTGAATTACTTTTTACTTAGCCTCCCAGTAAAGCTGAGGAATTGCTGTTTGGGAGAAATGGAATTGAGATGGAATTTGTTAGCATGGACTCATCACCTCAACTAATTGGCTAAAGCCTGATGCATTGATGGTGAAAATTGACATACATCCAATTCTAATAGCTGTCATGGCTTTAGTGATCTTCTGTGCAACAAGATGGGTGCTGACTCTCATACTTGGTTCCTCTTTTAAACGATTGCCTCACAGACAATTGTGTAAAATGTTTATTCTTTTTTGTCCCCTTCATCGGTATAGATGTATCACCCCCCAGCAACAGCAGCTGTAGCGTGCAAGGATGTCTCTTGGGAATCAAGGATTGCATTAGGGGAGTTAATTGGAATTGGAAAACTGAAAGCTGGACTAATAATGAAGAAGTGATGATGAAGGCGTTGACGGCAGTGAGGATTGCATGAGGTGTCTATCTATCCATTCTGCTGCTACCTGATGCTGTGCTGCTTGCTACTATACACTATTTGCCACGTTTTGACAAACAACTTGACTGAACTCGCTGCAAATGACGTAACAGAGAGGAGCTGCCTGGATGGTCCACATCTCTACCTCTACTTATTTTGGCCTAGCAAGAGCTGCAGTTACCTTGACAATTGCTGTCTGGGTTGAAACCAATTCTATTGTTTTCTATATTAATTCTAAGTAAATTTACCATTTCATCCTGTCTAAGGCTCTAGTCACTCTCTACACGCGATATTCGGATCTAAGCTTGCCAGCTACCATCTTCCCTACACGCTGTCTGTTCTAAAATAGCAGAAGAGAGAATGAGGGAGGTATACATCTAAAATATATCGTTCAAAAACTTGTGATAGCCGACATTTTTCCGTAAATCAAATTGTGCCATTTTTGGCACAAGAAACGGAGTCATGGTTTGGTTCAATTCGGAACACCAAAAATCGGATCTGTCGGAATTCCCCGCATCCGAACCGCTCATCTCTATTTATTGATGATTGAAATTGTGCTTATTATTACACAAATACTGTGTCCATATATCAGGAGGCGCAGTTATCCTAAAATGAAACTCAATTCTGACATTTAAATGCAGCAAATGAATTATGAAACTGTATATAAATAAGTTACTATGATAACTAAATGTAGATGGAGCTGGATATATTTGGGCAAAATATTTTTTGTCATTATTTTTATTTTTAGTTCATTACATTATCACAATATTACAGTACTAAATAGGTTCTGCTTAACGCATTTACAGTTTTAGCGAGCTTCAACTTCTGTGTTTTTTCTGTGTCCACAAGGACAAATTGGAACAAATTGCCTGCTTGTTCCTGGAGTTTATGCTCCTCTTGTCAAAATGCAGAATACATTATATTTTAATTTGTTCACTGCAATAATCTAACATTTGATCTTTGATGTTCTGCTCACAATGACTGTAATAATGTGCAGGAAGACTCAGTTTAATAAGAAAATAAAAAAAATGGTTCTTTTTTGTAACAAGTGCCTACGGTTGCCATAGCAGCCACCCACATTTCAAAAACGCAGAAGGGAATGTTATTTGTCTAGCAGGGGAAAAAACATTGTTATACTGAACTGCAGCATATTAAGCATGATAATCATATTTGCATATGGTAAAACCAGAGGGCTTTTCACATACGCTCTCTCTCATCCATCACTATTTGTGTTACATTGCCAGCACACAATGTCAGTAAAACAGCCAGTACCCGTACAAAATTACATTAGTGATTGTACTATCTAGTACAGTAATACAACAAGCAATTTGTATGCTCAAATCTCCTAAAGTATATAAGAAATTGTGATAACAATGTTTTATATGTCTCAGAAAATGTTGAACAATTAGCCACCTATGAAATGTAAATATGTTAGGTGGCTACTATCACAATCCTCAGATAAATATGAAAAGTGCAGTATCGTGTCTTGGAATGAATACTATTTAAGGTTGATTAAAAATATTCTCTATAACATATGGCAATGTACCGTTCCAACATGTTTTAGTAAAGAAATAAGTCATTTGGAAGATTATTTTCTATCACTAAGAAATTATAATACTTGTATGTTGTCAAAGATTAAGAAGATCTGTAAATCTGTAACCCATAGCAACCAATTATATTTTTGCTACACACTAGAATGATAACATCAAATCTGATTGGTTACTGTGTATAAAAAATTTAATTACTTATCTGCTATTTGCTTCAGGTGTCTAATTTAAAAAAAAAATGGAGCTATGTTATTAAATCATCACATAATAGATGAGAAGGTACGCTGGCTGATAAACAAAGTCATAGCTGCCAACATTCCTGGATGGACTATCAAAACAACTTAGGCCATGCTCCAATTCAAACAAGATCAGCGATGATACACCCAAACCCCAATGAGTCTATTTCTCAAGGCTCTACCACTGTCATACTCATAGATTAGGAACTGTGCCATGAAAACTAGGACTGCTGGCAAACTATGCACTGCGAGTAAAAGCAACAACAGATGCTCCTTGAATCTTGCCACCAAAGGTCCTTTCCAAAGTTGGACCTCAATAAGCCACACCATTGTTTTGTCATTTTCATGCTGCATATTGTACTTAAGCATATTTTATAATATTTGTTGTGCTTTCTTTAGGTACTATTCTTTCTTAATATCATTATAATACATGGGAATAAATATACTTGTTCTGAGGACTAAAGCACATCAGTTTGACTTGTATAAGCAGATGGGGTTCAGGAGGTTATATTTCTTATAAATGTCTAATATAGTATTTGTTATATCATGTATTATTATATTATATTTATAACTACATTGTATGTACAATGCTTCAAATGTATCATACATATTTTTATGCAAACAGATATTATAGTATTTGGATAAAGCCCAGCCCCGCTTAGTTTAATTATTTCCCAAGTATAAGTACAATTTAAGAGTAATTTTGTATAATGCGTTGCAAGCCATTATAAATCAGCTCGGGAGATCCTAAACCTTATTACACATTGAGGGGTAGCCCACCTCTTCAATCAATGACTGCATGAGGAAAAGTATGGTAACACATAGGCCAATTACTTTCACCCACAGTTAGTGTATAAGGAGTATAGAGACTGGTAACATAAGCAGTACCTGTACTTATGCTGTTTCACCATTCTTCATATAGCGAATGCAGATTGTAAATGCATGGTAATACTTAGACCAAATAACAAGTGCTTTCACATGAAATTGATATATTATATATTTTAATTTACATACATTTCTGTAATGTCAAATTAAAAACGGTAAAGTTTTTAATTCATCAGCTACTACTTAAAAACAAGCAATTGTTGATTACACCAGTGATCACATCTATGGTAAAATACACCTAAATAAGCTTTGGAACAATCAGTTGTTTTCAGAGATCCCATAATTAATTAATTGAAGCACACCTGTGTACAATTGAAGTGTTTCAATTGACTAAAAAAAAACACCTGTCTTGGAGAGGTCCCACAGTTAGTTAGTGAATTTGCAAACAAGAGCTTTACAGTAAAGGTTATGTAAAATCCCCAATCCTTGTAAGGCTACTCAAAATATTATAAATATATCTTTTTTTGTATATATTTTTATGAAGAACTCACACAAACATTATGACTTACAAATTGAAAACATCTTTCAACAGTAAGAGAATCAAAAAAAGAGAACATCATTCAACAGCATAAAATGCTGCAGATAAACACTAATTATAGCAGATAAAGGCATTGAATAAAATGAATAAATATTTTTCAAAAAATATATTTCTCTCTGATGAAATTACAGGATGCAATAAAAAGTGTCAGGGCAATATTTAACAGACCCTATCTGAACTTTGGTCAAGTGATTTTACATTCATATTAAACACGCTTACAAGTGACTGGATTCAAGGCAGCAGTGCACCATTCGCTATAGGAGAGGTGCCTCAGGATACACACTCATTATATTACATCAGCGTCCATCTAAGTGGCATCCAGCCACACAGATTGAAGTCCCTATTTGGGGTATGGCAGACAGTTTGTTATAATTAAGTTTCCGCAGCGTACACAATCGCTATAGACTATTGACTATCAGATTTGATGCACTGCTGGAATGGAGCCGCCAGCTGAAAAACAATACTGATCGGGTGTCAGAGTGTTTCACTAGACACAGACATCTACAAGCGGTTATTACATACATCTACTCTGAGAAAGTTGTCAGCTGGACAGGTGAGCACCGCTAGCAAGTATCAGTCATTATCAGATACCATATATTTATGTCTATTATCCATATGAATTAATTTCTGAACATTATAATTGGACTGCCAAACTAATTAATTTTCAGCTGATGGGATAATTCCAAACTGAAATTTACATGAGATTGGAAGCTATTCTTTATATCTACCCCTCTGAACTTAATAACAGCAGTATATTCCATCCTTTGGTTCTTTTTGATATGATCAGATTTTCTTATACTATTTGTGGGTCCACACACAAACTATCTACTACAGACCCCGGATTAAAAAGCTGTCAATATATTTTGTTTCCAACCTGCCGCCTATTCTGATCATTTTATTTAGAACTGTCAAAATGGGAATTAACTTGTTGAATGCACTGATGAAATTGGTTATATATGGTTATCTAGATCTATACCATTATAAAAAGTATCACTTGAGCAAGTTCATGTATTTTATTCAGTGTTTTATATTCTTTTTATATATGTATTAAATATAATTTTTTGATCTAATTGGTGATCAAAAGTATGTAATTTCTATACAAATTTAGTATTACTTAGCGCTGCAGATAGTTGGTTTATTATTGAATAAATATTTTTCACATAAAAAATTAGCTTATTTAATTCTTTGTAAATATAATTAAATAAAAAAAGAGGGGACTGGGATAGGAAAGTGAGGGGAGGGTGGGACGTATCAAAGGAGAGGGATGAAGCATACTGGGATGTGTCAAATGGGATTTACATTTCAATGGGTGCGTCTTCCAACAATATCCTTGTTTCATACAAATTCATCATTGCAAAACAACTCTTGTTTTGTGATTTAACTGTGTCAGATAAAGTTTCAATAAAATTTTTCCAAATCGAGAAACATTGTTCAACTTTTTTTTCTTTTTGTAATGCTGCGTCTAACTAATCCATTTTGAAATGTTAGAAATATTTGTCCTTAAATATTGATATAGATGGTGGGGTTGCTTGAATCCATTGTTGTATGATCCATTTTTAAGCTACAGCAGATAAAATAACAAGGAGTTTTTTTAAATTCCTTAGTTGACCTTGCAGTGGTTGTAGGGATCACCAAAACAGCCCAATTTTTTATTATAAAGATTTTTAATATTCACAAGAGCACTGTGAATATCTGCCATATTGTAATGGAGAGAATATAGTACAGTTGGATTTGTCAAGAACAGTCCATCCTCCAAAACTGCGTATGGGTGTGAGAAGAGCACTTGTTAAGGAGGCCAACTAGAGACTCATGGCAACTCTGAAAACCTGCTTCAGTCGGCTGAAGACCTAAGACTTGCTAGAACATATAACTTACGGTACGACAATGACTCTAAGCTCGCAGCAAATTCCAAATAGGAGGGGCATGAATACAAAATAAACAATTCCCTGACCTTAATCACACTGAGAATATGCTGAATGGCTTATAAATTACTGTTCACCAATAGTCCCTATCGTACCAGATGATGTTTGAGCAATATTGCAAAGAAGAATGGGTGAAACTATGGTCCTGATTAATGGAGAGGAGATCAAGGCAGGAGCCCAGAGTCGAGTTTGGGGAATGAAACTGGGGTGCCAGAAGCAACAGGAAGGTGACAGGAGGAAGAGGAGGACACAAGGAGTAGAAGGCCTGGCTCGCAGGAGCTTACAAGCTAGAGGAGGGGGCAGACTATCAAATTGACACTAGTTTCTCTCTCTCTCTGTCTGGGCGTGTGTGTTAGGGAATTTAGGTTGTAAGCTTCAATGGGGCAGGGACAAACGTGAGTGCGTTCTCTGTAGAGCGCTGCGGAATTAGTGTCGCTATATAAATACATAAATGATGATGATGATGACTAACAGGAAACACCAGGAGGACTTCAACTGACCCTCTCTGTACACAATACACACTTGGCCAGTGAAATGTTAACCATCGATAGATATTTTCTCCAAATACATTCTAGGGACAATGAGTATTTGAGAGGCTGTGAGCTTATTTTATTAGGCTATAAACATGTGACATTTGTTGTTGTGTGCTCATTAACTGGTTTATGTACTTTACAATGTGATTGGCCTAATTATCCAGGGGAAGTTCATTATTCACTGTACTTTTTGCAAATCAGAATCAATTCCTGAAATAATTCCTGATGGCATATCTCTGAAATTGGGCCCAGCTTCATAATCAGCCTAATCTATTCACCCTTATCTAATGTCTAATTAGATTGAGCAGTTATTGATGGACCACTTGTCATTTGTGATTAAAGGCTAATAGAGACAAGGATTAATGTTTTTATCACCTTCATTTATAACCAGTGTTATCCCAAAATGTTACTTCAGTCCATTCTAAATGCCTTAGTTATCTCTCAAATTATTTAACAGAATGTATTGTTAGGTATTATTAGAGTAGGATATAGCAAGGTAAGCTGAACATTTTGAAGAGTGCTCAATTGTTTTTCTTTACACTCAGCAACTGGTTGTACACTACCAGATGCTGAGTGTGAATTTCTAAGTGAAAAGATCATCATCATCATCATCATTTATTTATATAGCGACACTAATTCCACAGCGCTCTACAGAGAAATCGCCCACATCAGTCCCTGCCCCATTAGAGCTTACAGTCTAAATTCCCTAATATACACACAGACAGAGAGACTAGGGTAAATTTTTTGATAGAGGCCAATTACCTACTAGTATGTTTTTTGGAGTGTGGGAGGAAACCGGAGCACCTGGAGGAAACCCATACAAACACGGGGAGAACATGCAAAGTCCACACAGATAAAGCCATGGTTGGGAATTGAACTCATGACCCCAGTGCTGTGAGGCAGATGTTCTAACCACTAAGCCACCGTGCTGCCCTAAAAGATAAAATATTTCTGCAGGGAACAAGATTAAACATGACCTATTGCTGGATATTTCAATGCACGAAGACTGTTATGGTGAAACATATTAAACATTAAATGCAGCATGTGCATAATATGAAATGTGTTCCACTCCTAAATAATGTGTAATAGTCTATAAATGTTGAGAAAAAAATATCAAAACTAATACTCCTATAGAAACTAAATAGACAGAGGACTAAATTCACAATAGGAGTTCTTAGTGAAGTTAGCCTAATGTCGGTCTCTAAAGATCAGGATTGGTACATCAAGATGCCCCCCCACCCCTTGGGGAGACTATAAAGAGGGTGAAATAGGGCTATATATGGTAGTATATATTTCAATTAGAGATTAACAATTCAGAGAATTCCAGCAGATCCGAGATTTGGGGTTCAAAGTGGATACAAAACACAACTCAATTCTTTACGCCAAAATCAGATCTGAAAGCGAGTCAAAATGTAATTTCCAGGAAAATATGGAACCAAAACGCTTGTTATAGAGGAAGTGTGTCATTCCAAGCTGGAACACATACTGCCGGAGTGTGCATTTGATAGTGGAGGTGTGTTATTGCCGCTCCTTGGTACATGTCTGTGAACTCATGGGGAAGGCATTCCAGGGTTCAGTGCATAATATTGCTTGGAGTGCCTCACAGTTTTTATAATATCTGTCTTTTCTGTTGTGCTGGTGTCTTGACAAAGATCCAAATATAGGACTAAAACGTTGAGTTATAATGTGAGATATGGAATTGAATTAAAATAAAATGAAAGCAGAAATGGTGAACATATATTTTAGTAAACAGCCATGTATTTTTGCGGCTACTCTGTCACTAATTTTAGCCAGTCAGATGACTGGAGACTTTGGCCAAAATTAGTGATAATTTGGACAGATGTGAAAAGATCATTAGAAAATAGAATGTAAATGAATTTTAATACTATAAATAGTAAGATAGGAGCAAAAAAAGATCAAAATCACATAATTTTACTTATTTTTCACAATTTTTAATTAAATCCAGATCCAAAACCAAAACCTTTCATGGTTTTTTTTGGCAAAACCAGTAACGAAACCAAAACACAAAGACATTTTAGAAACAAAACCACATTCAAAACCAAAACACGGGGCACATCTCTATTTTCAATTATAGTTTCTTTTAAACGGTGACTGTTCTATTCACTGATTACTTTGATGCACTACAGGTCACAGTGGAGAGTCATTACTGAAACTAGATAAAAGGATGGAGAATGTCCAAAAGGGACACTCCCTGCTGTGCAGAAGTTGCCTGGCCTTTTTCACCCTGTAAATGAATTTAGAGGTATATTTACTAAACTGTGGGTTTGAAAAAGTGGAGATGTTGCCTATAGCAACCAATCAAATTCTAGATGTCATTTTGTAGAATGTACTAAAAAAATGATAGCTAGAATGTGATTGGTTGCTATAGGCAACATCTCCACTCTTTCAAACCTGGAGTTTGATTTGTCTGCTTCACTTCTATTTTGTGTGTTTCACAAGAGTGAGGAATAGGATGATGTGCCCTGGGGACATTATCCTTGTGTACAAGAATTAAATTAATACAGAGATGAGGCACATCTTTTCCCCTTACCTCTTTGTCAATGACAGTAGACAGTTATGAGAGCTGGTGTCAAGTTAAGATAATGTTTTAGCACCAGGGTTAATAAAGTTCTCAGGATATTTATACTCTATAACTTGTGAAATTACATTTTTATGATACATTCCTTTTAAAAGCAGTCATTCTAATTCTCAATTCTAATGCAAAAGGAAGACAGCTCTATTCAGTGGGTAATTTCCCATGTAGACCTCATTAAAATGAGGTAGGAATATTTGAGTCTCCTATGTCTAGCATAATCTTACAGTAATTGCATCTACGCAAAAGTCTTACTCTTGACAAATTCTAAAACAAGTATGCTAGATGTCAAATTGTTTTCACACTATTAGTTTTGCCTCTCTTTGTATATATCTTTCTTCTCCTTTAGCACATATTAAGTTTGTTTTTCTATTTTTATCCTGCCTATATTTTTTTTACTGATGTAGGGAACTACAGTTAGCTATCTGGTTTGATGCATCATGATAATTAGTGTGATAAATTGTGGCTGTAACATTTTCCATGCACGTTAATAGGAAGTAAGTACAGTATTATAAAGTGACTTAAAGCAGTATTTGATTTATCTACACATAAAATTAAAGCTATCTACAAACAAATAACTGAAATATGTCAAATAACTATAATATGGCAATAAAAAGCAGCGGCAGAACTAACATTGGTGCAGCAGGTACGGTGCACCGGGGCCCATGGAGATAATGGGGCCCACTGCACAGTAAACTAGTGAGCTGTGGGTCCTGATTCCCTCTACCCCTGTGGGCTTCCCTGCACCGGGGCCCACAGCTCGCTAGTTTTGCCTCTGAAAGAAAGTATCCAAACCTCTGACATTGTAGAATCCACAACAGTCTCCCTAGTCCTTTGTTGGAGATTCCTGTTATGGAACCACCACTGCTGAAATCACCAGGGCCCTGGCATCACTTTGGGCCAGCCTATTTATCCCTAAGAGCCAGAGGAGGAAACTAATGCAAGGCTAGAAATTATAGTAAACCCACGCAAACACGAGGAGAACATACAAACAAGGCCATTTTCAGGAATCAAACTCATGACACCAGTGCTGTGAGGCAGAAGTGCTAACCACTAAACCACCGTGCAGTGTTTCATTTGTGTACAATACACTGTATTGAGACATTATGGAATGCATTAACAGCAAAAATGCATATATTGTGTTCATTACAACAAAATGAAACATATTATAAAATATTGTATTTACTAGATCACCGAGGAAGATTGCCAAATGTAATTCTCCCGGGAGCACTCGCCTCTCTAGCAAATATTGGTAAACAGGCGAGTCTTTAAATTCTAACCACCTATACCATTGTGCATCAGTTTGTGTTGAAAAATGTAGTGCAAAATTAGCAGAAAATTTATAGTACTTCACTGCCAGCTGATTGCATGAGTAAGATTTTTCTCCCCTGCTTATTAACAACATCTGATGACATTTTTATGTGTCTCTCTCAATTCCTCATATAGATAGAATATCTCCAGTATCCTGAAAAGTGCAGTCTCCATTATTGCATTGTTCTTCCCTGCATATGTGGCTGTGCAGTCATAAGTAACCCTGGTTATCCATTGTAAATGTTATAGGGAGAAGGCAGTCTTGCTCTTAAGTAGGTGTTGTAATTCTAAACTAGACTGATTAGTATAGTGACAGGTCCATCAAATCAGTGCGGGTCATGTGCGACCCAACTAGAATACTTAAAAAATTGTAAAAACAAAATAAAGGAAAGAGTAGTTATGCTGGCATTCAAATTAGCAAAAATGCTTTATTCAAGAAATAAAGCATGGAGGTACAGAACGTATATCGTTGTTATATATATATATATATATATATATATATATATATATATATATTGTGTGCGTGTGTATGTGTGTATATATATATATATATATATATATATATATATATATATATATATATATGTATATATATATATATATATATATATATATAGTTCCCCAGCTTTGTTTTGGTTTATAACAGTGACAAGACCTACAGGGAAACTATTACCAATGGCCAAAGGGACCACATACATTGATGAGTTGGTCTGAAGTGGCAACCATTTGAAATAAAAAGCCATAACCACATACCTTCAGACTGCCCTAATTTAGGTCTGATAGTCCTGATTTTAAGGGACTGTCCACTGCCCGACAGTCAGGACTTTTTTTGAATGTTAAGAGGTACAGACCCTGTCTTCACTTGGCACAAGATATCTGTGACTTATACTGAATACAGCCCTGGTATGAAGTGAACAGAAGTGGCATTTAGGAGGACAGGGTGAGGTGAAGTAGTAACAAATCATTTTCAGTAGAGCTTTTTTGATTTGTCATATACCCCTGTCAATGGAATGATTCACCAACTTTCACCAGTGATGGCTTCCCCATGCAAAAACCTATTTAATAAAACAATTTAACAAGTACTTTCAAATTGTACTTATCACCAAAATAAAGGCCTACTGATATACTATCTTCACCAGCAAGGAATCAGTGCATTGAGAACAAATAGAGAACACATCTTGGGGACGCAACACTAAAATTGTAACTTGTCAACTCACCCTCACACAGTGCCTTACAAGTAACAGTACGATCACCTACACAAGGCATCCAATAATTAGATTGCATATTCCACATGTTTTGAAAAATGTAACTTGCCCTTCAGCAAAAGCAGCTTTTAATGTATACATATAACATCCCAAATAACAGTAGAACATATTTTCTACACATCTCAAGTTTTCTTCCAAATAATTGATAATAAACTGTGGTTTTGGTAATCAAGAAAATGAAGCATGCAAGAAATTTACCTATGTTATTATTTTCTAAGCTAATGAATTATATGCATTAGAAAAATGTGTTTTTGTTGTTTTCATAGAAAAAATAATACAATGCAAAATACTGTGGGTCGCAGTACTACATAGGTATTTTATTTTTCATGTAGAGCTCCTCTTGGTAAGTTGGTGAGAGCTGCTGTAATGAAGAAGACTATTTGTAGCTGTCGTCTTTCTATAACTGTTAGTTGATAGTTGTCATCAACTGTCTTCATAATTGATTAATTCAACAAATGTATATATTTCTGATTTGCTTCACACATCAATCTTAGATTTAATATGTTGGAATCCTCTCTCTATGAATTGATTAGCCACTTTTCACCTTCCCAGATTATCATGATATTATTGATAAATCTGAGCCAAAGGCTTAAGTATTTGGTGTATTCCTCATTGTCATTGTTAAAAATATGCTCCCTTTCCAATGACCCCAAGTATAAATATCCATATGTTGGGGGAGATATGCATATGTTGGGGCAGATATTGTGCCCATTGTTGTACCTCTCTGTAAATAGAATTTGTTGTCGAAAACATATTCTTAGTTGGAACAAATTTCAGTATTTGTAATATGAAGATATTAAAGTCACTGTCAGTTGTCATATTTAGGAAGTACCTTGCTGCTTCTATTCCAAATGCATGGTCAATGCATTATGAGCATAAAGTGATAGTCTGTGGCTTTCTTATGACATCCAAAGTGTCTTTAATTTATGATGACAATAGTGTCACAACATTTTTGTAAATGTTGATCTACAAATCTGCTTGCATTGGCCATAAGGCTCTCCATTCCTAAGACGAATCTTCCAGGGGCAAGCATGTTATTCTTTTGGACTTTATATAAGCCCAGACTCTGCGCTTCAGCTCTTTCTCTGCTCTGACTCACATCCCCTGGGCACAAGCATCTCCCTGAATTACAGGAAATCCCTACGCTATGAAAAGAAATAGGATCTTTGATTAATGGATGATCAATGCACTTCAGAAATACAGGATCCCTGTAGCATAAGTGTATTATATATTTATTAATACCAATAATATAACCTATATATGCTGCCTGATTAACTACTGACTGAGTAATATATTTATATTAACTGCAACCTAATTATAATAACTTCTACCTGAACTATAATAACTACTAGCTGCACCCTGTATGAATGCTTCTCCTCTGAAGAAATTACCGCCTGGGTAAAAAAAAAACGCGTCAGGATTAATGAAGCTGTTCAGATCGATCTCTTATTTCATATTGGGAACACTGAGTCTAACTGAAGATGTATTTACTGCGATCTTAATCTGCCATCAGTGTGCAGAGGCTTAACATCACACCAACACGGCCACTGACTGAAATCTCTTTGGGCTCAATGAGATTCTCCGTGCCTTCACTCCTTCTATGCAAAGCAATTATAGTAACTGCCGGCTAAAACAGGGTCCTTGTCTCGCCACTGTGTGTGGTTAGACAGATCTTCTGTGGGTCATGTATTATGAACTGTTAGTCTGTGCTCTTACAATCCATTAGCAATCTGGACATCTCACACATTGTGCGAAGTAAGATCTAAGCTTGGTGTATAAGAACTGTATGCTCATTCTGTGTTAATGATCAAGGGCCTGATTTTGAGTTTAGGAGCAATGCAAAGAAAAGGAGCAACTTTGCACCTGGACAAACCATGCTAAAATACAAGGGGTACAAATTTACTTTTTTTTTTTGCACGGAATGAAAATACTGGCTGTTTTTTCATGTAAATCTGTACTTACATTTTAAATTTTTTAAGCAACAAGGTTTTGCAAAGGTGCAAAATTACTCCTTTTCTTTGCTTTGCTCCTAAATCAAAATCAGGCCCCAAGTGTTTTTCATCGTCCCTGCATGCAGAAGTTATTTCAGGAGAATATTCCATGTTTTATAATATCATCTATGAAATTCTAACAAGTCTCACATCTATGTGTTTTTACTTATATAGGCTGGGGGTCATTAAATTACATTTTTCAACATAGTCATGCAAATATGATCTTACACATGACAGAGGCACTTAATTAATTAATTAATTAGCACATCCATGAAAACAATATAGCAATCGCTTTTTTAATATTTGCAGCAACTTTTATTGTGTTCAATATGTTTTATATGTTAGTCTGAAGTGTGTATTCAATAAATAATGCTTTTATATGGAATTTTCTTATAGCATCCTGTTGTTTTTCTTGTCATTTGACCAATCACAGCGCTGTATTTTTGTACTATTTGTTTGGTGCACGTTTAAAATCATATGTTATTATATCATTAAAGACACCAATTATCAGATTTAGTTAAAGTGTGTAGGTGATTTTTCCCTATTCTATATAGGTGTATGCAAATCTATTATTATTATTTATTTTTAAGGCGCAACAGATTCCGTAGCACAGTATATAAGTAGCACAGATGAGTGTGAGCAATGCTATGAGGACTCACACAGAGTGCAGCAAATGACATGACAGGAAGTACGAGGGAGTCAGACACTAGACAGACGTGGGACAATAGATAGAGAGGATCATGCCCACGAGAGCGCACATCCTAGAGGGTTGTGAGAGACAGTAGGACCAACTGGAAGAAATGGAAATGGCAGGCGAGGAAGAGGAGGTGAAGGACTGAAGGTTGAGAGAGAGTCGAGTTAGACGGGGAAAGGAGTTCCAAAGATTAGCTGCAGCACGGCAGAAGTCTTGGAGGTGAGCATGGGAGGAGGTAATGAGAGGTAAATTAAGTAGGAGCAGAGTGGCCAGGTAGAAATGTACCTTGAGACCAGTTCATAGATGTAAGGGGAGAGGTGTTGGTAAGGGCTTTGTAAGTGAGGGTAAGGAGCAGATAAGACTTACCGTGCGCCAATCAGATTTATTTGTTTTTTATTTATACACTTTGTGAACTAGAATAACTACTAACTGATTAATATAAATTACTTTTAGATACTGCCTTATTAATATAACTATATTAAATACTGGCTAATTATTGCTAATATAACGTATACTAATTGATATAGTTGAACACAGAGCTATGTGAGAGTTTTAATTTAATAAGGTGAAAAGGAATGAAAAATACATGGTTTTCTAAGGAAAAGTGTGAAAAAGGTGCGAGTAATTACCAAGTCTATCTATGAACAGTGTATGGAAATAGCAAATACATGATCATTTATTTAATAAGCCCTATTCTCATTTAACACTGATACACTGGAAAACACAAATGACTTGTCCAAAGTCACATTGAGCTGGCACTAGGATTCTTACCAGGATTTCCAGTAGTCTATGTTATGCAGTCAACACCATTAACTAATGATCTTCTGTCATAAGCCACTTTCAGCTGCATAAACACCTTATGATGTAACTAATGGTAATACATACAGGAAGTCTAGGGTGAACATAAAGAGCAATAAGCCAGAATGAAGACATAATACATTTCTCAGTGCATATGCCATTTTGTAATGTCATGAATCTATTTATAAGCAAATGCACCAAATTGAGTGGAATATGACTATTTGGCATTAGGACCAAACAGTAAATACTCTTCCAGCATCCTTGCAGCCAGTTTGTGTGGTTGCTAGATATAGTCAAGTTGAATTTGTGCTGTATGTAGACTATTTTGCAACATGTAAATGATATTCATTGTCAGGTGTAGAACTCTGTATCGCCAGGCCCAATATCAAAGTTTTGGTAGGAGCTGGCAATACACTCATTTGAGCATGTGCAGCCAGCATATGTACCCATTGCGCATGTGCCACTCAGAAGAGGTAGCCTTGGGGGCAATATAAGGACTATGGGTGGACCAACGGTCTTCCCTGGGGGCCTTGGTGGGGGGGGGGGGGGCACATCATTGTAGGGCCCCCCTTTTTTCTTGGCCCATTAGCAGCCGCATCACCTGCACTCACGGTAGTTCCACCACTGTTCATTGTCTCTCACAGTAATGTCTTTATCAAAAGTTTGGACTTTAAAAACACACAATATTTGAACATTTACTTTCTTGCACACAACACTTTGATGTTCGTCTCTTTTAGTGTCCCTTTAAGACATTAATGAGATAAGAATGATCAAAAATTTAGGGGAAAATTTTAAATGTCTACTATAATGAAGGGGGTTGTCCTAAGAAGTAGCAGCCAGGACTTTGAAGCTTGTTTTTTATTGTTTTCACTATGGGCCTTTCCAGACCATCTTGTACTCCCATAAAAATAGATGCAGAGTGATTTTACACAGCACCAATATTGAAAATGAAAACAAAAACTTAATTGCTATTTAAACTTAAAGGGTTTTCAGGCTTTAACATTTATTTTAAAACAATTTTTTTTACATAAATTGACCCTTAAACACCATTTCCATCAACATATTACCTTGCAGAAATGTTGTTTTTTTTTTAAATGTAATACATTTTAAATGTATGCACAGGTTTTTGAAATGTTTAACTGAAATTAGCACAAAAAACAAATATAAATGTGGCAAGAGCTCACCTGTGTTGAAACACACACAAACAACCTCTTGGCTATTTACTTTGTTTTAATATCAGGATTTTAATTCACAACATACATATTCCATGCAGTTTCTTGTGACCCTAAACACTAAATAGAGACCAGCTCTTTAGACATCAGTCAGCTTTTCCAGCAACACTCACACTAAACAGTAAAACAACAGGTTTTTATACCTGACACTCCTCCCACAGCCCTAGCTTGACAGGCAGGTGTTACTCCCACCTTCCCTTTAAGAAGGGGTTCTCATCAGCTGCTCTGTTTGCTCTTTTGACTTCAGACACACCCTGTCAGCATGATGTGAGAAAAGGCACTTCCAAACCATATATGTTAAATCAGATTTTTTACTATGATTTTGTCACACATATGTCCTCCACCTGTTTATCTTGTACCTATATGTATTGTTAGGCAAATTTGTAACACTGTTTGCATCATTTTTCTGCAGATTGCAGTTAAATACCTCCCTTTGCTGCAATGTTTCATGAAGTTTTGAAGGACTGCAGAAAATGCAACAAAACTAAATGTGAGAGTGTAGAGCAATGCCACAATGCATTAATGTAACATATATAATATAGATATTGTGAGAAATATAAATGATGCTAAAAAGTCAGACATTGTTGTGTATTATCAAGGGGTTCATATGCTGGGGATAGGATAAAACCTAGCCACAATGTTCAATAAACAGACCAATAATCAGAAAAATAACAAAGGAGAAAAACAAAATTGCATGCTGAGCATGCAGCGGCACTTCTATGTTATTATATTAAACAAGGGGGCATTACTATTTTATTATATTAAAAAACTGGGTACTGCAATTTGATTATATTAAAAAGGGGGCACTACTATTTGATTATTTTATAAATGGGGCACTGTTATTTATTTAAGTTTTTTTTTTGCAACACTTGTGGCACTACAAGTGCAAGATGCACCTGCACCCATGTGTTTGCTGGCACTTGTAGCTCCTCCACTTGTTGTTTAGTGGTTTGTAAACTACCACACATTGGATGTAATTCAAGTTTTCATCCTTAGTAAAACCACCCCACCTCTCCAAGTTATTATTGAATTATAGTTTTGCTTTTTAACCTAAAACGGTGGGAAAACTGTCAGTGTTTTTTTTCCCTGAGGTTCAAAACCAAATACCATAATTGTTAATCTCAATCTAATGAGAACTCCACCCTCAAAAGCTGCATTAAGAAGTTGGGTGTTCCATATAACCCCTCACAATAGTGAGTTTAGAACAAGTTTCATTCATTTGCAGAAAGCTATAAGCAGAGGTGTCCAAACACAGGGCCTGATTCATTAAGGAACTTAAATTAAATTAAAGAAGTTTCTTATTTAAGTCTCCTGGTCAAAACCATGTTACAATGCAAGGGGTGAAAATTAGTTTTCCGTTTTGCACATAAGTTAAATACTGACTGTTTTTTTCATGTAGCACACAAATATCAACTTTAATATCAACTTTAAATTTCAGTGTACAAATAAGCTATCAAGTATTTGTGTGCTACATGAAAAAATAGTCAGTATTTAACTTATGTGCAAAACAGAAAACTAATTTTCACCCCTTGTAACATGGTTTTGACCAGGAGACTTAAATAAGAAACTTCTTAATTTAAGTTCAATAATGAATCAGGCCTACAGTCCTCAAAAACTACCAACAGTTCATGTTTTCAGGATTTCTTTAAACATACACAGGTGAGTTAGGGGCCAATTTAGCAACCTATAATCCCCCCAATACGGCATTTCTTGGGAGATTAAAGCATCGAGATAGCAACAAGGCTCTATATACTGCTGGACGACCACAGTAAATATCTTCGATAGCTGTTGCAGTCCCAGCCTCTTCAGTCGCAAACGCCTAGGTGTTTATAGGGACTGTGATTTTGCCCTAATTATCAAGCTTTAAATTAGGAGATCCTGGTAGCAAACACCATTTGAAGATGGTGTTTGGGGTAGGGCATGTGCTAGATCAACTTTAAACTTCAGTGTGCAAATAAGCTATCAAGTATGTCTGTCCTAAATGAAAAAACAGACAGTATTTTCCTTATGTGTAAACTAATAAACTAATTTGCACCCCTTGCATCCCTTGCATTGCAACATGGTTTTGTCCAGAAAACTTGAGTAAGAAAACAATTTTTGCTTAACTTTCATTAATGAATCAGGCCCTGTACAATCACTAGGAATCTTTTCCTGCTGTAACTGTGAGGGACACTGATAAACAATTTAAAAAGGAAGGGAATACCAGGGGAGTTTGGGGAAAGACAAGGATCATTTTAAATGTAATCTAATGTATTTTAGGCATTGTTCTCCAACTTATTGAAAAAAAAACCTCTTATCTGCAAAACACGGAGTACCAAACATTCAAGAATTTTCTGTAAGAATAACTGGCATTACACGTGAGGATAGTGCTACCACCTCTATAAATATATTTCTATGTAACCGCACTACAGCACTGCAGTGTATGTTTTATTAGATTCCTTTATTAAATGAGAAATCTGTTCATTTTATGAGACATTATCAAGAGGACGCTAAGGTCTATTCATTTTGTTAAATGTCTCTGCATTTGGCTCTAAAGTAATAAAATTTAGACTGCCAAAATGTTCATCGAAGTGAGGAGAATATAAACCATATACTAGTCAGCAGAATTTTTACATAGTCACGCTTTATTTATCTACAGCATATGAAACCTTTTTCTTCTTCTGCTAATGGTTGCTAAGTATTCACATTTCTTCATGGCCAAAATTATTTTAAGTATACTTCCCAACTGTCCCTATTAAGAGGAGACGGTCCTGTTCTGAGTCCATGTACCGCTTCCCCGCCAGTCAGTACATTTGTCCCTGGTATGTCCCTACTCATCACTATGAGCTGGTGCCACATGTATCTGCCTCTGTTACATATGGAAACTCAAAGCTAGTTTAGCGGCGATAAGGTTGGTTGAAGGTGGCCTAACACTTGGCATACCCTCAGGTAAAAATGGCATGTCCCCCATGTGCTACCATGCTTCTTTTTACTTTTTGGTGGAGTGCTAAATTTGTTCTGATTACAAAGATTTACAATCTAAGTCAACAACTATATTTGACCAGATATTAAAGAGGTACCCCCCTGTATTCATGATAATTATAATTCCCATCTTTGATATCACATACTGCCACTATGCCCTAGTCTGTATACCTACATCTTCACAAAGTCCGCACGCATGTTAACCTATCACTACTTATCAAGTTGGCATGTGATGCCTCACCTTATGGAATAGGATCAGTATTATCACATACTCTATTAGATGGCAGTGAGCAACCAATCGCATTTGCTGATGGAATGTCGTGATCCCCTCTTCACCAAGCAGAGGAGTCTGTTCAGGAAGATATGTCCATTCTATATTGGTATAGAAACTACTAATAACTAATGCTCTTATCAAGGGACAAACCAGAAAGGATCCAATATTATCTCAAATCTAGGATATTACAGTTAGTTATAAACTTGGCAACTCATTGTATTCAGGAATATCATAAAAAAGAAATCAAATGTCTATATGTCAAGGAAATGTGTAGGTCCAGAGTAGTTGTGCCTACCAAGCTTCATACAAGAGTTTTGGAAAAAGTACATGAAGGCCATCTTGGTACAGTAAATGAAGGTCTTAGCTAGACGTTATGTATGTTAGCCTGGAATTGATGGTCAGATCAAATCAATAACTAAAGGTTGTATAGGATGTCAAAATATTCAAAACGCAAATCCACCAGCTCCATTACACCATTGGGAATGGACCTCCTTTCCATGGCATAGTGTTCTTATTGATTTTGCAAGTCCATCCATACATGTTCTTATTGTGGTGGATAGTGCCTGAAGTGCCTGAATGCTGACTAAATGCCCGAAGTCCACAAGATGAAGTCTAAATTGTCTTAGAAAACTATTGCTGTATATCCTCTACAATTGAGTAACCCAAGGAAATATGTAATGATAATTGATGCCAGTTTGTTTTAGAAGAATTCCAGAGATTCCTGAAAAGTAATGGCATAATGCAATTCACTCTATCACTATTCCACACAGCCGCCAATTGGATTATTTCATAGATTTGTAAAACAAGAAAGTTATCAAGGCCATGATCCATAAGCAAATTACTCTACAACACAATCACCAGTTTCTTAATTATTTATTAAAATGCTAAACAAGCTACTACAGGACCAACTTCATCTATGATGTTCCTCAGCAAGATCTCAATGGGGCTAATTGAAACCAGATATATGTAAAAAAAAAAGTCCATAACAGGCAGTTACAAAATATATCAAAAACTGACTAGGAATGTTGATATTAGTCAAGCATTAGCACAAGATTTTTGAGAGGACAAATGGAAACCTGGGTAAAATCATTTCAAGATGTGATCCGTTAATCTATACTATCAATGTTGGACAATGTTTATTGCATTGCCATGTTGATCAAATAATGCACAAGAGAGATAGGTCACAAGCTCAAATGTTGAACCAGTTCAAAAGAGCTCAAACGTTGCTGAATCAATTTAAGAGCCAAATGCAATGATAGTTAACCTCAAGTTGCTTCCACAGAAATTTATTTTCAACAAGATGTAACTCCAGATACTTTAGTAGCTGCACAATCTACCCAACAATAATGTTCAACTGTACTTGAAAAAGCCCCAGAGTCTACACAGGACATTTTTATTACTATTATTTTATTATACACATGGCTGTTGTACTTAATGTATGTGGTGAATATGCAAGAAATTGGTATTTTTGGCAGAGAAAGGACTTCTTCCTGTCTAAAAACAAAAGGTTACCACAGTGCTATAACCAGCGGTAACTTCCAGAGATTCCCCTGACTTCTCTGGCGAAAGTCTTCCCATGCTGAGCCATCCTCTTTTCACTCTCACCATCTCAGGAAGGCAATAGCAATATTGAAAGAAAAAATTGCTTTATTTATTTAAATTAAACATTTTTCTAATCTGAATGCTTGCATAATTATTATTTTACTACCATGTTATTATTATTATCACCCATACAATAGGCATAACGATACTCACACACTAGGGGAAATTGTTTATTCAGGGACCAATTAACCTACCTGTGTTTTTAGACTGTGGGAGGAAACTTCAGCACCTGGAGTAAACTCACACAGCCACATGTAGAATATACAGACTCCATGCAAATAGTACCAAGTTTGGAATTGGTTGTTTTGGCAATGTGACAGCCAGTGCTGTTTTTCCCACTAGACACTATATGCCTGTGACTGGGACCCAACAAAGTACGAGAGTTGCCTCTCTGTAAGTGACTTGTGACAACTCACATACACACACCAGGTAAAGGTAATAAGCTACTTGGCATGTTTATTAAAAGGCTATGCAATCTATAGGCCTGTAACCTGATCTGCAGTGGACAAAGAGTTTAATTTCTGATAAGAGAAATAAGTCGAAGACTAGTGTAACTGAAAAGTGAAAAATAAGCTATAGCAGAGGTAAACAACGATTAATTGACTAATATTATGCAGTAAATAAAAGGACAATAGACAATGGAATATAGTGTTATATTGAGATAGGATATACTCAACGACGAATTAGTAGGTGAGCAGTATTAACTATGTGATTACAAAAAAAATCACAGTTAAGACACTTTAAACGACTGTTAAGCAGTGTTGGTTTTTCTCTGTAGGCATCTAAAAAGAGGGGGTTTATCAGTAACATGCTAGCCTGTTATATACACCAAAGGTTTTTTACCCGATTATTGGGCCAATAACACGATAAACATTTTTTTGGCCTGATACTTATTAGTATGTAAGCTCCAACGATCAGCAATTATCTTTCCAAAGCACATCGTATAGTTTGATTTGATTTTTAAACCAGACTAAAAATTTTGTTCAACGATGGAACAACGTCGTTCCAATTCTGCAGTGCGTATGCACTCACGACCAGCAGTGTAGGCAGATCTCTATGGAGTGTGCAGAGTCACAATCTTTTCAGCTGATGGTTATGACAACACCTGCTCGCTATATGTAGCCACCCAGATAAACATTAACCCTACAGAACACAACGCAGGGCTGTAATTTTTTCAGTGACAGGGAGCCGGCACAATGAGGAAGACACTTGGCTCCCTGCTGACTGCAGCGTCACTGACATGCAAACCAATCATCAGGATGCTCTATAGAGGAGCCTGCATGGAAACAAGAAGTAGTAGGAAGAAGACAGAACAAGATGATGATAAAGAAAGCAGAAGATAGAGCAATAAAATGACAGAGCAAGAAGAAGTATGAAGAAAATGCAGAGATAAAAATAGAAGTTAAGAAGCTCTAAGGCAGTGGTTCCCAAAGTTTTTCAGGTCGCGGCACCCTTAGAGTCTTCATAATTCTTTCAAGGCACCCCTCCAAAATAATTACCAAGCAGTCCCGTTTTATAAGTAGTTGGGTCAAAATAACGTAATATGTATTTAGGTCAGGACAGAAATACTTAGTAAAATGCTTGCAAAAATAATACACATAAATTCAAGTGAAAATAATATATTTATATATTTTTTTCAATTATATTTCTGTCAAATAATAATTTACAGCTAATATTCAGAGAAATATTATCATACAAAATTAAAACATGTACAAAACTCATCACACTGTGCCCCTTCATCCTCACACTGTGTGCCCCTTCATCCACACACACTGTGCCCTCTTTCATCCACATTTTGTGCCTTCATTCACTCTCCAAAAACATACTGGTAGGTTAATTGGCTGCTATCAAAATTGACCCTAGTCTCTGCCTCTCTGTGTGTCTCCCTCTCTGTCTGTGTTTGAGTGTGTGTCTATATTAGGTAATTTAGACTGTAAGCTCCAATGGGGCAGGGACTGATGTGAATGAGTTCTCTGTACAGCGCTGCGGAATTAGCGGCGCTATATAAATAAATGATGATGATGATGAATATAACAACTTAACAATTGAATCCACCTTCAGATTATTTTTTTGGTTTGTACATGTCCAGAGGTAAATTTAACTGTTTCAATTAAGCAGACAGACTAAACTATTATGCCCTAAAGGGGGAAATTCAAGCAATAATCTCCAGAATTCCGGGTAGGTCTCTCGAGAGAAAGTAAGTAAATCTTCCGCATCCTGCCCACTTCATAGTGAAGTGGACAGGATATGAGCCTTAATGCCACAATGTCAATTTAGTTGCAAGGACGGGACCAAATGATGCAATCGATTCGTCCTGCCCCCTTCCGCCCTCAAGCCACTCCCCTGAGGTACAAAATAAAAGTTGGCAAGTATGCCTTAAGCATGTATTCTGAGGACAGACCTGAGTGAATGCTTTTTTTTTTAGAACTCAGATCTGCATTATACAGATCACCAGGAATAGGATAGGATATGTTTACTGCATTTGGCAGCCAATAGGAAACAAGACTGAAGATATTTCATGTGACATGGAAGCATCAGATCTCTATTTTTGTAAAATGATGGGATCTGCTCTGCAATATCTCTTACAAGGTCACTTTCATCTTTATCCTCATTTATCCAGCATTAAATTCAAAGAAGCTTGTCTCACTAAGCCTGGGAAAGGCAGGTGATGTTTGTATCTGTATCTTTGCTCTTTAGAGAAATGGCATCCTGTGATGAAGCACACTAGATATTTGAAGTATCTTTCAATGAGCGTCATGACATCTCTGTTCCTGAAAGCTCTCTGGTAGATGGCAATCTAAAACAACTGAACATGCCTTAGAAACTATATGTATTCTTTAGGGATTATATGCTGATTTTAACCTTTCCCCATTAGTTTATAGGACACATCAGTACTTTACAACATTTTGAACATTTGCTTGGTTTCCTTCATATTTACTATAGTTGTAACTGTAATTGTTGTTTTATATTACAATGTTATATACAATAAATAAGCAAGAGCAGGTTTTGGTTGTAAACCTTTAATTATAGGCAGCATTTTATATGTTATTGTTTGCATTCATGAAATGCATCAGTTACACCAGGAATAGCTGTTTAATATATTTAGGGGATATTACCAGCAAAAGCAATTATATTAATGTAGTTAAATAATTCCTTTGTTATTTTCAAGCAATTAATTCTACACCAGAATTATGAACATAAATTGATCCTGCAACTTCAAAGCAATGAATATGTTAAGTACAAGATGTTTGAACTACTTATTTGGTGTTAAAGTTTTTATGTAAATTGCCTTATTTATTTTTAAAACATTTGCTCCTCCATAACCCACAATGTATTTATTTTTTAAAGCATATGCTTACATTCATTAATGTAAGCCCAATGACACGCTCTAGCAGTTACGATTCTTTGAGATAGTGTATTTGGGTATTATAAGAATTAGGGGCTCTCTCTCATGCCTTTAACACAATATTCTAAACATAACATTGGGCTTTACAAATATATTACCTGCTCATGGCAATTTTATTGGAAGTATTACCTGTAATTGATAGACTGGATTCTAGTGCAGGAAAGGGCAGCAAACTATTAACTACACAAGTTATGGAAGCTATTTCATGATGGGCAGTGTCAGATCTAGGCAGGAGAGGTTCTTTATGGAGGAATCCTGCACTTAGATCCATCAGTATCATGTAGCTGCATCTGTATATGCTTGCTATGCACACATGCACATTTGACAATGATTGCTCATCAAACAATAACTGTATAAAACAAATCCAGCTACAAAGTAAAGCACTTAAATAGGTTTATCACTTTGTACAATATCTTAATTATAATTGGACCAATTATAATTAAGTTCCACTAATGATTTTCTAGCTTGGGACTAGTATTTATAAAGACTATTTTGTGTGAACTGTATGTTTCCTAATTATTCTTCTAGCCCCCCTAGTGTGATAGGTAGTGCACAGTTTTGCATGGATTAGTTCTGTACATGTATATTTTTGTATATGAGTTCATATTTTAGATTTATGCTTTGCTCTAGTAATCCTATTAGCTATTTATTCATGTATCGATTTAATGTTTAGTGTACTGTATTGAGTGAATTTACACACGAGTAGTTTCATGTTATGCTTTGTGTCTAACTTTTTGTCTATTTTTAACTGTTTGGTTCTCCTTGATAGGGCTTCTGCCACTACTCCGATCATTATTTGTGCATCTTTTTTTTATAGTCCATTACCTGTGTTGTTCATTTCTTTAGGTGGTTGGAATTTGCAGAAGAGCACAATTTGCACCAGCTTGTGGAAGGAGTTGGGTGGAGTGAATCTTTCCTTGCTTAGTACTTGGTTTGATTTGTAGAAAATGGTACATTTCAATACTATGTTGTGTGGCAGGGCCAGATTAGCAATGGGCCTGATGGGGCTACAGCCCCAGGTTTCTCCATTGAAATAGGCTCAAGCCAGCCAGGAGGGGAATTTTTTTTTTATTTTTATTTTTTTAAGTTATCTTGTTCTTACATGACGTGTAAAAATACTCATGGGACATTTTGGTGACATATAGTATCCCTATAATTTACAGTAAGTGGTACATTATCGCATATATTGGTGAAGCATAATGCATACGTACAGCTCCTCTCCGATCTTCAAAAACATAAAATTGGCCACAGCTTTATGCACCCAGGCTATGCTTGGGCCGACCAAACTACACCCCTATTTTGAATTGGTCGCATCACAGTCATACAGGTCACACACGTGACATATCATCATCATCGTCATCGCCATTTATTTATATAGCGCCACTGTTTCCGCAGCGCTGTACAGAGAACTCATTCACATCAGTCCCTGCCCCATCGGAGCTTACAGTCTAAATTCCTTAATACACACACACACACACACACACACACACACACAGAGACTACATCACATGCTCTCCTTCTTGCAATCAGGCTATTGGGATCTCTGGGATTTGTACCATTAGTGGAGAAGAGGCACTAGAGGAAGAATAATCACTCTCTCTCTCCTGCCCCTTCTCCACTCAGACATCATGCTTCCAATAAACTGCAGTGCTTCCTGCTGCAATTAGTCATTATACATTGCTGACCAAAAGGTTAGCTGAGAACCTTGTCTGTGCATTAGGGTGATGCCACCTAACCCAAAGTTCTCATGTGAGTAGCTGCCCAGTCTGATGTGTTAAATCACACTTTGGTCCAATATAATTATCTTTAATATCACACAATGTTCTGATATTAGCAAGGTAACAATGTAAGCTAACATCTCACTGCTTATGTACTGTATAAACCAACTGACTTACAATTCCTCCAAAGTTGACAAAAACGTATGCAATGAAAAAATATCATCACTATTGGCATACACCTTACAGTCAACCTACTTGAGCAGAATTTTGATACAATTTAATGTATAAAAGCACTGGATAATATCCATTTCCACATTGCAAATGTTCATCTTCTTTTATCTCCTTCACAAGTATTTATTGGGAACCTGAGGCTGAATTGAGGCAGTGCCAGAACAGTAACTGAACTCACTATGAACCGCATAAGAAGCTTTGCAGTCATATGTTCAGTAGATTCCAAATAGATCTAAATAAAATGCAGCTCTTAGAACTCCTGAAATGATGTTGAAGTCGCATAGCTATTTAATAATTAGGTATCTTTGGTTAGCGGTGTAACTTAGAATTAGATTCTGTCTATATTTGAAATTCAGTTGTACAGATATTTTTAATTTGTTAATGTCTTTTTAACTGTTGTAATTGTTTCATTGATACTTCCTCTATCACATTTCAGAAGCTGAGCAAAAAAACATTACTTTAAACTAGAGATGGTCACTGACCCCCGTGTTTTGGTTTTGGATTCGGTTTTGGATCTGGATTACCGTCGTGTTTTGGTTTTGGTTTTGGTTTTGCAAAACCGCCATTGCGTGTTTTGGTTTTGGTTTTGGTTTTGTTTGGTTTTGTTTTGCTATTTTGTTGGAAAATACATGTTTTTGTGCCTAAAATAACCCAATTTAGTGCTCCAACTGTTTTAGAGATAAGTAATCTAATTGTTGAGGTAATAAATCATCCAAAAAAACTGTTTAATTCTTCGTTGGTAGGCCTTCATTTTTTCTACACACAAAACAGATTGTCTTCCTCTCCATCTATGCATATTGGCAATGCAGCCATCGTCTTTGAATCTATATTACACCCTACACTTATAGTTAAATATGTAAAAAAATGGAAAAAGACAGTTTGCTTTCTGTCTCTATAGGCCCCCTCCACTTTTTTAAAAAAACAAAAAATTCAGCCATTATAGACTGTACAATATTAATTGACATGGAGAAAGCCAGTTTGGTTTCTGTCTCTCTAGGCCCCCCTCCACTTGTATAAAATACCAAAAAATCCAGCCGTTATAGACTGTACAATATTAATTGACATGGAGAAAGCCAGTTTGGTTTCTGTCTCTCTAGGCCCCCCTCCACTTGTATAAAATACTAATAAATTCAGCCGTTATATACTGTACAATATAAATTGAAATGGACAACGGCAGTTTGGTATCTGTCTGCATTAGATCCTCTCTCCACTAGGAGTAAAATAGAAAACTATTCAGCCGTTATATAATCTAGAATATAAATAGAAATTGAGAAAGGCAGTTTGGTATCTGTCTGCATCATAATCATCAACATCATCATTAGCGCCCTCGTCGCCTACACAAATCTCCCCCTCATCCTCTTCTAATTCCAAAGTGGCATCCTCAATTTGGGTATCACCGGCTACACTCGGGCTATTAAGGCACACATCAGCAGAATGCTCACGATTAGACATCCCACTGTTGGATGGACTCTCCACAGGGATTGTTGTCATTTGTGAATCAGAGCAAATATTCTCCTGTAATGCCTCACTGTTATCTTGCAGCTCGGCTTTGACGCGTAACAGTAGTTGTGCACCAATTGTAGGCTGGGTAACTTTTTGGGATCTGCCACTAATAGCCAAAGGTGAAGGCCTCATTCTCTCTTTGCCACTGCATGTGTAGAATGGCATGCTTGCAATTTATTTTTTATCATCACTTAACTTTTGCTCAGTTACACTTCTTTTTCGCTTCAATACAGTATATTTTTTTTGGGTTTTTGTTTTTTGCACTAATTTGAAAACACTCTGTTGTTTGACATCGCCTTGGCCAGATGACGTACTGGGAACACTAACATCAGGACTGGTGACAGAACCTGGTTGCTCATTCAGATCATATGTGGACTGCTTTGAATCCATTCTGAGCGCAAACCACTGGGGAGTGCTAAAAATTATTTAGTAGATACTGCTGACAGATATGACTTTTGACAGCCAGAAATATTAATGCACAATTAGGGAGGACACCCCAAAAGCACTGAGGAGTGCTAAAAATTATTTAGTAGATACTGCTGACAGATATGACTTTTGACAGCCATAAATATTAATGCACAATTAGGGAGGACACCCCAAAAGCACTGAGGAGTGCTACAAATTATTTAGTAGATTCTGCTGACAGATATGACTTTTGACAGCCAGAAATATTAATGCACAATTAGGGAGGACACCCCAAAAGCACTGAGGAGTGCTAAAAATTATTTAGTAGATTCTGCTGACAGTTATGACTTTTGACAGCCAGAAATATTAATGCACAATTAGGGAGGACACCCCAAAAGCACTGAGGAGTGCTACAAATTATTTAGTAGATACTGCTGACAGAAATGACCTTTGACAGCCAGAAATATTAATGCACAATTAGGGAGGACACCCCAAAAGCACTGAGGAGTGCTAAAAATTATTTAGTAGATACTGCTGACAGAAATGACTTTTGACAGCCAGAAATATTAATGCACAATTAGGGAGGACACCCCAAAAGCACTGAGGTGTGCTAAAAATTATTTAGTAGATACTGCTGACAGATATGACTTTTGACAGCCAGAAATATTAATGCACAATTAGGGAGGACACCCCAAAAGCACTGAGGAGTGCTACAAATTATTTAGTAGATACTGCTGACAGATATGACTTTTGACAGCCAGAAATATTTATGCACAATTATGGGGGACACCCCAAAAGCGCTGGGGAGTGCCAAATATGAAGAAAAAATAATAAACCTCTATCCTCCTCTCTGCACTAGCGATTTTGGTTAGAGCAATTGCAAGAACAATATTGTATTCTCTGTCCCTGCTCTAATTAGCCTATGACTACACCCTGCTCTCTCCCTCTGTCAAATGGCGATGGATTGCTGTGGAGGCGTGTATTTATAAAGTTGAAGTATCGCGAGAACCGAGCCCCGAGATCCGACGACGTCACAATGACGTTCGGCCTCGATTTGGATTCGGAATGGGCGGGAGAGTACCGAGCTGCTCAGCTCGGTACTCGGATACCCAAAGTTCGGGTGGGTTCGGTTCTCGGAGAACCGGACCCGCCCATCTCTACTTTAAACTGACATATCTACCAACCCTTACAATATTTGTATGACACTCCCAGCAGAGCAGAGGGGAAAAAAAATGATTTTGGCAAATGGGTGGGTACTGTACTGTACCTCATTATGCAGCTATTATTTATTACTACAACTGGGCCTACATCATTTGATGGTGGGCATCCTGTTTGGAATTACTTCAAATAATGTGCATTTTACTTGGCATTAGCAAATCATTGGCATCTTTATGACATTATTGCTACTGCCTTACCGTCCATTGCTTTTGTCATCTTATTACCTGCTACTTATGGCAAACTTACTGGGTATTGCTGATACTAATAGACATCTTACTGAACATTACATTTACTGATTGGTGCATTAGTACTACTGATGGGCATTACTACTACTGGGCATCTTACCTGGCGTACATGCTACTGATGGGCATTTCTGGATATTATCACTGGCATATAGGACTTTTGACCTTATCACTGACATACTGCATTTTGGGATTTTTATTTTATTGACCACACAGTGTCAAGCAGCCCTCCCTGGGCATTGACATAGAAAATATTTGCTACTTATATTCTGTGTTTTATTAAGAGATGTAGATTTGCTGCTTTATTGCTTGACATGTCTTCATGGTTGATCAAACAAGTGCTTCTATATCTTATTTTGTAAATGTTAACACAACCACTAATTTGAATATTCACACCACCTCAATTTACATCACCCATTGCCTATTTTGACACTCCCCGTGTTCAGCAATTGCTTTGAATTCACACCAGAAAGGTAAATTGCTTTCCTTTATTTACATTGAAGGTAAACTTCAAAAATAAAATAAGCCATTGGTAAACATGATCATGTCTCACTACTGGTCAATGTCATGCTCTGAAAACCCAGTGAGTAATGAAATAATTAAATAGACTGTAATGTAAATTGCTAGTTAAAATCAGTAATGGTAGTGGCTTGTTTGCACATTTCCAGACCTTATGGAACCCATCCATATTTTATGTTTCATGAACAGACATTGGCTTAACAACTTCTGCACCTTCCATAGTAAATAAAGAAATATTATTCCATTGTTTGAGTACAAATCAGTACCTAATTTGTTAATAATATAAAGAAGTAAAACTCAAACTATTACATAAGCTTGAAGGCATTCAAAATAATCCTTATACATTGAAGACTAGGAGGCCAAAATAAGTGCTGAGACTAAATTCCAACACAAATGAAAACCTTGTTCAAACTCATCCGTTTACCTGGCTCTGAGAGAATGTATTCGAGGTAAATGTTCACCTAAAATACTTTCCCTGTAGTGCTTGTTAATAAAGCCTTGAAACCATTTCAAAGTGCCTGGTGATGTCATATTTCTCTCTGTAATCCACTTTCTACTAGTGAATTCCATCTTGCTGCAACATTAAACTACACCTAAAGTGAGATGCCTTAGTACACCTGAGACCCCTTGGTTGGGCAGAATGGACGTAAACTCATTTGTATTTGCTGTTGATTGGGGCTGCCAGTATTTATTACTATGGTTTGCAGTAAGATACAGAAATCATAGTGGACTGTGATATTAAAGATTCCTTGACCCTACAGAGGTGTGGAAAAAGCAGCAGTATCATAGACCCCCACACCCAATAACACTCTACCAATTGCAGCCAATTAGAATCTAAGCCCCCAAAAAGTCTAGTACAGCCTTATATTACACCTATAGTGAAGTACTACGTGACACCTGAGATCCCTTCACTGGGAAGGATGGCTTAACTTCATGTAAAAATGAAAATATTGGGCCTGATTCATTAAGGAAATTAAGGTAAAAAAAGGAGTACGTTTTTTCCTGGACAAACCAATGCAAGGGGTGCAAATTAGTTTATTAGTTTATTATTTTGCACATACACTCGTAAGTTAAATACTGCCTATTTTTCATGTAGCACACAAATACCTGATAGCTTTAATTGTGCACTGAAATTTAAAGTTGATCTAGGACATGCCCTACCCCAACTATAAATCTGCCATCACATTTTAAATTTACCTCCCCCTCCAATGCAACGTGGATTTGCCCAGGTGCAAAGTTACTCCATTTTTGCTATCCTTTCCTTAATGAATCAGGCCCATTATATTTGACTAAAGTGGTTATAAACGCACTAGAGGACATTTTCATAATTGTGGGCCTGCAATGCAAATTATGTTTTGTAAAATCTGCGTCTCTGAGAGAGTGCAAATCTTTGCATCTTCAGGCGGGAGAGGCTGCGGATATTGGGACATTCCATGCTGAATATATGCATGTGCAAAATGAAGTTCTAGGCCTGACTCTGAAGTGATATTTTTACACTTACCAGCATGCGAATAGCCAGCTGAAGTTGAAATCTCGCAAAAGACAGAATGTAGTATTTGCGCAAATTAAAATGTGATGCAGGGCCACATTTTTTTTTGGTTCGTAAATGAGGTCTAGTAATCACAATAACCAGTGCCTTACAAATACACAATAATATAAACATATTGTAAATAATACGCTTTGTCAAGCTTTACTCACAGCCAGATACATTGCTCCATATACACTGAGAGCTGCCTCTTTGGATGGAAATGTCCTCCTTGCTTTGATTACAAGGTCTGGATTTCCAGTGCAGGCGTTGCCATCAGTGATGAACTGTGTAAGCTGGTGACAACCAAGTGCTGTGTAGTTGGGTTTACAAACTGTAAGAAAATGTGGTGCCAAATTTCCTGTCACAACTTGTCCAGCATTTACAAATATGTCTGTAGCAAATAGTCCAAAAGTATAAATTCCTGTAAGACAAAAAAGAAAATATACACGTAGATGATTTACTAGAAGAATGGCACATTCTATAAATAAGTTACAACAGTACTGTTATATTAAAAAAAAGACTGCCTTAACATACAGTAATTCTGTGACGCATTTGTGCGACAGTCTCCTGGACAAAACCATGTTACAATGCAAGGGGTGCAAATTAGTATTCTGTTTTGCACATAAGTTAAATACTGACTGTTTTTTCATGTAACATACAAATACTTGATAGCTTATTTGTACACTGAAACTTAAAGTTGATATTTATGTGCTACATGAAAAAACAGTCAGTATTTAACTTATGTGCAAAACAGAATACTAATTTGCACCCCTTGCATTGTAACATGGTTTTGTCCAGGAGACTGAAATAAGAAGTTTCTCAAGTTAAGATCCTTAATGAATCAGGCCCCAGATATACAAACAATCATTAATAGGTGGCATTCATATAAATATTGCTAAGGTCACAAAAATTGTATGTTTTTGTGATTATTAAAGTGAGATTAAATTGATATAGGAAACTAAGAAGTGATATTAAGATTATATATGTAACCCAAGACTGCAATGTATTTATCTTTACCAATAACGTAAGCTTTGAAGCACACATAACGCACGTCTTATTAAACATTGTTTGTATACATTGATAAATTGTTACTGCATGTATGAGATAATGAATTTTAACTTTTTGTGTGATCCTTTGTTGATAAGACTCAGACAGGGGAGTTATGCTTTCACATTCCTACATCATATTTCGACATATTTCAGATTAAAAGTCAACTTAGAAATAAACTGAAATCGGCTGTGCGTTGTCTTTTGTCCTAGATAATATGCACATATCTATCAATTATACAGTATAATTAAGTAGCACATACAGGGCCTGATGTATTGAGAGGCGGAACAGGGGAGGGAAGGGGCAGACTAACAGAGGGCATATTAACCCAGATGCTTGATTTTAGCCGTATCTTTTACCCTTTATTGAATACATTTTTAAACTAAATGAATATTGTCCATATCAACTGTAGCTGTTGTATCAAAAATATGTTTACTGCAAATAGTACAGTACACAGTACAGTTTCAATACTACCATGATTTTATGGCAGAGAGGGAGAGTCAGGTTTGGTTGCAAGCGAATTTATAAAATTAACAATAGTGGGTGTGTTTACAAAATAATGTCATCACAGAGGTCACATTAGCAGTTACAAGCAGTTGATGAATCACCAACACAGATTTAAATTCTAGTTAATATCCATCAGCCATTTTAAAGGTTAAATAGTCCATATTATTAAATAGACTATATTATAACAATTCCCAAATAAACAATATGTATAAGAACAATAATAATATATTAGTGCAAATCAGGTTGCACTCTACGAATTGGATCATTATTATAAATCTGAATTTAACAACTTTAACAACTTGCTACAGAGCAGAAGTAATTGCAAGATTATCGTGATGACCGATACTTCGTAGTCTTTGATTTAAGAAACTTGCACAAATGCGTCACAGAATTACTGTATGCATTTAAATATATTTTTAAAGTACACTGAATGGAATATACGCATTGAAGTGTTAATTATTTAGTTAGTTAATTTAAAAGTATTTATGAAACAAATAAAAATTATATGCATTATATATAAAAAAAACTTTTATTTATTATATTATTAGCAGTTATTTTACATTATGATCAAATATGTTATGTGTGTGTATACTTCATTCTGCTATGTGTGTCTACGTATGGAAAGTACTGTTTATGCACAGTGTATTTCCACCCATATTCAAATAAGTTATCTTAAGAAACGTTTTGATTTGAAACTGGACAGAACTACGCAAAAAACATTTTTACATGTAAATTACAGCTAATTTGCGCCAGGCTTGAATCAGGCTCACAATTCACATTTTCTATGTAGCTAGAGTGTTACTGCCACCTACTGTCTAAAGTTAGTAGTGGAATCAATTTCTTCAGGTCAGACTGAAGAAGCTGTAAATAGAGTGCAAAGTGAGAAATTAATTCAGGATGCTTTGATGTGTAAAAGAAAAAGTCATGCCAGTTCTCTTCCATGAAGATTCTAGGATGCATGATTCAACCTGAATAACAACAGGTGAAGTGGGTTCCCCATGCATTTTTCTAGGCAAACATTTACTTGTGCCAACCTTATGTTTTGTAGTTAGGTAAATCATTTTCCTAAACATTTTTTTGTGTCAGCTTGTCATTTTCCCCTTGCGCTAGAATCTTCGGTGTATAATTTTTACAATCTGTTGCATTTGGTGCTGTGAACAGGATAACTTTTATGAAATCTGCTCTGAGAGGGAATGTTAAATAACTATATCTGAATATGTATAATGGTGATTTTTTGCATTGTTTTCTAAAACTTTACAGCTATCATTATTGCAGTATTCCAAGTGACTCTTTAATTATGTTGTATTGTAATTACAACAATAATATATTCTAATTTGGTACTTGTAGCTGAAATGTATTCTTTTTTATCTTTACCTTTGTTGTATAGTAATTTCAAAAATAATATTTTTAAGTGTTTACTAAATTGTAGTACATAGAGAAAGAAAATGTATTTATATCACTGTAGATGTAATTGTGCTAGTGCTGTTTGTAGTGGTAGTTGGTACAAATATGCTTCTTTGTTGGTATCAAAATTGAGCTTATAGTTTATTTTTCCAGAGATGTGTAGAAAATGTTTTAAAAGCTTCAAAATAGGCTATTAAAATGAAAGGAGGAGCTTGCTAGGCCATCTTGGATCAGAGTTAGCCCATGTTCCAGTACTGTGCAAGAGCTAAATAAGAATCAAACCTCAAACATCTAATGTGCTTAAACATCTGCAAGCAGATATAGACACAGATGAGAATGACCTTCCCTATTATTTGTCCACAATATATACAGTAATTAGCAGAAATATTCATCCTGTTCTCCTTCTCCACCAAAGTCTCATCCTTTCTCTCATCCTCTCCCCCTTCCACTTTATTGGCCCTATCTCCCCCCACATCCTCTGCTCCCTCTCTTCTGATGCTTAGTCCCACCTTGTCCACATCTACAACTTGCTGTTCACCTTTGGCACCTTCCCTTCCTTCTTCAAGCACCCGTCCTCAAAAAAACATCCCTTAGCCCTGACTCTCTAACTACCATCTAATCTCTTGCCTTTTCTTACCTTCACCTGCAAGCATCTCCAATGGCTAGTTTACAACAATCTCAACTCCTTCCTCTCCTCGACCCACTTCAATCTGGCTTTTGCTCCCTTCACTCTATTCTATAGAAACTACCCTTTCCAATCTAAAGGTCTTTTCCCATTACTCATTCTCTTGGAGTGCTCCATTTTCTAAAACACTGTGAATAACATTTTCCTTCTGCAAACCCTACAATCAATCAGTGTCTGTGACACTGTCCTCTCCTGGTTGTCCTCATAGCTTTCCAACAGTTTTGTCTCCATCTGTACTCCTAACTCCACCTCCCTCTTCCTCTACCAGTCGACATCCCCCAAGAGGTTGATCCCGGCCCCCTTCTCTTCAACCTGTACACATCCTACCTTAGTGATATCATCAGCTCCTTTGGTCTACAATACTACCTCTACGATGATGATATCCAAATTGACATCTGCTTCCCTGACCTCTCCCTCTATTCCTTTCTTATGTCACCAGTTGTCTATCTGCTATCTCCTCTTGAATGTCCCAGCATTTTCTAAAACTTAACATGTCTAGCTCTGAACTCATCATTCACCCCTCCAGAATACCCTTCCCTCCTCTCTATCCATTGACAACTATTAAATTCTCATCTGTCCTACAAGTCCGTGGCCTGGGTATCATACTTGAAACCTACCTATCCTTCACAACATCTCTAGGATCAGACCCTTTCTCACCATGGATGCAACCAAGTCTCTAATTCACTGGCTTGTTATCTGTGAGTCCTTAATGGGACAGTATCTAGAAAGACCGAGAATGTTCATTTTCAAGTAGGTGATCTTTATGCAGAGTGGATTTCTCTCTTCATCCTACCTCAGACCTTAAATCCAATAATCCTTGGCTTGCCTTGGGTAAAGAAACATTCACAACCTGATTGGAATTCCACCTAAGTTCTATCTTGGGGTCCTCGCTGTTCGCGAGATTGCCTAATGTGGGTTCCCAAGTTTCATATTCCTCTTTGCAGCACTTTGTCTTCTGACTCGTCCTTGCAGTCCACAAATGCAGAATTCAAACACGTTTTCAGCAAGAGTAGCTACTACCTTTTTGCCATTAGGTATGTGCTATTGATTTTATGCCTGGGGGGAAAATACCAAGTGGCTGTATGCATACTCTCATTGCCATAGACCCAATTCATGTCTGAGTATATTACAGAGAATCTCCAACAAAGCATAATTTTTAAATCGTCCTCTCCGGTGCCGGGTTCTTCTTTGTAAAAAAAAAAAAAATGGTTCACTGAAATCCTGCATGATTACCTGTAACTTATTGCCCTTGCCATTAAGAATCTGTACCCCCTTCCCCAATCTCAAAGATATTCAACCTGATTTGGGGTGCTAAGAATGTTCACCAAACTGGACCTCACAGGAGCTTATAACCTCATCAGAATCCTTCAAGGGAATGAGTGAAAAATGGTATTTAATACCTGTGACAATCACTATGAATACATGGTAATGCCATTTGGGCTGTGCAACTCCCCGCTCATTTTCCAGGATTTTGTTAATGACATCTTTAGAGATCTCCTGTACCATTTAGTGGTGGTATACTTGAGTGAATTTTCTCTCTGGATTAGACTTCCAATGACAGCCATGTTAAAGAGGTTCTGAGCCATCTTCGGGCTCAACTTCTCTTCTGAAAACTATAGAAATTCATCTTTGAACAAGTCAAGATGCCTTTCTTGGGCTATATTATATCCGGACATGGCCTGAAGATGTATCCAGATACTGCAGTGGTCACAACCTTATTGTCAGAAAGTGATCCAGTGAATTATTGGCTTCACCAATTAATACCGTCAGTTAATAAAATACTTTTCCACTCTTTTTGTGCCCATCACCGCTCTCACTTGCAAGAATGCACCTCGCAAACAATGGTCTCGGTAGGCAATTTATTCCTTCTAGGTTTTAATATGATCCTTCTCCTCTGCTTCTGTCCTGTCTTAACCAGGCACCACTTAACTATTTCACATAGAGGTTGATGCTTCCTTGGTAGGGGTTGGAGCTATTCTATGCCAAAAGACATACTCTAGGAATTTTCAACCAGTAGCTTTGGCTTTTTCCCAAAAAAATTCTCCACGTAGAGAAATTTTTGGATTGCTGACAAAGAACTTCTTGATTCCAAGCTTGCCCTGGAGGAAAGGTGATACTTACTTGAGGGTATGAGATATCAACAGTTTGTACTTACCACAAGAACTTACTGTATCTTCAAGTTGCACATTACCTTAACCCTGATAGGCTAAATGGTTGTTATTCTTCTCCATACATCATATTCTAACCTTTCATCTGGGCACCAAAAATAAGAGGGCTAACACTTTATCTTATTTCTTTGATCCTACTGATCTCCAAGTCTTTAATCAAGCCAGATACATTGTGGACCCCATGTGTATTGTGATTTGGGCCACCACCTCTCCTGAAACTCCTTTGGTATAGTGTTCTTTCCCTAATCCACGGTTTCACCCCAAAATACTTCAGTCAGCTCATAGATCCAAACTTCAGTAGGCTCATAGATCCATAACCGCAGCCGGTAATGCTGTGGTTAAGAAGATGCTCTCTCTGTTTTCTGGATACTATTGGTGACCTTATCTTCAACATGATGTGCAAGACTATATCCAAGCATGCATTGCATGTGCTCAACAGAAGATCCCCAACAAACATCTTTGGGTCCTTTACTACCTTTACTCATCCCCAGTAGGCTCTGGTCCACTATTTCTATGGATTTTATGATTCATCTGCCGTTTAGCAGAGGATGTAATACCATCTGAGTAAAAATGGATCACTTTTCTAAGATGGCATACTTTGTTCCCTTGAAAGGCTTACCATCTTCTTCAGTCTTGGCTACCCTGTTCATTAGATTGATCTTTCGCTTCCATGACTGTCCATGGCTGTCCACTATGGATATCATCTCAGATTGTGGTACTCAATTTATTTCATGCTTTTGGGGAGTTAGGCTTTATTTTAAAGTTTTCCGCTGGTTACAATCCTCAGGCTAATAACCAGACTGAAAAGGGTGAACAAGGACTTAGAGTTCTTCTTAAGAATGTACATCCCTAGAACTCAAAACAATTGGAGTGATTTACTTGCTTTGGCCAATTTTGCCCACCACAATCACCAACCAACACAAGTCCACCACTGCCACCCCAGTCCTTGTGGTTTCTGGTACACATCCTTTCCGTCCCAGATTCTCCTCCCATTGAGACTCAGAGGTTCCTGCCGACTCCTTGACTTGTGAATTTTCTTTGAGCTGGTCTCAAACTAAGGCTGTACAATCACAGGACATAAGGCTTTTCAAATCTAACAATACCAACAAAGAATACACAATTACAGAGAAGATCACATGTGATACAGCAGGTATGATCTACCTTCTTGAATGCCCATATTGCCTCCAGTATGTGGAGTGCACTTTTCGCAGTCTGCATGTCAGAATATCTGAGTATTTTTGGAATATCAAAAAACAGCTCAATACACATAGTGTCTCGGACCATTACTAAAAATATCTTGAGAACGACCCCACTATGTTAAGGTTTATGGGCATCAAGAAGGTCTCTAAACACTGGAGAGTGGGAAATTATCTGAAAGCAATATCTAAAGAAGAAGATGGATGGATTTACGAACTGCATACTATCTTCCCCAGAGGCCTAAACCTTGATTTTTATTTAGGCACATTTTCGAATAAGGAATGAACAACCCTCATTTGAGGAATTCATAATTCTGACATTCAAGGTTGAAGCATACTAATAGCATCAGGGACCCACTATAGCCTAATGGGTCTTATTTACAAAATGATGGCTCATTCTTAGAAGTATGTAAAATAGTAGTATTGTGCTTGAAGAGCATATTGGACTATTTCAAATTAGACTATTTTTACCCTCCTATATGTAATATCCAAGAGATACTTGACCTAATAAGGAAAAGTTATGAATATTGGACTTATAAGTCACAAAAAAAAGTGTTTTTCTAAGGTGAATTGTCTATATGTACAATCAGTAGCCATAAATGTGACTGGTTCTCTATTTTGCTATATCTATACACACTGCTTCAAGCAGAGTTTAAAATATGTATTAATCATATTTCTTATGTTGTAGGAGATGTGATTGTATTTTCTCTATAAAGGCACAAGACATAAGACCTTTATTGTTATGCTCATTTCAAGGATCGGCCATCTATTTGTCAATCACACAGAGCTTGCGTTCCTATTAGTATATTGCCCTAAAGACACACCCGAATGGCCTTTATTAGGTCCTTGTGGATTATAAACAGACCATTCTCCATCCCTGAGCAAGCCTGACTGTAGCACAGGCAAAACACATTGGATTCAATACATACTACCTACTTGCACTTATTCTGAACGCAAACCATTACAAGTGCGATATGTCCGTCTGTTGTTGACATCAGTGGGCTGCCGTGCATGCACAGAGAAACCCGAAAGTGGCCACAGCCACGGAAGAGATGTTGTGACTTAGTGATAGTAACTCAGGACGGGGATCCTAAGCCATACAGCAGTAGAAAGCAGTGGCAAGTCCAGTGAATTTAAGGAGCATAATATAGGAACGAATTTTTGAGAGATATCACCTAGGGGATTTCTTTCAGAATACCCTGCTCCAGCTTGGACTTGAAAGAGTTACCACTATTCTGCCTACAGAATACATATGAGAATGGGTAAGTGAACTTGCTTGCAAATGAGACTGCTTTTATTGAGATTTGTATTGACCACAATATGGACTTCCATAGGAGAGTGGTTTCTTTTTTTTCATTTGGACTCTTAGATCCATTTCAATTGGACATTCTGAATCGTGATTAGTGGTAAATATGATTTACTAGTTCCATTACTTGGATAGTGCAGACATTATGATTATTGATGAGACACAATGGTGTCATTTTGATGCATCCATCATTCAGATGCTCTTTATGTGCATGTTTTTTTGATTTAAGAACCCTGCTAGGAGGATTATGAACTATATTTGTTTTGATTGTATCAGTGTACTGATTTAGGTGTTTATGCTTTTTATTGATTAAAAATGACATAGCATTTATTGTCTTTGACATACTTACCTGAGATAGATTTACATATAGCGCAGGGGATATCTATCTTTTTGATTAACATTAAGGCCAACTTATCAGAGGCTGTTCAACATTTTAAGAGAACAGTAGACAAAAAGAGTCACCCTGTTCCACTACTGAATTTAGAATACAAGGTTGATTTTCTACTAACAATCTTCGCCTCTGGGTATCCTCTATGAAATTGGCTCCTTGCTACATTGGCCCATTTTACATTATGCAAATCATCAATCTGATAGACTTACCATCCTCCCTCAAGATCCACAATGTGTTTCACATTTCTCTACTAAAATCACTGTTCCTAATAATAATAATTTCCATTAAGAACCTCAGCCTGCACCTGCAGTTGAGACTCAATTTGGTGAGGAATTCAAGATCAAGCAATTACTAGATTCTAGGATCATTAAAGGCAGATTATAAATCCTGGCTGACTGGGAGGGTTATGGGCCTTAGGAGAGATTTTGGGTTTATGTTGAGGAGGACCACACTCCCTTTCTTCTGATCTTATTTAAGGTACATTTTCAGAGAAAAACTTCTTCAATTTAGAGGGTATCACTAAAAAAAGGGTTATTGTCAGGCCCCAACTCTGTCCTCGACTAGCAGGGACGAGCGCCTTCTTCTTCCAGTCAATGTGCCTCCTGCCCAGCAATAGGATGCATCGTTCAGGCCAATCTCTGTGCATCTCATTGTGTTGCAAGTGGATGCAGCACAGATATCAGAAGCGGGGTGCTCAGCTACCATGCTGACCACTCCTTCTCAATAACTGACTTTTCCCCAGTGTCAGAATATCATTTGCCCTGAGCTTTATTTCCTGTGGAATTCTATACTGCATTTATTGACCCTTGGATTGTCATTTTGGTTTTCATCCTTGCCTGTCCCTTGACTATTTTTCTCTCCATGATTTTTGCCAGATACTGTGCAATGTACGTCTTTCGCTATTCCTAATGACCCTTTTTGCTCTGCCCACACTGATTTTGACCTGGTTTGTTCCTCTTCTCTACATTTTCTAACCAGTTACCTTGCTAAGAACTTCCTATGAGGGCCGTGACCTGCACATCCCATGCAGCCAGATCATACCTCTTTGCTGGGGTCCCTGGTGAACATTGGGAGCTTGTTAGACTCCCCGCCTCTTGGTGAAAAGTGTAACAAAAGCATGCCCAAGCAGTTTAGGACTGCGAGAAATTGCTGGGACAAGTAGTATACCAGCCAAAAAATACTGATAACTTAATTTTAACTAGCAAGAGTTGTGGGAACATCCCTAGTGCTTTAAGCGCAGGGCTGTTTTCTGCTAGATGATTGCACATATTTTGCAGGCTTGTTTCTCCAGGGAATTCAGTCTCATGCTGATCAGATTAGGACTCTGTGGCACTATGAAAGGGGTCTATGTTACTAGGCTTGTCAGAGCTGGCTTTTCTGGGGGCACCCCAGCATGCTGTTCATCCTCCTGAAGTTGCCTCTACCAGCCCAGGCTATGAGCACTGGTGCTTGTAGCACTTTTACTTATTTTTGTTGCATTAATTCATATAAGGTTTTTTGTAATTTTTTTTTATACTAAAAAGGTCCATGCCGATAATCATCATCAGCAGCAGCAGTATGGATCTTGCTCCAGAGATCTAACACCTGCAATAATAACGCCTCCTGACATACATATCTGCAGCTGTCTTAACCTCTAAGACAATCACAAATACGTGAACACTACTTTACTGTACTTGCGCCACATTTACACAGTCCCTCCCTCCCCCGATCTGTCTCTTCAGATGTAAGGAGGTAGAAGTCAAGGCTACACTAAAGTCTTTATAGGTACACAGGCAGGGGCATCGAGATGGAGGGAAATCATCTACAAAGTACCGGGTCCCGAGACTGCTTAATGGGCCTTGCTTGCCTGTGTAGTGTGGGTAACCACTGATCTGGTGTGGTCACGCCTTCTTCGGCAGCTATGAAAGGGGCCCCAAGAAGTTGCTGTACTGGGGCCCAAAAATTCTCTTGGTGGCCCTAGACACAGGGATAAGCATTTGTTTGGTGTGCATGCGCAGTACAGTAAGTAAATGCTATGCTTAAAAATGGCTCAACTCTAAATAACCCTGCATGTTTACATTGATATTTCTGTATTGGAGTGCAGAGGTAATACTTTACTGTGTAACAGACCTGCAGTGGAATGTAGGGTTAAAAATGTATATACCGCCATAATTCATATCTGTTCCCATGTCAAAAAATCTGTCACCATACCCTAACAATTTAAAAAAATGCATGGGGTTGCTAAATTATAAGGCCTTTCCTTGCACTGGCTTGTTTGCATTGACAATTGTTATTAAACAAATTAATGAAAAAACTTAATAACTGGAAAAATGAAAGCTAAATTAATATTTAGAAACTTGTAAATAAGCATATAATTTCAATGAATAAGAAGATTTAGAAGGAATTCTGGTCCGCTAATTAGTACTGCAAATTAGCATAGTGTTTATTAAAAAAATTTCAGAATTGGCCTGCTTGGTCTTTTAAAATGGTTTTAATTTTAAAATAAAAATAAAATAAAATAGTGTTAACTCATAATGGTTTCTGTTAACTCTGTTATTTGGTACATATACCTGCAGCACTACCGACAATCTTTCCCATGAAAATTGCTTATATCAGCCAATGATTTAATTGGCTAATAGAGATTTTTCTACTTTACTGAACTCTGATAAGATTGTGGTGTTCAGTGCAAGTGTGTTTCATCAGCAAACATTAACAACAGCTGAGAGGGATTTCTGTCACTTCACTTCTTCCCTCCAAGAGACTGCCTTGGTCAACCATGTGAAGCCCTGGCCTAACTGCAATAGCAGTAATGCTGTGCTAACTACTCACCATTGTAACTTTTTTTCCTCTCTATTATTGGAATTTAAATTTAGAATCTCAGCTTTTTTCACCATTAGTGAACTTCTCTTTTTCAGTATTTGTCTATTATTTCATTTCTCTTGCTCCAGTTAAGATTAGACATTTTTATTATTATTTAAAGTCATATTATTTTCATACTTGCCAGCTTTTATTACCTTTCCTCCGAGAGATGCCAGAGAGGAGGTGAGGTGGAATGTGAGGGAGGTGTCGTAGTGATTGCTATTTAATGCCAATGCCAAGATTCACGGCATCAGTGGGGGTGGGGCCTAATGATGCAAATCACACCATTGAACCCCACCTCTGCCGGGATCTGGGAGAGTGCCTGCTGGACATTTTGGGAGAGTAGGCAGGTTACTCATTTTTGCTCATGACATCACACCAGACAGCTCTCAGGAGACCTTTTTCTTCAGGCAAATACATCTTATTACTTGACAGTGAGTTAATTAGGCTGCTAACTCTTCTGTCTTTACTTACCATTACTTTGGCAGCTTTACTTTGACATGACTTGGCCGGTCACTGTCAGATCCTTGGTTAATGCGACTGCCAAAGAGGGCAGCTGATAGAATCTTGCAAGCCTCTTTGAAGAGAGATGTTTTGCTGGTTCAATTAATGTATTTTTGGGGATGCACTAAGGAGAGAAGGTTTTTTATTCATATGTAGTTTTACTAGAAGGTTTTTTTATTCACATGTAGTTTTACTGCCTCATGGCTACAATGTCTCTGGTCGCTTGTGGTTTTTATATTCATTCAAACATTAGATTATTTTATGGATTCTAACTACTGGCCTTTAAACTTTGATTTATACTAGTATTTATCCATCACAGAACATTTTGAGAGCACATACTAATGGCTGCAAGATCCTTCTAGCTTTTATTTGATAGAAGACTTATATCATACAATAGATCATACAGTTAATCATTTTAACAGGAAAAGGGCTATTATTTCGAACTGGAGTGCCTCTCTGACTCCTGATCATCTCATTTGAGGCAGGTATACCTTTATGTCTCTTGTTAACCTCTCCCACTTTCGTTTTTTTATCTAGTGTGTGCTTCCATATCTTCTTTGAATTATTTTCTTGTTAAGGACTCTGCTTTTTTGCTTTCTTACTTTTCTATTTCAACAGTCAACAAAAAAGAGATGGATTTTATGATCTAGGTATAGGGTCATGTTTTATTTGATTGTATAGACACCATCAAGCTCACAAGAAATCTGTTTTAACTTGACACTTAATTCTATGATGAAATCTAATTGACAGGAATCAAAGTGACTCTTAGGAGTTGTAGATATTAACTATACTGCTGAATGTCCCATATTCAGTACACATGGCATTAGAAATAACTAAAACACAGTTTTGGTATACATAAAATCTGAATTATTGTCATTGTTATCTAAACGTATGAGATTCATACAGATATCGCTATACACACTGTATATGTTTACAGTGAATAATTGGTGTGATTATAGCTGGCATTTGTCCATTTGAGAAAAAAATAAAGTACACTTCTGATTGCTACATTCATTAAATTTGTTGTGGATTTCAATAAAACAATAAATTGAGAATTTTATTTCTGAAGTCCCTTAGATTATGAAATACAGTGCAATCACACTCAAGAGCCTTGTGAACTATAGCTATTAAAACACATTCAGAGTTATCTACTAAGCTCAGGGTAAGTGCGTAATGTATTATTGAAACCAGTGGTCAAAGTGGAAATTTAGAAGTGGCGGTATGGAAAATATAATGGGAATGTAAGTGAATGGAATTTGATAGCTTTACAATTAAGGCAGTCGGAGAACTGGCAGTATGGCATACCTCTGTATACACCCCCACTTCAACCACTGATTGTAACCATTTGTGCATACTTTGAGGTCCTTTAATAAGCTGTGTACGAACTTACAAGTAGCAAAATAGGGGCAAATATGTACTAATGCACTTTAATCTATTATGACGCCAGCTGTATTTTTCTTAGGAAATTACTGTAATGAAGTTCCACACTTTACAGTGTGTATTAAAATACATATTTGCATAATATTTTATATGCAAGTATGGGTAGCCACATTGGCACACAACACATATACTCATCTAATATCCTTGTGGCCTGAGATAAAACAGCTCTGTTGAGAATAGTACATTTTGAAGAATGTAGTTTCTGTATAACCATCCATATTCAAGTGAAGGGGCTATGCTAATGCCCTTGAATTTTGACAGGGTGCATAGATTTGTTCAGCAAGACTCAGGGCCATCTTAGCAACATTATGGGCCCCCGGGCAAAGCAGTGCACCGGGGCCCCTACATATATATAGATATATATATATATATGGATATATAGATATATATATATATATATATATAGATAGATATAGATGTATAGAGATACATATATAGATATAGATATATAGAGATAGAGATAGATAGATGTACTTGCTCAGTGACCCTTGAAGAGTTTTTTTGCAGGTTTTTGTTTTGCAGGATTATTTATTTTAATTAAGAGCCCTGCCTATGGGGCCCCCTTGCCCGCGGGGCCCCCGGGCACCTGCCCATCGTGCCCAATGGAAAAGATGGCCCTAGCAAGACTGGCACATTTGCGGAGGAGAAGTAGTTTGAACAGGCAGAGGGAAGTAGTTTTGCACAGTAAGGGCCTTATTTGTATAGTATGACTTGTTTTATAATGCAGAAACAAGATTTAAGTTTATAGAGTGTTATTATTAAAATGTGATAAAGTGGTGGAGAAGTTACATTTCCAGAGGACTTCCTTGTGCACTGCCAGTGGGTTATGGACCAGCTCAGAGTGGGTGGAGATTTGGTCTACTCCATAGTTTTATGAGACTTATTTTCTGACTGCATGTTGCGCTCGGTGGTAGTCATTTCTCCGTCAGCAATAAAGCCAACAACAGTTAGAGCAACCTAAGAAATCGATAACTGCAAGTCCGACAAATATACTTACTATATAAGCCATTCTTGCCTACTTTGGGCAACTTCTTTCCGGGAGAGGGGCGTGACTGGAGGCGGGGGGGGGGGGGGGCAAATGCGTCTTTCTGTATATTCTTCTACTGGCTGTAGTTTTGTGATTAGATCTTATTCACTTAAGTGTAACTTTTCATACCCCATTAGGCAGACCTTTAGCAGATGTATGCTGAGCATTTCCCCTTGTCAGTTTAGACATCTACTTTCCATCCAATCACACCCACTTTTGCTAAGCTCCACCCACTTCAATGCAAAACCTACCCCTTTTAAGGTCCACAAGTCTGTAAAATTGGGACCACTAGGGGTATGCTTTAAATTGACCAAGCCAATTAAAAGCTAATGCAGAACACAGTCAAATCACCAGGCATTTGTCAAAGGCAATTTGCATAGAATGTTACAAATTGTATTCAAATAGCTGAATGATACATCATGAATTTTATAACATGTAAAACAAACCTAAACATTTGTAAATGTAAATTAATTCACCTGATTTGCAATAAACAAAGGATCTTAATAGTTATTCATGTTACATTTTATTAACTTCCAAAATAATTAAAGGTTTAATGTCTAAGCTTTTTTAGTATACCACACTTAAATAACGTTATAGCTGCATAAATTATCATAGATTGAGTTGATTTTTCTGTTGATTTTGCACTGGACCCTAAAATGGAATTGTTGTCCACCACAAAAAGGTGTCACTGCTATCGCTGGGTGGATTTTTCCGTCTGTCCCAACCTCAAAATAACAAAAACTGCACATGCAAACCTCACAACAGTACTTATTTTTATTTTTGGAGGTTTAAGTGGGTGTAGATTGTCTAGTGGATGGGCTGGTTTTGATGGATGTGGCATGGACATATCATGGCGGGAATTGCTGACATGACAGAATTTGTACATGTGCATTATTGCACTGACAAAAACTTCATTTATTAAATTAAATTAAATGGAGTCCTACAATTCCTCACCAATCTTACTTTCTCATTTGATACTCTAGCTGCACTACATTCCACTAGACATCATGCTCCCCCTACTTGTGAACTACATTACATATAGAGCACGATATATTTTTGTAACATGCCTTATTTTCAAATTACATTTTACATCCAACTTGTTTTCTCTGTCTGATATAGAATCATTTATATCTTAGTAGATCATGCACTGGAACAAAGTAAACTAAATCTATCTATTTTCCCCTGTAGTAGTGTACATTATTTGCATGTAAAATATAAAACAAATGTCAGACTACAAGATGAAACTCAACATGATTTAACCATAGAATAATGTTCAAGGGCAACAGTTCTCAGTAGTACATTTCTATAAAATTCATCATTACCCTAAAACATAAAAGTAATAAAAACTCACCAAGGAATCTGACAGTTCTCCGCACCAGTGGATTAATATAGCAACAGTCTCCAGTTAAAAGAGTTTTTTCCTGGTTCTCAAAATCTCGCGTCGCTACCTGTAGGCAAAACACTACAGTTTCTCCAACGATTATCTAAATAGGAAATATAAAAAGCAAAAACCTAATTTTAGAAAGCAAGTAAATAATGTTTATGTGGCACATTGCATAATAACTTCAGTCTTTTCCCATGTTATTTTATTCCATACTTCATGAAAGATACATATTTCTGACTGCATTTTCAACCAAAACTGATATCCAAATTAATTAATAGCTGACTAATCATTAATGGTATATGTTGTAGCACTGGACCACAAGAAACTAATACTAGTTTAAACACATAAAGAAATAATGCACCTAATATTAACTATATCATTATAAATTATATTGCTATTTGCTGTAGTTTTAGCCAGTGGCCGAAGTGAACATTTAGAAGTGGCGGTATGAAAAATGTAATGGGAGTGTAAGTGAATGAAATTTAATAGTTTTACCATGAAGGTGGAAGGAGAAGTGGCGGTATGGCATACTACCGTATACACTCCCACTGTGACCACTGGTTGCAGTAGTTTCAATCTAAATGTGTATAGTAATATAATACATTATGGGCCTGATTCCATCTTGGAATACATTGTGAATACAAATTGTGTTTAAAAAAAATCGGATGTAACTTTCAAGCATGTATGGTCGTACAAGCTAATCTCAAGAATTTTTCCCATTTGAATATGGGAATAAGTACGCTCTGGCTATACATTACTTGCCGTAGGCCGACAGACGAAACAGACTGCAGGATACACACATGCATGAGAACACATGCAAAAATAATATTTTTATAAAATTAAGTCACAACTATTAATACTATAATTGGTAATAAAAATATATGTAGATACATTTTTTTTACATGAAATACATAATTCCGAATGTACTTAATGTGTACTGCAAACACATGTTCTGGCACTAGCACGTGTCAGTCATCACTATCAGTCAGCACAACCTCCTGCCCTTTAGATGGTTCAAGTGATACATACACATAGGAGGTACACAGAGCTTGAATGGGATGAATGTGTGTGCGCTTGACCTCAGCACGCCCTTACTGTACATTGTTCATCCACTGCCTTCTGCCCTCGCTCTGGCCTTCAAGTCATAGGAAGTCAGAAGTGTCATTTGTGTTTCGAGAAGAATTGGTTGCAATTGTGTTCACTGGTGTAAAAAAATTTTCTGATAGAGATGCTCGGGCTCGGTTTTTGGCAAACCGTACCCACCCGAACATAGCCGATCCTAGAGCCGAGCCGCCTCGGTATTTTTGCGCTTCTCAGAACCAAAAACGAGGCAAAACCTGCGCCATTTCACAGAGAAACACAGAAGAGGTATCAATGTTGTTGGCAGTCTCCAATGCAGTTGGGAAGCGTCATAGCTAGAACAGAAAGAGGAGCCGAGGTAGTGTTCTTCAAAGTCTCCAGTGATATTCTACAGAGTTATAGCACACCTAGCAGCCCTATTCTAGTAATAGGGCTGGCAGTGGTTTAAAAGTCTCTAGTGACAATCTACTGTGCCATAGCTAACCCAGAAAATGAAAAAGGAGAGTTGTCAGGGTTCAGTGCTGAAACAGAAACTATAATAATAGGGCTGTTGGTGTTCTTAAAAGTCTGCAGTGACATTCTACTGTGCCATAGCTCACCCAGAAACAGGAGAGGTGGCAGTATTTAATGGTGAAACAGAAATTCTAAAAATAGGGCTGTCAGTGTTGTTAAAAGTCTGCAATGACATTTTACTGTGTCATCAAAATGGATTCACAGCAGTCCTCAGAAGACAAAGAGCCACAGGCAGCTGCTTGCACCAGTCATGATGATAGTAATCCTTCTACATCATCAGCTATAGCCTATGTTAAAGTGCATAGCGTTTTTAAGTAAGGGAAACAAAAATTTAAAAAAATACCTTTTACCTTGGTAATGAAAAAAACACCTGTACTCCAGGCAAAGTTATCTACAGAAAAAAATTAAATTGACAACATGAAGTGGGAGAGAGGAACAGAGGAGGAAAAAAAAGTGGGAGAGAGGAACAGAGGAGGAAAAGAAGGAGAGAGCCACAGGGGAATAAAAAAAAATTGGGGAGAGAGGAACAGAGGAGGGAAAAAAAGTGGGAGAAAGGAACAGAGGAGGAAAAAAAAGTGGGAGAGAGGAACAGAGGAGGAAAAAAAGGAGAGAGCCACAGGGGAATAAAAAAAAATTGGGGAGAGAGGAACAGAGGAGGGAAAAAAAGTGGGAGAGAGGAACAGAGGAGGAAAAAAAGGAGAGAGCCACAGAGGAATAAAAAAAAATTGGGGAGAGAGGAACAGAGGAGGGAAAAAAAGTGGGAGAGAGGAACAGAGGAGGGAAAAAAAGTGGGAGAGAGGAACAGAGGAGGAAAAAAAAGTGGGAGAGAGGAACAGAGGAGGAAAAAAAAGTGGGAGAGAGGAACAGAGGAGGAAAAAAGTGGGAGAGAGGAACAGAGGAATAAAAAAAGTGGGAGAGAGGCACAAAGTAAAAAAGAAGGGGGAAAAGCAGCATGGAGGTCGCAGTGTGAGCATAAGGGGGTACAGTATAGTTGTGATGAAGGGGCACAGTATTGTGTGTGTGATGGCACAGGGGGCTTGTTGCAATGTAGTGTGTGTGAGGTAGGTGGCGGCTAATTAATGGGCGCTATTTTGTTTGTAGGGTGATGGTGAGGCAATTTAATAGTAGGGACTATTAATTTAAGATGGGGTGGTTTGGGGGCTATTGAATCTTGGGGTGAGTTTAGGGAGAATGAGGTCTATTTATTAAATGTGACTATGAATTATTTAATGGCAGTGATGGTTGCGGGAAATAAGTATTGCTGGGGCTGTTTGCAGGAAGTGAAATAGGTTTATTTATTAAATGTAAATAGTATTATTTTAATGTTGGGGCTGGAGGAAGGCCTAATTATTAATCGTGGGTGCTATTGATTTAACGCCGGGGCTGGCTGTAATTTTCTAAATGTAGCCATTTTTTTTTCAAAATAGGTCCTTCAACATTTCTGGATCCGGACAAGCCACAACTAAAGAAACCAGCAGCCACAGGTGGAGAAAGTGAGAAGAACAGGTAGGAGAGAGCAGCACAGTGTGTGAAATGTTGTGATTCTAGTAGGGACAATACCAATTTTTGGTGAATGTTGTGCCCAATGTAAGGTGTAGGCCAAGACTGAATTGTTTGTGTACACACTGCATTGTTTGTATACTACACTGTGGTGGTAGATGTCCTGAAAGTCAGGAGTGCTTGAACATATGTGACGCTCCGGCGAATTGAGAGCCTAGTGGTTTTTATGTTAGCCACGCCCCAATGGCACGTTTGCCACGCCCCAAAATGCATGACCACACCTCCCAAAATTTTTGCACCGCCGTTTGGCTAGCTACGCCCCTGAATGCATGACCAAACATCTAAATTTTGGGGCTTATTTGACTATGAGGGGGGCCCCATGAATTTGTTGTACCCGGGCCCTGAATTCTTCTTGGCAGCCCTGCAGATGACTCTGCACAACATTTTGACAACTGGTCTGGTCTAAAAGAGTTGACCAAAAATCATGACATCTCTGCCGTAACTCCACCTAATGCTACTATCAACATCCAAAGGATGGTGGAGGATTATTTTAACGACAACATAGAAATAGACACTTCAGACAGTCACATACTGTGAGGAAAAAAAGGGAATTTGGACGCCCATGTACCAACTTGCTTTGCACTACCTAAGGTATCCACCCTTCAGTGTTTACTCGGAAAGAGCTTTCAGCACACGAGAACCTTGTAAGCAATCGGCGTAGGAAGCTAGTTCCTCAAAATGTGGAAAAAGTGATGTTCAGAAAAATAAACTACAATTTCCACGAAGAAGGCCTTTCCCACCAATTACAGAAGCAGATGTAATGCCACTCCAATTGTAATATCCATTCTTGTGTCTACATAAGTTTGGCAGTTCTTCAGGGATGAGAGAGCGGTATTCAGAGAGAAGAAGGAAATTAAAGATGCAGCATGAGCAAACATAGTTTAATAATGTAGAGTTCATTGACAGCACTGTTTGGCTTAAGGCAGCTAAGCTATTGGTAGCTTGTTATGTGGGGAGCCCAAACAAACCAAGCACTTCAGCCACAAAGTGGCACTCCTTGTCGCTCGAGTACTTGCTTTGTTAAACTGTGCTTTTGAATATCTTACATAAAGGTGGGTAGGAGGACCCAAGGACAATTCCATTTGCACCACTTTTCTTTTTTTTTCTGCCACTGCTGTGTGGCAATGTTTCCTAGATGGGCTATGAACTGGCATGTGTTTGTGTCGTTGGTCTATTGCTTAGCATTCAGCCAGTTCGCTGCAGTCTTTGTCCGAAAGTGTATGACAATAATATTGTGACCTGTGAGGTGGCCAAAATTGACTGGAAATGACTGGAAATTAGTGTTATTGATGTTAATAATAATGTAGGAACAAAAAAAATAGGAAAATTATGTGCATTTAGCATATTTTAGCAATTTTTCTTAACAATACAGATCTAAAACCAAAACCTAAACCAAACCATGCGAGGCCGGTTTTGCGAAAACTAAAACCAAATCATAAACATAATCCAGATCCAGATCCAGAACCAGAACCAAATCCAAAACATGGGGTTCAGGGACATGCATAAAGTAATTTCACGTCTGAAGTTGAATCAGACACTAAATATTATGCAGAGCATACTATATTATGCAAGTATGCCCTGCAACGTACAAAATTATATAACATTTGAGCTTTTCGGATGCACTGATAGTTTCTTTTATTTCTGGGATGAAGCTTCTCATAATGCAGATATCTCTATCTGTCTCTCTGACTCCCAAAAAAAATGTGTTTTGTTTACTGGACTGAGTTTACAAACAAATCATGATGGGTTCCCCAACATACACGTTGATTGAGACGCTAATTAAAAATGAAATCTTGACATTTATTTAAATATATTGTTGTAGTGAGATAATCATCATGTATGGAGTGTTTCATCTTTACTGATTAATATAAATGATGCTGTACAACACAAGTGAGCAGGCTGATTACTATAAATGATGTAGAATAACGCAAGTGAGCAGGCTATTTAACCAGTACATGTAGAAATACAGACTAATTTAGCCAGTGCTGTGCTTCTTTACTTTGATGTTAAACCATCTGAACCTGTCAAAAATAGTTTTACTAATATAAAGCTAACAATGAACGTAAGAAAAGCCCTGGTCTATGGATTTGTCCTTCGAAAATGTAGAGTATTATATACTACATACACTTCCATTTTTATATAGAGATGAAGAAATTTTATTGGCAAGAACATACAATAATGTAATGTGAATGAAGATATACAGTATGATTAGGATAACAAAACAGGAGCTTGTTTAGATAAAAGCAAATACACAATTTCCATTATTGATACAGCCACAGTTATCCAAAATTAGTTCTTGTTGCCTTATGCAATCTTAAAGCTCAAGGGTCTATTTTGAAAATATAACACCTTTCCTATTAATAAAGATAACCGGAATTTTAAAATGTCCCTTTTCATTTTTGTTCCACCCACAAATTCCCAGTCCGACATGATCAAAGTCAGGTGTCCCCAGTACTCCCCTTCTTCACCAGCCAATCATAAACCGTTACCAAAAGCTGTAAGTTTCCCCAAGCATTCTTTAATTGTGTTCTATTAGCTTTTCTGTAAAAAAATAAAAAAACAAAACAAAACAAAACAAAAAAAAAAAATCCTTTATTAAATAATCGTCTCTTTTTTCCTCCATCCACTTTGAAATTATTTTATATATTTTTCAAATTTTACACCTTTTCTATAAATCCACTTATTTCTAAACAATACTGCACACCTGAACTCTGTTAATACCTTACATATATTTGAATGTTTCTATCATATCATCTCTTCCCTGATCTCCTCTAACCTGTATATGTTTAGCTCTGGAAGTCTATCCTGATAAGTTTACGCTTTAATTAGCCCTTGTACTAGTTTAAACCTTCTTTGAATTTCTCTACATAAGTAATGTTTGTTTAGAGATACGGCTTCCTGGAACAGTTGCCCATAAAGTATTATCTCCCTCTTTCTGCTACTAATACCTCTTATTATAAAAACCAAATATTTTACTGGCTTTCCCATTACTTGCTTACTTTATTGTCTGAGACTATAGGGTAAATTTGCTAAAGTACGGTTTTGAAAAAGTGAAGATGTTGCCTATAGCAACCAATCATATTTTAGTTATCCTTTATTTAGTACATTCTACAAAATGACAGCTAGAATATGATTGGTTGCTATAGGCAACATCAAACCCGCAGGTTAGTAAATATACCCCTATGACTCCTAGTTCCTATTCCTTTGCTGTTGTAAATATAGAGTAATGTAAGGTGGAAAAGCCATTTAGACCTGTTGGTAGTCACAGCTGGCAATTACAAAGCACCCGGTTTGTGGCTTTCTGTTGTTTTTATAAATATATGCTGCAAGTGTGACATGCACCCTGTCCATACCTGTGCACACAAAGTCAGTAGCTTTGCAAACACTTAAAGAGTTGCTTTTGACAATGGACAGATTGAAGTGGGCTGTTCGTGCAATCAGGTAGCGACATTTTCTAAACTAACAGACAATTGGAGTAAAAATGTTTCGCAAATATATGTAATCAAGCACTTGTTATTTGTGTGCCTACTATGCTGTACTTTTCAACCTACATTGCAGTTGCTTACACATGTATGTTACAGAATCTAGCAATGCCCCAAAATCCAATACATTTGCAAATTCCTATGCTTGATTTTGTGATGTAATCTGTTTTGATCCATTTTTAGTGAGAGAAGATAAAAAGGAGTATATGCACCACAGATATTTACATGATTCAACAAAGGATTGAATTGGTCAAATGTGGAGGTGTACCATTTATTTGTGATGGGTCAAGGAGATTTCAATGAACTGAAATAAACTTTATTTGTTGTGATTTAATGGGGTACCATTTGTGCTTCTCATCTAAATATGTAACCAAAATATAAAAGAAATAATAAAAATCTAGCATGATACATTAATGAGACAACATACGTTTGTCTACTCACTTCCCCACTTTGTTCAACAATAAAATTAGGATCAATCAAGCAGTTAAATGACAGCATTTGGCAAAATCGCTTGAATTTTGGGATGGGGCAAGGCAGCATAGGTAGGCGGTGCACCATTCCACCCAGTGTGCATAGCTGTTGTTATCCATCATAAATTACAGATACATTTCACATGCTACAGTACAGTTTTCAGTCCAAAGAAACATGTTGTTCTCAATAGGAATTCATCCAACTGCGCTCACAAACATATTATGCTATTTGTGGATGGTCTAACTTTATTTTCAAATAGCAATTTGCAGCAGGTTTGTACAAGTTTTTACAGTGCAAAGAAAGAAGCTAGGATCAAGTTCAAGATTCTGAGAATAAAAACAGATTGAAGTAACAAGTGTAGTTAACTTTTATATTGTGTAACAATGAAAATGGGCACTGAAAACTCATCCGTTCCTCAAAGCCTACCAGCCATCCACCTTACCTTCTCTCCAAGCTTGATCTCCTCACCTCTCTATTCGCCTATCCCATTACTCACTCCTCTAGCGATTATTCCCTCTGACTCCCCATTGTGCCTCTGTCTGTTTGCCCTTCCTTTAGGATGTAATCTCTTACGAACAAGACCCTCTTCCCTCCTGTCTCTCTACCTATTTTTATGTTGCAATTTCACTGTGCAAGCTATGTTTGGAGCTTTTGAAGTCCTGGTATTTTTTGCTTATTGTGCTATACTGTTTTACCCTGTATGGTCCACTGTGTGTTTTCTGTATGGTGCTGTGGAAATCTTGGGGCACTATAAAATAAAGATTAATAATAATAATAATAATAATAATAATGGAACATGGCATCCTCATTGCTATTTCTAGCATATGACAGACACAATTCCTTGTTGGGAATACTTCATATTAAGTACATTATCTTTGAAGGGAAATGTATAGCCAAAACTAAAAGTTCTTATACATGCATGTTCTCATCATTTCCCACCTTGACCACTGCAACCTCCCCTTATCTAGCATTCCTCTTACCCCTTGCACCTCTTGTTTCAGCTGTGCCTTCTTCCAATTAGATTGTAAGCTCTTTCATAAGCAGGGCATTCCCTTACCCTTTGTTAACATATCTGCAATTATTTAGTCTACCTTGTATGTGTCTGTTTTAAGTATGTCCTGTTTTCCCCACTGTCTGGTGCTGCAGATCACTGTGGTGCTCTGGAAAATCAATGATAATAATAATAATCATCATCATCAACATTTATTTATATAGTGCCAGCAAATTCCGTAGCGTTTTACAATTGGGAACAAACATTATAAAAAAATACTGGGTAATACATACAGATAGAGAGGTAAGAGAACCCTGCTCGCAAGCTTACAATCTATGGGACAATGGGAGTTTGAAACACAAGGGCACGTGCTACATCATATTGCACACTGGACCAGCTAGAATGCAAAGGTAAAAGTATTGAGTGGGCTGTGTGTGCAGCAATGTTGGTCAGAAGGTTGTTGTCTTGTGTTAGATGTGTAGAGGGTGGTAATAGGGTAACCTAGGGAGATTAAGATGGTGGTTGAAGAATATCATAAGCTTGTCTGAAGAGGTGGGTTATCAGAGAACGCTTGAAGGTTTGAAGACTAGAGGAAAGTCTTATTGTGCATGGGAGGGAATTCCACAAATTGGGTGCAGCCTGAAAAAAGTCCTGTAACAAAGAATGGGAGGATGTGATGAGAGTGGAAGAGAGAGGCAGATCTTAACAACTAATGGGCTGATTTAATAAATAGGAGCAGTGCAAAATTATGCTGCAACCAGTGTAGATATGAGTCTGTATTTAGGATCACCTGATGTTCAGATGTACTATATGTTTGATTGTGAATGTCCTTTTTGGGTTCCAGAACAACAGCACACTGGCCCTGGGCCCCAGCTACAAAAAAAGAAGCTTGAGCACTGGGATACAGCACATTGTGAACAACGAACCATTTTATTACACAAGCCCCTTCAATGTCAGAAAACAAAACATATGTCCATCAAGTAAAAAGCTATGAAAATTTGCTTTATTTTTTATTAAATGATGAGTAAAGAGTTTTTGTTTACTAATAATACTCAAATGAATAGTTATTCAAAATCTGTTGATCTACGTGTTTCAAAGGAAAACAATATAAATGCAGACTGAAGAATGATAAATTGTAATTTGAAAAAAGAATGTAAATAAAACAGTAGTGGTGTGATTTGTACGCATTTACAAATCTGCAAGGCTAATGTAAAACATAATTGAGCAGAATTGGGTTGATTTTCCTATAATTTCAGTATGTTTATTATATACATTTAAAACAGAGGTTATTTAAGTTGCCCCAAACCTAATACTTACATGAATAAATAAGTAACAGAGGAGTTAAGAATTTTAAGGGAAGTATTAATGGGAAATAGGTTAGTTTTCATTATGGTAAGGGGTAGATTTATTAAAGCTTCTAAAAAATAAAGATGGAGGTGCTGCCCATAACAACCAATCAGCTTCTAGCTATCATTTATTAGAATGTACTAGATAAATGATAGGAAGAATCTGATTGGTTGCTTTGGGCAATACCTCAACCTTTACTTTTTAGAAGTCTTAGATAATCTACCCCACGGTCTCCCTGTTGTAATGGAAACCAGCCCAGGGTGTCTGGCATGAGGCTGGTTGAGAATTTTGGGGATGGGAACATGTTGCCTGTTTTTTCTTTATTTATTGCAGTAAATGTTCACAAATGTTTATCTGAAGTTCAGCAGAATCGCAATGAACACAATTTCTGGAATTTTCTACAATCCTCATGGTTACTTCTCGTATATTCTGGCGTTTCATACACTCTTCATTGGTACTTCTAGTATAATATAAATTATTGCTTGTTAATTGCTAAGTTGAGTGTGATTTCCTCCTTTGTTGTATCTGCAATCTATCACCTATCAGTGATTATTATATTCCAGCGTGTTCTATCCCTATTTGTACAGCATTGTGTAGACAAAGCTGGCAACATTTACATTAAAATACACATATGTATGTGCACATATGTACAACCCTTCAGCTTAAAAATCCAAAAGGTTCCAAGCATGAGATGAAAAGCAAACAAACAATAAACGTCCAATTCACCTAAAGAGTGAACAAATCCCTCCATACTGCCGATCAGATACCTCCTTTGATTAACATGCCGTCATGGGTCAAAAATATTGTAGTGATGATGCAGACAATATACAGGTGCATACAAATCAGTATTAAATATATGTGATGCAAAATAACCAAAATCAGAGTAATACACTTCCTTTTTATATTAAGGTGTCAACTGTCCTTCAAAGACAGCTATTTTACATCATAAATCAAAGAAGCTGAACTGCTCAAGTGCTTTAAATACGTCAACACTATGCTTCCCAGTCACCTATGAAGTGTCACAATACTTCAATAACATCACATAGTCCACAAAATTGTAATTTTACTTGTGACACTCAGTAAATATGTCTAACAATGCAACAAGTTTATTTGGATTTCAATGTTTGATGACAAAACTTGATGCACGGTTATTTATACTGTTTTTACTGAGCACCATATGTGAAATTCCAATTTTTGCGGTTTAAGCTATTGTACTTCAGGTGTTAGCAATCTGAAAAAAATGTACTCTAAATAAATCTAATTCTATCAACAAAACACATAGGGTCTGAGTCATTGCAGAGAGCAAAGCAAAGAAAAGGAGTAATTTTGATCCTGGACAAACCATGTTACAATGCAAGGTGTGCAAATTAGTTTATTATTTTGCACATATGTTAAATACTGGCTGCTTTTTCATGTAGCACACAAATACTTGATAGCTATATTTTTACACTGAAATTTAAAGTTGATCTAGGATATATTCTATCCAAAATATAAATCTTTTCCCACATTTTAAATTTACCTCCCCCTCCAATGCAACATGCCCAGGTGCAAAGTTACTCCATTTTTATGCTTTGCTATCCTTAATGACTCAGAGATTTTTACTACATTCTGGACTATACTTCTATGAATTGGGTCAAGTGCTTCAGGAGTAACACAAGAGTTGAGCACCTTTGTGGACTCTGAAAAGATTGAGATAAGCTGTTTTATGAGTTTATTTATGTATGCATATTACTTATTCTTTTACATACTAGCCTACTCTCCCAGAATGTTCATGAGACTCCCGAAATTCTGGGAGTCCTCTCCCGGACTCCCGGGAGAACAGGGCAACCTCCCGGTTTCTAATTGTCTCAACAGTAAAGTGACGGGGCAGGGTTTAGGACGAGAATCGCGCGCCATTGTGAACCCACCCCCTGCTGTAATTGGTCTGAAAATGTGATTGATGTTTAGGGGGCGGGCCCCTCCCCCTCCCCTCCTCCTCCCCTCCCGCCAACATGCCCACCTCCCCCTGATCTCCCACAGCAGTCCTTGTCATTGTTGGCAAGTTCTTTTATTGTATTAAAGTTTGTAATTACCGACTATAAAGACTTTGTCTGCCTGTGATCTGTCCTGTCTAAAAGGAATTGCCACTTATCCAATATGAATGGAATACTAAGGACAGAGAATGTTATCTCAGAGAAGCTTGTTTTCAATATTCACTTACGCAGTTATATTGCACAAATTATTCAATGCAGAGTGTCCTTAAACCAGAGGGGACCTGTCTCCTTTTTCTGTCTTTTTCATACTGTCATGGGTGTTAATTTAATGCAGGGAGGATTGCTAGGAGAATCTTCAATGCTTTCTTGAATGTACTAGTTAATGCAGAAGGGCATTGCACAGTGTTACTGCTGTAAAATATCTTTTTAGTAGACGGAGAGTAACTTTTCTCCCAACTGCGAGATGCGACCTCATGCCCTAAGACTCTTTGTACTTAACAGGTTGTCAGAGAATTTTATGTAGAACCATTAATGTATTTATATACAGTGATCATATCCTCTCTTAAACCTCTCTTCATTACTGTAAATCTATCTTGGACAGTCGTTTTACTGTCCTCAGTATATTTTCAGTTACAGGACATCCATTTTATGAATTAGTATCATTAATTGCTTTATAAAAGGTCAAAAGTATACTTTTTTTATTTTACATATATGCCCATTTTCATACAAAATATTATCTGATGGGTCTAGGAGTCGCATGTTAGCATTGTATGCTGTTGTCAAATCTATGATCTATACCTTCTAGACCTTCTTCATTACAAATTCCCCCAATAGGGTCCCATATTTTCAGTTAAGATTGAGCTAACTATATTACATTTTATGAAACGCTATGCAGTTTGTTAAACGTTCTATCTCTTTCACTTTCTATGTAGAGACCAATAAATAATGAGTTAGAAGAGACAATTCCATCCTACAAAATATTTTTTTTCCTTTACTTTGTCATTGGATGAAAATCTGAACTATAGGAGCCATTAACCAAAATTAATGATGAATTGGGTAACACAGGGACTATCTATTTTTTTCCATGGACATAGATGATCTTTAAACATCACGTGTGGTTACAATTTTCCGGTAATTGTAAAACTATATCTAAATATGGTCATACATGTAACAGCTACTAACATGTTAACTACAGTATGATTTTCCTCAATGAAGGCCATCTAATATTTTACACAGTTCTCTTTGTAAACACCCTGTGAGAAGTTCAAAGTTCTTGCATTTTGCTGATGTCAGCAAATTGCAAATACAAAGCACTCCTACACGTTTTATGCACACTGCTCTTTCAGTAACAAAACGGAGAGTGGGAGGGAGAGCTATTGTACTGTACAACATGATTCATACCAAGAAGATTGATAAAACTGAATAGACTCATATCTATTGGATTTTATTTTTACAAATTGATTTACAATTTGACCATGAAATATAAAGTTTAAGAGATGTTTCAACCATTTTGAAAACATTTTTGTCAAACCTACACAAAAGTTTGAAAGATCAATTGGAAATGATTATATTTATGCAAGTTTGATAGAGTCAACTACGGTTCAAGCCTTTTAGAATACTGTCAAACCCTTTTGACCTTGGTTATGATTGCATTCAATGCATGTCAAGCTTCATTGACATACGTGTAACATGCTTGTTAAAAGTGCTTAGTGTATGTGTTAGATGTGCAAGATGTTCAGCTTATTGAACATATGTACACAGCTACCGGCTAACCCAGTGGTTCCCAAACTGTGTGCCTAGGCTCCCTGGGGTGCCTCGGCGATCTCACAAGGGTGCCTTGGCCAGGGCCAGCAGTAAGCAAGGCGGGGGCATCTTGGTAATTATTTTGGCTTAGGGGTGCCTTGAAAAAAGTAGGGAGGCTCTAAAGGTGCCTTGAACTGAAAAAGTTTGGAATTCACTGAGCTAACCCATTCGACTTCCAATTTTCATTGTACATCCACTTCCAAAACTTAGGTTAAACAATGAACGAATAGGCCCCAATCCCAAATGACTGTAAACAAGTTCAAGGCTGTTTAACCGTACCAGTTCAATTTAATTTCGAACTTGCCTGAAAGGTTTGAACTTCTCTACTGATAGCTATATCTGTTATCTTTCTTACCCTAAAATATACATTATCAGCAAAATACAAAAAGGCTTCAAAAACATTTTGACTCAAATACTGCATTGTTAAACGTTTAAAATTTGCTACAGAACCAACAACATCATTTGTAAGGAAACAAAAAGGTAAAAATGAAGTGAGCCTTGGCTCTGCTACCATATTAAAGTACTGAAGCCAATTATGCAATAAACACAGTAAGAGTCATGTCACAATTGCACTTTAAATGCTACCGCATTTCCAGTTAGCATTCATAGCACTTAATTACTCCAGTGGTGATATTTTGAAAGGAATAGGGGAACGTTCCTCCACTGCAACATGGGAGCGATAAAGTGACGTGATTGCTGGTATATTTCTAGTTCAAAGCGCCCATGTCACACAGACATAGGTCTAAAGATATTGCTTAATCTCTTCTCTGAAAACATAATGATAAAAATTAGTTTTAAAGCAATTTTTTGGGGAGGAGGGAGGATTTGTTTAGAAAAACTGTAAAGATCCAAATCGCATTTCGATGTCAGAAGTGTATGCCTTGTGCTACTGAGGTATCTAAGAATAATGCATTGATGTGAATATAGTCAGTGTGGTAAAGGTCATGAGGCTTTATTATTATTATTTATTTATTTATAAGGCACCACAGATTCCATAGCGCCTGATACAAAAGCAAGTTACAAATAGATGAGGTAATACGTGTCAGTAGCACAGATGAGTGTGAGTAATGCTATGGGGACTCACACAGAGTGCAGCAAAAAACGTGACGGGACGTACGAGGGACAGGAGACAGATGTGGGATAATAGGTAGAGAGGACACGCCCATGAGGGCTTACATTCTAAAGGGAGGGGTGGTGAGAGACAGTAGGACCAACTGGGAATTTTTTTTTAGAAGGCAGACGAGGAAGAAGAGGTGATAGATATAATGGTTAGGAGGTGGCAGGATAGGCAACCTTGAAAAAGAGATTTTTGAGTGAGCGTTTTAAGGACTGAAGGTTGGGGGAGAGTCGAGTCAGACAGGGTAGGGAGTTCCATAGATTAGGGGAAACACGGCAGAAGTCTTGGAGGCGAGCATGGGAGGAGGTAATGAGGGGTGAATTGAGGTGGAGGTCAGAGTCGGAGCGGAGTGGCCGGGTAGGTAGGTACCTCGAGACAAGATCAGAGATGTAAGGGGGAGAAGTGTTGGTAAGGGCTTTGTAAGTGAGGGTAAGGAGCTTGAACTGAATTATGAAACTGATAGGAAGCCAATGAAGGGATTTACACAGAGGAGAAGTGGAAGAGGTGCGGTGGGAGAGGAAGATGAGCCTAGCTGCAGCACTCTGTTTGGAAGGATGATGAGCCTAGCCGCAGCACTCTGTATGGAAGGAAGATGAGCCTAGCCGCAGCATAGTTTTACAATCATTTCGAGGAACACATTACTGCTGAGACGATGCGTCAAAGCACATCACAAGCAATAAGCTGCAAGGCAAGCAGAAGTATAATTCTCATCACATCATGTTTACTGAGCTTGAGCATAATGTATTTTTTGTATAAATATTACAATAGGTATTAGCATATAAAACTAAGTGATTACGATCAGATGATAACAATTACATTTAACATGCAGAAAATTATGAATGTTATTGTGCCTTTAGTCCATACTGTAAAATATGTATATTTCCAGAGATAAAAATTTGTAGGAACAGATCTTTCAAACCTGGAATTACTCCTGGAAATTAAGGTCGCTAGCAACTGTAATGGTACAACTACAAATCTACATACCTCCAACTACCCAATTAATGTTGGATAGTCAGATTTTAAGGGCTCTGCCACTGTGTCCCAGCTGTGGACAGATTTGTCCCACTGTGGAAAGTTTGGGAGGCAGTAGCTTCAGGGGTAGCAGTCTATGATCAGTGACACAGTGTTTACGTGCACATAGTGTTCTCCTCCTGTCAAATTCATACTCTGACCATATATGAGTTTTACTAGTCAGCAGCTCTCAAGCAAAATAACAGAAAACAGACACCTACCTCCTATTCAGCACACTACGTAACTTCTTGGCCTCTCTATATCTAGTGAAATTAGGTTGCTTAACCCTGTCACTATAGTAGCTGAACACATAAAATCACAATTATTGTATTGCCGAGATTCCCCCCTCAGCCAGCCACTGTGGTCATGTGACATGGTCCAACACTCTGCTATCTGTGTGCTCTGATACTCTGCTACCCAAGTGCAGTCCTGAGTTCCTAACACTGTGCTAATAGTGTGCAAATCTGAGTACCTTTCAGAAAATAGTTGAAATTTCAAATATTTTGGAATCCACAAATGTATTTTCTTTGGTTTCAGTGGAATAAAACATGAAAAGCAGAAACATTTCTAATAAAAAAAAGTCTTAGCTTAAGAAATCCTTAAATGGCCTAGACAAAATTATTAGCACATTTAAGAGGTAGATAAAAATAATTATATTTCAAGTATGTGATTCTCCTTCACTTTACAAATGAACTCTCCTGTGAGGTGCCTACAATGTAAAATGATCCATTAAACAAATTTGAAAAAAGAAGATGACTCATTCTCCTGTTTTGTGTCACTGTTTGTACTGCAACGAGGATAGAGAAAAGAAAGAAAGCCAGACAATTGTCTGAGGAGGTCAGACAGAAGATTGCAACCAAGCATGGACAATCTCAAGCCTACAAATCAGTCTCCGGAGACCTTCATTATCCCGTTTCCACCATACGTAATGTATGCACATGGTCACAAGAGAAAACTTAAATGAAGATTGCATTGCAGGATTGTTTAAATGGTGGAGAAAGCTTCTCAATCAACTTCCACACAGATTCCAGTTGACCTTCATACACACGGTATGATATTTTGAAATTGAATCCGTGAAAGGGGTTTATACAGAAGGAGGGAATCCTGATTGAATTCCTAAACAAGCTGGGAGAATGTCCAGGGGACAGATGAAGCCAAATTAAAGCTTGTTGGCAAAGCTTTTGTTTACAGAAAACAAAAGGAAGCTTTCAAAGAAAAGAACACTTTCCCTATCGTAAAAAAAAGAGAGGAGGTTCAGTGATGATTTGGAGCTTTTGTGCTACATGTGGCACTGGGTGCTTTGACCATGTGCATGGCATCATGAAATCTGGAGATTACCAGGCCACTTTGGATTGGAGCGTAATATTGAATCCAATGTCAGAAAGCTAGATCTCTGTCGTAGGTCATGGGTTGTCCAGCAGGACAATGCCCACAAACACACTTCAAAAAGCAAACAGGAATGGCTCCAGACAAGACTCTGGACTGTTCTGAAGTGGCCAGATTTATATCACAAATAACACCTGTGCAGAGATATGACAACAGTAGTTAGGAGAAGACACCCATCAAATCTGGAGCAATTTGCACAAGAAGAGTAAACCAACTGTCAGTAGAGTAAGTTAATCCATGGCTATAGGAAGGCGTTGACTGCAGTTATTTTGATCGAAGACTGTTAACAAATATTAAGTATACAATGGCAATCTTTTTATCAATGCCATTTATTTGAATTTTCTGATTTAAAAGTTACATGCAGTATTAAATTCTAAATAATAAAAACAGAGGTTCTGTAATTTTAGCCGAAAAAGAATTTTGGAGACCAAATAACTATCGGTAATGTCAATTTATGTTTAGTGGAAATTGTGAGATAGTTATAGAGGGTGCCAATATTTTTGGCCATAACTGTATATACCATTCATGTATACTGTACTGAATTTTTATAAAAGAGATTTGACCTAGAAACATAACAAGAATAAAGAACAGGGCTGCTAAGATGTATAAAGCCATTAAGTGCACATTTTTAGAGCAGTACTTGTTCTATGAAAGTTTGCCACTTAGCATTTCATTTTCACAAACAAAAGAAAGGACATACTGACATGTGGATTGGAGTTATTAAGTATACCCACCCACACAGGTTCCCAACCACAGATACACTGCTGCAGGTCATTAATTACTTAATAACAGCTTTACAACAGTTTTCTTCTGCATAAGATCTTTTGAAAGTAAGCTAAATTCTTACCTGCAATAATTCAGGTTATGAAAAAGGTATACCGATAAGATGTTTACAGAGAGACATAAACACCTGCATCCACTTAACATATAACTGACTCATAAACTGCAGACACAAAAACATCTACTTGTAATTTTTAATGCTGATATGTGTGGCACAGTGGCTAACATTGATGGCTCATAGTTCTGCGTTCCTTGATTTGGGTCATGGAACTATCGCATTGGACCATGCATGCAAGTGGATTTTCTCTGGACAGCCCAGTTTATACTGATATACAGGATAATAATAATAACAATAATGATAATAATAATAATAATAATAAAACGGCCCATATAAAGGCAGTTCCAGACGTTCAGCCCAATTACTCTACAATCGGACTTGTGGATGCTTTCTCCAACATGTGTGAGGCTAAATTGTTATCAAGAAAACAAAAGAAAATGTTGTCCAGTGTTATCAAGGAATATGTATATATATATATATATATATATATATATATATATATATATATATATATTCAGCATGTACATAAAGGAGAATTTTGTGCACAATATAGCTATATTGGGATAAGCTCACCTGCCAACATCAAGTCCTCTCCTGTAGGTGAGTCCTTAGCCATTTTAGCAACAAGTGCACTCAAGGTGTCACAATTAAATCCTTCCTTGAATCTCCATTTTTCAAAGCATGCAGCACCTGAAAGGAGCGGTGCAACTTCCAAAAAACTAATTAAAATTTGTGAAAAAGAAAAGGGTGCACTTCTTTAAATTAATAAAATGTGTACAAGTGAATAAAATCATTTTGAGATTTGCAGCCAGTGCAATTAAGTTAACTGTGTATGTGAGAGTATGTGTTTGAGCAATCAATATTTGTGAGTCAACAAAATGTTCTTTTTATTTAAAGCTACCTAAATATACTACACTCATTTATGAAGTCAATGTCTGCCCTTTTATTTTTCTATAAATCTCCTTCAAATTCTACTCTGTGTGACATTGGCTGAATTTATACAAATGTCTCAACATCTCCTGAATATGCATTTTCTTTGCAGTCACATAATAAAAGACTATTTGGATATGCATCGCATATTGCTTGCACAAATGCTTCTATCTGCCTGTAATGCACATACACATGTAAATATTGCATTCCATGTTTAAAATACAGATGAAGACTACCAAATGAGCAGCTCCATGATTGACTCTTTCTGTGTCTCCCTCTCTCTCTCTGGAAAGTTTCAGTTTTGGTCCCTCTAAAGGGAATCCCCTTCCCATCAGTTTCTGTTTGTTTCATTTCCTTGTATGGGAGTTTTATTCCATTGCCTCAGTTTAGTTCACTTTTTTGGTATGGTTTTTAACAATGTGTAAATTATGTATGCTGTACAGCGGTAATCGAGCATCAACTTCATTATTTTTTTTCTCCACAATGAAAGAGAGTACCCAGCTGTTTTTTTTGTGGTAGTAATTTATACCTTTTTTAAACACCCCCTAAAAAATGGGATCCCTAATGTCAATTGAATCTAGCGTTTTTAATGATATTCGAAAAACGTGCGTTTTTGCCGTAACACAAAATATGAGGCAGATACAGTAATTTGGTTTGGATTTTTGGATTCGGGAGGAAGAGTTACCTTAAGGGTCCAAATTTTGTGTCGATTCCTTAATAAACACCTGTAATACTTCAAATAAACTGGATAAAGAAGCTGCGATTAGTAAATTATTTAATAAATTGAAAAATCAATATATAATCAACTAATTGTCAGACAGTCGAGATATTTGGCAGAAATTGTTGTTTTGACATCCTCTCTTAACTAAAAAATTTTCAAAAAAATCTGACACAGGTGGTGGACAAATCATGTTTTTTTGGGTGATCTGATGTGGAATGACCCGGGATGGATCAGTGTCCAGGAGTCAGTGCCCCTCAATGAAAACAGCAGGCATTAGAGTGATTCATAGTTGTTGATACGGTACTGTAGATGGATAATGCTTACATCTGTATGTAGATTCTGCTATTGGAATCTTGTCACACTGGAGAAAGGTGGCAAATTGTATATTGGCTTAGGTTTGGGGGAGGGTGGAGTGTAGGGTGTTTGTGGCTTAAGTTAGCCTGATTATTGTAAATAACTATAATAATTCTAAATATAGCTACATTTAGTGTTTATTTATGAATAAAATAACAGTATAATTATATATCACCAATGACAAAAAAAAGTGACACGGTGTCTCTATAAACCATCAATCCCCTTTAGACATAGAGAAACAAATTCTCAAAGAATGGAAGGCTATGTTTCAACAAGTGGGGTCATTGAAGACAAAAACAGAAAGCTTAATACATAAAAGAGCGACACGCACATCCAGTAGGAGCTGAACAATGCTTCTGCTCATTTCTGTGCGATCACCTGGGCAACAAAACACTACACGATGGAGGCGTCTGTGCAGTATCAATTAAAAGTTATAAAATGAAAAAGTAAAAACAGAAAACCTGACTGAACTCCTAAAATTATCTCAGTCCGGCTCATGAGGTTTTATGTCTATGTTTCAACAGTGAACTCTTTGCCTGAAACGAACTGAGGACAAACGATGTGTACCACCGTGAAACACAACTACTTCCGCGTATGGCAGCAGGTAATGGACAAGAGTGTATAGCTCAATGCGTTTCTTCCTGTGGACTTTCTCAAGGGTCGGTTGTTGTTGGTAATAGGATAGCATGAATTTATACAGGAGATGGTAGTGAGATTCTCGTACATATTAATTCAGTCCTTTGTTTGCGCTATGAAAGGAGGAGAGTCTCTCTGTTTGTGAGTCTGGTCATTATATAGTTATATTGTCTGTAGTCATCAAAAATTAGGTTATTGACATTGTCTAAAGTGAAGGAACAGTAGATAGGGTACTATTGTCATCATATTTAAACACCAATATTTCATACCATCATGTAAAGTTTTCATGTAATATTTTCTAAAGCCGTGACCTATATATCATAAGATAATATATCATCAAATTAATCCTATAAAATAATTTATATCATCATATGAAAACCATGGAAATCTTGATTACAGCATTACTCTGTGATTATAACGATGTGCAATAAAAAATCAGTAGTTATTCAATAAAATCAGTATACAATAAATGTGCTGTTCTCATTCTTTGAACAATATTTCATACCATCATGTAACATTTTCATGTAGAATTTCTATAACTGTAAATAATACATCTTTAGATCATATACATCACCAAATTAATGCTATAAAATCATATAAAATTATATATCATCACTAGAAACCATGGAATTCTTAAGTGCAGCATTACTCAGTGATTATATCATTCTACAATAAAGAATCAGTAGCTATTCAATAAAGTCAATGTACAATAAATGTGTTATTCATTGAACTGGAGTGTGTGATTATGACATAACCATGTTAGTTGTTGTTACTATTGCTTAATGGGTAATAAATCAGGATAAAATAATAACAAATTGATGATACATATAATATGTTGTGTACATAATATCAAATATATAAACTGCCTGGGTGAATCTGATTATATTGAAATGAAGTGTTGTTGCTTTGATATGAAGTGAAGGAAGGAGAAGTATATGACAGTAGACAGAGTACTACTGTCATCATACTCAAATCCCAATATTTCATACCATCATGTAAAGTTTACATGTAAAATGTTCTATAACCATGATTAATACATTATATATCATCAAATTAATCCTATAAAAGCAGTGATTAGAATAGAAATTGCATAAAGTCATAAATCATCATATGAAAACCAAGGAAATTTTTTTATTACAGCATGACTCAGTGATTATGACATTATACAATAAAGAATCAGTAGATATACAATAAATGTGCTGCTCTTATTCTCTGAACTGAAGTCTGCGGTTATGATATGACCATGTTAATCATTGTTGCTATACCTTAATAGATAATAAACTCAGAAAAAATAATAAAAAAATGATTATACATTTAGAATGGTGTGTACATAAAATTATATAAATAAACTGCCTGGATGAATCTAAATGTATTAAAAGGAAGTGGTAACTCATTCACTATCAGGGATAGGGCTATCAAACTGCTTGTTTGTGTATTATTGCAAGTGCTTGCATAATGTATTATGATATTGTTTATAGCAGAATATAATACATATATCATTAGTTGTAGGTGCGGTTCCACTCCTAGAGAATATATTATAAAGGTAAATAATATATAAAGTATAAACTTGATCACTGTATTACAATATTAGAGAAAGGGGGGTGCCGTATTGGATTAATAGATAAAAGAAATATCCAAAAGCATACTAGTAGATTAATTGGCTGCAATCAAATTTGCCCTAGTCTGTCTGTGTGTCAGTTAGAGAATTTAGACTTTAAGCTCCATTGGGGCAGGGACTGATGTGAGTGAATTCTCTGTACAGTGCAGTAGAAATAGTGGTGCTATATAAATAAATAAATGATGATGATTATCTACATCCAAAATCTGCAAGTGGGTGACATTGTCTACAGTACCAGGTGGTCTCTCATCTTGTTTCTTCTTGGGTTCTACTCTGCTTGACTTCCAAGATTGGATGTAGTTGGGCCAGGCGCGGGCTGGGAGAGGGAAGCCCGGCCGCATCGCCTGTCATGTGATGCGGCCGCCTGTGCGCTGACGCTGATGATGTGATGCGACCGCCGGGGAAAATGTGATATATTGCACACGGGGGTCAGCCGGCCGGCCTACCCCCCGGCCCTAATAGCGGTCTGACTGAGCCAGCCCGCCCCTGAGTTGGGCATATCCAGAGTGGTATGACTGTAGTTATACACCCCTCCTTTTGACTTGACAGTGGATACATTGGATGACCCTTGGATCCTATGGTTCTAATGCTTTCAATTGATATATCATCCTTTGAAGTTCATATGTACCTTGAAAACTTTAGAACCATGGGGTCTCAGTGTGGAATTTGAAGTAAAATCCCTGCTATGAGCCAAATTATTTATATATATATATATATATATATATATATATATATATATATATATATATATATATATATATATATATGGAAGGTTCGGAATGGTAAGTTGTCATGGATCAAGCAGTAAACATGGTTTCACTTTTGCCAACCTAGATATGCGCTGGCAGTAACAGAAGCGCTGGGTCTAATGAACCCATGGTTTTCGCCAGGGAACTGTGCAAGGAGGTTTGGGCTTCACTGCAGCTAGGTTCACAGGTCACAGTCCTCTGTGCTGCCTCCAGGCATCACAGGTTGGTATCAAACCGTAACAAGAGACTGGACAATGTAGCTGGAACTGATACAGAAACAGACTGCGGAGTGCCAAATCAGCAAATGGAAGATATGTCAGCACAAGCCAGGTCAGCAACAATTAGGTATAAACAGAACCAAACAATAGGCAGAAGAGAGGTCGGGATTGGTCCGGGTCAGAATTCACAGGGATAAGCCACAAGAAGTACTGGAAAGCTGGAGTAAAGCTTTGGAGCCTAATACTCTGGCACAGGCCGGTACACAGAGCAGGTTTAAATAGCTGAGCTGATGAGTAGGGCAGGTTACAGGTCAGAACACATAACCACAGGTTCAGAGCTACTCTTAAAGGGCCATGCATCTTCTGTTGCACAGAGTAGGATTGTGCCACAGGGTTCTTTTAAGAGTAGAGGGAGCGTGCCTGACAAGTTTGAAAAGTAACAGTCGGACTTTGATGTGTGACATAAGGATTATCCAAAGTATCCACTGTCAAGCCAAAAGGGGAATATAACTACAGTAGTACCATTTCGGATATCCCAAACTACATCTAGGGCTAGATTTACTAATCTGCGGGTTTGAAAAAGTGGGGATGTTGCCTATAGCAACCAATCAGATTCTAGCTTTCATTAATTTAGTACCTTCTACAAAATGATAGCTAGAATCTGATTGGTTGCTATAGGCAACATCCCCACTTTTTCAAACCCGCAGCTTAGTAAATCTAGGCCCTAGTCTTGGAAGCCAGGTGGAGTGGAGCCTGGGCAAGTAACAGGATTGGAGACCACCTGAGAACACTTGGTGCTGTAGACAATGTCACCCGCTAGCAGACTTTGGATACAGGTAAAGTATCTTTCACCTATTAACCCAATAACCACTCCCTACTAGTATTAGAACTGTCAATACAGTGATCATGTTTACTCTTTATATCATCACTGTTTATTCTGTAGGAGTGGAACTACACCTGAAACTAAAGATATATGTGCAATATCCTACAATAAGTAATATCATAATTAGGCATGCATTATGCAAGCACCCTCTGTATAGGTATTTACTTAAAAATAATATGCATCTCATCTATATGCGCTATAAGGAATTTGGAATAGTAGTGTTAACTGAGGAATGAGATACAGCTTCTTTTCAATATAATCAGATTCATCCAAGAACTTTATTTATGTACACACCGTTTTATATGTATCATCAATTTGTTATTATTTCATCCTGGTATTAAAGTATAGTAACAACAATTACCGGTTATATCCTAATCACACACTCCATTTCAAAGGATGAGAACAACACATTTATTGTACATTCATTTGATTGAATAACTACTGATTATTTATTGTGTAATCACTGAGTAATGTTGCAGTTGAGAATTCCATGGTTTCCAGTGATGATACACAGTGTGATATGATTTTATAGCATTAATTTGATGATATACGATCTAAAATTTTACATGAAAACTTTACATGATTGGTGTTTAAATATGATGACAATAGTACTCTATCTACTGTTATTCACTTCCTCTTCCTTCATTTCAGATAAAGACAATAGCCTCATTTTTGCTGACTACAGAAAATATAACTATATCATGACCAGACTCACGATCAGAGAGAATCTCTTCCCTCCGCAGCACAAACAAATGACTGAATTAATATGTGCGAGAATCTCATTACCATCTCCTGTATAAATACCTGCTATGCTACTACCAACCACCACCGACCCTTGAGAAAGTCCACAGGAAGAAACGCATTGGGACATACACTTTTGTCCAATACAGGCTTTCGTACAGGGAAGTAACCTTGTTCCAGCATGGAACGCATCGTTAGTCCTCAGTCCGTTTTAGGCAAACAGTTCACAGTTGTGAAAAATAGATAGAAAACCTCATGACCGAGTCGGACTGAAGTGATTTTAGGATTTCAGCCAGATTTGCTGTTTTTACTATTTACAATCTTGAATTTTTCTATTTAACATAATGCCCTTGATCTCTCCTCATCTTTTAAATGCCTACTAGTGCCACTGTCTGTAGTTGAGGTCTTGTGTCTACTCTTGTCTTAATGGATTTTGTAACTCTGCCATCATTGCATTTGCTTTCTGTGATTCAATTCAAACAATAATGAACCAGTCTATACGGTTCTCTAACTGTATCACATAGCGTAAATCGTCAGCCGTTATATCTCCATCTACAGGGCCGTAACTAGGGCTGTGCGACAGGGGGCGACCGCCCAGGGCGCAACGCTGAAGGGGGGCGCAATTTAGAAATATTTTAGGTTAATTTGATTAAAATTGAGGGCTAGGGGGCGGCATTTGTCTTTTTCGCCCAGGGCGCTAGAATTGTAAGTTACGGCTCTGTCCATCTATACGTGTATTATTTGCCAGTGCCAAATTCTCTCTTCTTCATTTCTCAGAATGTGGACTTTCAATTCCATTGTCTTGTCAAGACAGATGTTTGGCAACTAAATATGCATTGATGTCAGTTATACATACTTGTGTGGGAAAGCCAAATATTAGTCAACCTGAACTGTCTGTTTTACTTATTTCTTACACTATATATTATTTATACATTACATATTATATATTGCATATTTTTATATGCATTACATCTATACATATTACATATTTATAAATCTTATATACATTACATACTTACATACATGAGGCAGTCCCCTTTACAACGGGGTTGGCCGAAGCTTCCCCCAAGGGACTGGTTCTTCAGCCCTCTTCATAAGAAGGAAGCCTCCGACAACAAGGAGAGTGTAGCCCATAAAAAGGCTATACACAAACCCCTTTCAAGCAAACAAAAATAAAACAAACTAGAATTTGAGCACAGGCACCTCAGGCTCAAAACACCACCAGCCTTCCGGCATCAGACCAAGAAGACCCACCCTTTCTGAGCGTCCCAAACCAACCGTACTAGGTCAGATACTACACTTGAGCTTAGCCAAAAGAATGAACTGAGAGTGACAGTTACATTATGCACACTGATGTGCCACTAGGGATTGTATAATTTATTAAACTTCCATGTATTTTTGCAGCTACTCTGTCACTAATTTTCAGCCAGCTTGCTGCAGACTTTGGCCAAACTTGCATGGATCATAAGTTAACATGAATTAAAGCAATAGTTATAGTGCCTAAAAATAAATTGGTCATAGCTGTTACCTTCTGTGACATCTACACCGTGGTGCAACGTGCAATGTATAATCTACTGCATTTGTAAGTATTTTTCTATTGCATAGCTAGTTTACTGTGTGCTGACCTAAAGCAAATAAGTACATTTGTTATGGTGCAGTTCTTTTTTCATTTGGAAAAACACATTAAGTTAAAAACATGTTGTATAAAACTATACCTTCTGCAATATTTTCTATTGTTTACAATGCATAAATGATATCACCTTCACCCTCTACAGAGTTTACCTCCTGGGATTGTTCTAGTAATGGTCTTTTTTCTGACACTTTTAAAATGTTCGTGCCTATGTCTAGAATTAACTATAAGGATAAATGAGCTTTATCTGCCCATAAGGAAATGAGCAGAACTCATACATAACATACTGGCTTTTCTATAGCCCATCCAAGATGCATACACTTTTTTTTCTTTTAATGGTAATAATCAACCCTTACTGTATACTAGCCCCCAGGGGGTACATCCAGGGGACAAGTGCGTGGGTGGACGTGATGACATGATTTTCATCATCATGACCCCGACCCATCCTGCGCAAGACCCTGATTCATGAGGACTCATTTTGCATTGAATTGTGTCATCAAGCACCATCCACTTCATTAGAAAGTGAAGAGGGATCCAAGAGGGTGGCCTATACTTCCTGAAATCTGAAGGTTCCTGGAAATTTCGGGAGAGTAGGCAAGTATACTATATAGCAAAAACATCAAACTATACAGCACTGACCATAACTTAAATAATATGAAATAATCAGTCCAAAACAGATGGAATAAATAAATTAAAAAATAAAAATAAGGTCTATATATTCTACCAATAAAAAAAAATCTAAATAAAATATTAAATGAGATCCAATTAGTTATAGCTACAAAACAGAATGAAAGAAAAAAGGTTCCTTATAAAAAAGTAATTTATTGGACACAATAAAACATAAGTAAGTAATAAGCATAACTTGTTAAGAAAACAATCTGAAACACTGGCTTAATAATTTTGCACTCTGCATCATGCAATCAATAAAATACATATATTACAACCACACTTAGTTGTCCACAAGTGGTTGTAATGTTATTCAGGTGATACAATCTTCCTAATGATTAGTATACATGCAATTAGAAATCTATAGATTTATACTGCTTGAAAAAGGAATTAATAGTTAGTATTATTAGAAGAACGAAGAATTAGGTGCAAAAAAATATAATATATCCTCTTAATCTCCCTAGGTTACCCTATTACCATCTTCTACACAGCTAACACAAGACAACAACCCTCTGTCCAACATAGCTGTGTCACTGAGCATACAGCCCACTAAATACTTTGTAACCTTGCATTATAGCTGGACAAATATGATGTAGCACCCTTGTGTATCAAACCATTGTCCAATAGATTGTAAGCATGCGAGCAGGGCCCTCTTACCTTTCTGTATGTATGTATTACCCAGTATTGTTTAATTACTGTTTGTTCCCAATTGTAAAGCGCTACGGAATCTGCTGCCGCTATATAAATAAATGTTGATGATGATGAGCAGCTTCGATAGAAACAAGTATGTTGGATTGTAAAGCCTGGATGAGGTGTGATGCACCTTATGACATGTGAGGTGAATGATTACAGTTCACATCTAAGCTACATCCCTTGGACTCTCACCTAATCGAGTAATGATTAATGAACCCAACTGTGTATAGATCCCACTACTTCTACTGCTTCTACTGTAACAGTGGAACCAAAAGCACCAGTATGAGCTGCTAGATAATTGCTGGAACATGTAGTTCCACAATAACCAGAAATATAATTTTTTAAATAAAGTAAAATTGAATAAAGCACTCACAGAATCCTCAAGTGTTCCATTGTAACATAATATAAAATCTTCTTCTTTCCTTCTTAGTCATAATCATAATTCTGTTTGCAATTCCAAGTCAGAAAAACCCATAAAATCTGATGCAAATAACTAGTCACTATGAACGTCTGCTGCTGAATGATTGTGACCTGAATTGACTGGGACTTCCCTTCACCGCTAAGCATTCTCACTCAGCCAGTGTGGGAAAACGCTTGTGATTGACTGAGCGGCTAATGGGACTCTCAATCATTCCAGGTCACAGTCATTCAGCAGTGGGTGCTTGTAGCAAGCAGTTGCATTGGTTTTTATGTGTTCTTTTCCTCCTATTAAATTATAAAGACCGAAGAATTTGTTATTGGAATACAAAGGTACAATACATTCCCATTGGAATACAAATGCAGAAGGACAAAAATAATTTATTTGATAAGCGAGTGGTGAATTAGTTTTGGGAGTGTTGTACTCACATAAACCTTATTTGAAAACTGTGTCTGTGTGTATTTTCCCCCCACTATTTTAATGTAAGCAAAAGGGATCTTAGAAATCTCGGTCTACTCTACTGAGATCACAAGGGTCCCAATGTTTTTCCGCACAGATCTGCTAATCTCAGGGAGAGGTATGAGTGCTCTAGCCCCATGCTGACAAGGCCGTTGTTAGTTCCCACTATGACAAGGTAGACCCCACACTGCGGGTTTTTCAGTTAATAGTGGAAACCAGCACAGGTGTCTAGATTGTATTCCACTTTAGCAGTGGGTCACAACACTTGTTTTTCCGCTTTTTTTGGTGGGAACAAGTTCAGACTGTACATGCTGGTACTAGTTATGATTTTGGGTGGGAGATACATTTTTATTTTAAATTATTTATTTACAAATAAAATATAGCCCATTTTTTTTAATAGAGCATTAAAAACCTAATTGAAATGAAAGGACTATTGAAATGAATGGAGGAAGCTCCATTTTGCTTGCTTCTGGATGAATTTGCTTATTAAAGTCAAATATACAGCATTTAAATCCGCATTTCAATCATATATAAAACACAGATGATCTATATTAATATGTCATTAACAGACTAGAGAGTAAATGTCAAACTATCAAACTGCGAGTTGCTTTGAAGTCTTTTTCTAAAACGGCAATTTTTATTAAAGACAAAACCCGTTGGGCTTTGTCTATAGGAGTCTTAACCAAAAGAGGAGTGTAGGCACATTCAGGTGATAACAACTCAGTGCACGCGAGAGGAAACATTGGGTAAAAAGAATTGAAAGGATTTTTATGCCTGCCCCATACATTCTATAAGGAAATAACACAGGTTTTTGGTCGTAGATAGCAAAATAATGAAAAGTATAGAATGGCACGAGACCAAAAATATATTGTGCGTGAAGTTTTTTGGGAGTCAGAACACTTCTCCCAGGTGTTACATACTTTGAAAATGGAGGCCCAGGAAGTTTTTATTTGTGATACCCTGAGTACACTTGTTGCTATACAGGGTACAGGAGATGCCCTGACGTTGGCAAGTGAGCTTATCCCAATATAGATATATTGTACACAAAATTCTCATATTTATGCATATGCTGACAAATAGTGATTTATATATTGTTTGTTTTAAAGAACCAACTATATTTTTTTGTTCTCACATTCACAGTGGTCTTAATTGTCCTGACTGCTCTTTTTCAAATAATTGTATTCACTTGTACACATTTAATTAATTTAAAGAAACGCACCTTGTTTTTACTAATTTCAATTCACCCTCCTGCAAAAGTAAATATATGAGTGCACTTAGATGTGGTAACAATAGGTTTGCTTAAGCTCTATGTCCCTACTATGATGACCACGATGCAATGTTCATTATTTAATTACATTTAAACTAAAACAGAATTCATTGAGGTTCCAATAGGATCAAATTGTTCACATAACAAATACTGTTTTACTGAACTATCAACTCTGTTCAGTTGTGGAACCCACAGAGCTCAACTGTCATTTCTGTTTCATCATCTGTTCAGCTGCCCACTGAACTCAATTGTGATTGCTGTTGCCATATATGTTTGGCTACTGGACCCTATGCACCCAACTGTCAGTATCCTGGAGGTGAATCTATCAAGCTGCAGGTTTGAAAAAGTGTCCACTAGGTCCAGGGCCCCTGCTTATTTACAGTCAGGGAATACAGTAAAACAATGCAGATGATGTGGCTTGCTTCTATTGGTCCAGGCTTCAGGAAGGTCCAGTGTACTGCAGGTCATAGGCCAGTTCAAACCAAAATATCCAAAGGTGGGAGTCCGCTCTCCAGGGGATGCACTCCGGTTTTTCCGCCAAGAATACAGTTTCAACCAGTCTATTTACATTATACAGGCAGTATCATTTTAAACATTTATTCCCTAACATCGCTAACTAGAGTATGCAATGTGCGATCCCTTCGACGAAAGAACCGGACAACTGCTGATGAATAGGGGATAAAAATGATATTAAACATGATATATTTCCTGCAACCTGAACCTTTGATTTCACTAACATGTATATAACTTATAATATTAATCATAAATATTGCTACATTTCGACATAAATGACTGTGTTGCAGCTACAATTAATGTGTGCTAATTACAAATGTGTATGTTCGTGTGAATGTGTGAACTTGTTATTTGCCACGTGTTGCAGCGTGATACGCTTCCCCACGCCGTAGCGTGCTCTATGCATAATTTTCAGACAAAGACAACCAAGTTTGCTAGATATTAATTGAAATGACTTTATCCAATTTGCTGACTTCGACAGTATCTTAAAGATACTTTATTTAAAGTGTAGTTTTCAACAGTGAGTATGTCTATTTGCTGTGGTCCAGAGTCAACCACAAATATTGCATTAGCACATTACTCTTTCTGCTACGTCTAGCCAAGCTTGTCAAAATCCTTTTAATGTGTGTGAAGGTAAACAAGACAGAAGTAAGAAAGAGCAATATACCTATAAAATGACTCATATGACCAGGAATTTTTAGGTGGGGGGGGGGGGGGTGTTAAATGACTTCTACTCCTACTTTTATTAAAGAAAAAATTACAGATTAACTGGATCAGGGACAATGTCAAAATTAAGAAATAATTAATGTAGTCTTTCTCAGTAACATAAAAATGTCAGAGACATGGCCAGTGTGATAATTAAATAGACGTGTTTTACTCTTATCCCTGTGTGGAAGTGTAAAGTATATATACAATATCTGTACTGATGTTAGATGTTTTGTGCAACTGATCTATGCAACCATGTTGGTGCAAAGATCCACAGAATTTTCTTGTACATATCTTATAACATATGTAAACTTAGACATTTGTATAAAGCAAGCCACGCACAAACCAAGAGACAGGATCAGTGTCCAATTTGGCTACACACCTAGATGGGTAAATTGGAAGTTATCCACTGCGATTGAGTAATGCAGTTGGAAAATGATCACATACAATGGCCAATAGTGGTCATCTTTTGACTGCATTTGCTTGCACGTTAATGATCAATTTTGATTGGATTACTATAGGTTTGGGTTGGCAACCTGTTTCCATCAGTGTGCCAGCTAAAATCTAATATCAGTCAAGCCGAAGTGTGCCAGTTGTTTATGTGTGTGTATGTGTATGTGTGTGTGTTTGTGTGTGTGTGTGTGTGTATATTTACATTTAATTCTGTCTTATTTTATGATTCTAATATCAGAATATTAGCAATTTGCTCAACAAATAAACGTTCATGCTATGTCACATAGCATTACCCCAGTTCAAATTATGCCACATAGTAGTATACTCAGTTAATATTATGCCACAGTAGTGTCCTCAATTTGCCATATCGTTGTGCCCACAATTTAAATCATGCCTCATAGTTATACCCCCAATTCATATTCCACATAGTTGTGCCCCCAATTATTATTATTATTATCGTAGATTTGTAAGGAGCCACAGTGTTCCGCAGCACAAATTCATATTATGCCTCATAGTTGTGGTGCCCCCAAATCATATCATGCCACAAATTTGTGCCTCCAATTCATATCATGGCACATAGCTGTGCTCCCAGTTCATATTAGGCAGCAGTAATGCCCACAGTTCAAATTATGCCACACTAATGCTCGAAATACATTTTATGCCACACAAGTGCCTCCAATTCATATTATGCCACAGTAATGCTCCCAGTTCATATTATGACACATAGCTGTGTCCCCAGTTCATATTATGCCGCATAGCTGTGCCCCCAATTCATATTAAGCCACAGAGCTGTGCCATAAGTTAATTTTATGCCAGATAGCTGTGCCCCCCATTTCATATTATGGCACACATAAGTGTCCCCAATTCACATTATGCCCTACATAAGTGCCCAAAATTAATATTACTCCACACATAAGTGCCCACAATTAATATTACACCACATTAACCAGCTACGTGTGCCACTCACCTCGCACTCACACAATTCATCAGTTCTGCAATGGGACCCGGGAGGTCAATATCTGCGATCTTCTTTTGAAAGTGATAGTGAAAGAGGCTCCAGCGTGCCAGACTAGATGGCTCTGGCACAGATCCTGGGGATTGCCAACCCCTCCTATAGGGTATCTTAGTTCATCATAATCATTTATTTATATAGCGCCACTAATTACGCAGCGCTGTACAGAGAACTCTATCCCATCAGTCCCTGCCCCATTGGAGCTTACAGTCTAAATTACCTAATATAGACACACACTCACATACAGACAGAGAGGGAGAGACTAGGGTCAATTTTGAGAGCTGCCAATTAGTTGTTTTGAAGTCACATTATAATATTGGGTTATTTACCCAATGACTACTGTGATATTGACTATGTGTGGCTCCTATAAAAACATATAGCAACAATCCTTCTTTTCCTTTTGCAGATATCACCAGCCCTGAGACCTACAAAGATAACTTAATGCTGCCATAGGGACCTAGTTCTAAAGGTAAACACACACTACCCATAAGAACTGAGCTGTAGAGGTTGCCATACAAGAGACCTGGGGGTAAATGTATCAAGCTGAGAGTTTGCTGGCGGGTTTGAAAAGTGGAGATGTTGCCTATAGCAACCAATCGGATTCTAGCTGTCATTTTGTTGAATGCACTAAATAAATGACAGCTAGAATCTGATTGGTTTTTCAAACCCGCCGGAAAACTCTCAGCTTGATACATTTACCCCCTGAAGTTGATCATTGACTGCAAATAAGGACAGCCATTTTTTCTTTTACTGTTTTTTTTCCTACAATTGATACACACACTCTCTTATAACATAGCAAAGTGAACAGTATTGTCAATAATAAAACTCTATACACTGCCCAGCTCTAAAAACTTACATTCTGCCTACGCCATTCCACATCCCCTACTTCGAGTCTTTTATTTTAATTAATAATATAAGCTGCCAATTCATTTAACCACCAAAATACAACTCAGTGTCTGTTAGCCTTCATGTCTGGTGGTGATTTGCATCTTAATTGCCAACATAGGTTTCACATTTCCATTATGTGTCTCTACTGGCAATAATTTTTAAATTCTTACTCTACCTAAGCAAATTTTATATGATTTCTATTCATAGAGTGCTTTTTTTTTAGTAGCATATTGAATAAAATATGTTTATTTTATAGAGCAGAAGGGGCAAAGGGAAAATAGACAGCAAATGAAAAACAACACACTTTGCCTTAATGTCTTAGTTAGTTTTAAGTACTTGGTGGATCCCCAACATGTAATCATTTCCCGAGTGCAGATATCCCCAATATTTTTACTTTATTCAAATCCTTTAAGCTATATAGGAGACTAATGAAAGAGTCAAATTAAAATAGGAGAAGTGATGACCTTGGACATAATCTATATTTGATGCAAATTGTGGACGGCACTTTATCTCCTCTAAAGAGAGGACATTGATGATCAAATTAAAAAAAAACTATGAAAAAGGAAAAGGAATAAAACAAGAAGATCAAAATGCCCGCCTTTTACATCATTGAAAGACAAAAGAATCCAATTTGTGGAGATCCAATTTAGCGCGATGTGTCTCTGGAGCAGGGCATAGAGACACATCACGCCAATATTGAGGATGGAATCTTCACTTAGAGTTAAAGGAAAATTGAGATTTCCTACCGTAATGTGCGCAGCTGGACATTGCGGTTATGTCTGGCAGCATATCGTGGGCAATTCAATCTCCTTAGACTCCATTAAATTAGAATTCATGATACATGGGTTACATCAATTCCCATCATATCACGTGTGTTCTTCAGTATCTAATTGATTTCCATGAGACCCCATGTATCTGAATGGATATTAATGGGAGATATACAGCATTTTATGATTAAATCAAACATAGTCATCACAGTGCTAACATTTTTGCTGTAGGTGAGTTTGTCAACCCCGCTGCTACCAAATCTCCCTTTATGATGTGCAGACTAGAAAGATGTTTCCTGAAATAAATAAAAATATATTTACATTCTTGTTTCCCAGCTGTTGTTTAGTATCAGTCCAAACTGCTATCATGCAATCATGTCGTGCAAAATACTCAGAGAGGCTGTGGGAATTTGTAACCACTTTTTTTTGCAGCAGCCAGCACCCCAGGGTTTTTCTTACAATCACATCTACATAACTATAAGTGACCTCATGCTCCTCTCAATATTGTGTTTTTATTTATGAATCTGCTTTCCAGTACACTGAGTCGGCAGTTCTCATTTCCCTCAAGCAGACAACCGTAAAGAACATTCAATACAACATGCAGTTATTTCAGCTGAAACTGTTTTGTACAAGGCTTATACAAAATTACTAAGTGAACAATAACACATTCATTACATGTTTTACATCAAACGGAACATAGATTAGAAATTATTCTTGAATTCACTGAGCTAAAGAAACAGATTATAAAGCTACCCAAAATATCTCAAATGGATGCAGAAAAGTGGCACACATCACTTTTTGCCAATATAAGCAATAAAAATGTAAATCGACATCTCCAATGCAGGATCACTCCAAAGCTGAAGTGGCAAAGTGGCCTTTGAAGATCAATTCTTGTCCACTGAAGACACGTGCACCGTATTCACTATCAGCTATTAGAAGTTTGTACTAAATATAGGGCCAGGGTCAGCCCTAAGTCCTTATTTTTTGGTGGATCTTAGTTATATTGCCAAGCATGATGGGGAGTGGGGGTTGGGGACTGGTGGTGTGAGTGCCAGAGATTCAGAAGGCCAATTAGCTTTTCGGTCCATGATTACTTGTGGCTGCACGTGTAAAGTGACAGTACTGTACCGCAACACCGTGGATATTCCTTCGCAACCCTATGGACTGCGCACCAAATTTCACGATGTTGCAGTATCGGGACTCGTGCAGCGATGAGTAATTGCGGACAGAAAAGCTAATTAAATATGCCCCAGAGTGTAATAAAATCATTTATTCACTATGAGAGTGAAATAAAACAGAGTACTCATAAACATAGGTTAGCGACTCGTGTGTCAGAGGTGTGGTTCCAGATGCTGAATGTTTGATGTATCTTTTGGTCTAGGTATTGTGAGTAGAGATGCTCAGGCTCGGTTCCCCGAGAACCGAACACACCTGGGGGTAAATGTATTAATGTCCGGATTCTTCAACTCCGGCGTGTTCAGCGTCTTCGGCGATTAAATTTAAAGCGGCGCTGAATTGTAAAGGGAAGTTTCCCTTTACAATGCAGTGCCGCTTTAAATTTAATCGCCGAAGACGCTGAACACGCCGGAGTTGAAGAATCCGGACATTAATACATCTACTCCCTGAACTTAGCATATCCGAGTACTGAGTCGAGTCGGCTCGGTACTATCGCACTGTTTCAGAATCGAAAATGAGGCAAAACGTCATCATTACGTTGTCGGATCTCTGGAGTTTTGAAATCTATAAGTACCGCCCTCCACGGTGATTAAGCCATTTCACAGAGGGACACAGAAGGGGTAGCACAGTCTGTAGAGCAGTTGGGCAGCAACATAGATAGAATTGAAAGAGGGGGGTGGTAGTGTTCGACAAAGTCTACAGTGATATTCAGGAGAGCTCCATTGCTAATTGTCATTGCTGAAATACAAATACTAGTGCTGACAGGCTTGGTGTAATTCTGCAGTCACATTCTACTGTATTATATAGGTAACACACAAAGAGGAGAGCTCCATTGCTAATTCTCATTGCTGAAATACAAATATTAGGGCTAGCAGGCTTGTCTTCTGAATTTGTAGTCAAAGTGTAAGGTGTTATATAGGTTACACACAAAGAGGAGTGCTCCATTGCTAAGATCATTGTTGAAATACAAATACTAGGGCTGGCAGTCTGTTCTTCTGAATTTTTAGTCATATTCTATGGTGTTATATAGGTATCACACAAAGAGGAGTGCTCTAATGCTAAGGGTCATTGCTGAAACACAAATACTAGGGCTGGCAGTTTTTTCTTCTGAATTTGCTTTCAAATTGTACAGTGTTATATAGGTTACCCACAAAGAGGAGATCTCCATTGCTAATTGTCATAGCTGAAATAGAAATTATAGGGCTGGCTGGTTTGGTCTAAATCTGCAGTTACATTTTACTGTGCCATTGCTCACTCAGAAACAGGAGATGTGGCAGGGTTCAGTGCTGAAACAGAAATTGTAATAATAGGGCTGTCAGTGTTCTTAAAAGTCTCTAGTGACATTCTACTGTGCCATAGATCATAAAGAAACAGGAGGGGTGACATTGTTGTTGTCACTCTCCAGTCTCAGTCATTATGATACTAATCCCTCTACCTCATGTGCTAAAGCCTATGTTCAAATGCATAGTGGCTTTAAGTTAGGGAAACAAAAATGTAAATAAAAAGCTTGTACCTTTTTAAAGAAAAAGAAACCTAATAAAGCTGAACGTTTACTGTAGAAAAACATAAAATTGCCATTCTACCGAAAATATTACCAAGCATACCAGCATCAGGTAGCTCATTCTCTTAGCTAGATTTCAACCCCTGCAATCTACACTGTCATCATATTCACCCTCATCATTGTGTACATCTTCCTCAAACAATACTAATTCATCGGCGCTGGAATCCACCATCACAGAAGTCTGTGATGTAATTGACAATAATGGCCTTCCGAATGGAATTTGTAGTTCATTTTATGGCAGAGCTATCACGATTTTTGGGCAATTCTTTTAGACCAGGCCAAAGGTCAAAATGTTGTGTTGACTCATCTGCTTCACCACTGGGTGTCTTGGGAAAGCTTAGTTTTTTCCTAGAAGCAGTTGGCAGAGAAACTGAAGGAGGAGATGTCGTTGTGTCATGTACCACTTGAGCTGTCAGCCTGCTGACCAGGAGCTCATTGCATCTCTTGTGATCTGGGACAATGAAAAATAAAGACATAGCTCTTAAACCTAGGATCAAGCACAGTTGGCAAAATGTATTGATCCGTTTTCAAGATGTTGATAACTCTTGGATCCTGGCAAAGCAAATTAAGTACTTAATCTACAATTACAATATAGTTAGCAGATTTGCTTTGCTTCATTTCCTCCTTCAATTTCTCTAGCTGCTTCTCAAAAAGTCTACTTAGGGGAATCACTTGACTCAAGCTAACAATGTCTGCACTCTCTTCACAGGTGACTACTTCGCTGGACTAAAGTACATTCTCCCTCAAATTCATTCTTCTTGCAGCTGCTGCATTTTCCTACATGCTGTTGCACAGTCCCGAAAATGACCCTAAATATTTCGGGACACAGACAGCATCTCCTGCATGTCATTGTAATTTTTTAAAAAGTTCTGTACCACCAAGTTGATTGTGTGAGCAAAGCAGGAAATGTGATGGAATTTCCCCTGCTGTAATGCTCTAACAATATTGGTGGCATTATCAAAAATCACATATCCTCAGGAGAGTCCAAGCAGGATAAGCCATGTTGCAATGACTTCCCTTAGTTTTTCAAACAGGTTGTCAGCAGTATTACCTCTGACTTGCGCCTTGTCTTGTTTCTGATAACGACCTCTCACTCCCGCCTTCAAGACTTCTCCCGTACTGCTCCCCACTTATGGAATTCCCTACCACACTCAATCAGACTTTCCAACAACCTTCACATCTTTAGATGCTCTTTGAAAGCCCATCTCTTATTTAGAGATGACCTTATCCTCGATAACACTATTCACACTAGTGCACCCTCACAAAAATCCCAATCTCCACTCTGAGCAACACTCGCTCCTCTTGTTTCAGCTGTGCCCTCTTCGCTTTAGAATGTAAGCTCTCTAATGAGCAGGGTTCTCCATAACCTTTGTTTTCATGTCTATATTCATTTTTGTCTGCATTGTCTGTGCTTGTTTTACCTATGTCTTGTTTTTTGTATGTCCTTGTCATCCCTACTGTACGGCGCTGTGGAGCACTGTGGTGCCTTACAAATCGACGATAATAATAATAATAATAATAATAATATGCTTTTTAGTGAAGCAGATGATACACAGAGTAGCCTGTCTCAGATAAATGTGACTTGGGTACATGCTGCTGCTGTTCCTGCTGGTGAAATTGAATCACCAACCCAGTGGGCTGTCACAGTCATTCAATCTTTAGTTTGCCCAGTTCTGCTTGTCCACATATCTGTGGTTAAGTGTAAGGTGGGTAGAATGGCATTTTGTAGCCCAATAATTACATTTTTACAAACCTTCTGGAAGAGGTGAGGAATAGCTTTTCTAGTAAAATGGTGTAGTGATGGAATTTGGTTACGGGGTACCTCAAGTAATTGTCTAACACCAGCTGCAATAATAATGGATATTGCATGCAGATCTAATACCAGCATAGTCGCCATGGCGTCTGTGATCTGCTTTGCAACAGGGTGACAGCATTAAATCTTACTAAGTATTGTTTAACAGTCAATTGTTGTAAACTACTAGTAGTCTTCTTCTTGGTCTGCTTCTGGGATAAAGATTCACCCCCAGCAGCAGCAGCAGTGGGCCTAACGCACAAGGATTCTTCTGAGGAGTCCTGGATAGTGGAGGAGTCATCTCGCATTAGCAACTTAGATGCAGGATTAACTCCGATCACTTGTGAGGATATTTATGGTGAAGGTGTTGGGGGTGTAGATTGCAGGTGCTGGGATCTAGATGAGAGAAGGGAGATAGCTGATGTTGGACTGCTTGTTGTTATTTTGTTAGCATAAGTTTTTGATTTTCCCAAGGGCTTTCCATGAACTCGCTTCAAATGACGTAACATGGATGAGGATCCTAGATGGTTATGGTCCCTACTTCTACTGACTGTGGCTTTACAAACTCTACAAATGGCTAGCTAACTGTTGTCAGAATTTGGGTAAAAATAATTCCACACATAAGAGGTGGATTTTTTTGTTTTATGCCCAGGCATGACAATGGCCTTCTTATCACTGGCAAGAATTGCTGCAGTCTTTGTTTGAAATTGTATGAAAATAATATTGTGATCTGTGAGATGGTCAAAATTGACTGCAAATGATGTGAAATTAGTGTCTTCGAGGTTAATAATAATGTAGGATCAAAAAAGAGCAAAATTATGTGATTTTAGAATATTTTAGTATTTTTTTATAAAAAACAACTGATCCAAAATGAAAACAAAAACAAAAACACTCGAGGGCGATTTTGCCAAAACCAAAACACGAAGCTAATCCAGATCCAAAACCATGGAGGTCAGAGGTCCATACCCAATGGTGTAACCTCTATGGTCAGCAAAAATGGATGTTGACTGTGATAGGACTTTGGCTGTGATAGGACTTCATCCTATATACCATTGATAACCCCCGTTGATGGTAAGTTAAACATTTTTTCTATGGTCAATCATTTTTACTATTTCAAATATTTATAAAATCTATTAAATAAAGCTGAAAGCACAAATCTGTTTTTGATCATAAATAGGTCTCTTCGTGGCTATATGCATACTACTAACCTAGTTTTGTGAGCAGTCTTTGTTTGATTTCACTTACAGTGTGATTACAATATTTGATTACACAATGACGCACCTATATGGTGCTCTCTTTGAGCACCCCGGATCCACATTGAATTTTACTGAAGTGATTGCTGATGGACAGCGTAGAAGGACTGTTTAAGGGGCATTTCGAGATCAAGTAAACTGTCTCTCTGGCAACATCGAGTGGGAGTGAAATTTCTAAAGGAACTTAATGTTTAATCACCATCAATTGAGAAGATTGTGAACGCTTTCCCACTCAGTAGTTATTAATGGTCAGAAAATTGTGTGTCTCATAACACTATTTACTCACTTTCTGGATATTATTAAACCAGTGATCATGACGTATTTTGTTGTGAAGACTGTCATATTAAATACCCACACAGTGGATACTATGAAAGCCAGCAAGATGTATTAGAGATAAGATAGTGAGCAATTTCCTGCATCTAATTTAGTTAATTAATTGCATTAAATTAAATAAATCAATTGATGTTTAAGAGAGAACTGATTTTTTTATGTCACTTTTCTGTTTGGTGAAAGAGATGCTGCAGGAAATAAGTTTACAAGAACTGTAGTGTTATTAAGATGTCACTTTTCTATTGATGACCTCTCTCTGAATCTCAATAATAGAATTTTTTGTCCAATGACCCTCCCTATACTTGATTAGGTAGTATTGTTGGCAATTCTCCTTCTCTATGAACGTTCCATGTATGTAAAATTCCTGGAGAAGTGGCATTGACAGGGCTGGCACCACCATTGGACAGCTTTAGGCAACTACCTAGGGCACTGAGCTCGGGAAGGGTGGCGGAACTGTGGTTAGGAACCTACACTAGCAATGTCTCTGAATGAGACATTGTTAGTTAGGCCGAGATCGGTGCGGGCAGAGAGATTGCTGTGATTGCCCGCCTGCTTTTCCGCCAATGTGCCAAGTTCACTAGGCAGCATCACCTCTCTGTATCCCTCTGGTGCCAGGCTCCTGACAGCACAAAGCTGTCACTCTAGAAAAAGAAGACAAGAAGCTAGATGAAGCAAGAAGTAAGAAGTGGAAAAGAAGAGAAAATGTTATTGTAGTAACACAAAGAAAATGGAGGGAGAAAGGGGCACCTGTAAAAAGGAAGGAGACAGGAGGCACCAGAAAACGGGAGGGAGAGAGGGGGCACCTGTAAAAAGGAAGGAGAGAAGGGCACCAGAAAATGGGGTTTACTGGAGTTACATTCAGAATCCTCACAAGTTACATACTGTTAATTTAAAGTAGAGATGGGCGGGCTCGGTTTCCCGATAACCGAACCCACCTGAACTTTGGGTATCCGAGTACCGCCCGCTCGGAATCCAAATCGAGGCCGAACATCATCGTGACGTCGTCGGATCTCGGGGCTCAGTTCTCGCGATACTTCAAGATTATAAATACACGCCTCCACAGCAATCCATCGCCATTTGACAGAGGGAGAGAGCAGGGTGTAGTCACAGGCTGATTAGAGCAGGGACAGAGAATACAATATTCTGATTCCAATTGTGCTAACAAAAATCGCTAGAGAAGAGAGGAGGATAGAGGATTTTTTTTTTTTTCAATAGTTTCAATATTTGGCACTCAAAGTGCTTTTTGGGTGTCCTCCATTATTTTGCCTAAATATTTCTGGCTGTCAAAATTACTATGTGTCAGCAGATTAACCAAATAATTTTTAGCACTCCCAAGTGCTTTTGGGGTGTCCCCCATAATTGTGCATAAATATTTCTGGCTGTCAAAAGTCATATTTGTCAGGAGTATCTACCAAATAATTTTTAGCACTCCTCAGTGCTTTTGGGGTGTCCCCCATAATTGTGTAAAAATATTTCTGGCTGTCAAAAGTCATATTTGTCAGCAGTATCAACCAAATAATTTTTAGCACTCCCCAGTGCTTTTAGGGTGTCCCCCATAATTGTGCATAAATATTTCTGGCTGTCAAAAGTCACATTTGTCAGCAGTATCTACCAAATAATTTTTAGCACTCCCCAGTGCTTTTGGGGTGTCCCCCATAATTGTGCATAAATATTTCTGGCTGTCAAAAGTAGTATCTGTCAGCAGATTTAAAAAAATAATTTGTAGCACTCCAAAGTGCTTTTAGGGTGTCCCCCATTCTTTTGCATTAATATTTATGGCTGTCAAAAGTACTATCTGTCAGCAGTATCTAAAACAATTTGTAGCACTACAAGTGCATTGGGCTCAGAATGGATTCAAAGCAGTCCACCTATGAGCAGAATGAGCAACCAGGTTCTGTCACCAGTCCTGATGGTAGTGTTCCCAGTACGTCATCTGGGAAAGGCGATGTCAAACTACACAGTCTTTTGAAATCAGTCAAAAAAACACACACCAATTTTTTTTTTACCACGTTAAAGCGCAAAAGAAGTGTAACTGAGGAAAAGTTAAGTGCCGATAAAAAGCAAATTGCCAACATGCCATTCTATACACGCAGTGGCAAAGAGAGAATGAGGCCTTCACCTTTGTCTATTAGTGGCAGATCAAAAAATGTTACCGAGCCTACAAGTGGTGCAAAACTACTGTAACGGGTCAAAGCCGAGCTGCAAGATAACAGTAAGGCATTAGAGGATAATGTTTGCTCTGAATCACAAATGTGTTAGGAACTCCCAAGCCAGTACAATGAAACTCGGGGTCTACTCCGAAGGCCCGGTGTTCGCTGGAGCCCCTAGTGGTGGGGCGCAGACTTGGCCGCGGGCCGACAGAGGGTCGAGTAACGTATACTGACTTAAGGAGAACCCAGGAGTGGAGTGATTGGCGGACTGTAGCGGGCAGGAAGGTGAGAGGTCACAAGCACAGGTTCGAAATCCAGGGACAAGCGAAAGGTCAGGAGCACTAGCGGAGGAGTAGAATCCGGTTTTCAGGCAAATGGTCAGGGTCAGAAGCGTAGGTTCAGGGGTCCAAAAACAAGCAAAGGTCATACACGGGAAGTCAAACAAAGGTAATAATCACCAAGCACAGGGAGAACAAGCAGGCAGCAAAACTGAGAACAGGACGCTATAACCGGCAGTGAGGCTCAGTCCTCACTGACCTAAATACCACTGCTAGCCAATCAGAGCCTAGCTCTTAAACAAGTCACAGCCCCTGCCTGATTAATCCCTACAGGTTGCGCTAGACTGCGCATGTTCCCAGCTGTTTATTACGCCCAGAGCGCCTGGGCAAAGTTCTCGGCATCCGGCCGTTGCCCTGGCAACGGTCGGGCCGGATTTCCGCAATTGACGTCCCGGTCGCCATAGCGACAGTCGGGACGTCAGAAGAAACAGGAACTGAGTCGCGGCGGTGCCCTTGGCCGTCCACGGCTCATGACAAAATGACACCAATCCCTGTGGAGAGTCCATCCAACATTGGGATGTCTAATCGTGAGCATTCTGTTAGTGTACCCTTAAAGAGGGAGCCTTTCAGTAGTTCTGCTGATGTGTGTGTGAACAGCCCGAGTGTAGCCGGTGATACACCAAATGATGATGACACTTTGTCTTTAGAAGAGGATGTGGGGGAGATTTGGGTATCCAACGAGGGCGCTGATGATGATGCGGTTGATTGTGTAAGTCCTGCACCAGAGGCAGCAGTGTGGCACCAGTGGCAGCAGTTCTGGCACGTGAGGTTCTGGCACCAATTTGCACTTTCCAAACACAAGCAGGGATGACGCAGGCGGCAGACCACAACAGTTTGACATCTGGGCTGGTTTGAAGGATTTGCCAAAAAAATGTGTGACCTTGACCATAACTCCAACCAATCTTACTATTAACATGCAAAGGATGGTGGAGGGCCTATCAGGGATTAAAATGTATTTTTCCTAATTTGAACTAATAATGTTTGGGTGTAATATACCCAAAGATGAGTGCACAATTGCTAAGAGTCATTGATGAAGAGGAAGACAAGCAGGCTTGTCTGTAGAATTTGCAGGCAAATTGTGCTGTGTTATATAGGTAACACCCAAAGAGAAGAGCTCCATTGCTAATTGTAATTGCTGAAATATAAATAATAGGGCTGACAGTCTTGGTCTAAATATGCAGTTACATTTTATTGTACCATAGCTCACACCGAAACAGGAGAGGTGGCAGGGTTTAGTGATAATCTTCCTCAAACAATACTAATTTATCCCACCATCATAGAAGTCTGTGTAGTATGATGTAATTGCCGATAATGGCCTTACAAATGAAATTACTAGTTGATTTTAGGACAGAGCTGTCACGATTTTTGGGTAATTCTTTTACAGCAGAGCAAATATCAAAATGTTGTGCGGACTCATCTGCATCACCACTGGGTGTCTTGGGAAAGCAATTTTTTTTACAACAAGCAGTTGCCAGAGAAACTGAAGGAGAACATGTCCAAACCAGATGTTGATAAGTCTGGGAGCCTTGCGAAGAAAAATAAGTATTTAATCTACAATTAAAATATAGTTAGCACATTTACTTTGTTTTATTTCACACTATAATTTTCTGTAGCACCTTTTCAAAATGTAATATTAAGGCAATGACTTGACTCAAGCTAACCGTGTCTGCACTTTCTTCACAGGTAACTACTTCGCTGGGCTAATGTATATTCCCCCAAAATGCTAGTCTTCTTGCAGCTGCTGCATTCTCCTAGATGCTGTTGCAGAAACCAGAAATTGACCCTAAATGTTTCTGGACACAAACAGCATCTCCTGCATGTCATTTTTAAAAAGTTCTGTAACACCAAGTTTATAGTGTGTGCAAAACAGGAAATGTGATGGAATTCAACCCTGCTGTAATTCTTGACCAATATTGGGGTCGTAATCAGAAATGACATATCCTCAGGAGAGTCCAAACAGGATTAGCCATCTTTCAATGACATCCCTTAGTTTTTGGAACAGATTGTCAGCTGTATGCCTCTTACTGAAGCCGCTGATACACAGAGTAGCCTACTTCTCAAAAATGTGACGTACCTGTGTACATGCTGCTGCTGTCCATGCTGGGGAAGGCGAATGACCAACCCAGTGGGCTTTTACAGTCATATAATCTTTAGTTTGCTCAGTTCCGCTTGTCCACATATCTGTGGTTAAGTGTACAGTGGGTAGAATGCCATTTTGTCGCCCAATAATTAAATTTTTAGGAACTTTCCGGTACAGGAGAGAATTAGCTTTTCTAGTAAAATGGTATAGTGATGACATTTGCTAACAGGGACAGAACACCTCAATTAAATGTCCTAAACCAACTGCATTAATAGTGGACATTGGACGCAGATCTAACACTAGCATAGTACCCAGGGCGTCTGTGATCCGCTTTGCGACTGGGTGACAGGTTTCATTCTTGCTTCCTCTTGCAAAGGATTGTTTAACTGGCAATTGTTGGTTCAGGGGATATTGATTATGAAGGTGTTGGGAGGAAAGATTGCAGGTGCTGGGATGTAGATGAGAGAAGGGAGGTAGATTATGCTGGACTGCTTGTTGTTATTTTTTTTAACCTAAGTTTCTGATTTTCCCAACAGTTTTCCAAGAACTCGCTGAAAAATGACGAAACATGGATGAGGATCCCAGATGGTTAAGGTACCTACCTCTACTGAATGTGGCTTTAAAAACGCTACAAATGGATAGACAACTCTTGCCAGGATTTGTGTACAAATAATTCCACACTTAAGAGGTGGATTTTTGGTCTTATGCCCAGGCATGACAATGGCCTTTTTGTTATCACTGGCAAGAACTGCAGACATTTTTCCTTTCAAGTGTATGAAAATCATATTGTGACTTAGGAGGTGGTCAAAATGGAATAAAAAAAATACTGGAAATCATTGTTAGGGAAGTTAATAATAATGTAGCTACAAAATAATACCTAAATTATGTTATTTTAGCACAAATAAATGTAATTTTTTTAACAAATTGCAAAACAAAACCAAACAAAACCCAAACCAAAACTCGCAAGGGCGGTTTTGCAAAACCAAAACCAAAACACGAAGGTAATCCAGATCCAAAACCAAAAACAAAACCAAAACACGGGGGTCAGTGAGCATCTTTAATTTAAAGGAACTTAAAGTTTGAGCAACCATTTATTTTATTAATATTTGCACACTATTTGGCTCTCCTCTGCTGCTATCTATTAGTATAATTAATTTAAATCTGCAGAATACATTAACACATAACAAAGGTACACTAAATGACATACATTCAGCATTAAGCTATTTATTTATTAAAATTTTGTGGACAGGAAGGCATGTGAGAAAAAAGCTGTTTATAAGAATGGCATGTTTGAGAAATGCTGGCTGACAGGGGGACATGTAAAATAAAGCTGGCTAGGTTGCAAGTGTAAGGGTGTATATGAAAGAAAAGCTAGTGGGCAGAGGGCATGTGAGAACAGCTGCTGTAAATAAGGTGGCATGTGTGACAAGAGCTGGTGGGTATGGGTGCAATGTGTAAGAATAGCTGGTGGGCAACGATGGACATGTCAGTATGTAATAGGTGCGTGATTTTGTTTTTCTGTTTGTTCTGAATTCTAACATTAGGGATATTTGGGATTCCCTATTCTGTTCCAACTCAGCCTGCAAATCCATTGCTGTAAAAGCAGGCACATTTGTAAAAATAAATAAAATAAAATAAAAAAAAGCCTGTAATATCACAAAGTAACATTTGTCTTATGGACCTGTAGTATTACACATTTGGAAATTATTTTTACTGCCTAGTTACTCTTGGAAAACCACAGTGACATTTTAAAACACCAATCTGAGGACTAGAAGTATCTGGTATGACAATACGAAGAGAGGTATTAACGTCCATACACCATATTTTAAATGTTGTCACCTTTATTTTACTACTATTTTGTGTGTATTTGTTTCATTCTTCATGTATCTCATAGATCAAGTTCTGTTACAGTCAACTATACAGAAAGCCCATGCAGAAATGTATGTTTATATGTTGGGTGCTACAGGGCAGATTCAATTAGCCACAAGGTCCTGTAGGAACCTTGAACGATGTGTCTCTGTGAGATGTTTCAGATAATAAACTTCATTCTTTTTTGCTTACACCTCATAGAGTAAAAATCAGAAGTGTTTTTTGTACTGTAATTGTGGGACCTAGCTGCTAATTGAGTTTCCCCCTTAGTGTCAGATTGAGTAGGTTGAACTACTATTATCTAAATTTTAAAGTTTAGAGGCTCAATACTTTTGAAATTAAATGTCTAAAAGGATAAGGACACTGTGTTGCCTGATATAAATACTGTACAAGTGTTATATATTCAGAGTGATTTTGATCACAGGTAAACTACATTAGGGACAATTTTAGTGATAGCATTTAGTATAGTTGAGGAGTATAGTAGTTCTATTTGTATTAGTATATTGAACTGGAAGTACATCATGGATACATTATCTATGAATCTGGGCAGGACAATGCTACTAACCACAGTTGCTAACATTCTGCCCAAGGGCCGTACCACTATAGAGTTTGTATGTTCTCCCCGTGTTTGGGGGTCACACTACAAAGACATACTAATGCGCTAATTGGCTTTCGATTAAATTAACCCATACTAACACTGTGGGGATGTAGTGGCGACACAAAATGACGTGCCCACAAAACTGACTATGGTAGTCAATGCAGAAGACCTGTTTAATATACCCAGCTTCAAAACCTGGCATGTACCAACGAGTCACTTTTGTCAAACATGTGTGTTTATGCCATGGATGGGATAGTGTGTGTACTCCACCACTATGTACCATTTATGTCTCATATATTTTATCCTACTCAGAGGGTTGAAGCCCAGCCCTCACCCTTCCTTGAGGCAGCCTACCATTTCTAAACACTTGTGGGAAGCGCAGATCCCAACTCTCTTTTATAGTACTCCACCACTAGCCTTTAGTGGAACTGCAGGCTGATATAAACTGTCGGTCACAAGACCATCGTACATTCTCTGCTGCGTCACAGAACTCCCATGATCCTCAGTGCATAGAAAGAATAGGTGGTCACAGCTGCCTTCCTGATTATATATGAATAGAAGTGAAGAGAGAGACTGTCATAATGTTCTCCCGTCAAAAGAAAAGCTAGAAACAGTGAGGTTTCACACAGCCCTAGCATCTCTTTTATGTTTTTTGGTATAGTTATGGACATTTATCTATGTATTTTTTTCTTTTTTTAAGCTCAATATTCTCAACGGTGTTGGTAGAAGCTCTGAATACAACCTGGAGATAGAAGTAACGATAGGTACACAGCTAATCCTTCAGAAGTGAAACACTACAACAGCAGTGATGAGATACCATTGCAGGGAAGCGGTGCAAAAAGAAAAAAACAGAGACTTGTTCTAAATACAATGATTCTCTATCTAAAAGCAATGGGGTGTTAAACACAGAAGACCAAAAATCTGATGCAGTGCATGTCCAAAACAAATGATGGTTCCAGAATGTACAACAAAATGCCCTACTGCCTATTCTGTGAGAAACCTGTCTCAAAAATAGCTTGGCATATTGAGCATGTTCTTCACAATAGAGTTTCCAGGGTCCTTAAATTTCCCAAATACACAAAGGAAAGTCATACACAATTTGAACATCTACAAATAGAGGTAACTATGCGCACAACTATGAGGTAATAAGGAGAGGACACAGAGTTCTGATTTCATGCAAACAACCCAAAAGAGGTGTAGTTCCTGATCTGTCACATGCACTGTCACTTGCCAAAGCTTGTTTGCAAGAAAATACCTGTGGAGACCCATGAAGACATGTAAACTAAACCAGAAGTGCAACAAACCCAAACCCAAGTCCAGTCTTTGTGTGCCTTTGCCAAACCTGTTCCACTTGGCATTACCAGTGCTTTTTGGAGCTATAGAATGACATGACACATCAAGACATTTTATTCACAATTAAAAGTGACAGATACATCATACAGATGGGACAGCCTCTATTTAACTGGGTTGGTTAAGATCTTGGTAAACATTAGTACATTTGCCAGAAACTTGGGAAGTGTGAAGGTTGAAAAATGGGAAGGCTACAGTTATATGTCAGCAGCGTTACCCCTTTGGGTAAGGTGAAAGACTTCATCATTCCATCAAACTTTTTGAATGTAGTAAATGCTATGAAACTTGTAGCTGACTATGACAATGTAGCCAGTACATTCAAGACTCCCTCACTGAAGGTTGGTCATGGGTTGCAATAGAATTCGAGCATTGTGAAATGCTTAACGGTGACGGATGGCTGCACTGCTTTAGTGGAAAATGCACAAAACCTCAAGAAGACCCATGAGACAAGATGGAATGAGATGATAACATCTGCTGCCTTAAGAAAGAGTCAAAATGGAACATGATTCAGCACCTGTACCAAGATGACAAACAGCAGAAGCACCAAAGCAATTTATCCACCAAGCCTACCCTTAAAAACTGAATATTGCTTGCGAAAGTTAACCTGGCACATGTGATCTTATTCAATTGAAGAAGGAAAGGGTAGTTTCCAAGATGCTTTTAACTACCTTTTTTCTAGAGATACTTCAGAACTTCATAAAAATGTTCCCTGGTCTAAAATGTACCCTGGACCTGCCAGTCTTGCTCTTTTAATGTCGACTTTGTTATTGTTGACACTGTGACAGGATAACTGCCGCAGAAAGAAATACATTATACTGACAGCTATATAAACAACTTTTAATAAATAACCCCTGATATAGTGTTTTTTATTTATAATGTATTTTACAACAGTACCCAGTCATATGAATTCACATGGCTGCAGTGACCAGAAATTGGAGAAATGCCACAGAAACTAAAGCATGCCTATTTAACATGTGTGTTAGTTTAGTCAATTAAAGCTAAATTCTTGTTAAGCTGATGTATGGGGGTTTTGGGCTCGTCATAGGCACATACAACTGTAGACTGAGCCACAGCTGCCACAAAAGTCATAAATCCTACTCCTGCCCCAAACCTAAAACAGATCAAAATGCTTCAACATTTTCTTGTATATATAATATTCACATACATAAAAACATGTTATTACCACATTCAACTGAATACAACAGCAAAATAAATTTCACCTCAGCTGTGTTCCTCTGGCTGTATTTCTATTTAAAGCCATGTTTGTCTCATTGGTATTTCATGCTGATAAAACACTTCTAGGACATTTGGGTTTATGAAAACCATAGCTCGCTTATAATCTGCAACCAGATATTATTTCAAAGATCAAAGGTCACTTAAAGCACTGCTGTTCATATGGCGGGTACACAGAAGAGCCATAGAAAACAAAACTAATCATACATATACCCCAGATATACAGAAAACATTACATTCTATTATTTTGTATCTTCAATAATGAATACATTTTCACTTATACAAATTTTGAGGATTCACCATAGAGAATAAAAGACGTAGTAATACAGTTGTCTAGATTTACAGAACTGCTTTTGCTTCAGCCTCGCTTCATGCTCCCCAACCCGAATTATTACATACACTCACCGACACATGCTTTCAAACTGATTCACTTATCTATATGACAACTACTTCTCTCTCTTAATATCTACCCTGTCTTTGCTAATCTAGCTACATCTTTCTATCACAGTATTGTCATTTGAGCCCTAGAAAAGCAGATCCAGCCACCACACACTGGGTTGTATTCATTAAGGCATGCAAAACAAACACAAATTGTTTTTCAAAAAAATTGTTCAAACAAATTGTTTTTTAAAAAAAAACCGCACAAATTCCGAGCATATATACATCCATACTCAACACTGAGTGGAACTGAAGAAACATCGCTTGTTAAATATGGCTCTAGGTACTCTCTGCTCTAACAGACAAATACAGTGCAGTATACATCCAATACATAAGTGAAATATAAAATCATTGCAGAACACGCAGGGATTTTTTTTTAATGTCACCTGTTAATAATTTAGTCATTAATGAGAAATCATTTAAAATAAAGTTTTTTCTTCTGACATCCCCCCAATGAAATACATTTATTAATTATTCATTTCTACATTACATAAAATACATTTTTATAGATGCTCTTGATTGCAAATAAATGTTTTAGCATGCATAACCATCCGTCATCAGTCGGCACTTACACCTGACCTGTAGCTGGTGCAAGTGATACAGCAGAAAAACCTGAACCTTTGAGACGTCCAAAGCTTGAATCGGACTTTGCTGCATGTGCTTGAGCTTGGCACGCTCTTACTGTACATTGGCTGCATTCATATGCCCATTACCTTCTCCGTTACACCCACAACATCATCATCATCATCACCATCATCACCACCACCATTTATTTATATAGCGCCACTGATTCCGTAGCGCTGTACAGAGAACTCATTCACATCAGTCCCTGCCCCATTGGAGCTTACAGTCTAAATTCCCTAATATAGACACACACTCGCAGACAGACTAATACAGACAGACAGAGAGGGAGACAGACAGGTAGAGACTAGGGTCAATTTTGATATGATAGCAGCCAATTAACCTACTAGTATGTTTTTGGAGTGTGGGAGGAAACCGGAGCACCCGGAGGAAACCCACGCAAACACAGGGAGAACATACAAACTCCACACAGATAAGGCCATGGTGGGGAATTGAACTCATGACCCCAGTTCTGTGAGGCAAAAATGTGCTACCACTACGCCACCGTGCTGCCCAACCAAATTATTACATACACTCAGCGACATCGTAGACTGTTGTAAGGTTTTTTTTTTGCGCTCGGACATTAATTGGATGTTGCTGCATTCACTGGCATATAGTCTGGCTCTGGGCATGTGCAGAGCGATTTTACACACAATACAGCACATATCAACATTTACGTTCCTTATTGAATCAGGCCCACAGTCTCTAGTGATCCAAACTTCAACTATGGCGCATCAAACAGACTGGCTAGCTGCAAAAGGATTTTTGCACTGCTGAGCACAACTGAAGGAAATTTCATTCCAATCCAATTTCTTACACTATACATTCATCTTTTCATATTACTTCCATGTCCCTTGCCAAGCATAACTAAGCCACTTCTCTAAAATCTACCAAGTCTTCTAAACCCTGACAGCTGTTTGCCAAATGTGAATATTAATATTTAATGTGGGAAATGGATTTATTAAACGTAAATGCTATTAATTTCTTGCTGGGGCTGTTTGGAGGGAGGGTAATAGGTTTATTTATTAAATGGGATTGGTATTAATTTAATGTTGGGGTCGGTTGGAGGTAAATAGATCTATTTATCAAATGTGAGTACTATTACTTTAATTTTGGGGCTGGAGAGAGGCCTATTTATTAAATGTGGGTGCTGTTGATTTAATAGCGGGGATGGTTGGTGTTTTCTAAATGTATCCATTATTTTTTCCAAATAGGACCCTCAACATTCCAGGATACAGACAAGCCGCAACTAAAGAAACCAAAAGCTACAGGTGGTAAAAGTGACAACAGGTAGGACAGTCTGTCAAATGTTCTGAGTCTAGGGCAAGCTTAGCTAACCTGTGGCACTCCAAGTGTTGTGAAACTACAAGTTCCAGCATACCCTTCCAGCAATAAGTTGCTATATATTGGCAAAGCATGCTGGGGCTTGTAGTTTCACAACACCTGGAGTGCCACAGGTTAGCCAAGCCTGGTTTACTGAACAATCCCAATTTTTGATGACTGTTCTACCCAATCTAAGGGGCAGGTCAAGACTGTGTACTCTATATACACACTGCATTCTTTATATACTACACTATGGTACTAGCTGTCCTTCGTGAGCTGACCACTCCCCCTCTAGTGTCTGGTCCCGCCTCTATGATGGCCGGCCACAACCCCACTGGTGGGCCCCTAGCGTTGCAGTCCCCCGGTGGGCCCTTCATGCCCCAGTCCGACACTGGTGAGAGCCATAAAGTATCAAAAGTGAACAAAACTTGTATGTATTAATTGATGTAACTGATACAATATCTCTAATTATTGTACAAATTTAATTAAAATTGCAATTAAATTAATGCTCTAAAATTGTAAAAAAGAAAACTGTAGAGAAAGACATATGTCAGCAGCATAGCAATAGCCATAGAAGCCTATGGAGTTGCTACAGGGCCCAAGACACAAGAGGTGCAATGAGTTTCAGATAATTAAGGCAAAATGCAAATTACCCTAAGGAACTCCGTACTTATAAGCTATTTTTTAGACATATTGCAGAAAGCATAAGTGCTACATTCCTGAAACAAAAAACACAAGCACTGCTTTGTCCTGTGAATGCTGTCGATGAATCAGTATTTGTATGTCAGCTAGAGGTTATGCTTTTTGCTATGTGCAGGAAAACAGCATATAATTGCAGAGTTGGCTGGAATGTTGAATTTTTCTATTGAGTTCCTATATTCCTAGTAACACATCATTTTCTAGCCATTATATTGTCCTCGAGCTTGAGGAAATTACAGATATTGAGGAGCATAAATATCTTAGATAATTTCTGGGCACAATACTGAGGGGGGGGGGGGTTCAATTGGCCATGTTACTGCTGAAAGTAACGTGGCCTGCTCACTATTACCTTTACTATAGTAATAGTGTGAGTTATTACCGTTAGTAAGGTAATTTCAACTCCAAGAGCTGCATGCAGAAATCCAGGTTAAAACTACCATATTAACGGTAATTGTGCGCAGGCCTTGTTACTTTTGACAGTAATGCGGCCAATTGAATTCGCCCCATTAGGAGCATTTTCAATTAGCTTGGCGGTCCATGATTATGCGGCCACTGCTCTTTACTCAAAGTAATATGGTAGGTACCGCAATACTGCGGATAGCCCTTTGCAGCCTTATGGGGTGCAAAGGAAAATCTGGCTTATTGCGATACCACGTATTACTGTCACTGGCCGTTCCGGCACTTAATCCCCAAGCCAGGTGCGGGCTCGCAGGTTGGAGCCCGGGGGGCGCACAGGCGGTGCATCACATGACAGTTGATGCGGCAGCGCCCTTATGACGCGGCCGCATCGCGTGACAAGTGATGCGGCCGACGGTAGTATTCGGTCAGTATTGCATCCACGGGGGGAGTTGGCCGAACAGCCGTTAGACAGAGAGGCCCAGGGGACCGCTGCCCCCCTGCCCCCCATTCCAGCCCGCCCCTGCCCCAAGCTAATTGAATATGCCAATTGGGTAATTATAGTCATGTGCAGACCCATTTTGATAACTGACAAATCTTTGAATAACATTAAAGTGATTTCTGCTTAGTAAAAATGTTCAAAGCAATCTCGTCACTAATGCATAAAGCACCCTTGGTCATAATCTAAATCAGTTGAATGATGCCTGTGCCTTTGTAAGATTTTGAAAATATTACCAAGAGGAACATTTTCTAGGAAATGGAAGTGCTGTAGGCATGTAACATTGATACAGTTGTCATGTCAACAAAAGTTCATGTGTAATTGTGTCTATCATGTCTGTCTTGACTGAGCAGGTCACCCACTGTGCTACTACTCACTCTATGGCCTGGGGAATAAGAGCTGAGCAGCAGGAGAAACAGGGAATCAATTGTTATAGATTTTTACAAAAAAATCTTCTTTTATTTCTCACTCTGCTTTATTTACACCTGATGACCGAAGGATGTTTTTTGGCAGAGACGGAAGGGAGGGAGCCAGTAATAACGCTGCCCATTCAGTGCTGATATCACACGTTACTTTTATTGACGTAACCGGATTTTAATTAGCCACCAGTGGTATGCAATTACAAGTCAGTGTTACAACACTCACGTCATATCAACTGAGGTGGAACACTTAGAACTAGATTTACTAAACTGTGGGTTTGAAAAAGTGGAGATGTTGCCTATAGCAACCAATCAGATTCTAGCTGTCATTTTGTAGAATGTGGTAAATAAATGAGAACTAGAATCTGATTGGTTGCTATAGGCAACATCTCCACTTTTTCAAATCCGCAGTTTAGTAAATATACCCCTTACTGACACTTGGAAATCACTATCACCAAAAATCCAACTGGACCAAAAGAAGTCATAGCCAGGTTGGTGAACACAGAATAATGTTACTTTAATTTTATGTGATATTATTACTAGTGGAAGCTTATTACTGGGCAATACTATGCATGCTTAGCTTTATACTGTGCATCACTGCTACTGCCAGAATTTTATAGGGCATTACTACTTCTGGTAGAGAATAAAAGGGCTACTACAGGCACATTAGCCTACCCTACTACTTAAGCAAGAATGTCAGTGGCGCACACAGGGGGGTTTCTGGTTCTCCAGAAACCCCTCCCCTCCGTGAACCAACGTACTGTATAGCAACCGCGGCGCTGTCAAAGAAGCGTCCGCGGCAGTGCTGTATTGTAGTATAATACAGCACTGCAGCGGATGCTACTTGACAGCGCCGCGGCTGCTGTAGAATTCAGACTCGCCGACCCCCATTCTAAATCCTGCGTTCGCCCCTGAATGTAAAATGCACTGTTCAGTCTTACTATGAGAGTCACTGCAGCTTTCTTAAGACACAGTGGGATTGACTAATAGTCAATCTCTCCCTGCATTACATACAACTAGAGTCACATCACCTTCATTGTCCGGCCAATCACAAGCAATAAGCATAGGGAATCACTTGTGATTGGCAATAGTGTGCTGCTGGGTCATTCTTTTTATGGGGATTTTTTAATTATTTGGTTGATAATAGTCCTTACTTATTTAATAATGTGGTGAACACAGGTTTTAAAGAACCATTTATTCAAATAACATTTATTTGAAAATTGTGGTCTTTTGCTTTTATTTTGTTTACACTTTTGGTATAATGTGCAGGGGTCTTTGGGATCTCTATCAATTATATTGTGGTCACTGAAGTGGCAAACTTGTCTCTCCAGTAGTCCCAGTGTTGTTAATTAACCTAACACCACAGTCCAGGGGGGATAAGGATGATGGGTCTTTTGGCCTCTGGGAGGAGATCCACACTTTTTGCATCTTCCCTATGGAGCACTAGCCCTGCCTTGACCATCCTGGGGCTAGTGTAAACTGGTTGTGGTCTCACTTTTATAGTGAAAACCAGACAAGGCTGTCTGGTGCTGGGGCTGGATGAGAATTTGGAAAATGAGGGAGTTCCATTATAAACAGTGCACTCTACATGGGGACTGTTTTATCACAATTTTGTGTGTGAAGTGTATTTAAAAGCTTACAGTCACAAAATTGCCAAATGTATTAAAAACAGTCCAGGGGGTATATTAATTAAACTGCGGGTTTGAAAAAGCTGAGAAGTTGCCTATAGCAACCAATCAGATTCTAGCTGTCATTTTGTAGAATGCACTAAATAAATGACAGCTAGAATCTGATTGGTTGCTATAGGCAACATCTCCACTTTTTCTAGTAATATACTCCTAGACGTTTCCTAACTCTGATGATTTATTGGAACAATAAATGAGGCTAAACCGTAAGTTGCTAGGAAAAATAGAAAAGGCCCACTATTACGTTGCGGAAGCTGCTCCTGAGTACGGAGAGGAGGCATGCACCTGATTTATGTTGAACCGACCATTAAAACGCACCAGCGCAGAAGCATGCTGTTTTGCGGCGCACAATGTTTGCTTAGTAACTGACCTTCAGAGAAGCATCTCCACCTGCTCCAATGGGATAAATAGAGATCATGATGGATATATTAAGTTAAGTATATATTATTTAAACCAGTACTACATAGTCACTGGTATATATAAATGGCAAATAGCTGGTTTACTTGCTCCTTAAGAGCCTTAAATTAATTGCGTGCCTACGGACAAGCTTACATTAGAATCTCAGAGTCTCTTTACTTCCTAGAAACATTCTACAACTAAAGTCTATTTTACAGTCTAGTAAAAAAGTAATAATTTTCCCCTTGAATTTACATGTATATTAAAAATAAGCCGAATATCTTAAAAATTCACATTTTAGCTTTGAATGTTTTTAATTTAAAATCTCTCCAATAAACAAGTTTTCAAAAGCAAAATCATCCAAAACAGTTTATTCTATGTGATTTAAATATCGTCTTAATATATATAACGAAAGATCCTTTGGTAAATCCTATTGATTTTAATAAATGCAAATTTAAAACTAATAACTTAGACTTTCATGAATATACAGTGGCTCATTTAGAGGTGGGCACATTTATGTGCCAAATGAATGTATGAAAGACACACACACAAGAAAAAGTGTATCTACATTCAGTAGGAGTTCTAAAGGGTTGGGTACGTGTTAACGGGGACGAGAACTCCGACACAATTTACACCTCCACTAAAATGACGATTCCTGAAAACTGTAAGCCTGAGGGGTCCAAACATTGCCACTTTAAATTAACAGGTATGAACAGCGCACTAATGTCCAACTGAAGTGCCGGACAGCTGCCTAATCGGAATGACTGGCTGTCTGCAGGCGCTGCCGTCGGAGAGCCTGATCTTCGGGTTTAAGGTAAGTCTGCTTAAATTGCCTTCTTCTTTTTCAGGAATTGTTATTTTAGGTGAGGTGTAAATCGTGTCGGGATTCTCGTCCCCGTTAACACGATTACCACCGGTTCTAAAACAGCAAAATCTATGTCAGATGTACATAAGAAAAAATAGTGTATAGTTACGCCCCCACATTAGCATAGAGGTAGTATAGACATGTGGTTTATTTGTAGTAAATGCTAAAGTTGCATTAGCCTATTTGATTACAATATAATAATGTAAAAAAGTGTCAAATACACAAGAAGGAATAGTGTCTTGACAGTTATTAATAAATGCAAAAGTTACATTTTTTCGATATAAAATGTCATGAAATACAAACAGAAATACAAATTTATACTAAATGAAATACAAACATCTCTTGTTTTCCCTTTTGGGAAAATTGGAAACGCAATTCTTGCAGTAGTCCAAATAGAAATGTCAATTAAGTAATATGAATAGACTGTCCCAAACTTATATATTATAGTGGTGACAGTAATGATTTAGAGGTCAATATACAAGCAGCCTGTTAGAAGTGGTCAGAAAGTGCTGCTGGTTCTCATGATCATCATTCGTTGCACCAGCCCTCCAGCCCCTGCACCGTGCCGTCAAATTGTATCAGAATTAGGTGAACACGCCTAACTTGTACTTGCTGGCTGCCTCTCCCCCTTCCCCGTCTGTGCCAGTTCTTCCTCTCCAGACATAAGGAGATGCAAGTCAATGATAAGCAAACTTGTATATATGCATTTTTGATGCATGAGCGCAATCTGGAAATGTCTGTCCAAGCAAAAATAAAACATCAGGCATATATCCACCTCTAAATGGGCCCCACAGTGTGCAGCATGATAATGTTAAAATGGTTCCTAACTTTAAATGAGATATATTTTCCTTTAGTAACTTTTTAATGCTGTTCCAATTTAAACTGCCAATTTCTTTAAGAAGTGATAGTTGCTGACACAACTCTAAACATAAGTGCTGCTAGGTTCACATTGGCAATTTTCCTCACTGCATTATAATGAAACTCCCTTAGGACACATAATGATATTACCGGAGCTCAATGACAAATTAAATGTCTTACATATACTGTGTGTCAAAAGGGCAGGATAAATTTGTTACATCTGCAGTAAATTCCAATGGCAGTCAAAAATGAATCAGCAGGTTTGCTCTCTCTGAATGGCGCAATTTTAAATAACTGCAATTCACATTCTATTTCATTCAAAATTCCTATACAATATTGCCAACCACCAATTATCAGTAATCTTTCTGTTTACAACAAGCGGGGTGGGAGATAAAACAATTATATATGAAGAATTTAGGAGAATTATGTCCCAATACTGTACTGTACAGATATTACTATGCTATTTTTGATCCGATGTCATTGTTAAACAAATTTACTCCCCAGATCCTACAGTTTCAATTTAAGTAGTATTATTTCAATATTTACTGCCATGAACCTGTCAGTCAATAACTAACACATGGAACTTTGCCACAGTGACGCATTTATTAATGAATCCACTCACACAATATCATGTGTCTGAAGGTACTGGCTTCTTGGAGAAAACTTTTAAAAACAATTTCAATGGCTGGGGACGGTCAGGTAAACAGGTTGAAGACAATACCAGGAAGATGATCAGGAACACTATGGGGTGCTGGAGTATTGGCATAACATCAATAATCTGGCAAGGTGTCAGTGTAGGTGTCCCTCTTAAATAGTGCTTCCAGAACTGCCCCTTTGTAGAGAAGTTCTGAGGTGGGCCTCTGATCACATGGTACGTGCTGAGAAACAAATGCTCATGCCAAATCTCCTCCTTCATTATACCCATGTATGTATAGAGTAAGGTAGGGCCCCTCAGGTAGAGCGCACAAGGGATTTCTATGTTATCCCAGTAGACCAGTCTAACACTGGTGTGTCATTAATTTGTGGGTCTGGACTGCTTCCTACCAGTCGTCATCATCTAAGAAACCCATGTCAGATTCCATGCAATAGTAAATCCTGCACAATATGCAACAGACCCTGTCAGTCCTGCCAGGGCATTTCTACATAGTTAGGTTAGGGTGTGTGACCCATGGCAAAGCAATAAGTCAATAGGCCTCTAAGTTTTGGAGGGCGTTTTGCAAACAATTAACTATGAAACTGGATCTGTGTATCTGTGGACAGCTGGACAGACAGAAATGTGGGAGGATGGGACTAATTTAATTTGAAACATGAGAAGGTAACACACCCTGTAATACTACAGATGACATCAACCAGAGAGAGACCATGATCACTTAGCTATAGAAGGATAGCATCCAAGTGGAAACATTTTCGGTAGCATCACCCCAAGAGAGAGACCAATCAGTGGATTGCTTCATTTTCAAAGGGCAGTCTACATCGCATTTGCATATAACAGAGGGAAAAAGACATCCCTGATGGGTAACTCTAGCTAGGTGAAATTATTTAGAAGTCCAAGAATTCATGCATATGCTGGCCTTAGGGGAGAATACAGAAGCTTTGCCCAACATATTAAGGATTGCCCAATGTCAAATGCCTCTATTGAAGCCCAAAAGGACACTTTAAAGAGTTGAAGTCCTTGGCCATGTTAAAGTGTCCAAGGCCATGGAGCCTATATTTGCATTGTTTGAAAGTTACTGGGTAGGTACCTAAAGTTGAGGAAAGTCTATTTGCAATACTGTGCAGAAAACTGGTCTGATCACGACTAATAACACAAATAATAATTTAACACTGACATGAAATAGTGATGAAGGACTCACAGTTACTGGGGTACTTTCCTAGTATCAGATCACAACAATCATCTCCTTTTACACTCAGGAAGTTGTGGAAGATTCAAGTGATTAGTTGTAAACATTTACCAGGTGTAAAGCTTACAGGAGGAAAGGGGGACCTATCACTTTTGTAAAGTAGATTTAGAGTTATCCACTCCCTGTTTAGAAAAATAACTGTCTGGTAGATAACCCCTGGTCTCAATTCATCATCATCATCATCATCATCATCATCATCATCATCATTTATTTATATAGCGCCACTAATTCCGCAGCACTGTACAGAGAACTCACTCACATCAGTCCCTGCCCCATTGGAGCTTACAGTCTAAATTCCCTAACATACACACACACAGACAGACAGACAGAGAGAGGCACACACAGACTAGGGTCAATTTGCTAGCAGCCAATTAACCTACCAGTATGTTTTTTGGAGTGTGGGAGGAAACCGGAGCACCCGGAGGAAACACACGCAAACACGGGGAGAACATACAAACTCCTCACAGATAAGGCCAATTTTTGGGAATTGAACTCATGACCCCAGTGCTGTGAGGCAGAAGTGCTAACCACTATGCCACCGTGCTGCCCCTGCCACTTGGTGAGGGTAATAACTGATAGATATGCGTTTTGGTCATCCAAAAATACCTGAGATGAAGATTTGTATAAATTAATGAAATACACCTGAAATTGATTAACTACTTCTGTAAGGTCCAAAATTTGGGACGTATGAATATATATATATAGTCATGTATTTTTACTATAATAACCAATAATCTCTAGTAAGAAAATCTCTCCTTACTATTAGACAGCATTCATCAATTCTAAAATAAATGTCCTGTATCCTGCTGCCAGCTCTGCAGAATAGTGTGTACAGCAATTTTATCACTTGGTAGATTTTTTCCCCTCTGTTTTATAAAGTAGGCTAAAAGTACTCTAGAGTGAAATGCGTAGTGTCTAAACAGACCTAAATGGCATCCCAAGAGATGGGCTGTGATGAGTGAATGTATTGTATATGACATTTATGTGTTAGGATGGACTGCTATGAAGAGCAGGAAAAGGATCTGGGATGTGAAATGTAATAATGTGTTTCCTGTCATCTTTAATCGATGACTTGCTGGATTCACACACACAATGGAGGTTAGGAAGTTTTTATTAACACAGATTCAGTCACAGTTCACCTTCTTGAAAATGTTAATTTAGAATTTCTGGAGCAAAAAAGGTTTCTCTTGCACATGAGAAAAATTCTTGAAAACTCTTAGTTTATTTAAGAACCAGCTAGGATATAAATTATCCATTTATATAACCAGAGTTGCTATTTTTTGATTATTAAAAACAAATATACAAAGCACTTGACACTCCTGTACTAGGTAATTCCATAACTAGTGATTGATCCTGCAGCACTATACTGTCCCAAATAATTCTACTGCACTATGCAGACTGAAAACTAGATCTTGATCATTTTACACTACATCATCATCATCATAATCATCTATTTATATAGCGCCACTAAATTCACAGCGCTGCATAGAGAACTCATTCACATCAGTCCCTGCCTCATTGGAGCGTACAGTCGAAATCCCCCAACATACACACACACTGACCAAGAGAAACTAAGGGCAATTTAATAGCAGCCAATTAGCCTATCAGTATGTTTTTTTCGGAGTGTGGGAGGAAACCAGAGCACCCAGAGGAAACCCACGCAAACATGGGGAAAACATATAAACCCACACAGATAAGGCCATGGTCAGGAATCGAACTCATGACCCCAGTGCTGTAAGGAAGAGCTGTTGACCACTAAGCCACCATGCTGCACATATGTAATTCTATAACTAGTGTTTGATCCTACTGCACTATGTAATCCTAAAACTAACACTCAATATTGTTTGTAATTTAGCACTGTTGGTATTATACAGTATTTTTTATTTCTATTTTATAGCTGAAATCAATGGGAATAGTGTGCCAGTTCAGAAATAATAGAAGATAAAGGAACCGTGTCTATAAAGTTAAAACTACATTTATTGCATCAATGGCATACATAAAAACAAACAGTTTCTCAAGCCACAACACTGTAGTTGTTATCACACATAATGGGTTTTCCATCCGTGGCACGTGCACCTCCAGATATACAGAGAGTATCAAAGAGGTAATTCAGTCTGTTCATTTAAGTGGGAACTACATTTTCCATATTCATCATGTAGGCACTATATATATATATATATATATATATATATATATATATATATATATATATATATATATATATATATATGACCTGATTCTTTAAGGAGCACATATGCCAATACGTGTTGTAATTTGCATAAAATTGCTTTACGCATGCTCAGAAAGGACTATACATCAGAGAACGCAAGTGCATTCAATAGAATGCAGAGGACACTTCTAAAAGCCTATGATTGGACGGGGGTGTAGTGCACGCACATCCATCCAATTGAGGCTCTGGGCATCTGTCAGGTAGGTGATTCTTAGCCGCATCAATTGCACCAACTACAGGGCAGGTGTAAGTGCTGAGTAATAGTAATGATGGTCACGTATGCATACTAAAACATGTGCTTTGAAACAAGAGCTACTGTAAAAATGCATTTTATGTGCAGTAGACATTAATAACATCCTGATACATGTGTTTCATGTAAAATAAAATTGGAAAGAAACCAAATTTGAATTTCTTTTTTCATTAATCACTATATTATTAACAGGTGTTAATGTATTTAATATTTTTTTCATCTGTGCATTCTGATATGACTTTACATATACATATGCTTTATGCAGTGTTTTGTGTTGTCTGTCTGCATACGGCAAATGCTGTATAGAAAGAGTACTTCAACTAGAAACGTTTCTTGAGATCCTCTTCTTGTTGAATATGAACGTATCTTCGTGCATTTTCTGACCATTTTTAAAATCTATATTTATTTTATTACTTTGTTCAATGTCACTTATTTTGTCAATCATTTACACCTGATACTGGTCACAGTCATTTCCTGAACTGGGGAACCAACTACACACATATAAGATCCTCCATATTTTATTCAGTCTGTCTTTACTGACATTCTCTGTATAGTTAAGTGTAACCATTTATTCATACAACTACTTGCAGTATTCCAACACATTGTCACATTTTGATTTACTATTAAATCAATTTTATTAGGTGTATGAATCTCTGCTGCCCGTATACACTGAGGTTCGCACAGTGGCTATGTTTTACTAATCACACTTAGGGCTAGATTTACTAAGCTGCGGGTTTGAAAAAGTGGGGATGTTGCCTATAGCAACCAATCAGATTGGTTGCTATAGGCAACATCCCCACTTTTTCAAACCCGCAGCTTAGTAAATCTAGCCCTTAATGTTTTTATGAATTAAAAGCACTTTCTTTTCTCTTAACTGTCTCTCCTTATTAAGGATTAGGGGCCTGATTCATTAAGGATCTTAACTTAAGAAACTTCTTATTTAAGTTTCCTGGAGAAACCCATGTTACAATGCAAGGGGTGCAAATTAGTATTCTGTTTTGCACAAGTTAAATACTGACTGTTTTTTCATGTAGCACACAAATATCAACTTTAAATTTCAGTGTACAAATAAGCTAACAAGTATTTGTGTGCTACATGAAAAAACAGTCAGTATTCAACAGGTGCGGGCTGGGATACTTCAGGATACTTCAGGCGGGGGGCACACAGGCGGCCGCATCTCATTACACGGGATTGTTGACGCGGCTGCATCCCGTGTCGTGGGATGCGGCCGCCTGTGCGCTGGCGCGGCTGCATCTGATGTCATCAGATGCGGCCGCAGGTAAAAATCCGGAGAAATTGCATCGGGGGCCAACCCTAAAAGCGGAAAGTCTGAGCGGCCTGGAGGGGCGATGCCCCCCTGCCCCCCGGCCCAGCCCGCCCCTGGTATTCAACTTATGTGCAAAACAGTATACTAATTTGCACCCCTTGCATTGTAACATGGTTTTGTGCAGAAGACTTAAATAAGAAGTTTCTTAAGTTAAGATCCTTAATGAATCAGGCCGTAAACCTTTAATTCTATTGAGATATGCACCATGTATTTAATTATTATTGATCTGTCAGCTTGTATATATTTAGTTTAAATACTGGCATCCAATCAGAGGTTAATAGGCTTTCCTAAACAATAACTTCAGTTTGTCCCCTGGGCTGTCTGTAAACGTTGTAACCACTGCCATCTTACACATCTTCATATAGAATGTTATAGTTAGTAGTTTTACACTATAAATTTGTTTCATCAAGTACAGGAGGCTGTGGCACTGATGAAGACAAGACGAAATGCATAGTGTGGCCTTATGTACCGTTCCTTTACTTTATCTTGCTTTGTCTGATGATCTATGTCTTGTTTGAGATGCCAACTTAGATTCAGCTCCGTGCATCAGCATATATAGCAGTATAGACGCCTGAGCCAAACTACCTCTCCATTGTCCTCCAGCCAAGCTGAAGATAACAGATAAGCTTATTATTACATTTCGAATTGTAAGCAGATTTTACGATGTGTTTGAATAAAATGTTCATTTTAACACTACACAAGAATAGCCTGTCTGGTCTCTCTATCATTCTATGACACTGAATGTTTGATGATCTGCTCCCATACACCGGATCATCTCTAGTGCACAATCTCAGTCAATGTAGGAAGCCGGGGGGAGAGGAAGAGGAGACTAGAGATGAAGTAGAAGTGAGGGTGGAGACGCACAGGAATAAACAGTGCCGCCTGTGTAAAAGGCTGTCTGCTACCTCTGTGAGGCACCAGGCATTGGGCAGCCAAGCCATAGATACCAGCCCTAATCATTAAATTTAAAACTGGAGTTACCCACCCCTGCCGCCAAGCATCACCATGAAGCTATGGGGGTGCCATTGGCCTATCAGAAAAAAACTCCCAGAAAGGTTTATGGCCAATCCACCTCTACCTATATATTATAACAAAGCAAAGTATAAGATTTACAAAAGTTTCATGGAATTTCTTTCAATCACTGTGCTGTTACATAATTATTACACTGATCATCTGAAAACAACTGTTACTCATTAATATTATCATAGAGCTTCAGGCCGAAATCTAATATTAAAGAGAATTATTTCAACTTTTTTTCCTCTGCTGCTAATATTGCAAAGAGCATTCGAGAAAGCGCAGGAAACAAAAAAGGTATCTGTTCATGACTAAATAAATCCTGAACAATTGTCCAGTGTGGGACACTTGTGGGGAGGGTTGAGGGGGCAATACACCATGATAACTTCTTTCAATGTGATGGTAGACATTTGTACTGGACACTGTACATTATACTGGACACAGATAAAGGCCTCAAAACATGAAGGGAATTAAGGAACTATACTCTAAAAGTAGTATTAAATTTACTAAGCAGAATAGTAAATGATAGAAAACTCAAAACCAAACAAAAATAAATGTCATTTGCGTTTCCACTGGTATAAATTATGCATTGATGGGGTCGGGTCTTATGTTTTTGGACTTTGGTGAGGAATGGAGCTGTGTTATTTTTTGGAATAGTTTTACAGTTAATACTTGTTTACATACAATACATGTTTTGGCGATTGGGTCTACGGATAAAGCCTGGGTCAGGCTCATATTTTGGGTTTGAGTTAATCTTATGTCTTGGGTTGATATTTCAGAGAAAAGATTTTGTTTGGGAGATAGGATTTTGTTTGGGCTATGTGAGGGCTTGGATAAAGCTACTGGATTAAGAATGGGCTTGTTTTATTTTAATGACAGCATTTATAATTTGATCTAGGGGCTTTTAAACTGTTTAATAACATCTCAAACTCAGGCTCCATTTCTATGAAGTCTAATGTTCATCCCTTTGTCTTGTATTAAAACTGATTTACAGCAATTGCTGCCAACTAGATTTGTTTACTGTACATTGAGCAGTTTACAACTAATTTTCTTCATAGTGCTGCTTGTCCCAAATACAAGATTCACAGTGTTTGTTGATTCTACCTAACCAGCATATTTCCAAAGACATAGATCTACATAGAAAGCTGAAATTGTCCTGTACACTAGGCCTCATTTATAAAGTACAAGGGCGCCTAGATTTCTGCCAAAGCACGTAGGTTTATAGACTAGACTACAGCATATACAGAGGAGAAAATGTTAGAACTAGACAATTGGGGGAAACTGGTAGAATTAGGGTGTAGGTGCACTGGTGTGCCTAGTGTACAGTGCAAAAATGAGATTTAAATTTGCAGAATACAATTATTTCAATGAGTTAAAGGGGTAGATAATACACATTTTTAGTTGCATTCCTAGCCATGATGAGGGGTGCATGGCTTTATTCACTCTGAAAAAGCACTTTATAGTTGCACCTACTCTGAGCTAGTGGAGATCATGTGTCTTCCAGATCTTCTGTCTTCTAGTTGCACTTTACATGTGAGCCACATTTCTAGGTTCACTCTACCCTGTGCAAAACTAAGCTTGAAACTCACAAAGGTGCCACATGTAACACAGTCCTCATACCTCCTCATTTGCATAAGCATTTTAAATCATAAATGAGGCTCGACAGAGCAGTATTTTAGGAGAAAGTTTTTATTTAATGAAAGAGATGATGGTAGATGTTTGGCTTTTTGATGGGACATTTACACCTTTGAACAGTAAACTTTTTCAGATTTTTCCATCTCTCCACACACCGTTCCCGGAGGCTTCATCCGACAGCAAAGAATATGCGTAAACCATGATGTGCGCATGGTGAACCCCATTATGCATTAGGCCCACTGATTGCGTGGGTCATTAATGTGGGGTATATTTAAAAATGAGTCTAAATGTGCAAAACATAATTAAACAAAAATAGCTCTATTGCAACCAACGCCAACCAATAAGATTTACTCTTTTATTAGTTTGATGTCCATCAAGCAGACTAAGACAAATATCTATTCAGTTGCTATGGGTACAGGACAGAAATATATTTGTACTCACTCACTTCCAAATTTGCAAAATCAGCATATTACGCTTTAAAGTAAACAAGTCGTGAGACATATGCTTAAAGGTTTAATCCACAATTCTGGAAAGTTTTTGGTTAAATGTGGACAAACAAATTAATTTTCTATGATATATCTAATTATTGGTTAGATACACTTTCTGGAAAAGTGTTCCTAACTTGTACTTCTTCAGCAGTGCATTTGCCTTCAATTGCTGGACATATGTCATTATGTCTGGCCCGCACATAATGTCATCTTTCCACATTACTGGTTAGAACTGACTAGCGCAAAAGCTAATCCTTATTTGATATACAAGAGATATTAATTGTTTCTACATTAATGTAGTTTTGTGTGGTTATTACATACACATCCCAACATCGCCCGCATCCGTCCTTTTCTCTTTCAGGATGCCACCAAAACTATCATCCACGCACTCATCATCTCCCGCCTTGATTATTGTAACCTCCTCCTCACTGACCTCCCCCACTCCCTTTCTCTCCCCCCTCCGCTCTATACTCAATGCGGCCGCAAGACTCATCTTCCTCTCACGCCGCTCCTCCTCTGCCTCCCCTCTCTGCCTTGCCTTACACTGGCTCCCCTTCCCCTACAGAATCCTTTTCAAACTCCTCACCACCACTTCCAAGGCTCTCTCCAACTCTACTGCCCCTTATATCTCTAACCTCATCTCCATTCACACTCCTGCCCGCTCCCTGCGCTCGGCCAATGACCGCCGCCTCTCCTCCACCCTTATCACCTCTTCCCACTCCAGAATCCAAGACTTTGCCCGTGCAGCCCCCCTTCTCTGGAACGACCTCCCTCGTTCCATCTGTCTCTCCTACTCTGTGCTCCTTCAAACGTGCACTCAAAACTCACCTCTTCCTCAAAGCCTACCAACCATCTACTTAACCCCCATCTCCTCCCTTTGCTTGTCTTCCCTTCTCTCCTTTTGCCTTAACTGGCTCCTCTTGTGCCTGGTCTGTTTACCCTCCCTTAGGATGTAAGCTCGTATGAGCAGGGCCCCCTCCCCTCCTGTCTCCATACCTGTTCTTCCGCTCCGTCTTTACTGCATATGACTGGCCGGAGCTTCTTGTATTGGTACTTTTTGTTCATTGTTCTGTATGGTTTCACCCTGTATAACAGGGGTGGGCAAACCTGTCCTCAAGGGCCATATCCAGTTCATGTTTTTAGGATTTCTTTAATCATGTACAGCTGAGTTAATCTATTTGGCTGGGTCAGTAATTATCCCACCTGTTTCTACAGACAGAAATCCTAAAAACATGAACTGGATATGGCCCTTGAGGACAGGTTTGCCCACCCCTGCTGTATAGTCTACTGTTAGTACTGTGTGCGGCGCTGCGGATACCTTGTGGCGCCTAACAAATAAATTATAATAATAATAATAATAATAATAATAATTTAAATTAGAATTTATATAACAGCTAAAAAAAGTTTCCGTATGTCGTCTTTACTGTCTAGAACAGAACTTGTCCACGTCAGAAGCTCCTTTGCGCAAGGATCAGTTTATCTCTCTCATGGAAACTAGCAAGAGAGCTAGTCTATGTGTGTCACCCATGTACTTCCTGGTCATCACGCCAATCTCATAATATGCTACATTATCTAAGCTTTAATTGCAGTGATACAATATCACAGAGAAGTGTTGGCCAGGCAAGGCAGGTGAGATGCAAGCTGTCAGCCAATCAATGCTACTAAGTTAGAGAAGAGCTGAGATTGGTAAACTGCAGAGATCAACCCTTAGAAGAATTCCAGATAAATTAAAATTGTAATTTTAAATGTAGATTGGTCTGTTAAATTTATCTGCTGCATGATAGCTTAAATTATGCTGTTAGTCATCTGATATCCACCAGATCTCAGCCTCTAACTATGATCCCTATTTGGGCTGCTTGATTACAATAGGCCAGGGAAGATGTAAATGCCTTTAGTGCAGTTACATCACTAGACTTCTGTTCATGCTGGAGAGAAGGGAGGAATATAGAAGGCCAGTGTGTCAGTCTGTCACTCACTCATGACCCACACAGTACAGGAGGGGCAGCAACAATCACTCTTGCTTGCTTGAACAGGGCAATCAGCAGATTACATAAGTAACACAGGGACTGTTAGAGGCTGGGACCTGGTAGAAATGCTGGCACGGAAGAAATGGAACACCACAATAGCAAACTACAGTACATTATCATTACAATTTCGGTACTAAATGTAGTTCTCATTTAATTTAAATTTTACTGATGAGATGACATACTTTTTTATCATTACTGAATTTTAGAAAATGGCAAGATTTAACAAAGGAAAATATTCCATTAGATATACAGTACAGTGAAAGGATATTTTGCATTAATATGCAGTGTGAAGTGTCTGTGCCGTCTTTTAGCTGGCAGGCTTTGATATTAGGCTTTTTTATCTTGGAAACTATACTTACATTTATAAAGCATTGGGACCAGCTCTCTAGAGATAACTCTCCAACAATACTGTATATGCTAAGTTATATAGCAGTGATAACTCAGTCTTATTTGATTTTATGGATATTATAATCCTACAGAGACACATATACAATTTAGTTACTAAGCCCCTCTGTGCCAGTTTTGAGGGTCATTTCTCATCCGCTCAAGGTTGGAACAATCAGGACCATTGTAGATTACTGGAAGTGCATTCTGATGGAATGTGAAGGTTATTTCGACGTCCAATTAGGATATTTTAGAAGCGCAGTATGTATGAGCCCCAAAAGACCTCCAATGCCAATGAACATCTAATTTTGAATTTGCATATATCATTTGGGATGACTGGAAAGTCCAGTTGGACTAAGAATGCATCTGACCTTGTGTGTTGTCATCATCCAACCACACTAATTGTGCACTATTGAATCTGGCAATTTGGATCTATTCGATTTAGGCACATAAGTGTGTGGCCAAATTAAACATAGATTTGGTTCCTCATCACTAGACCTTACTGTATATGGACACTTTATCTAAGAAACAAGTTGGAATAGACAAAACAGATGGGTGAGAAAACCATGCACAGGGCTACTGACTCCCTCAACTCATTCAGATGAACAGTATTACAGATGATCAGACCCCGATCTAGTATGTTAGTACACTGAAATGTTCAGTAGGAAATTAATAATAAGTTGCTGAACTTTTCTCAGTGACTTTTGTCATTGTTGGACTGGGTTAAAGCAATGCAGTTTTCACTTCAATATTTGAATTGTGATGTGATTTTAATAACTTTTTTAATACACTATAATACCCTAATGTTTCCAGCCCCAACCCCTAATAATTTTAAGCATCAATTGGGGAGGAATTGGTGGTGATGGAGGTAGAATAGCAAAGCTGAATATGGAGTACTCATCCAATAACTATATATATGTAGGTGAAGGTTGCAGGCTAGCTTGCCACATGTTCATGTCCTGGAGTTTGGGATCCTCTATTCAGGATTAAAACAAATGTATGGTCATGCCTTTTTGCAGTTTGGAAAGCTCAGAGAGAAACTGTGTGTCTCGCAAGAGGTTGGAAAACTAGGAGCGGTCAGAGAGGAACAAAAGGTCCCAGGAGACTGGAATTGCCAGACAGAGGTTCAGTGAGGAGCTCAGTAGAGGACACTGTATGAAGCCATTGTAGACACATTGAGGTCTGAGACTGGGGACCAGGTGTAGTCAGGAAGGTGTCCTGTCCCTGAAGGGAAAGAAGGTGATTACAGTGACTGGCTGAGTCATGAGCCTCCAAGCTACAAAGACTGTGTCATTCATGCGTTTAGCCACTAGAGAAGAGTGGTTAGTGGCCTAGCTGTCGACTTGTAAGAAAGGGGTTAGACAGAGAAGACATGCCCTGAACCTGGCTATGTGTTTATTGTTTTTCTGTAAGAATATGTTATTTAAAAAGCTGCTTATTATTACAACTCAAACTGAGTTTTCTTTGAGCTAATTGCGGATATATATTGTGACAAAGACACTAGAATAATGTTTGCAGGCAGGTATATTAGTCCCAGGTTTCTAACCTACATGTTTTAAAACCCCACAGATAATGTTAATATTTGGAAAATACTTCCGAAAAAGACATTCATCTTTAGAGAAAAGCTGGTAAATAGTTTCTGGGTTTGTAAATGGATAGAGAATGGTGGGCTCCATTTACAAGGCTTAGTCTTGGTCTTCTGTTCTGCTGTGAAACTGATTAGTGGTGGCATATGTGAGCTCTGTGTTAAAAGGCTGCTAGGCAGTGGATTCATTCTCTCACTAGCAGGGGGAAAAGGACTGCAGAGTCTCTGTGAGAGGAAGCCTAATCTTTACTGTGAGAAAACTGTGCTGGAATTCCTTATGTTTTCTTTTAGTTTGTTAGTCAGAAGTGACTTGTATTTCATTAGTGCCAGACAGGAAAGGTGTTTACTTTTATTTTCTTGCATAATAAAACTGGCTGAGGCCAGTTGTACCCAAAGCCGCCCATTCGCACACCCCTTTCTGACATTTTAAAGTAGTGATCAGAATTAATTTGTGGTGGGTTTTGGCAGGCCTGTGAAAAGTAGGAGGAGCCCTGGTAAAAACAGCTGCATGGAGAGGCCCCTGAGCACCAGCTGGGGTAGGAAGATTGTAACATTCATCTACTATGGAAGTACAGCTCATAATTAGTCAAAATGTTTTTTTTATTTAAAAAACAAATATAATATAAATAAAAAAAAATATTAATACTTTTCTTTTTAGAATGACAGCCCCTCTTAACCTTATCATCTTCCCTTTCTCTACTGTCCCTCTTTTTGAATTTTTTTCCTGGCTTTTCTATGTGTGCAATAATTAATACACTTTAATTTCCAATTTTCATAATTAATATAAGCATATCAATATTAATGAGAATTTCAGCTGTATATGTGCTGTTTTCAGCTTTGTATAGTATGATGTACCTTATGGTAATATTTTTAAATAAATGCTTATGTGTGTTAAAATGCTTATTTATGTAGTTGCAATGTGAGAAAAAGGACATCCACATACATTTTAAACTGGTCAGCTGAAATATTGGGTGGTTGACAGTAGCTACAATTTGGACCCAAAAAATACATATTTAATGAAACAGTAATCATAATTTCAAGAATAAATACGCTGTAGACAGTCACCTGGCTGATGTTGAATAACAGTAATTCGTTTCTGTGCAAGGATGGTGATTTGAAAAATAGAATCCATAAGACCCACTTGGTCATGGTAGCATTGATGGGCAATTTGAGGTTATGGTTAGAAATGGGCAAATTGATTAGGCTGATTCGTAAATTAGGCTGAATTTTAGAAAGTTCTGAACTGTCTGAATGTAGATTTAGGGAGCTTGGAGTCTTTAATGAATATAAAAACATTGGAACATTGATTTTGCTTTCTTTCTCTCTTTCTTGGCATAATGGGGAGGAGTCTTAAGGACCCCTGTGCATTACATTTGGAATACTGGGGTGGCAAAGTTGCCACACCAGGGGCACCAATCTCATTCATTTCCTTTCCGCCCGCATTCCAGGTAGCCAAAAAGAGCACCAACACTTTCAGCATGGCAAAAAACCTACACTGGCCACACTTTGGGTGCTTGTCACTATGTCTTATCTCCCTTGAACAATGGAAGTCCAGGCTCTCTGTCTATCTGACAATGTTTGCAGATTTTCCTATATATATTATCCTCAGCATTTGGGGATGACTTGCTCAATGTGAACTATATTCAGGGAAAACATCTTGTACTTGTTGCTATACCAACACATCCATCTAGCTACACAGGATAATGTCTCTTTCAGAAACAAAGACAAAGGTATTTTAGGTGTATTTTTCCAGATAAGGAATCTAGCACACATCAACACGGTTCTCATTTCATGACCTCATCAGCAATCTTCCTATTCTTTGTTTTTCTGGTTTTCCTGTGACAATGGAAACCAGTCTGTGCTCTCCAGCATTGGGGCTGGTTGGAAACATGGGAGAGGGGGGTACCTCTTAATGTATTTATTTATTTTTCTTTAAACACAGGACCAGCATTGTGGCTGAATTGGTTTCATATGAGATAGATAGATATAATAAACAATATCTCTCTACCTACTTATCTCATATAAATCTATCACATATTGTAAACAGATGAAACCATTTGTGCAGATTTTCCTGTAAAGGGGGTTTTCGCACCTCAGCATTTGGAAACGACTTGCTCAATGTGGGCTATAATCAGGAAAAACATTTTGTACTTGTTGCTATACCAACACATCCATCTAAGATTAGCTACACTGAACAATTTGCTATGTCCCTTTCAAAAACAAAGACAAAGGTTTTTTTAAGTGTATTTTCCAGGAGGAGGAATCCAGCACACATCAACATGGTTTTCATTTCATGACTTCCTATTCGCTGTATTTCTTCATTATACTCAATGATACATTTAGTTATGCATAGTACACATAATGCTATCCTGTGCTGTTATAACCCGCCTTGTACAGAGACACATTCTTTACTTTACCTACGCTAAAGTTAGTGCCTCGGAAAACGCTGCAGTTTATCCCAGTATGAGGTATTGTTTGATATACTATTTATTCAGAGACTGTGACTCCAAGTACATCTTGGATTATTGTGCAATTTGTACTCATTACACCTATTCAGCTTCCTTTGGAACATCCTTGTCCAACTTTATAGGAATATTGCTACTTGTTTAGGTTTGAGCCAAGGCGACTATATTGTCTGTTTCACGAGTATTTATGCAAATTTATTTGCGATATATGTGAGTGTCTGTATCACGAATATCTCCTTTGAGTATTTATGCAAACTTATATGCGATATGTCTGTATATCATTATTGAGGTTGCAACCTTATTCTATGTGATACCATTTTATAATTTGTCACCATATGGAATAAATGACTTTTTCTATATGAATTATTCACTAGTGCACTAAGGGGACATTCATTTTAAAGTTAGTACAGAGCAGTAAATATATATTTGAAATGCTTTATTCACAGCATTTAAAAAAAATAAAAAATTGCAATATAAGATTTTACTAAATATTTCTTAGTAAGCTATAAGTTCAAATCAGATCACAAAAGCAGCACTATTCAATAAAGACTTTTAATAGGAGACGGGTAAATAGATTGAATCAAATTTCAGAATTCCAGGTTTACTGAAAATTCACAGATTAAATGGTGCCCGATGAGAAGTCAGGCATGGAGCAAAAATAAGCCAATCAGCAAGCATCAAAACAAGACACATGTTTAGAACCTTATAAAAAAGGAGATTACAACCCCTGTGCACTCAATCTTCCAGGATTGTACAAGGGGAAAACATCCTGTGGATGCGTAGTGAGAATATGAATACTAGTATCTCAGACAACTGTGCAGTTCATATGCTACATAACTTTCTAAACAGTACTGTAGCATTATATGAACATAAACATGTAATGATCACTGCACTACTGCTGTGTAATTAACCCTGCCGCTGAGCCAGGTCTCCAGGACGTACCACCACACTCCCAAAATTTGGAGTCATGAAGATAGGCTGAAAAATGACAATGGCGCAGCTATATTCTATAACAATGTGAAATTAACAGATTCCAGAAGCAGAGTCCTTATTGACAACAACAGTCCAGAAAAATATATTTTCTAATAAGAGCAAACATGTTTAGCTCTAACCTAATTCTGTGACCAAATTCTTCAGAGGTTGTAAACAATCGCACCCCCCCCCCCCCTTCCCATGTTAATGCACTCAAATTGTGTTAGAAACCTCATTCATTATGACCTACTCTTTGTTGCTGCTGTCAGATGTTTTCTTCCTCTGTGGGTTGGTGCTTGTGTAGATGGTATGGTGCATTATTCTTTATTTATGTCATACTTGCCTACTTTTTAAATCTGTATTCCGGGAGATAGGAGTACAGATCATGTGACAGAGGGAAGGAGGGGACGTTGTTACTTCACTATAGCCCCGCCCCTACTATAAAATGCCAAAATTCTCTGCATTGAATAGCGGGCGGGGGCTTAATCGCGTCATTAAGCCAACACCTCATCCCCCCCCCCGCTATTCAATGCAGAGAATTTTGGCATTTTACAGGTTCCGGGAGGCAAGCATGATTCATGTAAATAAATGAGTAGAAATATCACTTACATAGTAAAAATATTCATACATCAGATTAAAAACATATCCCAATCATAAGATATATGTTATTATTTATATCCAGTTGTATATTTCTTGGGTTTCACTTGTAGCAAATATATATATAATTTTCATTTATATTCCATTCTACTATAGTAAATTCTTTCTGCACTTTTATCCATATTGCACTTCCCATACTATCTACCTTTTCTCACTTCAGTTCTATTCATTTTGAACATAACTCTCTACTCTAGTTATAAGCATAGAATTTGACGGCAGATAAGAACCGCTTGGTCCATCTAGTCTGCCCATTTTAGTTCCATATTGTCTCTACCTTTTATGTCTACCCTCCCCCTCCAATTCACCACCCCTTCAAGTATACCTATCCCATATTAGGCATATTTGCACTGTACATAACACTTATATGGTTCAATATGAACTCCAGGCTCCTGCTCTATGTGACCTTGAAATCCAGCTGCAGAACATCTAGACATGACACACAGCATTCCATTGTGAAAAGCAACTAATTATCACTTTCTCTAGCCTATATGGAGGACACCATGTTGTTAGTGCACATATGCACACCACATTAGTATATCTGTAATTTAAGAATAAAACTCTACAAAACACATGAATTCTGAAATCTGGACAGGCAAATCACAATTTATACAAAGAATTTAGGAACATTAGGGCAAATAAAATATCAGGGGTTTCCTATATCTCAACTTTTGGGAAAAGACAATCAATGAAAAATTGGTTGCACTGGAATATTAAAGGTTCTGTTAGAGTCCAGTGCCATCAAGAGATATGTCTTCCTAAAACCATATTGCAATTATGTGAACATGCTCTTACTGTACTCGGACGACACTTGCCCGCAGCTGTCCATACTCATTCTGCCTTTATGGGCTTAGAGGACCCAAGTCAACAATACGCAATAGTCTTCATAGGAATGCATGCAGACTAATTTTTATAAAAATACCGTACACCAAAACAATTGACATATATCCAACTGTAACTGAGCCCCTACCTTTGGAATTCAAGCCAGACAACTTTTGGTGGTCCAGCTATCATGTGACTACAACTCTCACAATGTGCCAGCATTAGAATTGCCACCCCACAACCACCTTCCTATCAACACATGAAGGGGACTATGTATTAAGGCAAACATGAAAGAAATAATGGCTCATTTCAACTCTTTCCTCCATAGTTGCCGAGGTGTGTCACAGAAGAGGAATTGGAGTCAGGGAACACACTCATGGTAAAGAGATTAATCATTATACATCAAAAGCCTCTGTTACCTCTGAGGTGGTGGAAGTCAGCTCCAGTTGTTGAGCAAAGCAGCATTATATATAATGACTAAATGTTACAAAATTGGAGGACCAGGGCTTTGTACATTAGCACATAGAGCCTTAAGAGCCTGACACAGTTATTTGACTACAGTGGGTAAAGGTAGCACTGTACCAATATTTAGTTCCCAGAGACCCTCTGTTCTACCACCCATGTTGCATGAAAACCAACCACAGACCAACCTTTGGCCAGGTTTGCTTTGCTCTCATAGTCTGCAGGAAGAGAGAGAGAGCTGTATACATAGGACCCATCTAGTATATAACAACAGTGCTTTTCGAGTTATCTAAAGCTCCACATTTACTTAAAAGAATGCATGCAAATACTAAAGCTATAAATGCAGTATACAAACATCAGTGCATATGCTTTCTTAAAAATGATCCACTAGATATGTTTAGTTCAAGTGCAGTTCTGGGTGTAGCAATGCTAGAGTGTTGTTAGCTGCATAACTCTCACTGACAGTGGATGCTGTATTCACAAAATTCAACACAAATCTATGGTGGAAAAAGCACAAATATAACAAAAATGTGACCAGTTATAATTAATGATCAACATATCAATTCAGTTTCTTCCTTCTCATCTCATAGTCCTTAATTTGTGTCTATTTGTGGCTTTGCGGATCCATCTGAAAATGCACATAGTGGAAACAGTAAAAATATCATCTTGAACCTGTTGCTAAATCGAACAAACCACGTCATAATACTGTCACTTTGGTGTATATATATAATTTTTGCATTGGTCAAAATACAACAAATAATGCGCACTAAAGTGTAACTGTAAGGTGCAAAATGCGTCACATTGAAACTACAGGACATGGTCATCACCTCAGGTTCCATGGAAAAATTAAGCCCTTTTGCAGAAATTCTATGTGCCCTCTTGAAAAACAGTTAACACCCTCTTCTCCCCCAAAACAAATGCTACTAAACACCCCTTTATTGTAATTTAAACAATTGCAACCCACAAAATGAAATCTTGTTTTTATATGTGTTTGTGCATACTGTAGCTAGGTACATTCATGCTCCTAATCTGCAATCTGCAAAGTATGCTTCTGATTCATCCACAAATCAGAAGAATCTAAATTGTACATTGCCATCCTGGCCCACAAATCCATATGTTACTGGTAAAAATACAATTAAGTTTCTTCTGTCGCCAAACAGCATTTGTTTGTGCTTGTGCACTTTTGGAAATGAGCCCTAGCTTAGACTACATTTTTGGTATACACCCACCTCTATTTTCTCCTGTACTGGAAAGATACTCAGATGCAGGACCTGGTAGAATTCGGAAAGCCTGGTAAGCCCCGGTCACAGCTGACATGACCACTTATATTCAAAGACCCCAGAACAGGGATCGGAATAGGCACATAGGTATGTGGGAGCGGAACATACAAAGGGCCTTTACATTTTCAAACTCCGGCAGAGGGGCTTTTCTGGAGATCCCATTGCCAGCCCTGCACAGGTGATCATTTGCCATGGCAGCACAAAACCTGCTATTATGTATTTGTGAAGTCACTATGCCTACTTTTTCCCATGAAGGTGGCAACTTTGCATGTGAAAATGATGAACTGCATATATGCAAAGCATTTGTCTGGATAATGGGAGTGCAGAAAAAAGGTGTGCTCCCTGTATACCATGGATGGGGCACAGGAATATATGTGGCAGGACATAGACATCTATCTGGATATATGGCCATGTCCAGTTATAGCCAAAATTTCATACATCCAAACTTTTGGTTGTCCCTAATTGTGACAGCATACGAGAAGGAATCATGGTCATACCATACAGGGGCATGATCACATCACGTTCTGTGTGACACTTTTATTAGGTTCCTTCCCCTCCTTTAAAAATACCCCTTTCAAGACGTGCACTGCTGCTGCTTGTATGCATGGTATTAAAGGGGCACCCATCAGCAGACACATCTCCCAACTGTCCTGAAGTTGAGACAACAGTCCACTCACATTGGGACAATTGGAAGTTATGTCATTTTACATAACATAGCATAAAGTCCTAGTCCTAATGCATATAGTATCCATGCACCAATTTATACACAGGGAGATCCTCTTTCACTGGCTCTCCTCTCCAGCATTATCAACAGCCACAGGCTTACCTACTTCCAAACCAGTAGACAATCAGGTACAAGTTTAAAATAAACAGAGCATTATAAACTAGACCTGGCCCGTGTGTTTTGCACAAATAGGAGGACATGACATCCTGGGAGATCATCAGGTTCTTTAACTAGATGTGAAAGCAAAACTTAATCACTAGCTGTAAGAAAGATGACAGGTAATCAGGCATAATACTCATAATTGTCACTGAGCAAACCTGGTTCCCTAACTCGATTCTTATTTATAACTCAGATAATATGTGCAAATCAAGCAATAAGCCATATTCACTTATAATAGTACATTAAAGTGTTTTACTGGATTAATTATCTGTAAGTTTATATCTGAAGGGCTCTACACATCCTGCAAATGTATGTCAGTATGTGTTTGTATCTGCCAAAACACAATGGTAGAGGAAGAATTTGTAATTAACCACATTCTGTGTTCACCAGCAATGAACAAAGACTAAATTGGAGCAATTGGAACAGTAATTAATACTTTTATAGAACGGGGAGCATTTGGAGCATGAAATATAGTGTTTGAGTTTATGAGAACTTCAATATTTCTGATTTGATCAGTGAGGAGGACATCATCTGAACAAGACAAGGCATTTATTATGCTAGAGTTGAAACATTGTATTGAGTTTTATTTCCAGCCTGCAGTATTAGATTGAGCCAAATCCCTAATGTGCTGTCCAGCACTCCTCTGATCTGCATTGCTGGGTGCCTGCAGCAGTCTATAGTGTTTCCAGAACACCAGCAGTCTATTCATAAGAAACAAAGCAAGTCCAAATCAAATTTTACTCACTGAAATTAATGACATCACTAAACATATAAAATACATAAAGTTCACTGAGTTCATTTCTATCAAATTATAAAACCAATAAATAATTTAAGATGTTTGACAGTGTGCCTTTGTAATGTAGTTACAGGGGGAAAAATAGTAGATTACAGACACATGTTTGTTGTGCTTAAAATAAAGAATTCCCTCAACAATACTGATCTTTTATTAAATATCTTTTTCTATTTTAAGTTCCTGAAAGATTTGCATGTGGAGTTGGAGATTCTGCTAGTTGTTCTTTTATCCAAAAAGCTTAGATTTAGAAATCCTTTAAGGGAAGTATTGTGCATAAAATTGGGGGCAGCACGGTGGCTAAGTGGTTAGCACTTCTGCCTTACAGCACTGGGGTCATGAGTTCAATTCCCGACCATGATTTGTGATGAGTTTGTATGTTCTCCCTGTGTTTGCGTGGGTTTCCTCTGGGTGCTCTGGTTTCCTCCCACACTCCAAAAACATACTGGTAGGTTAATTGGCTGCTAACAAATTGACCCTAGTCTGTGCGTCTGTGTGTGCGTTCTCTGTACAGCACTGCAGAATTAGTGACGCTATATAAATAAATGATGATGATGATAAAAGGAATTCATAAGCAACTCTCCCTGTCCCAGTAACATGTATAAAGCTGCAACACTTAATGACATGCACAAGACAGTTTGTAGCACTTAATGCCCCATTGAAAACACTGAATGAGTGACATTATGTGTTTTAGGCTCCCCCTAACTATTGGCGCTCTAAGCAACCGTTTAGGTGCACCTAATGGTAGTGCTGGCCCGATGAACATGAACACTTACATGAAATATGATAGATTAGACTGATTATTTCTTTCTTTTTCGCCATTAATGTAATATAACATAGCACAGATAATGGAATTCGGGATATGCTGTAATTTTTATCTCTTTTCCATTTTAATTTGGTATTAGTGCATACAAAGGCTGAATGAAAGGATTGCACAAAATATATTGTACTATATATCTGAGTGGCAGATAGTCACAGGTCCATATCACTATAGCAGAGACAGTAGTTGGCTAGGTTAGGTCCCGTATATGGTGCAAAGTCAAGACAAATAAGTTGGTGATACTTTACTCATAAATACTGATTATAACAATAGACCATATGTAAAAGATAACACTAGAAATTGTCAGGGAATGTTTATCTAATAATTAGATCCATTCAATTAATCCTGCCTTTACTAAGATTAAATGTACTCAACTTCTCTTTACTAATAAGCAAAGTAGTACATACACTTGCGCTCCCGTTCTTGTATAACAGAGGATAATGTAAAGGACCCCTAATCCATAGAGGGATGTTTTCTCTCAATCATCTCATCATATGGAATACATGCATATATGAAAAACAAATGTGCTACATGAAAAAACAGTCAGTATTTAACTTATGTGCAAAACAAAATCCTAATTTGCACCCCTTGCATTGTAACATGGTTTTGTCCAGGAGACAGAAATAAGAAGTTTCTCAAGTTAAGATCCTTAATGAATTAGGCCCATAGTCTGCATGAAGAGTGAGAGAGCTGTATACATAGGACCCATCCATTATAAAACAACAGTGCTTTTGGAGCCCAGATTATTAAATATAGCCAGGTTTGTTGCAAGTATTGGATTAAAATGTGGATGCTCCTCTATTTCCTGGACAAGCACCACCTTACAAAAAAAACCAGGAAGCCTGGGTTCTTTAACACCCCTCCTACGCCACAAAATCATGGAAGGGTTAAAAGAGGGAGGCTCTCTTCAACAATGAGGATTAAGGCAATAGGAGACTGGTTTGAGCCACTATTGTTTTCCCTGGAACTGTGACAGACTTCTAGGCTCCAACACAGCAGGAGGTACTTCATAGGGGGGTGACTGCTGTCCCCTCCCAGCTCCATCCTTGTTTTGCTAACCAATAGGATCTGTGGTGACCTGGGAAAAAGCCTGTCTGGTGGGACTTTTCCCCATGGGAATTGTAAACTGTTTGAAAAGGCCTCCAGGGGAACCTGAGGATGTTTTGGATTCTGCTGAACTTGGAATTAAAGTGTTGTCTCTTACAAGCTCAATCATGGTGTCTGCATGAACTTCTGTGACTTAGACGCATCTTTCGCAAACCATACTGCTGGAAGGAAACCCTGCTTCATCAGGAGTTCCTCATGGAGCCCAACTTTTACATTTATGAATAATACTGTAAAGACACTATTCTCTCGTGTATATGACACTTCATTCATCTCTATGCTATCTTGGCACACAAGTATATCTATTTGTGCACATAATGTATGCCTGATGTAGAAATATCTTGATATACGCGTAACTCAAAACAATTTTTATGTGTACACCGAGGCTGCAAAATGCATACAACTCTATATGAGGCTCCCTGTATCTATTGAATAATGTAGCAGAAATGGTTGCTCAATCAATTTGTAGGTTCACAGCAGGTGCTTGAAAGGGTGGTGCTAACCCCACTCTTTCAAGCACCTGCTGTGAACCTATAAATTGTTTGAGCAACTTTCATTTGTGTATTGATGTTTGCAAAACATATTTGGTATCAGTAGCTGATGAGGAGGGGTCCTCTATGGCCATTTGAATGCTCCTGGGCTACCTCTTGGTGAGCTAATACTTGTATATTTTGCCCTCCCTTGGATTAGTATCCATACACAATTATGGCCTCTGTGACCTTCTAACTATGACTATGTCCCTATCCTATCACAGGAGGGTGGCCTTTTAGAGTGTCTTAATGGAACTGTAAACACTGACAGTGATCCTACACTGGGTCCGTTGCATTGCTGCTTTAATTATGAAAGTCGCACTTACAAGTGACATAATTCTCAAGAGTCGGCCTCTCACGAGATCGGAACTCTTGTGCGTCTGTATATACTTAAGTCTCTGTTTTTGACAGGTCGGTGAGTTATGTTTCGTATTATTTTGGTTGCTGTAAACACTTTCGGTGTTTACAGCACCGTTAAACTGACTACCACCGTTTAGACTAAACTGCACTGGAACCCTATCATTCATTGCTGCTCCCCTAATGAACTTAAATTAATATTGTTACATTGAATATACATCTCCTACAAATCCTTGCATCATTAAAATGAAGGTCTAGCTTTTCAGTGAGAATAAGTTCCCACATTTGCCCCATGTCAGCCTGTGATTATTACATTAAACTCTAAATAAGGCATTTTTTCATGAACCTCAGATTTTTCATGTATTGATTTCTGTCACTGAATGAGTGATTAAATCATTATTCTGAAGCTCTATTTTCATTAGCAGCTCAATAAAAAACCTTTGGGCTTTTTCGAATTCCAATTTTGCATCTCTTCAATTAGTCATGTTTTTATTCTTTATCTTTAAAATTTGCAATGTTTTGGTCACAGATACAAGCATTATCCTGTGAAAAGCTTTTTTCAGCTACCATTACCAGGCACTTGATACAAGTACATTGGAAATTGTACATGCAATATTTAACAATTCTGTTGCTGTTACATAAACTTATAAGGTCTATAGATCACATAATGTAATGTCAGGTTTGTTTTGATTTTTTTAAAGACCATTATTGCTAAAAACCTATCCATTCACTTTTGAAAGTTATATTGTTTTCAATTAAATCACATTGTAAAGGATAGAATGCAAGAAATTCCCAAGGCACCTGATGTGGGGTCCTAAATGGTTTAATAAAACCTCATAAATCAGCATACCAAATCTGCCAATAAACATATCATAACATGGTAGACAGTAGGTGTCACGGAATGCTGGGTGTAAATAAAGTCCCAAGATAACTGCAAAATCTGTCTGTAACCGGTAAGCTGGTATAGAAAAAACAAGTCCTGATGCAAAATACCTATACACACTCTGATGACAGAAACAATGTAAATGCATTTCACCAGTTAAACTGGCTTCCTCAGGGATCCCTGAAGAAGCCAGTTTAACTGGCGAAACACATTGGCTTGGACTTTTTACATTGTTTCGCTCATCATCATTGATTATTCAGATAAACCTTCCTAACATCGGAATATTCTAGCCGGCAGCAGAGTCTATCGGCTATGGAACATCAAACGCATGTGCATGAGCATGCGCGACAAAAGGACCACAAGTGCCGAGATTGCACTACACATCTGGGAGGCAGAAACTAGTGCAGACTACACCAGGAAAGGATGCTTGGAACCAGAGAGAGTGAGACACTGTATCTGTAAGTAGGGTGATCATTCTCACCTGCAGTTTCCTGTTTTCTCCATCCGTCTCTGCTATTTTGGTAGCATCATTGTTATCTGTATGGACAGTTCTCGGATTTTACAAGAATTATTTTTTGACTCACTACATAGACATATATGTACCATGCTTAAGAAACTTTTCGCCATAGGAATGGTATCTACACTCTATCAGAAATAGACTTTATTATTATTTTTTATTTTTTCTGCATCATGACTTGTTTATTCTCCACAGGATCCCCCAGGAAATTTCTGCCAAAACAAGCAGGAGGAGTACAAAAGATGTGTTCTCGGTGTAGTAGTTTAGGATCAAAACGTGACATAAAATCATATTATATGAGTATTGTGAAGATACTGGGTTTTCTGGCCCAATTCCACCCACTTCACTCTGGCTGGCCACCCATGGGTCCCTTCCTAGGCCAGGGAAGCCTACCCAGTACCTTCTAATGTTCTTATTAGTCACTCAGACAAATGCAGTTAGAAAGTAAATCAATACATTTATTGTAATAAAAAAAGATCACTAAATTATTATGTACACACAGTAAATAAATGCCAGGCAGTTTTACCACATCATCTGTCCCTTACCCCACTAGCTTAAGGAGCTACAGCCACCTGGATGTTCAGGCTTAAATACCCATGGAGTTCTTTTCTTAGCTGCAGCTGTAGTCCATTGGTAGAGAATGAAAACTCAAAACCAGCTACACTGCACCTTTCATCAATCAAATCCCAGAATGAATATCCTCCCCACCCCTAGAGTGGCTCCTTATAGCTAGGGTCAATTTTCCACAGTGCCTTCCCTTCCCTGGGCAAACCCCTGGGCCTCTCCTTGTTATAAATTGGTGAGTCCTGGACTCGGGGGGTTCGAGAGGGGAGTGGAGGAGAGCTCTACTTCTACAGAACCTCCCCCTCCAGATTGCAGACCAACTGTATGAAGTAGCCTTGTGAGAACAATGGATACTAATTAGTCTTTCCCCTCAACAGTATCTTACAACCTGATCCCTACCCATAACCCCCCTGGCTTCACTTTAAGGACAATGAATAACAACCTCACTGTCACATCATCAATATACAATAATCAATATACACATTTACAATGAGCTACAATGTCCCCTTATCCACATGTAATTAGACACTGCAGTTGTACTCTGTTGAGCTGGAGAACAAAAGTAGGGGCTATAAAAAGTACTTGCTATAATCCACATTATGTGAGAAACGAGGGACAGGCTGGTTAAAGTGTTATCAAACTCGTTTTGTTACAAGTATAGAGGTATCCTACTGACAATGCACTTAGGCTGATATTATTTCACTGCAACAATATAGATTTCCAAGTGTGGGTCTCTAAGAGTATTATTTACTTGTTTCATACAGTTTGATAAAATTATATTTATCATCTGATTGGATCTGTGCATTGAAAGTTCCCAGAAGACTAGAAGGGAAGAAGCAAGGAATCCCGATACACATTGATGCATGAGTCTAAGTGCATGTGATATACTTTAGTGCTTCAGAAGCACTTTCATTGTCAGTAGGATACCTCTTTATTTATACAATATGATTTTATAGTTTATTTATATATATTTTAATAATAAATTACTACTACCCTATGGCGGACAAGCACATTTCCAGGCATACTCCAAGCAGTGTAACAGAATGGTTCACACGCACAAAATGCATGTCTAACAAAGACAGTCACAGTATCCCTCACACTTATGATTTACTTGGGCAATAAATAATGCTAAAATAAGTAGTAACTAAAAAAATAAAACATAAAAGTTTATTTTTTTGAAAGTGGAGGTTTTAAAGTGGTAGGGGGTTGGTCTTTGATGTGATGTTTACACCTCTGCTCAGTGCAACCATTTTTAGCCTTTTAAGAGATTTCAGTTTCTTAAAACTTTCTATTTCTCAGTCTACCCAACTGAATTTCAAATTATGTTTTATATATGACTTATTTTTACTCGGATATTGAACTGTATGTCTCTTTATGTCATACTTGCCAACTGGGAGACTCTCGAAATCTGGGTAGGTCTCCCGCAATCCTGGGAGAGCAAGCAAGTATCCCGCATACTGCAATTTACTTGCCAAAATGATGCGATTCTCAGGGAATCACGTCATTTTGGTCCCATCCCCAGCAACAAAATGACGTTTGTCGTGTGGGTGGGACCAAAATGACGTGATGGACAACGCCACGCCCCCACCGGCCCTCCAATCACGACCACTGCCAGTGATCTCCCGGAATTCACTATTCAAAGGTCGGCAAGTTCTGTGAGTGGGAATAGGCAAAAATTTGAAAGAATATACTTTTCCATGGTTCTCCCCATAGTTTGTTTCAAGCAATTAGTTTAACACAAGGAACTGTCTCTGAAATTTAGGCTGTTAGTTTTCCCAGACGTAGGCAGATTAAAACCCCATGGGGCCCGCTGCAAGATTTGACCCCCTCCGCCCCATTTGTAATATTGTCCCCCCAGTGCTCAATGTGCCCTAGGTGGAAGCCTAGCTTGTCTAATGGATAATCCTGCTTTGAATGTAGGAACTTAACTGTTAGGTAAGAATTTAGCTCCTGCCAATATGTTATACCATACGGCTATGTGATAAAAGTCACAAAGCTGTATTGGGTTAAGATGGTGATAAACAGTTAAGCAAATATGTGTTGTGGATGTATTAAACTTTCCCAGTTCAGTATATGCATCTGAATAACTCTGTGAGTTCTGATTTTTCTTTACACAGTAAACAGTAGTGTGAAGGAGGAGGGTGGGAGAAAGCTGCCGTTACTTATATCGTTGTACTGGATGTGACAGGAGATGTGTGATGGTAAGATAGAAAGACAACGAACTTCAAGTCACACGCTCACAAAGTTGAGATATCAAACAAGCTAAACTGATGGAGTAATATAAAGCAGAGGGGAGCATGGCAACTATGACAGAAAATTAAATCTTTTTCCCAAAAAGTTAAATTTTTCCTACCACATATGAAAACTATGTTTTTCCCATTACTTCCAATTTATACCTGTAAGTGAACATTAATAAATGTTTACATGCATAGTCTCATGCAGGGATTTGTCCCCAATTCAGATAAGCTTGGAGAAATATCAGGGGCAGATCATGTATGTACTATGGAATTGATACTGATTAAAATATTTAATGTTAAAGCATTTCATTTATCATTTGTAAAAAGAATGTTACCTCATTCCTAGTATATTCTGAAATTTTACTGCATAGCAAGGTAGGAAAATATGTTTAATGAATCCTAATGATGCCTTGCAGGAATTTAGTTCTGGCTGTACATACTCCATTTCCTAATTGCTTTAAAAAGTTTCCTATGGGGCTATTTGAAAGTCCTGATTTAGACGTTTCTCCAAATCAGACCAAAAAAAGAGCAATTTAGTGGATTGTAGCTCTCTTATATCTGCCTACTTGGAGGCTAATAAACCATTCTATTCAATATGGAAAATGAATAGATGATAATCTGCCAGCTAACAACCAGACAATGTCCTGTATTTTAGTGTAGGAACATAGCTGTGTGATGTTAATCACAAAGAGTGTTCATTAATACCTTAAGTCTGAATAAACACTGTTGGAAATAATTGCATGCCGTGTCTATGAATATACATCGTACAAACATACTTTTAACTCATCTGTGTCACAGTAGTATGGAAACACTGGAGCACATGAGTCAAACTTTTTTTTTTTTGTTTTAGCTACTGCATGGTCAACGTAAACTCAGGATTATTGTAGTTCTATGAAATTGTGCACGGCAGGTAAAATGTTCATTAGCACCTCTGACTTCAGGACACATCATCATTATCATCATCACCATTTATTTATATAGCGCCACTGATTCCGCAATGAATTCATTCACTTCAGGCCCTGCCCCATTGGAGCTTACAGTCTAAATTCCCTAACATACACACACAGACAGACAGGGAGAGAGACACTAGGGTAAATTTTAATAGCAGCCAATTAACCTACTAGTATATTTTTGGAGTGTGGGAGGAAACCTGAGCACCCGGAGGAAACCCACGCAAACACGAGAACATACAAACTCCACACAGATAAGGCCATGGTCGGGAATTGAACTCATGGTCCAGCGCTTTGAGGCAGAAGTGCTTACCACTTAGCCACCGTGCTGCCCCACAAACCAATCACTGTTAGGTAATCTTCATCATGGATGGGTCTGAATAAACAGACCCTTAAGGGAATTCAATTGGCCGGCGTTACTATTAGAAGTAACGCGGTCTGCGCACTATTACCGTTATTACGGTAATAGTGCGATTAAATACCTCTATCACGGTAGTTTCAACGCCAGCTTTTTGCTCGCAGCTCCCTGAGCTGCAAGCAGAAAGCCGGGTTAAATTTACTGTAATAATGGTAATAGGTTTAGCGCGGCGATACTCTGGAGAGAATTGAATCCCCCCCTTAGTATGGATACTAAGAAAGTAAGCTAAGGTTTTATTTGAGAGTTTATAAGTATCACATTTTAACCTGTTTATCTCTATGTCTGTCTAGGCAGAACTGTATTTAAATAAAACATTTTCTAGAATAATTAAGTTTTATTGCCTAAGAGAAGGTTAATGACTTTGAAATATTGAAAAATCTGGTCCCGAAGTTAAGAAGATGGATGGGCCGCAGAGGATGACAGTGTCTCTGGCAATCAATCGTTTGTGATCCTGGCATCTTATCAAAATGCTGACATTGTAGATGTTGTCCTTCAGTTCCAACACTTTTCCATAATAAGTAAACTTCAGCCAACAAGTGAAATAAATTTTGCACTACTATTATATAGACATTATATTATTATATAGACAAGATCATCTTTATAAACAATGGGAATCTAGAATTGAAAACTTACTGGGGATAAAAACCCTCAGTTTGCTTACATTAATACAATGCAGCTTTATCAATATTGAAACCGACCACATCCTAATTCAGTGGGTCAGCTCTAGATCTGGGTTCCTTGGCAAACACCTTTTGTGTTGACCTAGACCTGTCCCTGGCTGTGGATATCATGGTAAAAAACACAGAAAATTTTGCAAAAAAGTTAGTCTGTAATTATTACCGACTTTCAAAAAATAAGCAAAAATACTCTAATTAAAAGTAAAGTTTTTATCCCCTTAAAAGACAGTATAGTTTATGGGAATAGTTATTTGTACTATATGTAAGGGTACATATGTGTTATCACATTTCAATTATGTAAGTTCTACCTAACTGTCTGATCAAAGGTAAAAAAACAATAAATGTCTAAAATCATATAAAGTGAAAGATACTAAAAAGATTATGCTATTAATAGAGATATATTCCTTTCATTTAGTATATAGCCTATTGGTTGAACAATTTTCAGCAAATATTTTAATACAGGTTCAAATAAAAAAGTTTTTGAAGTGCAAATTTTTTGGCAGCACCTAGTAAATATCTTTAATGGAGATGAAAATGTGTCAAGGAAGTTACATTATGTACTTCCTCTGCTATACTGAACATTCATATGCCTGGTGTCCATCACGGGAACACAGGAGAGGCTGCCAGATTTCTAATGCAACTACACACCTGTGCCTTCCCCTGACTTGTGCACCCACACACCTGTTCCCTTCCAGACTTGTGCATCCACATACCTGTGGCCTCCCCTTAATTACGTCTCACAGATACCTGTGCCTGCCCCTGACTTCAGCTCCCACACACCTGAGCCTGCGCCTGATTCAGGTCCACACAACTAAGCTTGTCTCTGACATCTGCTCCCACACACCTGTGCCTGCCCTTGACTTCAGCTCCCACACACCTCTGCCTGCTCTTGACTGCTGCTCCACACACCTCTGCTTGCTCCTTACTACTGCTCCACATACCTGTGCCTGCCCCTGACTTCAGCTCCCACACACCTCTGCCTGCTCCTGACTGCTGCTCCACATACCTGTGCCTACCCCTGACTTCTGCTCCCACACACCTGTGCCTGCCCCTGACTTTTGCTGCCATACATTTGTGCCTGCCCCTGACTTCAGCTCCCACAGATCTGTACCTGCCCCTGACTTCAGCTCCCACACACCTGTACCTGCCCCTGACTTCTGCTCCCACACACATGTGCCATCCACTGTCTTGGATACACACACATCTGTGCATTCCACTGACTTGGAATCCCACACACTTGTGCCATCCGCTGGCTTGGATACCAATACATCTGTGCATTTCCCTGACTTGGATACCCACACACCTGTGCCTGCCCCTGACTTCTGCACCCACACATCTGTGACATCCCCTGGCTGGGATACCCACACATCTGTGCCATCCCCTGGCTTGGATACCCACACACCTTTGCCTGCCCCTGACTTCTGCTCCCACAAATTTGTGCCATCCCCTGGCTTGGATACCTACACATCTGTGCATTCCCCTGACTTGGATACCCACACATCTGTGCATTCCCCTGACTTGGATACCCACACATCTGTGCATTCCCCTGACTTGGATACCCACACATCTGTGCATTCCCCTGACTTGGATACCCACACACCTGTGCCATCTCCTGGCTTATAATAAATAATTTTCACTTAAAATGCACAAGCTTGGCACACACAGACTTTTTATTCCTAAAGCAGTGGTAGTGCCTGTTATTTACCTTTTAAAGTGGCACCCTCAAGGTGTATAAGTTATATACATGTCCCATTCTGGCCATGTTTTAGAACTTAGAGAAAATTTGCCCTTGGACACAAAGTGTGAGAGTAGGGTCCATAGATTTCCTGGTTTGAATGTGCATTTCATGCTGTATTTTCAACTGGAAAGATCTGACTTTTTAATTTAAGCTTTATATAAAGGACAGATTAATTAAAGCTGAGTGCTAAGGGCTCTGGATTCTCTTATTTTTAAAACTGGGTTGGTTGTTAATCATCTCACTTTATTACTTTTAAAGTAAATACAAATTGGTACTGACAGTGCGCCGAGTGTACAACAATCTGCAACTTCAGTCATGGCTGGACTGAAATCCATGGTAAATGCAGGTTCAGCATACACAGACATTTCTAGGGATGCTGGATGGAACACAGCAATTCTGTTTGTTTCTATAGCAGCTTAGCCACATTCTAAGTGCCATGTTTATGTAGTCTTACACTATATATGCCAACTTAAGATTGTCCCATGTGGCAGGCCTAATTGGTGAGTATTCTGTTTGTTTTAATTGAAAAAAAAACAAAAAAAACCAATAAATTAAATACAAATTGAATTGTTGTTTACAATAATAAATAATAATAATGATCATAATAATATTTTAATCAGAAAGAGAAACAGATGAGAGAGGAATGAGTTAAAACAACATTATATATGCAAATTGTGAAGTGATTGTCAGGGTAGCATAACTAACAACAGCAGTGCTAACAGCCTCAGTACTATGAATTTTGAAGGGGTGATATTTGCATGCCAAACCAGTCTTCTGCCTCCAATTCACAATACATCATGTACACCCAATTCAAATTTCTGCCACACATTCACAAGGACATTCTGATAAATTGCTGTAGAACTCCTTTTAACCTAACCAAGTAATAGCAATACTTGCATATATGTCCATGGATGAAACCATTTTTTTGTACAGAAGGAAAAATTTTAACCTTAAGTAGAAGCTTATATTTTGAAAAAACAGTAGGCCCATATACTAAAGATCTGTGCATAAAGGGAGAATGCATACTTTACATAGTAAGACATTACTCGGTAGATCCCAATAGCTAGTTTAACAACATAGCTTTATATCCAGTGTCCAAGATGTTATCATCAAAACTGTAAAACTGTTGAAGACAGACAATTAAGATGATTTATGAACTACGTTTTAACAGGAAATGAAGCAAACTAGCCGTAATTTATTTTAACTTGTTTGGTTTTTAAACATACTCACATTTAATGATGATGCTGTTTTTATTCATTATAATATTGTAACATTGGTGCATTACAAAAAAATAATCAATGTGATATCTGTGTAAGCAGTAACAGCGCAAAAAATATTGGTAACCACTGTTGAAATAATACATTTATCAATAAACTGCTGACCATGCAGTACTAACAATATGGGGTTTTACAAACTTGTGTCCTTCTTCTTGAACCACTGTTTTTCCACAATTAGGGGTGACAGGTCAGCTCACAAGTGCTGTCAGGTGACTGTGATATACACAGTTGTGAAAGTAAGTAAAGTAGTTATTTGGACTTTCAAATTAATTAATAAAAATTCAGAAAATGTTTCCGGTTCTCAAGACTTTGGGGTAGAGACTTCCAGGGCTCTGAAGTTCTTACAGACTTAGCATGTGATAAGTGGTGATGTTGGGCACTTTCCGTAATCTCTGTAGTCATACATCCAGGCCTCAGTACCCCTAACTTATATAATGAAGAAAATGGGAAATTTAGGCACAGTACATAATGTCTCATTGTGAGATGTATGGTCTTTACATTAGTACATCCACATGATGCGTGTACAAGGTTTTAGGTAATATCAAAACTATGACTTTCTAGATTAATGTATAAGACTCTCATAATGCATACAGTAAACATGTTACTTGGAAATTCCACGCAGAATTTGGGCATGACACTCCCCTGGACCTCTGTGTGCAACAGGTTCCTGCTTCACAGTGAGTAAATAGTGGGCAATGTACAGGATGGATGTCAATGTGGTTTCTATGCAAAGTGGTTGGCACTGATATTCTTGTGACTAACAGTTGTGTCTCTTTGCAGTGTGACTGTGCAATGTGAGTGTGTTCAATTTTCTGCAATGTGAGTGGTGATGTGGTCTATATGGAATATTGGTTACAATAGGATCTAATAGCAATGTTGCTATCATGTGGTCTGTTTAATTTTGCCCTGCATGGAATAATTATTAAGATGCACTCTTGGTATAATCATCTGCAAGTGCATCTTCATAGCTGTAACTGAACCCAAAAAGTTAACTAATCGTTATTAATTCCACTCTTAGGGCCTGAGTCATTAAGGCAAAAAAGAAGTAAATGTTCTCTGGGACAAACCATGTTACAATGCAAGGGGTGCAAATTAGTTTATTATTTTGCACATAAGTTAAATACTGGCTGTTTTTTCATCTAGCACACAAATACTTCCTAGCCCTACCCCAACTATAAATCTGTTCCCACATTTTAAATTTACCTCCCCATCCAATGCAACATGGTTTTGCCCAGGTGTAAATGTTACTCCTTTTTTATGCTTTGCTCTCCTTAATAACCCAGGCCCTTAATATCTAATCTGTGCCCCCACATACTGTGTTAACAGTGCCTCCCCAAATAAATATAAAATACATATAAAAGTAATACCTCTACATGATTAATCCTGGACTGCCACCACACTGAGCATATGCCAGTGCATCAGCAGTGCCCCAACATTATTATAATATCAGTATTCACCCTGTGTGCTGTGACAACAGAGGAGGTGTGCATGGTAAATACATCATTGCAAATGGTATAGTATGTGGTCAAAGTCTTATTAGGTAAGTGATACATTGAGGCCACTTAAAAAGAAATTGCCATGTCTTATCCCAATATAGAATTGATAAACATCTACTTGTGTGGTATCACAGACCAGTATTGTTACAGTAGCTCAACATATGGCATGCAAAGAAGTATTTTGCTATAACTGCACATGATCTGAGAAAGGATTAAAGTATTGAACCCTTATTTGTATATGACCAAGTATATGTCTGTATGCACCAGTGATGCAATATCTCTATTTTATTATATTAAATTGCCATTTGTCATTAATGCAACAATTCATGCATAAAAGCCACATAAAATATAGACACATGCAATAGATGGATAACAAATTCATCACCTCATGATAGTGCAACAGATGGAACAGATTAAATAATTTGCATATTGTTCCATTCCAAATGATCCAAAACTTATTTATGTTTACATGTTGCAGCAAAAATGTTGCATTTCAAATGGCTATTTTGCACATTTAGATTTCCAAATGTAAGCCACAATCAATTAGCATCAATCAGTGTTATAGCTAGTGAAGTACAATACCTAATTCATTATGTAATGAAAATACTTTATTTATTATTCAGTACAGAAACATAACATTGTAGTACACTGTCAAAGATTAAATTGGCCCTCAGTACATTAGTTAGCTGTTATAACAGGAGAATGGGATGCTTAACACTAGTTAAAAAAAGAGATATTGTAACTTTTTCATAGCCAGAGGCCTACAGCACATTACATTATGCTGGAGACTCATGCAGCAGCAATGATGCCAAAGTAGCTGTAAGGTGTCTGACCTAATCTTATCACCATCTATGATTCCACCATGGTCTGCTGCAGACATCTCCAAGGTTGTCTAAGGTTTTCAAGCAGTTATGTCCATAACTAATTTACACACCACCCAGTGCTTTTCCCCCTCAAATCTAATAGCAAAATTCACAAAGTTTCCTAATTACAAAGTCAAATGTACCCCAAAAGTGGTGCAGTCAATGTGAATGTGTAAAACATTAACACTTTTAAATATAGCTAATTTAGTTTTATAAGAAAAAAAAACAATAATGTTATTTACTGTAGCTGTAATTTAAAGTTGCCCTTTGTAATATAATATAATCATTGTTTTAGTATCTGTAAGGACACCTTTATTTTCAATCTAAAAATGATAGATTTCTACAATAAATAAAGAAAAGTAGCAATCTGATCATTTAACCCTTTTGTTCCCAGGAGATAATGAAATGCCACTGACTCATATGGCAGCAAAGGGAATAAAGTTCAAATTATCGAAGGTTGAAAATTAAAGATTACATTTACATAACCTTTTTAATCTTCTAATAAGGGGTCTGTGGTTATGTCTCTTGTAAGGTCACTGCAGAAAAGTATCATGTCAATAGCTACATGATTCATGCTTATAGCTAAAATTTCACTCTCTCTATATTTTTATCTTCAAAACTTAATGAAGTTTGGTGCTAGCCCAGCACACAGCAGTGAACTGCAGATCTGCTCTGCACAAGGGCACAGTATAATACACTGTGAATTGAGAGATAGGGCAGTAAAGTCGAGAGGGTGGGGAGAGATTACAGAGGAGAGAGATCGTCAGAAGAGGGAGCTGCAGGCAGTTAAAACCATTCCACAATGCATGCAAAAAAAATCATGCAGCTTTCAAATGCAAATAAAGTGCAGTCAATGTTCAGAGTCGTAAAAAGAATTCAACTAACAACATGAGAAGGCTGTATTGCAACCATAAATACTGTATTCCAACTATTATAGACACAGCAAACGGGAATACAGAAAGACCAGCACAGACCAAGACTGGTTAATGTACTGTTGTCTATTTGTAATTAGTATAATTACATGCATGACTGCATATGTGTGTGTTTTCTCCATCATTAATGATGACTTGCAGAGGTCTTTCAAATGTCCCCTTGTCTTACCTCTATCACTCATGTGCACAGACACAACTAACAGATAGTAAGTCAAATGATCCTTACCACAAGCACTGGTACCCCCGTGACCAGAGACAAGAGGAGTACTGGGGGGATATCGCTGCTCTCGTCGGGTCCTGGATAGGGTTTGGTGTAAGAACTATCGAAGCAGAAAAACCCTTGGACATTCACAGTGAACGTGTCCGTGTACTCGAAGTAATAAGCCAGCATTACAGTCCCTGCCATAATCACCATCTGGAAATAAAGCATGATCGTCAAGGAGAATTGAAAACTCATTTAAAGAACCATCCACACATCAAAGGCACAACCGGAGCTCAGGAGCTGTCCCTGCTTCCAGTGCTGAATTGTAAATTTCTTTTTCAGGAGAAACACTGGTAAAAAGGCTTGTGTTCCAATACCTCGTTTCTTTCACCCAGAAACAAGCTTCTACTAAACAAGATCATCTACTTAATTAAAATGGTTGTCTGGATTCACTGGCAGATTTAGATCAGATGCCTACACATAGTAAGTTGAATTCAGTGACTGACGTTTAAAGCTCCAGCTTCACGATAATTATTTTCCCCTTTCCCTGATTAGATAAATCACTGATCCATTGTAACCTCCAAATAGAATTCACATGGTTACAGCAGCTTCCCAGGTGGTGAAAAATGAGATATATATTTTTTTCCTCCTTGCCACAGTGCTGTGTTTCGAAAAGAAATTCATGTGGTGAGCCTGCCCCATTTCAAAGCCATCCTCTCCTTCCCACTATTTTTTCATGTAAGACTGGATCTTTAGACCAGAAATCCCAGCAGAAGGGATCAGATCCTCCCTCTGTGTACAGTAAGACACAGAAGCCGTTGTCCTGATTGCAAGAACTGAGCTGAATAAATCTGGGAAAATTAGGAAGAATATTAGCTCATGACTATATGTGTATTATTATTATTATTACTATTATTATTATTTAGCTAGATAAAAGCAAATAGGAGAAAAATGTCCATAGGAAGAATCATTCCTGTTACTCCTGCAATCTGGTGTAATGTAAAGACATACTGTCTGAACCTCACAGACATTTGGTTAACACGTTGTAACCAGAGCAAACCTAGCTTCTCCTACAGATTTTTTTTTCTTAATCTCTGCAATGTGAATAACTTCCTCCTCTTGGCTCAAACTCCTCCCCTCCAAGATACAAAAGATTTCTGCACAGCTTAGAACACGACCTCCCCCTCTGCACTTCATAAGCGGACAGAGCAATAATGAATATCTCGTGTTTAAGAATGACTTAATTGATCTGAGCATGCCTTAAAGGGACATTAATGACAAAAAGTAAAGGACTGTTTACGGCATATAAATGTGTTGTGGTTATAAATGTGCATGACATTTTATTAAATGGCTCCCTGAAATACACTAAGTACTGATTTATTTTACTAGTATATATTTGGTAGAGCTTTCTATACAAATGTTAGGGGTTAGGCAAAAGCCGGGAATGCCGGAATGAGTCACCTTACTACAGTGCCCTCTGCTGCTTGGTGTCTTGAGTGAAGCTTTCTGTGTTCCCTCTGCCTGTGTAGTGCAACCTGTTCTGCTACATAGATATAGATATGTTCTCTGTAATATGTGGGACTACTGTTACACATATTATAGTCATTATAATGTTATATTGCACATATATTGTAGTGTGTGTGTGTGTGTGTGTGTGTGTGTGTATAAATATATATATTATATATATATATATATATATATATATATATATATATATATATATACACACACACACACACACACACACACAAACACATACATACATACATACATATATATATATATATATATATATATATATATATATATAGATATATATATAGATATATATTTCTGTATATCATAGCTATATATTATAGTTATCTGTTCTACCTGCCTAGTGCATTACCCATCCATTTTGGTTGCCGGAATGGAGCTCCGAAGACCTTAAACAGTCATTGCGGCTGCCAAAATTGGGCTCTCAGTATCTTAGAGAATTATTCCAGATGTCGGAATGGGGCTCTAAGTACATTATTCATCTATTCCGGCAGTCGAAGCAGGGCTTAGAGTACCCTAACTATCCATGCTGGCTGCCAGAAAGGGGTTCAGAGTACCTTAGCCATCCATTTCGGCTGCTGGAATGAATGTATGCGTACCTAACCCATCCATTACGGCTATAGGAATGGATGTCTCAATATCTTAGCCATTCATTCCGGGTGCCAGAATGGATGTCTCAATATCTTAGCCATCCATTCTGGGTACGTCTGAGTACCTTAACCATTCATTCCAGGTGCCGGAATGGATGCCTGAGCACCTTAGTCATACATCCCGGCTACCAGAAATGGGTTCTGAGTATCTAAGACAACTAATCTATGTGTCGGAATGGGGCTCAGAGTACCCTTAACATCCATTCCGGCTGCCAGAATCGGGCTCTGAGTACCTTAACCATCCATTCCAGGTGTCGGAATGGATGCCTGAGGACCTTAGTCATCCATTCCGGATGCCGGAATAGATGTCTGAGTATCTTAGCGATCCATTCCCGGTGTCAGAGTAAGATTTTGTTTATATTAATTAGGGATGAGCGCACTCGGATTTATGAAATCCGAGCCCACCCGAACGTTGCGGATCCGAGTCGGATCCGAGACAGATCCGGGTATTGGCGCCAAATTCAAAAGTGAAACTGAGGCTCTGACTCATAATCCCGTTGTCGGATCTCGCGATACTCGGATCCTATAAATTCCCCGCTAGTCGCCGCCATCTTCACTCGGGCATTGATCAGGGTAGAGGGAGGGTGTGTTAGGTGGTCCTCTGTGCTGTTTAGTTCTGTGCTGTTTAGTTCTGTGCTGTTTAGTTCTGTGCTGTTTAGTGCTGTGCTGTGCTGTGCTGTTTAGTGCTGTGCTGTGCTGTGCTGTGCTGTGCTGTGCTGTGCTGTGCTGTGCTGTGTTCTGCAGTATTAGTCCAGTGGTGCTGTGTGCTGTGCTCTGTCCTTCTGAGGTCAGTGGTGCTGCTGGGTCCTGTGCTGTGTCCTGTTCAGTCCAGTGGTGCTGTGTCCTGTGCTCTGTGCTTCTAAGGGCATAGTTATTTCCCCAATATTCCCCTGTGTTTAAAAAAATAAAAAAAAGTTTTTTAAAAAAATACCAAAAACTACTTTAATATTTTTTAATTACCACAAAATTTTCACAACCAATCCTGCAGTATAAGCCCATTGGTACTGCAATATTACCAAGTTCACACATTCAGCAGTAAAAGTCCAGTGGTACTGCAATATTACAAAGTTTACACATTCTGCAGTATCAGTCCAGTGGTGCTGTGTCCTGTGCTCTGTCCTGCTGAGTTCCGTAGTGCTGCTGGGTCCTGTGCCGTGTCCTATTCAGTCCAGTGGTGTTGTGTCCTGTGCTCTGTGCTTCTAAGGGCATAGTTATTTCCCCATTATTCCCAAGTTTTTAAAAAATAAAAAAAAAGTAAAAAAAAATAAAAAATTTAAAAAAAAAAAAATATATAATAATTATAACCAAATTTGCAAAACCAATCCAGCATTATAAGTCCATTGGTACTGCAATATTACCAAGTTCACACATTCTGCAGTATCAGTCCAGTGGTGCTGTGTCCTGTGCTCTGTCCTGCTGAGTTCCGTAGTGCTGCTGTGTCCTGTGCCGTGTCCTGTTCAGTCCAGTGGTGCTGTGTCCTGTGCTCTGTGCTTCTAAGGGCATAGTTATTTCCCCACTATTCCCAAGTTTTTTAAAAATAAGAAAAAAGTAAAAAAAAATAAAAAATTTAAAAAAAAAAAAATATATAATAATTATAACCAAATTTGCAAAACCAATCCAGCAGTATAAGTCCATTGGTACTGCAATATTACCAAGTTCACACATTCTGCAGTATCTTGTGCTACATATAATGGAGACCAAAAATTTGGAGGATAAAGTAGGGAAAGATCAAGACCCACTTCCTCCTAATGCTGAAGCTGCTGCCACTAGTCATGACATAGACGATGAAATGCCATCAACGTCGTCTTCCAAGCCCGATGCCCAATCTCGTAGTACCGGGCATGTAAAATCCAAAAAGCCCAAGTTAAGAAAAAGTAGCAAAAAGAGAAACTTTAAATCATCTGAGGAGAAACGTAAAGTTGCCAATATGCCATTTACGACACGGAGTGGCAAGGAACGGCTTAGGCCCTGGCCCGTGTTCATGACTAGTGGTTCAGCTTCACCCACGGATCTTAGCCCTCCTCCTCCTCCCCCCCCCTACAAAAAATTGAAGAGAGTTATGCTGTCAGCAACAAAACAGCAAACAACTCTGCCTTCTAAAGAGAAATTATCACAAATCCCCAAGGCGAGTCCAAGGGTGTTGGTGGTTGTCAAGCCTGACCTTCCCATCACTGTACGGGAAGAGGTGGCTCGGGAGGAGGCTATTGATGATGTAGCTGGCGCTGTGGAGGAACTTGATGATGAGGATGGTGATGTGGTTATTGTAAATGAGGCACCAGGGGGGGAAACAGCTGATGTCCATGGGATGAAAAAGCCCATCGTCATGCCTGGTCAGAAGACCAAAAAATGCACCTCTTCGGTCTGGAGTTATTTTTATCCAAATCCAGACAACCAATGTATGGCAATATGTAGCTTATGTAAAGCTCAAATAAGCAGGGGTAAGGATCTTGCCCACCTAGGAACATCCTCCCTTATACGTCACCTGAATAACCTTCATAGTTCAGTGGTTAGTTCAGGAACTGGGGCTAGGACCCTCATCGGTACAGGGACACCTAAATCCCGTGGTCCAGTTGGATACACACCAGCAACACCCTCCTCGTCAACTTCCTCCACAATCTCCATCAGATTCAGTCCTGCAGCCCAAGTCAGCAGCCAGACTGAGTCCTCCTCAATACGGGATTCATCCGAGGAATCCTGCAGCGGTACGCCTACTACTGCCACTGCTGCTGTTGCTGCTGTTAGTCGGTCATCTTCCCAGAGGGGAAGTCGTAAGACCGCTAAGTCTTTCACCAAACAATTGACCGTCCAACAGTCGTTTGCCATGACCACCAAATACGATAGTAGTCACCCTATTGCAAAGCGTATAACTGCGGCTGTAACTGCAATGTTGGTGTTAGACGTGCGCCCGGTGTCCGCCATCAGTGGAGTGGGATTTAGAGGGTTGATGGAGGTATTGTGTCCCCGGTACCAAATCCCCTCGAGATTCCACTTCACTAGGCAGGCGATACCAAAAATGTACAGAGAAGTACGATCAAGTGTCCTCAGTGCTCTTAAAAATGCGGTTGTACCCACTGTCCACTTAACCACGGACATGTGGACAAGTGGTTCTGGGCAAACGAAGGACTATATGACTGTGACAGCCCACTGGGTAGATGCATCCCCTTCCGCAGCAACAGCAACAGCTGCATCAGTAGCAGCATCTACAAAATGGCTGCTCATGCAAAGGCAGGCAACATTGTGCATTACAGGCTTTAATAAGAGGCACAACGCTGACAACATATTAGAGAAAATGAGGGAAATTATCTCCCAGTGGCTTACCCCACTTAGACTCTCATGGGGATTTGTGGTGTCAGACAATGCCAGTAACATTGTGCGGGCATTAAATATGGGCAATTTCCAGCACGTCCCATGTTTTGCCCCCACCATTAATTTGGTGGTGCAGCATTACCTCAAGAGTGACAGGGGTGTGCAGGAGATGCTTGCGGTGGCCCGCAAAATTGCTGGACACTTTCGGCATTCAGCCAGTGCCTACCGCAGACTAGAGGCACATCAAAAAAGCTTGAACCTGCCCTGCCATCACCTCAAACAAGAGGTTGTGACGCGCTGGAACTCCACCCTCTATATGCTGCAGAGGATGGAGGAGCAGCAAAAGGCCATTCAGGCCTACACAGCCACCTACGACATAGGCAAAGGAGTGGGGATGCGCCTCAGTCAAGCGCAGTGGAGACTGATTTCCGTGTTGTGCAAGGTTCTGCAGCCATTTGAACTTGCCACACGAGAAGTCAGTTCCGACACTGCCAGCTTGAGTCAGGTCATTCCCCTGATCAGGCTGTTGCAGAAGCAGCTGGAGAAAGTGAGGGAGGAGCTGGTAAGCCATTGCGATTACAGCAAGCATGTAGCTCTTGTGGATGTAGCCCTTCGTACGCTTTGCCAGGATCCGAGGGTGGTCACTCTTTTAAAGTCAGAGGAATACATTCTGGCCACCGTGCTCGATCCTCGGTTTAAAGCGTATGTTGTGTCTCTGTTTCCGGCGGACACAAGTCTACAGCGGTGCAAAGACCTGCTGGTCAGGAGATTGTCCTCTGAAGAGGACCGTGACATGCCAACAGCTCCACCCTCATTTTCTTCCACATCTATGGCTGCGAGGAAAAAGCTCAGTTTTCCCAAAAGAGGCACTGGCGGGGATGCTGATAACATCTGGTCCGGACTGAAGGACCTGCCAACCATTGCAGACATGTCTACTCTCGCTGCATTGGATGCTGTGACAATAGAAAAAATTGTGGATGATTACTTTGCTGACACCATCCAAGTAGACATGTCAGACAGTCCATATTGTTACTGGCAGGAAAAAAAGGCAGTTTGGAAGCCCCTGTACAAACTGGCTCTATTTTACCTGAGTTGTCCCCCCTCCAGTGTGTACTCGGAAAGAGTTTTTAGTGCAGCGGGGAACCTGGTCAGTGAGCGGCGAAGGAGGTTGCTTCCTCACAACGTTGAAAAAATGATGTTTATAAAAATGAATAATCAATTCCTCAATGAAGTACAGCACTGCCCTCCAGATACTACAGAGGGACCTGTGGTTGTGGAGTCCAGCGGGGACGAATTGATAATGTGTGATGAGGAGGAAGTACACACTGTAGGGGGAGAGGAATCAGAGGTTGAGGATGAGGACGACATCTTGCCTCAGTAGAGCCTGTTTAGTCTGTACAGGGAGAGATGAATAGCTTTTTTGGTGTGGGGGCCCAAACAAACCAATCATTTCAGCCAAAGTTGTTTGGTAGGCCCTGTCGCTGAAATGATTGGTTTGTTAAAGTGTGCATGTCCTATTTCAACAACATAAGGGTGGGTGTGAGGGCCCAAGGACAATTCCATCTTGGAAATTTTTTTTTTGCATTATATGACCAAGCAACAGTCGTTTGCCATGTTCAAAAAGTAAAACCAAATGTAAAAAAATTCAAGAAATTAAACCAAAAGTAAAATGCCGTGTCATAATTTAAAACAAGAGGTATTGACGTGCTCTAAAACTACTGTATTGTTGTTTATATTTTATAAACACTACACTTGAAAGCTCGAGTCTTTCAATAGAAAAGTAACTGTCCATTGCACGAATATTTGCAACAGGGACAATTTTAGGGTTAAGAAAGTCAACTAATAATAACACTTCGACGCTGTGTGTCTTTATAAACACTACACTTGGAAGTTGGAGGAGGTATTGTGGCCCCAGCACCAAATTTACTACCGGGGACACTCCACTGTGCAGTCCATATTTAGGTGTATCAGATATTAAACAACGGTGACAGTTGATGCCCAATTTTTTAATTATATTGTGGCCTCATTATGTAACCCCCTGTCACTGTGTGTAGTGTGGGGTGCAAAGGGTACACAGTGCACCTCCTTCTCAAGCCCTGGCTAGCTGATGGGCATGGGTGTAAATGATCAGGGGGTCCCTGCACATGCAGGTGTTTCTTTGTAGTTAGTGGGACACAGGTAATGTCACTTTGGTGCAGTGTAATAGAAGTCACAATAATTTGGGCGCCAGACCATCTCTATAACAAACTGAACTTTTATTTACACTCTTCCTCCAGCACGATAATCATAATGGTTGCAGAATATATACATCTCCTTACTCTCTCCAGCACAGTTATTAATGAGAAATACGAATATGGTTGCAAATATCTTATCACTCCTCCTGCACAGTTCTTAATGTTATCCAGATGTTAAATAACATAATTTACATGTCTCTTGCACTCCATACTCACTGCAGATCACCCTTTCTGCAGGGGCACATGCATGGATGCTAATAGGCAGGCAGCCTCTCCTCCATGCAGCTCTGACACACTCTGTGTACCTCTCAACTGCAGCTCATCCCTCCTCTGCGGGGATAATGTCTCCTGTGCTCTGACACGTCACTCTGTGTACTCTCAGCCTCAGGATCTGACACTACAACTACCATGCCTCTTGTAGCAGCCCTCACTCCAGGGCCTCTTCCATGTGCAGTGTCCCCCTCTCTCTTGGGTTCACTATAGTGGCATGGAGTTCTCCCCCTCATCCAGGGCACACATTCCTTGCCCTGGCTCAGTCACCACGCTCAGACTTCCAGGCAATGCTGGGGGAGCCTGGGAGCTTCCACCCCAGGTCCCCAGCTACAACTCTCCTCTCCTGTGTCTTCTCTCTCTTTCTGACACTTTAAAGATCGTGCCTTTAAATGAAAAAGTCAGTCTTCATTGCACGACTATGTGCAACAGGGACATTTTTTTGGGTTTAAAAAGTCAAACAATAACACTTCGACCCTGTCTGTCTGGGGTCTCTCAATGACGAATTGTCTGTAGCATGTTTGGAGGAGGTATTGTGGCCCCGGTATCAAATTGGGTACCGGGGCCACCCCACTATGCAGTCCAGATACTTGTTTGGTGGAATTCAGACACGTGGAGGGTTTTTTAATTATATTGTGGCCTCGGTACCAAATTGTGTACCGGGGCCACCACACTACGCAGTCAAGATAGATAGATGCGTATTGCGTATCATAGATAAAGTACATTCAGTGGTGTGGGGCAAATTGAAAAATATTCAAAATGCACTGACATTATCAAAAACAAGAGGTTGTCACACGCTAAAACTCCAACATGTATATGATGGAGAGGATGGAGGAGCAGCCGTATGTGTAGTGTAATGCAGATCTGTTGAAGGTTTTTTATATATTTTATTGTGGTGCCCAGTGCCCACTCCTCTACGCAGTCCAGGTACAATTATTGGTGCGAATCATAAAAGTTCAGGGTTTTTAATATATTGTGGTGACCCACTCCTCTACGCAGTCCAGGTACAATTATTGGTGCGAATCATAAAAGTTCAGGGTTTTTAATATATTGTGGTGACCCACTCCTCTACGCAGTCCAGGCACAATTATTGGTGCGAATCATAATAGTTCAGGGTTTTTAATATATTGTGGTGACCCACTCCTCTACGCAGTCCAGGTACAATTATTGGTGCGAATCATAAAAGTTCAGGGTTTTTAAGATATTGTGGTGACCCACTCCTCTACGCAGTCCAGGTACAATTATTGGTGCGAATCATAAAAGTTCAGGGTTTTTAATATATTGTGGTGACCCACTCCTCTACGCAGTCCAGGTACAATTATTGGTGCGAATCATAAAAGTTCAGGGTTTTTAATATATTGTGGTGACCCACTCCTCTACGCAGTCCAGGTACAATTATTGGTGCGAATCATAAAAGTTCAGGGTTTTTAATATATTGTGGTGACCCACTCCTCTACGCAGTCCAAGTACAATTATTGGTGCGAATCATAAAAGTTCAGGGTTTTTAATATATTGTGGTCACCCACTCCTCTACGCAGTCCAGGTACAATTATTGGTGCGAATCATAAAAGTTCAGGGTTTTTAATATATTGTGGTGACCCACTCCTCTACGCAGTCCAGGTACAATTATTGGTGCGAATCATAAAAGTTCAGGGTTTTTAAGATATTGTGGTGACCCACTCCTCTACGCAGTCCAGGTACAATTATTGGTGCGAATCATAAAAGTTCAGGGTTTTTAAGATATTGTGGTGACCCACTCCTCTACGCAGTCCAGGTACAATTATTGGTGCGAATCATAAAAGTTCAGGGTTTTTAATATATTGTGGTGACCCACTCCTCTACGCAGTCCAGGTACAATTATTGGTGCGAATCATAAAAGTTCAGGGTTTTTAAGATATTGTGGTGACCCACTCCTCTACGCAGTCCAGGTACAATTATTGGTGCGAATCATAAAAGTTCAGGGTTTTTAAGATATTGTGGTGACCCACTCCTCTACGCAGTCCAGGTACAATTATTGGTGCGAATCATAAAAGTTCAGGGTTTTTAATATATTGTGGTGACCCACTCCTCTACGCAGTCCAGGTACAATTATTGGTGCGAATCATAAAAGTTCAGGGTTTTTAATATATATTGTGGTGACCCACTCCTCTACGCAGTCCAGAAAGATACCTTGTTGCAACGTTTTGGACTAATAACTATATTGTGAGGTGTTCAGAATACACTGTAAATTAGTGGAAATGCTTGTTATTGAATGTTATTGAGGTTAATAATAGCCTAGGAGTGAAAATAAGCCCAAAAACTTGATTTTTAAACTTTTTATGTTTTTTTCAAAAAAAATCCGAATCCAATATCTTAAATCCGAACCGAGACCTTTCGTCAAGTGTTTTGCGAGACAAATCCGAACCTCAAAAATAACGAAAATCCGGATCCAAAACACAAAACACGAGACCTCAAAAGTCGCCGGTGCACATCCCTAATATTAATCATCCATTCCGGCTGCCAGAATGGATGGCTAAGGACCTCAGAGCTCCATTCTGGCAGCTAAAATGGATGGTTAAGGTCCTTAGAGCCCCATTTCAGCACCCGGAATAACTGGTTAAGGTCCTTGGAGCTCCATTCCGGTCATTGGTTAACTTTTCATAATTTTACACTAAAAGATTAGAATGTGGTAGTTAGAGGCACTCTAATCCACAAAAGAATGTTAAAATATCAAATTTTATTTATAACATTATTAAAATAGTCACAGGGAATACATTTTTATCAGACGTATACATATTACATTTTCATCACATTGAAATGGCAAAATATTTATTTAAATATAGAAAAACATGTATTAGCCTTGAGCTAATGTGAATGACAGCACCACCTCTATAGATATTCAAAAGATCAATAACATGAACTAAAATACAAAAAATCAAATAAATTGATCTTTAATAAACACAGTAAAATCCTTATAACAGTGCGGAGTTAAGCCACGTTCATACATTTGTGTTAAATAAAGAAAGTACATCTAAGTAAGCTTTATTCTCTTTTCTTGATAGACAGAGCATTTGTTAGGTAACATTTTGAAGTAAATGTGTTTAATATTCATACACTCCTGTATTTTTATAATTTTTTTTTGTCTCTGGACCTAGATTTTTTTGAGTCACCCTAACCTTTGTCCAATCACCCTATTTCCTCAGACCATTCTTTGCACTGTCATCACCCATGTCTATGCCTGTGTACACGAAAGATTAGCTGCACATCATCAGCTATAAAACAACAATCATTGTTAATTTACTGGTTATTTACATGCAGATGGTAGTAGCAGAGCGTGTGATTGCGTGGAGGTGAAGGAGGTGCTGCTTCTGCCTGTGGAGCATAGATATAAACTCCATAGACAAAAATTTTAGATATTATCAGTGGTGGGATGAGACTCCATCAACGATATGCGGGTAGAGCCAAATGTGATAGAGAGTGGGTCGAGCCTGTGGCCTGATCCTCATTGGTTGGTGACATAAATTAAATGTAATGTTGGTGATCTGGGACACAAGAGGGATACTAAGACTAACAGCAAATGCCTTCCGTTCACCCTAGAGAGACCATGCCTAAACTAACCAGCAAAAACAAAAAAACAACCTATATTGTTCTCTACTTGAGCCCATTGTTTTCAGCGAGAGCTCATTGATTCTACCTCGCCTGATGTGACATAGAGGCAGGAGGTTAGTTCTGCACCCTACTTGTTAAATGCTGCAGGAGTCACAATTGAGGAAAAAGATAAATGAACCTTCTATAATAGTTGGCAAATCTCAGGAAGCATTGTATTGTTGTTTAGGTTCGTTGGCATGACCCACCTTTTTTGATCCTCTATTCTGGAAAAGATGTTAGCTCCTCTTAATTGGTCAAACAATTCCAAGATTAAAGATAACGAATATTGCTTTTTTATTATTATTTTATTGAGTTCTCTATAGTCAATACAAGGCCGTAGTCTTCCATACTTTCTGGACACAAAAAAGAAACCTGCTCCTACTGTTGGTTTGGATGGGTGAATAGATCCTTTTCTGAGACTTTTTTAACATAATCATCCAGAGCTTTGGACTCAAAGGCTGTCTAGAGATATAATGAAAATCTGGAACAAGGTCAATGGTGCTATCATAGGATCTGTGAGGTGTAGGACCTCAGCAGATCTTTTATCAAACACATCTGAAAAAGATAAGTAAGCAATGGAAGCTCTAATGATTCTGATGTCTCCAAATTTGAAAGAGTGAGATACAAAGATAGGGCTGATGACACTTTTCACTCCAACATACAATTTCTCAAGTCCTGCAATTGAAATCAGGATTATGTTGAGTGCACAATGGAAATCCAAAAATTAATGGGCATGCAGGAGAATTGGTGAGAGATATTTTTTTCTGCTCTTGTTGAAACATACCAATAGGAACAGTGATTGGGGGAGTGGAATACTGATTAGGGCTTCCAGGAAGCGGTGAGCAGTCTATGCCTCTTAATGTTATGGGATTGGGTAACTTGATATTAAGAATTTGCAGGGTTTTAGCAAGATTTAGATCCAGGAAATTGCCTGCTGTTCCACTATCAATGAAAACAAAAGTATTGATTGTAATAGAGTGATATTTTAGGCAGTCAGAGTTTCAAGAAGTTCTGGATCACTTTAGATTTAAAACCCAGTAAAACAACTCTCTAATGTTTGGTAGTTACCACTATCTTAACCTTCTTAATGAAAGAAGTAGAATAATGTCCATCCAATCTGCAGAATAAACATAAAGTCATGTGTCTATATCTGGTCTTCTCCTCAGTAGACACACAAGAAAGCTGCATGGGTTCGCACAAATCAGAAGCTGGAGAAAAGAATGGATAAACGGGAAATCTGTTGCAACTTTTCTTGATGTCTCTCTTTGAATTGGTGGTCTATCTTAATGTTAGGAACCCCTCCAGCCAGAACAGCAAAACCCGGAGTCTGCTCCGAAAGTCGGGTGTTCACTGTTGCCCCTAGTGGTGGGGACAGACTTGGCTGCAGACAAACAGAGGGTCGTGGGATGCGTACCGGCTGGGGTGAACCCAGGAAGGCAGAGTGAAGTCCAGGCAAGGGTCGAGGGCCGGCGGCAGACAACGTATCCAGAGAACATGCCGAGGTCAGAGGTCACAGGCAATACGGCAGCGTCAGTATCCAGGCAATAGGTCAAGGGTCACAAGCGTTCAAACGAAGTCAGTATCCAAGCAAGTGTCAGTAACGGTAATCAAACAAGGAATCAGCAAGAACTGAGGCAGAATACAGCAGGGTAGTTTGCATGAAGCAGGCACTATAAGCGGCAGGGAGGGCTTGTCCCTTCCTGCCTTATAAATTAACAAGGGCTAATAGAAGCTGTCCTGCACAGCAGGAGGCACTTAGCCCAGCTGGGCTATAACAAAATCAGTTGTGCGCCTGCTACCTAGATGCCGGGATGCAGCGCTACTAACTGAGAGTGTCCCGACCATTGCCTAGGCAACGGCGAGGACCCGGGGGAAATGACTTCCCAGTCGTCATGACGAAGGCCGGGACGCAGAGCCTGCAGGGGAAGTGAGTCGCGGCGGTGCCCGGAGCCGCCGCAGCTCATAACACTTAATAGATAAATTCACCAATATGTATATAGTCTCTGTAGGAGGATATTGTAAGTGGGCTTATTTAATGGTATCCGACAATCCCAGCCTAAATTGGCTGCAGAGGGCTGGATCATTCCATGTCTGCTGCCCATCTTCGGAACTCTGAACAATATATTTCAGCATGTCGGTTCCCTTATTTTAAGAACAAAATAAGATTTTGGCAAATGTTTTATTGTCACAGTCAATGTCTATAGAGTGAGTCTTGACAGCCATACACAGCTCTACTATTTCACTAATGTCACATCAACATTCCATTCCATTATTCTTCATGAAACATACTGAATAACATGGGAGGGATTCAATGTAGTGTAATTTGTTATAGTGTACTTGCCACAGAAAATTGAGTGTGTTTTCACTGAAATAATGCAACGGGCTTGGTGCTAAATATTCAGATATTATAACTTATTGCAAGTATGACAGCTAACTGGGCATTCAGTAATGCCACTGTTCTTTATTAAGCAAGTACCAAAATGCACAGTTATTGTTAGTATAATATACTGTATTGCACTTGTGTCAGAAAATTGTGTTATAATATCCTTTTTTTAGTTGAAATAAAACAGTAAGTGTGTTGCAAAATATTGAGATATTACGCTTATTTCAAGTGTGATGGAAAAGTGAACATTTTAGAAGTTCCCTTGTTGGTGGCAGTGCATCAGACGATTAATTAATTTTCTACAACCATTATTCACAGATCGTGTGCATTAATGATCTTGGATACCTGGGAGGTGAGTGCATCTGATTTTAACTGCATTTTAATGGTGTTTCAAGCATATAGGTCAGTGTAGGGCCTGCATATAATGAGGTGCCCTTGATGGTGGGATGCAGGCTTAAATATTTTGATCAAAATATGAACTAATATCTCATGTTTTCATTTTTCTATATTCACACAGATATGCAATGTCAAGGATAAGCGCTGACAACTGTTTTTTTGTTTTGCATCAATGATGGTGACTAATCTGTAAGGTTCATAGTCAATGGTACCATTCATAAAACAAAAGAAAAACATAAAAAACTTGGAAACCTAAAATTTGACAGTAGCTCTTTTGTGTGATAGCCACAACTGGGGCATAGTTATTCCTGGTTACCCTGGTTAGAGAAGACAGAAGGAGGAAGCTATAAGTGCTTTACTAAATGCAACAGAGCTGTGTGTCGTATATGTTATTACCTGTAATTGGCAAAGAAATATTAATTGGCCATCCAAGGAAATGGCAGTTTTTATAAGTGCTTAAAAAACCTGCATTTAAGAAATGTAGACAGACCCAATCAGAAGAGGATAAAACATATACAGCTAGTCCAAATGGGTCTAGATATACAATAAAATGTAAAAAAACAAACAAACCACAAACAGAAGAAAAATTACATACCTACATTAAGGAATGAAAAATGAAAAAACAAAAAATAAATGGACAATAGTAACACTAAAAATTGAAGAGGGGAATATGCTCAAAGTAATATAAATATTTTTGCATTTCATTTGCTGTTGAAAATTCAAATGACTAACCTACATTAGAGAAAAAAAGATATAAACTAAGGTACTGTAGATATATAGTTATTAAAGAAGAGGTGTTATTTGAACTCTCAATCAATTACCAGATGGACCAGATGGTATACATCTAAGAGTATGAAAAGATCTAAGCTTAGTGCTAGCAGAATTATTAAGAAAACTTTTAACCAATCATTGCTGACAGGTATAATTTCAGATAATTGCAGAATGGCTAATGCACTTTAGCTTTGCCAAAAAGATAGTAAGTAAAAATATGATAACTATAGACCCGGCATCTCATATCAATTGTAGGGAAAGCAATGGAGTATATTGGGCTACTTTAGAGTGACCAAATTGTAAGACAGCATAGAGTTGTTGTTGGGAGATCATGTCAAATAAATTAAGTGGATTTTTGTAGTCAGTAACTAAAGTGATGGATCAGGATGGAATAGGGGAAACAGCATGCTTAGATTTTAACAATGATATGATACGCTGCAGTAAATTCATTCAGAAACTGTAAATCATTGGATTTGACTTAAAGATAGGGGGATAGACAATGGCTTAGTTAAATCACAGGAGACACAGGGCCTCATTTAGAGTCGGACGCAAAGTCCGTTTCAGGCGCATCCTGCACATTTCCACTGGCAGGCATGCGCAGTAAGCAACAGCTCCCTGCAGTTCCGTCTGATTTTCAGACGCAGTGTACACTTGCGACAGCTTGCGTCTCACTATGAGGGAAAGGGTGGAACACGGAGTTATGTAGGCGTGACCATGAATAGTTTAGATACTATGGGCGTCTGCCTGAAAAATCTACCCTAGTTGTATCAAGACGCAGGTGGAACACACGTCAAAATAGACAAAAAACGTGCGGCAGGAATTAGGTGGCGCAAGTAGTTAGCTAGCTGTTGGTACTGGTCGCAGCTTGGTAGGGTATTACGAGTGGAACGCAACTGGGGTTGCATGCCACTCGTAATACCCTACCAAGCTGCGGCACACTCCCACTCCTGCTCTTTCATGTACGTCTTAGACACACATTGCGTCCGACTCTAAATGAGGTCCACAATGTTGTAGTCAATGGTGTAAGCTCAGAGGAAGGAATGCTAACCAATAGAGTACCTCGGGGATCAGTCCTGGATCCTGTTTTGTTTTAATATTAATTAGTTATATTTCTTGTGGTCTACAAGGGCATGTATGCCTTTTTACAGATGATATGTAAATTTATAACAAGGTAGTTACCCCAGAAGGGTCAAATCAAATACACAGAAATTTAAAGAAAATAAAGGAATGGACTAAAATGTGGAATTTAGTGAATCACATAAATAAAAACAGACTGGGAGGTATATTTACTAAACAGCGGGTTTGAAAAAGTGGAGATGTTGCCTATAGCAACCAATCAGATTGAAGCTATCATTTATTTAGTGCATTATACAAAATAAAAGCTAGAATCTGATTGGTTGCAATATGCAACATCTTCACTTCTTCATACCCGCAGTTTAGTAAATCTAGCCCTGAATGTTGATCTAATGTCAAAAACAACAAAGGGAAGCGATCTTGAAATTATGTTTTCAAATAATATTAAGCTAAGCAAGCAGTATAAAAACACAATAGACTACTTGATTATATAGAAAAAGGTATATGTACAAGGGAAACTGGCACTGTGACCAGTTTAGGTTGATTAGGAGGATATAGCTCCAAAAATACATTAATAACATAGATAAGTTTCAGAATAGGGGGGCTGATTCATTAAGGAAAGTTAAGCAAAAGTAAGTAAGTAAGGCAAAATCATGTTGCATTGAAGGGGGAGGCAAATTTAAAATGTGATGGCAGATTTATATTTGCGGTAGGGCTTGTCCTAGATCAACTTTAAATTTCAGTGTCCAAATAAGCTATCAAGTATTTGTGTGCTACATGAAAAAACAGACAGTGTTTTCCTTATGTGCAAAATAATAAAATAATTTGCACCCCTTGCATTGCAACATGGCTTTGTCCAGAAAACTTAAGTAACTTAAGTAAGAAAACTTACTTTACTTTCCTTAATGAATCAGGGATACTAGAATGATGTATGGACTGCATGACAGACTGTATCAGTAAGGCTTGAAGCATTAAACATGTACAGGTTATATTATAGAAATATTACAATATATCAAAGGTATATGCAGAAGGAAGTATTTCTTTTTAAACTGGAGAGAACAGCATAAGGAAGCATTTATTTTACAGAAAGTGTAGTAAATCCTTTGCACAGTCTCCCGGTATTTGTGTTGGGGACTCACATGGTGGAAGATTGCATATGACAAACATGTCTAGACTTATATCCACAATATGAAAAACAAAAACATTAATAAATAAACAACAAACTTGATACACTTTTCGTTTCTTTTATGCTATCAAATTCTATATCTCTATGGCTGCCAACAGACTGCTGCCGTATGTGTGTCATTGAGTCTGGTAGTGTGCGTCTCTTTTAAAGACCTGGAAGATATCCAATCATCTTTCTATGAAGACCTTACAATACCATCACCAGTATTTTCTGCAGCAAGCTTATGGCATGGCAATATTTTTCTGACAGTGCTAGTTTGTCATCACTATTGCTTATCATACTGCCCATTATTACTATAACTAATAGCGTGGGAGTTGAAACTAGCAAAGGATCTCAAGGTAGTATTTTTGAAACAACAAAATACCATCACCCTCATCAATAACTGAAACTGTATATCTGTTCTATGAGTAGTAGGGCCAGGTACACTTGGTTGCAAAGAAGTTATCTATTTTAGCTGTTGTTTCCCCGCCTTGCTTTTGCAGTGTTACTGAAGATTGCAGGCTAGTAGATGAATAACACTTTTATGTAGCTATGTTGTCACTTTTCTGCAGTGAAATGACAATGCATTAATAGCTCTAACCAGATGCCTTTTCTTCCCACTGGTCCCTGCAGACAAATTCAACACAGGCCTTATCCAAAGTTACAAACTGATGTTAAACCTCTGAAGCCACGAAAATGCTACAAATTATAAAAATTAATACATTTTTTCAATCATCTCTCTACTCATTGTAAACAATTAGCTTATCTCATTCATTATAATTGCAAACACTGGTAATTAATAGTAATGCATTCAGAAACTTGCATCTTAATAATTGTAGTATGTGGGTGGACACCTGTCAGATCCGAGTCACTCAGGAGAGGTTTTTGATGCATTGTGATTTGTTTTATTTTAAGAGACTTGAAACTTCTTCTTATTTAGGGAGTTTTATAGGGGCAATGTTCCAGTCTGCTGGGAAATCATTACACAAGATATGACAGATTTGCAATAGAGAACATTATATTAATAGTACCTTGTTTTATTCTGAAATAGAAGAATAAAAACTGACTTTTTGGAAACCAAAAAGAGAACTTTGACTGGGTCAGTGGTCATTCAGGTTAGATACTAACAATGATCCAAAAAATATCAGAGCATTTCCCATGTAAATATAGTAACTAACATCAAGCTTATGTACTGAAGACTATTCATCCCAACCACAAAGTTACCACAACGCCACAACCATGATCCCTAAAATGTAATGGACCAGTGGCGGAACTACCATTGCTGCGGCAGGTGCAGTGCGCTGGGGCCTATGGAGATAATGGGGCCCCCTGCATGGCAGATGCAGAGGGTCAGGGGCCCCCTGCCTCCCTACACTGGGGCCCACAGCTCGCTAGCTCTGTAATGTAAACAAGGTCATAAAAGTAAAAAAAAGCTAACACATTGGTTTTCAAGTAAACAATTACTTAATCAAATCATACACACTACCAAATGAAAAGCAAAATCCTTGCTTCTTAGCTTGAACCACTGTTTTTCAATGTAAATATAAATCACTCACATCTCCATAGTCAGCTGACACTAAATGAATGTTGGCAGGAGTCTATTAGACACCACACTAATTGGTTGGAGCTACCTGTCCTGGTGATGACATGTAACGTCCCATCTTTATGTATTGTTATATATAAAATAGTTATAAAGCTTAAAGCAGCAATCCTACATAAAATGTTGTTTTGCTTATGTAGCAACCACATATGCGTGTGACACTTTTTTAATTTTTCCTTTTTTTCTCTTTCTGCTGTCCTCCTACAAATCATTATCTCCTTTTCAAAATCTCTGGTGAGGAGTCCAGTATGGCTGCCAATCAGGATGCCATGTGAAGGAAGAGGAGAAAAAGGATATTACAGCGCACAGTGCAGACACAGATAGATGGGTGTTCCAAAACCTCTCTGCTCACTACATCATGTGCCTTGTGACTGTGGGGACTATGGCAGTCATATAACAATGTGCAGAATTATAAGTCATTAATAGCAGCCTGAAGATAGACTCCAAGAAAAAAGTGGAAAATGACCAAGATTCTCCTTATAGCCTGTTAAAAGCATATATCAGTGTTTCTTGGAATTGCTGCATTAAGAGCGAAATTGCTCCCATCATGAGACAAGGCGATAATCTAATCTTCAGTGAAAGAATTTGTTTGGGGGGAGGGTGTATAGAGACGAGGTTTATCTCCTGGTCCCAGTCTTCTGTACCTTACTTTTGTCTTTAAACCTCTATGCAGGCAGTAACCACATTTATCAATCAGTAATTGCTGAAAGGAGCCCATGGTAACACATATAACATGCCCAGGCTGCCATATAACATGACATGTTCTCTTGTGGTCATTATCTGAGGAACAGCGTGACAGACATTGGAACGGCAGGGGTAGGAGAGGGTAAGAGATATAAAGTAGAGTGGTTACTCACTCTGGGCTTTATGCAGAGTTGTTTCTAAAAATGCACGTGATTCAGATTAGCATGCAAATTGCATATACACTTGTTTATTCACAGGGCCACTGCAACTGATATGCTGTAATCATTTTAAAAACCAGTGTACCATGCTCCAAAACATCTTAATCAGCTCTAGTGCTGCTAGTCTAGATTTGTACTAGCAGGGGAGGGCTGGCAAGTTTAAGCCCGAGGGGCAAGACTCGACTCAGCAGCCTATTGTAAAGGGAAAAATGCAGATGGCCCAGTGACTAAGGTAACCCACTATGGGACTGGCCCGGGGGCAGATGTCCTCCTGCCCCCAAGCCCAGTCTGCCCCTGAGTACCAGCAACATTGGGGCCATAAAATGCATGGAGCCCCCTGGATTTACTAGCACCAGCTCTAGCTTTTTCCAGCCAGTGCTGGTGGCCTATATCAGGGAAACCTGCACCTTGGGGTCTCCCTACCATAATGCCAAACCAACCCTAGGCCACTTAGCAGAGGGCTGGATTCCCTACCTAGGGAGATAGCCCCCCCCCCCCACTAGGTATTAAAAGACCTGTACTCTCCCCACACCCATGGAGTGGTGAGTGTGGAGTAATATTAATAAGATAAATGTAAATATTAATTTTGTCTATGGTGAACTGCAGATCCCAGTATTTGGCTGTCAGCATGCCCTTGGCTTCCAGGGTATTCTGACAATTGGAAATGCACAAGTGCCAGCATGCCTTGGCACCCAGGACTGGGAAATATAGTGCACCAGGGAAAAATGTCTATAAAACACAAACACAAGTTTAAAAATCATTTTAGTTGAAATAAAACACCTCAACACATCACTCATTCACCCTCTTCCTTATTCCCCTACATCAAGGCATGGCATCCTCTTCATCAGTTATAAATTCATGGATCCTTGGCTCTGCAAAAAACAAAACCCTGATACACAATGCATTACTAGCTACTAGGAGCTCCCAACACAAATGAGCTCTTAGCAGCAGTATGGCCATATATAATATAGGGATTCCCACACCCTGGATGCCCTGATGGGTACAGGTCTAGTTATACCTGGGGGAGGACACACATTTTTTTTGCAGGCCTGATCTCCCTAGGGAATTCAGCCTTATGCTGACTGGCCTAAGGTTGGTTTGGGATTATAGTACCCCACACTGCCAGTTTCCCTACTATAGTGCCACCACTATAGTGCTGATACTTGCAAATTCAGGGGGACACCACTCTTGTTGTGTGTCCCCTCCCCCCCCGACTTTGTAAGTACCAGTGTATGTCAGCAGCACAAGGGCTGCTTAAGATGTTGGGGTAAGGGGCACGCTGCTTTTTTTTTCAATGCAATGTCCATGATGATGGTCATCATCATCATCAGCAAGGATCTTGCATCAGGGGGGATGCACCTACAACAAATATGTCTCCCAGAGGCATATCTGCAGCTACTTCCCCCGCAGTGCGTACTTTGCTAGGCTCGCCCATTACCTCACCGGTTTCAACCTCTAAGCGGAAAGCAGGAGATACATCGCAGGGGTATATACGTTTCAGTCTGAGAGCAGACTGAGACCTATCTTGGGCTACATACGTCCGACAATACATAAGGCCCTCTGTTCTCTATTCCTGCTTTCATACATCAAGCTCCTCAGTCAGTAAATGCATGAGTAAAACTACTGTAATATATAACTTTCTTAAGGCTCATAACTGCCTGCCAAAGGTACTGAGGAGTAAGAGGGATTAGGGGTGTAGCTGCAAAGGGCTTCAGAAAGCACAATAGCACTAAACAGTGAGATCACCTTTCCATTTAAGACCTAAATAAACACGTTTCATTAAAAGAAGTAGGTTTGAAATTCCACATCTTTGACTAAGAGTTTGCAGGATAAAGTAAAACAAGATAATATAAAATAGATCTTAGCCTGTCAAACATTGATGAAAACATCAGACTTTACTTCTAAGTCTTGACCCAACAGTATACACAGCTTGGAAGTTAGTTCAGTTCTCACTGGAATCGGAGACGGAAATTGTAATTTGATAAAATTGCATTTAGGTGAAAAATATGCACTGAACTTCAACAATCACCACTTAACTGTTATCTATCTAGTGCATGTTAAACAATGAAAGGAAGTCTTTGATTGGTTGCACCTAAATGCAATGTTAGTAAAATATTCCATGAGAGTGAAATCCCCATCACCATCACCATCCTAAACAATGTTGTACTCTCCCCTTGTATTAAATGCCAATTATTGTTTCTGACAGTGATTGGATGAGAGAAGTACAAGGATGGAGGCATGCAGTGGGAAATTGGTTGGATCTGAGTGAGCAAGAAACCATTGCCTGTCCTTTACAGTGCCCCCTCCTCCCTTTCAAACACCCAGCTGATCATTGCTTTTGATATTTAATGCAAGGGGAGTGAGTAAATGCAAACACAAATCTAGGGGAAATGTTCCCTTCTTGCACCACTTATCCAGTATATTATATTCCTGCATATTAAATAAATGACAGTATATTATATTCCAGCATATTAAATAAATGACAGTCGTTCCACTATAGATTTCAAATACCAGGTGCACACTACATTTTTCACCATTCAGTTGCAATAGTAATTGTATACGTAGGATTTAATACATTACTACTCTAGGACTGTACCAGATGAAAAGTAATGTGTGTAATTAACTGAATAATAAGACTTCCCTTTAGCACAATAATCTATTCAAGTGTATCCAAAGTGTCCACCATCAATAAGCTTTAGCACTTACAACCAGGGATGTATCACACTGACTTCTTTAAAAGTATGTTGTCTATTCACTGTTGTGATGTAAAATTACAGACAAGTGCAGATGAGCATTCAATTGTATCAACTACTTATTTGGGGATTGTGAGAATTACATTGAAGCAACTTGTTCTGTTTGAATTACAGCTGCACAGCAGGTTCACACTAGGAGCAGATGCTTTTTTTCTCTCCTGCTGAAAAACATCTGCAAGGGAACATTTAAACATGTTCTTCTGTATATAAATAATTAAGACGACCTATAATTACAGTGTATCCTAAAATATGTAAGCATTGCTTGCTTCGTACAATAATGTTCTGGGATTTCAAGCTCAATTCTCTATTGACTGTATATGAATTTTAACATGTTCATTTCAAAACAGCAATTTGAAAGTTACTGAGTGCAGGGGCACACGGAGGATTTTTCAGGGGAGGTTTCCTCCACCCCCGAAAAAAAAAAACCCTAGAGAGCTGCCGCGCATACGCACAGCTCCGTTTTGGCTGCACTGTACTATACAGCAGCCGCGGCGCTGTCAAAGAAGCGTCCGCGACGGTGCTGTATACAATACAGAACCGCCGCGGACGCTTCTTAGACAGCGCTGCGGCTGCTGTATAGTAGAGTGCCAATATGTAGGACACTTTTTTAGCGGAGGCCACTGGAGTGAGCGCTAGGATATCATCTTCCCCATTCCACAAATGCAGTGCACTGTAGGTAAAGTTGTATGTAAAAAGCAACAGACTTTTTTCTAAATAAGTCTAGATGTTATAATAGCCAATCTACTTGCAGATAACTGTACTACTATATAGAGGTCAATGGTACAATTAAAAGTGAAATTCATAAAGCGCTGTCATATTGCCCATAATTAACCAAATATGAGCTCCAAATGTTTTACAATATTAAAATATGGTTTGGCTCAAATGTTAAAAGTAAATAAGTGCGTGCATACTGATGTGAGCATATCTTCAGAATTAATAGAATAAAATGCTATTTTTAGTTGATTTAGTCGATAATAAAAATAAAAGTATTTAAGTGCATACGAATGCTGTGTATATGTGTATAGTTCAGGAATTGATTTCTCTATAAGTTAGTATAGGAACCCGCATAAGGAGGTTAGAATGAGCTTCAAAACTTTGATCAAACTGTTAAATGAGAAACTATTTTTTTTAATAAAAATGACCTAATTTAGCACTATTGTAACATTTCTGCATTTTTGTGATTTAGCTTATATGTATGTGATTGATTAGTACAGGTTCCCTTTAGTTCTTCTTAATGTGTTTTATGTTCAGCCACTATAGACTAGAACCCTGTAGAATGTAGTCAAAGGTTTGTGAGGACAATTGTTTGAGGTGTCATCTCTCCATCTGTGTTGATCACCATCAACACAGTCTATACCAGGGGTAGGCAATATGTGGCTTTCCAGGTGTTGTGAAACTACAAGTCCCAGCATGCTTTGCCAGTAGATAACCAGCAGATAGGTGGCAAGGCATGCTGGGATTTGTAGTTTCACAACACCTGCAGAGTCGCAGGTTGCCTACCCCTGGTCTATACGCTCAGGATTTTGGAAGTGATGAATGCTGAACAGTATGTGGCTCATATCGAGGTGGACGCCTTTGCACTCCGAACGCATGTAGGAAAAAACTCACATAAAAAATTGTAAATACGTACATGTGTTGGGCCTGACACATCTCAAGATGCATCCAGCTTAAGAAATGTACACAAAAATATATATAAGGACATATGCGCAGTATTAACACAAAATAAATTAAACTGGCATATGTCTAACGAAATGATGCCTTGTATATCTGAATCATAGAAACAGATGACTGATACCAAAGTATATGAGCTGTCAGATAGAGATCCTATACATTACATTCAGACTGAAATCTCACTACAGTTAATAGTCTGGAGACTGAATTGGAGTCAAGTGGCAAGAAGGAGAGCACCACTAAATATTAGTAAATATTGGAATGGTCAAAGGAAGCCAAGTTTGTTACACAAACTAGCAAATAAGGCAAAGGGTTCAGGCAGAGTCGTAGTTGAGGACAATCCAAAGTTGGTACATGAATAATGGATAACTGGATGCAGGATGCAGCAACAGGAAGAGGAACTAAATTACTGGCTGGAGCACAATAATTTGGCAAGGAAGACAGGAACATGCCAGGCTTATATAAGTCAGAGGGTGGAGCTAGAACATGCTGGAACATCAGGAGAACAGTTAAGCTGAGCTAGAACACAGAGTAAAGCCACCAGAATAGCTCAGTCAGCAGAGCGACAGTCCCCAGAAGCTCCAAGTTCGAATTCTATTATAGGGGAACTGAAAAGTTTGATTTAATGAAAGGACTGGTTATAAACTGGCTACCCATAGAAAACATTGGTGATATTGTACCTCAAAGAAAGATTACCCTAGTTTCTGCATAGTTTTTAGACACAAAATTTACACTATTGAAAACTGTGCCTAATATGATTTTTCTGTCTCCCTCAAACTCAGGACCACTTCTAGTTTGTGGAGATATCTCCAAAGTGTGGGGAGTAGGCATGTACCTTGAAGTGCACTAGACGGGCCACAAGGGGTACACTGGGGCATAACCAAAATGACTTGCAATACATATCCAGGGCAGCTTGTAAATGAGCTTCATAGTTGGCCAAATTAGTCAATATGTGCTTTATTAGCATTTTCTGCTTTATTTCAGTGAACAGAATATTTTCTGTAGTGAACTCAAATATCCCATGCTATTCTCAGATAAACTAATAAAAGATCTGTCACAAGATAACACATATTGTTTCAACTAATTCATTAATTAAATGGCATTAGAAGCATGTCAGTGAGAAAGCCGTGGATCTGAATGACAGAATCCCCTATTTGCCAAAAATAATGAAGGGCTCCCTGCTTTTACAACACCACCACCAAAAATTACTAATTCTTTACTTAGTAACCTCCCTTCAGTTACATGGCCACAGTAAAAAAACATGAGGTTTTCTCTATTTGAATTAAACTGCTAACTGTTAATCCCTAGAAATAGCCATGCCTCTCCCAGCATTCAGTGTGCTGCAGATGACTCACACACCCCACTTCTGTCGATTAGTGAAGACATTCGGTACCCAATGAACTTGAGAGTAGACCTATTACTCAGTGAAGGATGAATTGAAAAGTAAGTTATATTATGCCACTGGGGATGTGATTAAAGAGGGTAGCAATACAAGCACATGCACACACAAGACTGGGTGAGTACTTGATGCCTCAGGTGGCAGGGCCAGAAGTCAACAAAATGGTTATTAACAGAAATCACTTTCCACTGCATACAACTCAAGATGTATCCAGCTCAGATGTATTCAGCCTCAGATATCCACTGAGATATCTGGGGTATTGCTCTAAATACTATTTCATATGACTTGAATATGGTTTAAACTTATCAATATCATGATATTAATATTGATAAGAAGAGTAGGGCACAGTGTTGCTACCTTCACTGACAATAAAACTACAAATATGGGTCATCTATGATACTTTAAAAATGCAGGATCACAGTGTAAGTTAGATTACTGACATCCATGCGAATTAGGGATGAGCGGGCTCGGATATCTGAAATCCGAGCCCACCCGAACCTTGCCGATCTGAGCCGGATCCGAGACAGATCCGGGTATTCCCACCAATTGCAAAACTGAAAGCGAGGCTCCGAGTCATAATCCCGTTGTCGGATCTCGCGATACTTGGATTCTATAAATTCCCCGCTGGCCGCCGCCATCTTCACTCAGGCATTGATCAGGGTGGTTGTGTTAGGTGGTCCTCTGCCCTGCTATATCCTGTGCTGTGCTGTGCTGTGCTCAGTCCAGTGGTGCTGTGTCCTGTGCTCTGTCCTTCTGAGTTCAGTGGTGCTGCTGGGTCCTGTGCTGTGTCCTGTTCAGTCCAGTGGTGCTGTGTCCTGTGCTCTGTCCTTCTGAGTTCAGTGGTGCTGCTGGGTCCTGTGCTGTGTCCTGTTCAGTCCAGTGGTGCTGTGTCCTGTGCTCTGTCCTTCTAAGGGCATTGTTATTTCCCTATTATTCCCAAGTTATAAAATTTTTTTAAAAAAGTTATAAAAAAAAAAAAAAATAATTATAAAAAAAAGAAATAAAAAAAAATATCCAAAAATAATCCTGCAGTATAAGTCCATTGGTACTGCAATATTACAAAGTTCACTGATTCTGCAGTATAAGTCCACCAGTGGTACTGCAATATTACAAAGTTCACTGATTCTGCAGTATAAATCCAGTGGTACTGCAATATTACAAAGTTCACTGATTCTGCAGTATAAGTCCAGTAGTACTGCAATATTACAAAGTTCACTGATTCTGCAGTATAAGTCCAGTGGTACTCTCCTGTGCCGCATATAATTTTTAAAGGCTTTGCCGAGTGTGTGTGGCTTAGGGGTACGCTCTCTTGTGCTACATATAATGGAAAACAAAAATTTGGAGGATAAAGCTGCGAGGAAAAAGCTCAGTTTTCCTAAAAGACCCGCTGGCGGGGATTCTGATAACATCTGGTCCGGACTGAAGGACCTGCCAATCATTGCAGACATGTCTACTGTTGCTGCATTGGATGCTGTCACAATAGAAAAAATGGTGGAGGATTATTTTGCTGACACCATCCAAATAGACATGTCAGACAGTCCATATTGTTACTGGCAGGAAAAAAAGGCAGTTTGGAAGCCCCTGTACAAACTGGCTCTATTTTACCTGAGTTGTCCCCCCTCCAGTGTGTACTCGGAAAGAGTTTTTAGTGCAGCGGGGAACCTGGTCAGTGAGCGGCGAAGGAGGTTGCTTCCTCACAACGTTGAAAAAATGATGTTTATAAAAATGAATAATCAATTCCTCAATGAAGTACAGCACTGCTCTCCAGATAGTACAGAGGGACCTGTGGTTGTGGAGTCCTTCTGGGACGAATTGATAATGTGTGAGGAGGAGGAAGTACACACTGTAGGGGGAGAGGAATCAGAGGTTGAGGATGAGGACGACATCTTTCCTCAGTAGAGCCTGTTTAGTTTGTACAGGGAGAGATGAATTGTTTTTTTGGTGTGGGGGCCCAAACAAACCAATCACTTCAGCCACAGTTGTTTGGTAGGCCCTGTCGCTGAAATGATTGGTTTGTTAAAGTGTGCATGTCCTATTTCAACAACATAAGGGTGGGTGGGAGGGCCCAAGGACAATTCCATCTTGCAAATCTTTTTTTGGCATTATGTGACCATTCAACAGTCGTTTGCCATGTTCAAAAAGTAAAACAAAATGTCAAAAAATTCAAAAAATTAAACCAAAAGTAAAATGCCCTGTCATAATTTAAAACAAGAGGTATTGACGTGCTAGAACTACTGTAGTGTTTATATGTTATCATACAAGTTCAGGGTTTTTAAATTATATTGTGGTGACCACTCCTCTACGCAGTCCAGGTACATTTTTTGGTGCGATTAAGACCAGTTGATGGTTTTCTTATTATATTGTGGGGACCACTCCAATACGCAGTCCAGAAAGATACCTCGTTGCAACGTTTTGGACTAATAACAATATTGTGAGGTGTACATCCCTAATGCGAATGTGTCTGCATGGGAACCACATTATTATTATTATCTTTTATTTATAAAGGGCTGCTATATTACATAGCACAGTGGTTCCCAAACTTTTGCAGTTCGCGGCACCCTTAGAGTCTCCATAATTTTTTCAAGGCACCGCTCCAAAATAGTTACCAAGCAGTCCTGTTTTAGAAGTAGTTGGGTCAAAAAAACGTAATAAGTATTTAGATCAGGACAGAAATACTTATTTAGTTGTATGCAAAAATAATACACATAAATCCAAGGGAAAAGAATATTTTTGATATATTTTTTTCAATTCTATTTCTGTCAAAGAATAATTGACAGCTAACTCACACTGTGCCTCCTTCATCTCCAAACACGCTGCCCCCTCTCACTCTGCCCCCTCTGCATCCACTTACGCTGCCCCCTCTACATCCACTCACGCTGCCCCCTCTGCATCCTCTCATGCTGCCCCCTCTCCATCCTCTCAGGCTGCCCCCTCTGCATCCTCTTACGCTGCCCCCTCTGCCCCTTTTCACGCTGCCTCCTCTGCCCCTTTTCACGCTGCCTCCTCTGCCCCTTGTCACGCTGCCTCCTCTGCCCCTTGTCACGCTGCCTCCTCTGCCCCTTGTCACGCTGCCTCCTCTGCCCCTTGTCACACTGGCCCATCTGCCCCTTGTCACGCTGCCTCCTCTGCCCCTTCTCACACTGCCCCCTCTGCCGCGGCCAGTCAAAGGAAAAAAAAACGTACCAATCCGCGTGGCGCCCGGGATCGAGCATTCTGGATGCTGCGTGGATTGGCAATTTTTTTTTGTGTTTTTTTTTTCTGGGCTGGAAAATTGACATAATAACATCAACAGTATTATTAGGTAGACAATTCTAAGGTAGACAGTATTATTAGGTCAACAATTCAAATGTAGACAGTATTATTAGGCATGGCCATCTTTTCCATTGGGCACGATGGGCAGGTGCCTGGGGGCCTCACGGGCAAGGGGGCCCCATAGGCAGGGCTCTTAATTAGAATTAATAATCCTGCAAAAGAAAAAACCTGCAAAAAAAACCTTCAAGGGTCACTGAGCAAGTACATCTATCTATCTCTATCTCTATATATCTATATCTATAGCTGTATCTCTCTCTCTCTCTCTCTCTCTCTCTCTCTCTCTATATATATATATATTATATATATGTAGGGGCCCGTTGCACTGCTTTGCTCGGGGGCCCATAATGTTGTTAAGATGGCCCTGTTATTAGGTCATCGAAATATTCCTAACCCTAACCCTAACCCTATCTCTTTCCCTAACCCTAGCATATAATACTGTCTACATTTTAGTTGTTGACCTAATAATACTGTCCACATTCAAATCATGGTGCTTGGTACACTGTGTTGTTTTGGTACACTATGTACCTGGATCATTGTGAGTGTGAGATCATTGTGAGAGCAACTAATTACACCTCCAGTTCTCTGTAACTCTCATTGACAGCGTTACATTTTCTCATTTCTTGGGAAGAAACAAACGTTCTATTGTGTAGCTGCAAACACAGGACATCATGTTGACAAAGTTTTACATTGAACAATTACTCACAAGCTCAATTTCTTACTTTGTGTATACAGTAAACATAAATATGTATTTATTGTTTTATGAGCCAAATCTCACATTAATATAAATAATTAGATCCTTTTATTTATTTTCAAATATTGTTCCCTTTGTGTTTTGCATTAAACTGTAGAGCTTGAGTGATAATACTCTAGATAAGTTAAATTAGTATCAGTGAGTTAAAGAATAAATCCACATTTGGTAGAATTTATTTAATTAAAATTACTCAACCCTAAACATTATTATTCCTTATAGGAAATCTTACCTGTTAGCCTTACCTTCCACTATCATAGATAGTGTATCTAATGTGTGCCTCTTCTTCTATGTTGTAAATAGTTGCAGGGGTTATCATTTCTAGTATTACACTTGAATGGAATTGAGCGAGATTTTTTTTTAATGGTCGCTCGAACATGTAAAAACGAGCGCGGGATTTTTTATTTTTTTTCCGCGGCGGGGACATTTGCACCTCGCCAAGAATTGAATATGCCCCTAAGTGGTATATTTACTAAACTGAGGGTTTTAAAAAGAGAAGATGTTGCCTGTAGCAACCAATCAGATTCTAGGGCCTGATTCATTAAGGATCTTAACTGAAGAAACTTCTTATTTCAGTCTCCTGGACAAAACTATGTTACAATGCAAGGGGTGCAAATTAGTATTTTGTTTTGCACATAAGTTAAATACTGTCTGTTTTTTCATATAGCACACAAATATCAAATTTAAATTTCAGTGTACAAATAAGCTGTCAAGTATTTGTGTGCTACATGAAAAAACTGTCAGTATTTAACTTATGTGCAAAACAAAATGCTAATTTGCACCTCTTTCATTGTAACATGGTTTTGTCCAGGAGACTGAAATAAGAAGTTTCTCAAGTTAAGATCCTTAATGAATCAGGCCCATAGTTATCATTTATTTAGTACATTCTACATAAGGACAGCTAGAATCTGATTGGTTGCTATAGGCAACATCTCCACTTTTTCAACCCCCAAGTTTAGTAAATATACTCCTAAGTATGGGAAGTTATTTGTAATTATGTCACATCAGTTGCCCAACATGACCGTATGCCAGCATTTGCTGCCTCTGACAAACATTTTAAGAAATACAGATCAAGCAGCTCTCTGTGAAGTGCATTGTGGAAACTAAAACGTACAGATTTGTTTTATTATGGAAAATAACAATTAGAGGCAAATTTATCAAACCTTCTAAAAAGGAACAATAGATCTGTTGTCCATAACAGATCACATTCTTGCTATCATTTTCTAGAATATGCTAGATAAATGCCAGCTATAATCTGATTGGTTGCTATGGACAACACTTTCATATTTCTTTTTTGAAGGTTTGATCGATCAACCCCCTTAGTGTCATTATGGTGGCCTATTTATTGCACTGGCATAATTTTCAATTAATTCCCTTTTGAGTTGTTCACGAACAATAATAATTTCAGTGTTCACCGATAAGACTTATCCCCAGGGCCATCTCTTCCATTGGGCACAATGGGCAGGTGCCTGGGGGCCCTGAGGGCCAGCGGTAAAAAAAAAATCCTGCAAAAAAGAAGAAGAAAATACTTACCTTGCGGTCAGCTGGCGATCCAGCTTCCTCCCTGGTCTCCTCCTCCATGCGGCGCTCGCAATGCATGTCGTGACATCATCACGCCCGACCGACATCCATTGTGGAGCGCAGCACAGAGGAGTCCCCAGCGCGAAAACAACTTTAATCAAAAGGCAGCAGCAGTGACTTGGAAGAAAAGTGAAGAGGATCGCATCGGAGAATAAGGTAAGTTAAGGGTTTTTTGTTTTAAAATTATTTCAAGGGAAGCTGACGGCTGACCAGTATGTGTGTGTGTGTAAAAAAAAGTGATATATATATAAAATTTTTACGTGTATATATATATATATATAGGGGCCCCGATGTACTGCTTTGCCCGGGGGCCCATAATGTTGTTAAGAGGGCCCTGCTTATCCCGACATGTTCAGTTCGGACGGCTGCTTCCCGATGACGATCCATGATGACTCTTCTGTGCACCGACTTCAACCAATCCCGATGAAGGAAGACGCCGGCCCCACTGCATGACGTCACTGATATAGGCAACGCTATTATCGCTGATCTTAAGGGGATAATGTAAGCATGCGGCCATGTACATTGTAGTTTAGAATTGGTTCTGCACTGTACATGGGCGCATACTTACATCGGGATTGGTTGAAGTCGGTGCACTGAAGAATCGTCCTGCGGTTCTACAAAAAAGAGCACAGAAAATTAGACTTGGGAAGTAGCAGGCAGTGGCTATAACATTGCACTGCTCTGTATTTATGAGGATAGTCTTGTGAAAGAATTTCTATAAGATGCAGGGATATAAGGTCCACTTTCAATTAAATTATTTTATGCCAAAAAAGTTTGTTTTTCTGGCACTAAATAAGCTGCAAATGCACAGCTCTAGCATAAGTAATATTAACTCAGCAAATGAGAGGATATTTCTTTTTTTTCAGCTTTTTTTTCTGGAGGGGTAGATCAATAAACCAAAAATCTTGGAACCTCATAACATAAGAGGTGCCATGTTAGGAAATGAATTGCTGAAAAACCATAATTCTTTTATTAATAAAATAATGGGTCCTGAAGTTATGGCTCATGTACAAATGTATTAATTTATTTCCAGTCACTTCAGCCGCACTCAGAGTTACTAATATAAAAGTCAGGAGTACCAATGTTAAATGAGGACATATTCCATATAGTATGGCAGTGTTGTCTGTACTAATAGTTCATTACATTAACAATCTTAAATTAATTTTTAATTATCACTAAATTATTTGAAAAGCTATATTGAAGTTCTGAATTGAATGTTTGGAGTACTGTTTACAAATAAAATAAACACAGATTTTATCTCAGGATGTCAATACCTCCATACCGTTTTGCAATAAAAAAGTACGAGAAAAGTGTGTTCACAACCGATGCTAGGTGGTTGTCAGGACCTTTCCATTTCTGCCTTATTGCACAGCGGGTTTGATATGAAAAGATGGCAGTCAAAATGTCAACAGTCATAATGTCTACATGTTCATAATGTTGACACAGTAAAATGTCAACATGTAAAATGCAGACAAGGTTGTAAATCGGACATTCAAAATGTGGACATAGATATAAACAATAAAAAAGGCAATACAAGTAAAAAAAACAAACAGCAATACATGTAAGAAAATAAAATGGCATGTCTCTCCTCCTCCCAAACAGCTCAACCAACCCAAGTGCTTCCAGCCTAGGTTGGAACTAGCAAAATCATTCCCTCTGATTTCACTATTACCAGCACTAAGCTTTCTTAGCCTGGGCTGGAGGCACTATAGCATGGAAAACAGCAGCGTGGGGTCCCCCTGTCCTAGAGCCAGACCAACCTCAGGTTGGTCAGCACAGTGCTGGATTACCTAGGGAGATCGGGTCCATAAAAAAAAAAGGTGGACCCTCCATAGGTTTAGCCAGCCCCGTGGTGATAGCACTAGAGCTCTTCCCACACCCCTTGGGTGGTAGGTGTGGGGTAATAATATAAAATCCATTATGTCCTTGGAGCACTACAGGCTGTCATTAAGTGTTTAAGCATGCTGTTGTTTCTAGTACTACAAGCACCAGCATACCCATTGCTGACAGGGCATGCTTGCACTTGGGGAACCACAATGTTTTCTTTTACATCACACGGTTGGCCAGGTGCGTGTGCATCATTTAGTTGGAAAAGAGGTGGCACCAGGATGCACTAAGGGAAGAAGGCAAGCTGGCGGAACAGGAAGTTCTCCCTCCTTTGCTTCAAGAAATCTACGGATGAGTATCTGACTCTGTGATAGCTGTTATATTCCAAAAGTGTTTTCCTTCAGCTGCTCCTGGATCTTTCATTGCCTATCTTTCTATCACCTTGTCCTTATTCATTCTAATCTTCATATGTTTATGCTGTGCTTTTCAGTCTGCTTTCATTTCTTTCTTTTCTTCCGCTACCTCTGCCAGCTACTGGTTCACCCCCTCCTCCCCCCCTCGATTTCAGCAGCGCTATTCATCCGCTGCCCATGGTTTTCCTTCATTTCATCTTTCCCCTCTGCCTTCCATCATGCCCTGCCCGAGCTGCCCAGCTGCCCCCACCGCTCGCATGCGGGACCTATACCATTGCCCCCTGCTGCCTGGCTCAAGCCAACTGGCCCCTCTGACCGACCTTTATTGTGCTGGCAGCAGAGGCGGCTGTGTTTTCCCTTCATGCACAATACAATTGCACTTATGCCCTTTACATATCAGCATGGTTTGTCCGGCTGTGGATTTGCCCCATTAGCTATACTTGCTCCTAACTCTAAATGAGACCCAACAGAACCAGAAACATTGCATTTTTGAAAGGAGCTGGTTCAAGAAGGAGTAAAGCTCCCGAATGCAACTAACACTGTTATTAGGAATGAGGTCGTTGGATATATGGGGTTTTGACATCATTTTCTGGTGTGACAATTTAGGAGTTGTCCAGTCCATCAATAAGCAAAACTCCATTTCTTCCCCTATCATTAGGCATATGAGGCATTTAGTTTTGTGCTGCCTCGAACATTTCATCAGATTTTGGGCTAAGCACGTGCCAGGGATTGGGGACGCATTGGCTGACGCACTTTCCCATTATCACTGGGTGAAATTCAGGGAACTTGCTCCTCGTGCTGACCTTAATGGTACCGCTTGTCCTTCTTATGTTTGGCAGATTATTGAGCCAGCATAGTAGGACTTGCAGAGACATGTTTGGCCCCATCCACCCTTTAGGTATATATAGCATCATGGTGGGACTGGGTTCAATTTTCAGACAGTATAGGTTTCCGTCACACAAATCAGTGGCACTGCATGCTGGACTATGTGAAGTATAAGTATAAGATAGGTGTTTCCAAAGCATTGATGTCGTCCACGCTAGCTGGAATTTCTTTTATGGTACTGAATTACAGATTGTTCCCAAAAGCTCCTTTCAGTGGTTGGCCACTCTTTCATCTTCTGAGCTACCAGACATTCCTTGGCATGGGACTTGTCTATTTTTCCCATTCCAGTGAAAATCAAGTAAATTGGTAGAAGGTGGGTGTGCTGGCCCTTTTCAAGAATTTAGAGCTTAACATGATTACCAGGGATCCAGCTCCAGATTTATTAGTCATTAATTTAGAAGGTAATGACTTGGGTAAAGGTAAATCTATTGGGTTTATTTTACATACCATAGCTAATCTGTAGCTCATAACTGATAGCAGGCCAGCATGCAAGATCTGCTGATCCAATATCATTCCTGGATTAACTTGGAGCAGTGTCCATAGAGGAATAGTAATGGACAAATTTAGGCACAGGTAAATCGTTCTGTTTCTAATTTTGTGAGGCACTCCGAGCACGGCAATACCACACCCTTTGATTAATGTCTAACCTCCTCATCTTTAGACCCAATAGAGTGCATTTCACAGATGAATGTTTGGGTTATTTTTATGGTCCAAATATTTGGCTATTTGGTGGAGATTCTAGGGTCAAGTGGTGGTGTGCTGTGCATCTATTAAGAAGATGCTGCTTTGGTGGGAAAGCGGCACAGTCAGTGCCGCTAATATGTGGCGCAAGATTTTAAGTTTGGCCACAGGAATCTTCCCCCTTTGATCTATATCTCTCTTAGGAGCATATTCAATTCTTGGCGTTATAGCCAAAAATCTTGCAGCGCGCGCACTATTACCGTTGTTACGGTAATAGTGCGCGTAAATACCGTTATTATGGTAGTTTTCAGGGAGCCGCGAGCTGAAATCCAGCTTACTATTACCGTAATAAAGGTAATAGTTTTAACGCCGCGGGAAATTTAAAGAATTGAATATGCCCCTTAGGGTTCTATTTTAACTAAATTAAAATGTTGTGTCCTGAAGCTTTCAATAAATCAAATGTTTGGATAAACTACCTCTTCAGAAGATTCTGATTACTTGGGTGTTTGGTTCCAAGAATAGTTAAAATTAATTAAATTTTTCACTTTCACATAGTTACCTAATTTAAAATTCAGTGGCAGCTATAACTATAATTTTTGTTTGGCTGCATATGTACAATTGAACTTTTAAAAAGATAAAACGAATCAGATATTCAAAGGCTTTAAAATCTAAATGGTAATGGTAAAGGTACCAAACCACAAAAATTCAAGTAAAGTTATTTTTAATATGTATAGCAATATCTCAAGAGAAAAGTTTCTGGTTAGTATGGTGTATGCTTTTGTAATGGTAATTTTACCATGACAACTATTTCAGAAAATGTTATTTAGACTTGTGCAGGCTTAAAATAAAAACTAGAGCAATTATGTGCACAAAACTGCTGAGAGTATTGAAAGAATATTTGAGCAGATCCAGAGAGATGAAGGATCATATAGACCCTTATAAAATAACATGTACACTTGTGAACATGCCATTCTCAAAATGTATTGCTGTCAAGCTGAACCTGTAAGACGGAGTCCTCTGGGACTCCTTCTTCTGTATCAGGGGAACTTTTGGTGAATTTGGCAGCAACAGAGGAAGACATGATATGTGTTAGTCCCAACAACACCATATCATCACAAGGCAATTTAAGCCCCAGAATGTTGTGTGTGTGAGCTGGCTTTTTTGGGCTCAAAAATTAAATTCTGCTCACAATGGACTGGAATTTTTAAATTCTTTTCCTCTCTGATCATTAAGGGCAGAGCAGCATGCAATGGGGGAAGAGGAGGTGGCTGACTTCGAAAGTAAGGGTTGGAAAGCATAGGAGAGCATAGGAGAGGGTGTTCCTACCGACAAACTTTTGTATTTTTCCCCCATAGTTACGCCTATGCTAGAATCAGACAGTGCTCAGTTATCAGTGCATCTTCTAGCTCTAGAAGGCAAGCTGAAAGAATAAAGTTGGGTGGAAGGTTATCAGGCAAATGCATTGGCGGTGGCACATGGGGGCTCAGGCAGAAATATTTAAAAAAGCATAGGCAAAAAATGTTTTTATTGTTGAATCATTACACTAAATTTGAAAATAAAAATCATAAATAGGGATTGGATTATTAATGTGAAACTAAACACAGAATCCATATTGTGGCACAATTTGAATTCTGCACTAAAGATTCAGCTAATGAGTATCTAAAACATATAATTTCCTTGCATTTCCAATCAGTTTTCAATAACGTTGAAGTCACCAATACTAAGCATAAGATGGCAAACCATTTCATTTTGTCAAGCATTTTTTTTTTTGCTCTTTCCAACAGAAAAATGAACATGCCTACACATGAGATCAGTGTGATAGGAAATTATTTCTACTTGTGTGGACACGGCAAGGGCTATGTTTACCAATGTGTGAGCAGACATCATTTCTTGTAGAGTACATTGCATGGCTGCACAGCTAAACTAATTTTAATAATCATTTATTTTAAAAAGGGCAACTGAAAAAAACTAAGCCAATATGGAGGAGCTGCACTGATATGCAGATTAACATGCCCTTTCAATGATGAAAACTACAAAATGAATGGAAATGGTTGTGCTTTCACCATAAACTAAATATGTTTAATAGGAAAGTTAGGTGTGATAGCTATATTATTTTTTGTAGAAATTAGTCGAAAGTCAGTTCTGTAGTATACAGAGTCACCTCATCTCTGTGTTAAAGCTCTCCCTACATATACATAATGCTCAGATACCTCACCCTATCTACTGCTCCAGCTACCTTTTTTCCATCTAATGTTCTCCATTCCCTCCCCAATCTTCACACTGTCATCTCCACCACCCTTCATCTTACCCCCTTCTCCCCCTCTCTCCAACTTGCTAATGCCTCCCCAATTTCTTAATGCCTCCCCAATTCCCCCTGTAGAGACACTCTAACCCACATCTATAATGCTCCCCTTCCTGTACCCTTTTTACTGCCTAACTTATCCTAACTTGGGTCTCCCCATCTTCCTCTTACCCCCTTTCCTTGTTCTCTTTCTCACCAACTTCCTACTTCTGACCGCTAGCGACATCTCCCACAAAGCTGGCCCATCCCTATTCCCCACTATCTGTTCACACTCCTCCTCACATTCCTCCTTCCGATATTCGAATCTCTACCCTCCTTGCACCTCTAACTCCTCCAGCCTCATTACCATCCCTCCACTTACTCACCTCACCTTTTCCTGTGCACTTTGGAATATGACATCTGTCAGCAACAGACTCTCTTCAGTCTCCTTGTCATTACTAAAACCTGGAATGCCACTTTTTAAACTGGTGCACCTGCAGCCCTCTTCTTTGCTGGTCTTTCCTTCACCCATATTCTCGATCCAGTGATCTCCAAGAATCAGCAGTTACTTCCTTACAGTACCCTGGTTACTCAATCAGAGTCATCCCCCCTGATCCCTCCCTCTCCTTATCATCTTTTGAAGTTTATTCCATACATCTCTGCTATCCTCTCCACCTTAGTGTCCCTATCATCAATCGTCCCGACCCTATCTCCCATTTTCTCTGCAACTTTTCTGCCTAGCTATCCCACTTCCTCTCCTCAAAGCAGTAGTCACCCCACTAGATGTGTTTGGCATGACTCAATAAATACCACACTTAATTGTTGGGAACCTTGATTATTAAAAAATCTGCCATATGCATGTGGAGGGATTGACCCATACTTAAATGACCAGTGTAATACAAAAAATCCTTCTTGCCTTGGATGGTCTTCTTAGCTCCAATTTCATCAGATAGTGATAAGGTTAAAATCTAGCTACCCCCTCTAGAGTGCTGTGGACATGACAAGCTTATATCCCCAGCACAATGAGGCATTGCAGACCATAAGGGCAAGGATAGTGTGAGAGCTGGATTGGTCAGGTTCCAGATTTGATGGACAACATTGTGTGCCACCCTCAAGCTTAGTGCAAGGAGCCCTATCTCTGGAGGGTATATTATAGGAAAGAGTTGAGACCTAAACTATACTGTGGTGGTTCCTGTACTTCCACAGCATATATTGAAATATGTCCCTTAGAAAGTGATATTTCATTTTGTGATATAAAACTGTTGTCTTACTGCAATTTATCAAGTGTGACAATTTTATTTAGAGGAACAATATATTGGTATTCACAGCTTAGTAAAAGTACATAATAGTGTATGTAGTTCTACACCAGCATTTCACATGTCATAAAAGCTGATCAAATCATATAAACTTAAATGAAGTATCTCCATGGTGTCTGTAAAGTAACACACACCCTCAGCCACCGTTTAATCTTGGTTAACAAAACAAAATTAATTTGCTTGTTCTCTGTTACAGAACCAATAGAACCCTATAATAAAATTGCTCCATGTAACAGTACTGGAACACTGACTAGGTAGAAGGCCACTTTTAGGTCTGTGCAATAGGGGTGGTCTCCCAGGGTACAACACTGAAGCGGGGCGCAGTTTATGAATATTTTAGGTTCCTATGGTTAAATTTCAGGACTAGGGGCATTTTTGTTTCTTACCCCAGGCGCTAAAATTTTAAGTTATAGCTCTGGTAGAAGGGGAAAAATATTTTCCTAGGTAATAGTGTAGGTTTATTTCTATTTATAATCATACATTACTATACTATTGACAGGTAACATTAATTGAGAAAAAAAAAATGCTGTGTGTTTTTTGAGATTTTTTATTCCACATAGGTATTGTACTTATCCTGCAGTGTCTGGTCTAGTACAGCAGAGTAAATCTACACCCGTAGTCTATACCACACGTATCTTTAGATCCGTTCCTTATTGACTTCAGGAGTACGCAGAGACGATTTACAAGCAGTTTAAAGCAAACACACGGGGCCTGAGTCATTAAGGCAAAAAAAGGAGTAAATGTTCTCTGGGACAAACCATGTTACAATGAAAGGGGTGCAAATTAGTTTATTATTTTGCACATAAGTTAAATACTGGCTGTTTTTTCATCTAGCACACAAATACTTGATAGCTTTATTATTACACTGAAATTTAAAGTTGATCTAGGACATGCCCTACCCCAACTACGAATCTGTCCCCACATTTTAAATTTACCTCCCCCTCCAATGTAACATGGTTTTGCCCAGGTGCAAATGTTACTCCTTTTTTTATGCTTTGCTCTCCTTAATGACTCAGGCCCACGATGCGCTCAGTATGTGTGCCTTAATGACTCAGGCCCAACTCGTGCATATAATGTGTACTAAATGTTCTCAAACTGAAAATTACCACTTAGACCATGTGCAGGCAATGCATGTTGTAGGCATGCCTACAAGTGTGTGCTAAATGTAAAAACCTCGTAAAATGCTTCCAATGAGTGTATTTTTGTTTGATATGTATTTCTCAGTTATGTTGAATATAGCTTACCCATCAACAAAACATGACTTGTAGAAGAGTTTGTGGAAATGATTTTTCCCCAGTGACTGTCTCCATAATTGGCAAACAAGCAAAAGATGACACATTTAATTCTGGAACTAGCAAGACCCGTTTGTTTCAATCTTGTCTTCCAGTTTCTGTCAACTTTTGTAAATGTATGTTATTTTTGCAAATCTCCTTTAAATATGCATACTGTCATTTCAAGCAGTAGATGCTGAGCACATTTCTATTGTAGTAACGAGGGAAATATCTACCTTTTTTTGGATGCAGATCACAAAAACAAAACTATCCAATACCATGCTTTAGGAATTATCGGTACAGCAATATAAAACAACAGATTTAACTATGTAGAAGAATATGTAATTTGAAAAACATCTAATTATAATGACTTACACATTGCCAAGAATATTATTAGCTCATGGAAAAAAATATATAAATCCACAGTCAGAATCTTATTAATATGATTTAAACGTAGGTAATTTAATTCCCCTGCATCTTTTCCAATTGCTTCTTATAAAATAAGAATTGTGCATACTACATGTATGGAACCTGCATACAATAGGTCAAACATATTATTATTTTCTTGAAAAGCTACAATCAAACTGACTACTACTTATTCCTGATTCCAACCATCAATACTTCTATAATATGTATTTGTTATATTATTGGAGATCAACAATAAAGTGAAAAATGTTGGAATTAGATGGACATTTTCACATACTGCTAGAGAGCTTCAACCAAAGAAATTATGCAAAATGTACTGTTTTGCATTTCAAAGTGCAAGGTCGTATCGTGCTTAAACAGAAAATTGCACATTGGGAGATATAAAGAGGGCTTTTTTTGTAGTTTTGAATTTGTGTTTCAAGAAACGGGCAGGGTGAGAGTAACATAGACAACTACGGTTTCACTCTCAATGAAGATTGTACCAGTAGTAGCAGGTTTTACGTCTGATCTGAATGTAAGAACAGTAAGTGCTTCTCAACTACATTATTTTGGGGCAAGGACAGGAAAGGGCAGACAATGATACTTTTATTATGCATGAAAACTATGCTGGCAGATAATCCATCAACTGACTGTAGCAGATAAAATGTTTGTGATGGAAGTAGGACCATTACCGACTCAAATGTCACCGAAGGAGGCTAGTGTTGACAACCTCCAGTGTCAAAACACAAGGGGAAAAAATATTTTTTTGGACATACTTCATATATGAGATCTACATTTAATCATATAGTGAGAGCTTGTCCCTTTTCCTCCTGGCCATTGTATTTCACTACTGCTCTTCATCCATCCATTGACATCAGCCAAAGGTGCATGGTAATTTGCAAGCATATGATGTCATCACCGTGCAGCTCCTTCAGTATATTGAGGGGCATAACTCTCCTCTGCCCCATAGCTCCTACAATCACCAGCACGCCCTTCATTGATGTCCCTGTGTGGAATAGGGCAGTGTTTCCCAAATTCAGTCCTCAAGGAACCCTAAAAGTGCAGGTTTTCCAGGTCACAAGTGAATTAATTGATACCACCTGTGGATCTTTTAAAATGTGTAAGTTAGTAATGTGCTCCAGCAAGCAAGCGCGTGCAAAATCCTGAAGGCAGAAGTGTGAGGTGGTGATAGGTGATGAGAAGATGCAAAGATCTTTGACAGAACGTAGTGACAAGGTTGGAGGTGTAGGAAGGGGAGACATTACAGAGTGAGAGCAAGCCACTTGACTTTACTGTGAAGGGAATTGGGAGTCAATGGAGGATTTTGAAGAGAGCCATAGAGGAAGAGGAACATCGGGAGAGGAAGGTAAGTCCTAATGTCACATTCAGCACAGATTTCACGGAAAACAGACATTTGTCAGGCAAGCCAGAGAGAAGAAGATTGCAATAATCAAGACGGGAGATGACAAGAGCACGTATAATGGTCTTGGTAAGAGGAAAGGGTGCATCTTGGAGGTGACAGGAATGGGAAAATGACTGAATATGGTGAGTGAAATTGAGTGTGGAATTAATAATGACCCCCAGGTAGTGTGTGTGGAGAACAGGGGAGAGGGCAAGGCAATCAACTTTAAGATATATCAGAGAAGGAGATGTGACACAATGTGGAAGAAAGATGACCAGCTAAGTTTTGGATATGTTGACCTTAAGGAAGTGTCCAGTGGAGGTGGCAGAGAGGCAGTTGGACACACAGGAGAGGAGGGAGAGAGGTCAGGTGAGGAAAGGTAGATTAGAGTGTCATCGGCATAGAGGTGATAGTGGATGTCAAATGAGTGGAGGGATTGATCAAGAGTGGAGGTGTAAAGAGAGAAAAGTAATGGGTCAAGAACAGAGCCTTGGGGAACCCAAACGGAGAAACAGGAGGGGAGCAGGTACCAGAGGAAGAGACACTGAAGAATGACCAGAAAGGTAGGAGAGGAAATAACAGTGCCACGATGGTCAAGAGAGTGAATGAGCGTGTCAAGGAGGAGAGAATGGTCATCTGTGTCAAATGCAGCAGAAGTAAAGGAGCAAAATAGGGGAGAAGTGGCCAATCGACTTAGCCAAGTGTATTAGTCACCTTGGTGAGGGCATTCTCTGTGGAGTGGATACAGTGGAAGCCTGATTGTAAAGGATCAAAGAGGGAGTGAACAGTAAGAAAGTGTGTTAAATAGTTGTAGACTAGCTGTTAAGAAATTTTGGGAACAGGATGACAGAATGATTTCAAATGGATAAAGTCTGCATCAGAGTAAGTCTCCAGAGACAATCAGCAGAATGGGAGCATCTCTGAAGGTAGCAAGTGAGCTCTGGGTTTTGGTTTTGGATTAAGTTTGTGCTTTGGTTTTGGTTTAGGCAAAACCGCCCTCGCGTGTTTTGGTTTTGGTTTAGTTTTTGGATATGTATGTTTTAGAAAAATAGCTAAAATATGCTAAAATCACATAATTTTGCTCTTTTTTTGTTCCTACATTATTATTAACCTCAATAACAATAATTTCCAGTCAATTTTGACCACCTCACAGGTCACAATATTATTTTTGTCCACTTTCGGACAAAGACTGTAGCAAGCTGGCTGGATGCTAAGCGACAGAGCAATGACACAAACACACGGCAGTTCATAGCACATCTAGGAAACACTGCCACAGTTAGCTTTGCCTTGATTACAGGTGTTTTTTTCTTTACCAAGGTAAAAGGTGTTTTTTTACATTTTTGTTTCCCTGACTTAAAATCACTATGCACTTTAACATAGGCTTTAACAGATGACGTAAAGGGATTACTATCATCATGAAAGGTGCCAGCAGCTGCTTGGTGCTCCTGGTCTTCCGTGGACTGGTCTGAATCCATAATGCTGTCACACAGAAATGTGACTGGAGACTTTTAAGAACACTGCCAGCCCTATAATTTCTCTTTCAGCACTGAAAAATGCCACCTCTCCTGTTTCTGTGTGAGCTATAACTCTGTAGAATGCCACTGGAGATTTTTAAGAGCACTGCCAACCCTTCACTTTAACTTTCATTAATGACGTTGCCTAACTGCACTGGAGACTGCCAAGAACCCTGCTACCCCTTCTGTGACTCTCTGTGAAATGGCGCAGGATCTCCGTGGAGGGCGGTATTTATAGAATCCAAAACTTGTGAGATCCGAGGTCGCAACGTATTCAGTATTCAGACCGGCTATCTTTGGATCAGCATGGTTTTCCGAAAACTGAGCCCGAACATCTCTATATGTAACAGACTGATATTTAACGTACTGATTTGTAACTACTGACTGTTATGCAACTGACTGATATGTGTAACTCACAGATGAGTTTAATTGACTGATGGGTAACTGACTGATATGTAACTGGCTGATTTGTAACTTAATGATGTGTAGCTGACTGATGTGTATAACTGACTGATTGCTTTGCAAAAGATCCCTGTGTGTCTATGAAGAAAACTTTTTGAAGGAAGCAAGTAATAGCAAATATTCCTGCATTTCCAAATAAGTCTTAAGGATACTGATTCTGCTTGACTTAGATAAGACTGCTTATGTAAGAAAATCTGTCCTATTTTCAACTTCTGTTTACTAACAATTAATACAATACCTGCTAACGTTTCACTTCTGAACTTCAAGAACTTGCTACCTTGTAGAGGCACCTGTGATGAGTATACCTACAGTTAATAATAGAGAATCTTCTAGCAATCTACAAACAGACTTTTCCATTTGTGATATTCATTCTAGGACTTAAAAAAACAGTAGAAATAATATGTCACAACTTTCGGTTTGCCAGAAATATTTCTCAGCTAATAATAGTACACCTGTTGGCAGTTTACAAACACACTTTGATTCTCATTTTCAATGTTGTAAGAGATTTTTTTTTTCCTATTGTACATTCTGTATTGCTCTTTCTTCTATTTGGAAATTCATGTAAAGCAGCCATAGGTCCAGGAGACAAATACTCTGCCTCAAGTCCATAAGACAAAAGCTCTGCCCAAGGTGGTTGTGTCTCCAGGGGTTCCATGATGACTACATTTCCTAAGCGTTCCATGATTATTGCTTTTACTTAGAGTTCAGTGACATCTGCTCTTTCAGAGGGCGCCAAGATGACTGTTATGTCATAGGGTTACCAAAATGACTATGTCTGTGATTAATTGGGTCCATACTATTTCTATTTCTCAGACCAATTCTGCATGAGGTGCCGCGATGTGTCTTCAGAATAATCCATGGAGACACATTATGGTGGAGTTTTTACATCAATCTCCGCTTATTTTCCCTCACGTCCCATAGGGATGCAAGGAGAAAATGAGTGGAGCTTCTGTACCGCAATGGCCGGCAATATGTGCAGCCAGACATAACAGTGATGTTGACTGCACATTGCCAGCAATTGAATTCTCCTCCTTTGACTTGTAAAGATCTTCAATCTTCATTATTTATTCACTAAATATTTCCCCAACCAATGTGATACAATAAAACAGAGTAATTTTATTATTGGTCCTATTTAGATTATATGTTCCCTATGCCTGAACATCTGCACAACACAGCATTGAAACTAGGAGAAACCATAGCAGTGATAGATAAGTGACAGGAAGGAAGAAGGAATGAGTGGGGGAGAGAAGTGCCAGCACCACATGGATTAGATCAGGTTACATAAAAAGTCAAGAAATAAGTTTATACTTAATTATATTTAAGGTATTGGTTGCCTCTCTGATTCTGCTGCCAGGGGCACGATGAGGATCCATGGATGATGACGGCCTCACATGCCATTGACTGCCAGATGCCTGTCATACCCTGATAGTGCCATTACAGATTGCAATGTCCCTGTTTCCTTCTTGAAAAAAGAAAGATAAACAAGCTGGTCAATCTGTTGTCCCCAATGACAGTGACTTTCAGAAAAATGGCAGCAATGGCAGTGTTGGTATCTGCACTCTAGTTGATTCCAGACAAAATGGCTTCACCACATAAATAAATACAACACTATAAGATTTGTCTCCCCATTGCCCTAACCTTCTAATAGTAATTTTAGAACCAACTACAGCTGTTTTTTTGTTTTTTAGAAATATCAGCAATAGGTCACTCAAACAAATTTCCTTATTGGTGTCTTCCTATGCTTCAGTACTGCTAACTACATTGTTTTCTCTTTTTCATGTAATTGTGTTTGATATTAAAAGGTTTTGAAAATCCCTGTAGTCAAAACATTATGTGATCTTTATTAACCGGCAATCCACTCTAATGCCTTTTTTCAGCCCACTGTTAAGATCTTCCGCTCCCAAATCAGCTTTATTCAACAGCTTTTTAAATTACCCTGTATTGGTTATCCTAAACCTTAGAAGAATATTTCACTGCCTACAATTTCAGAATACATTAATTCTGTTAATCAACTTAATTTCTGATTTCATATGAACTATAATAGCAATATCTTCTGTATTATTTTACAATCCTAGTTAAAATTGAAAGACAGATCCCTAGTTCTACTTTTTTACTTCACTTTCTACTCCAATTATCTTGCACAATTACCACATACAATAGCATATAATATAAATACATCCCTAAACTCAAAAACGTGTTCATGCTATACATCATTAATGGAATAGCTAACTTGTATAACTAGTATATTGTTATAAATTCTGTGCTATTCAAAAATAAGCAAAGGACAAGAATGGGGGCATAATGCATAATCAATGGGCCCATAGCAAAATTTTGGGGAGATCCTCGTGAGCTCCCAGCTGCAGTCTACTGAGCATGCGTAGGAGCCTACTCAAGTGCCGTGGCCAGCACATGTGCAGTGAATTCCCATTTGTGTTTTCAGTCACTGGACAAGAACATACCTCCCAATATTCTAAGTAAAAAAGGGGACAACATAATTGACACCTATATCCACCCATATGAACAACAGAAGACACCCCTCTCCACCTAACTTATGATCCATTTTAATAAAATTTATTTTCTCAAGTAGAGATTACAATTATAAACGCTTACAAGGGATAAAGCAATGAAGGCCACCCTCCTGTTCATGAAATCTACCCGTGGACTAATACCATACTCATAACTTTAATACCTACCCGAAGTGCCAAGACCTGACAGTAATCTTTACAATAAACTATCAAAGCAACCACCGTCTTGTCAGCTACTCCTGCCCCAATAGAGAGATTCCATTTAATGCTCAGAGCCTTTACCTCTCTGTGTCATTTCTATTTTGTCCTGCTTGTAATATTCACATCTATGTAAAGTATTGTACACCTATATGACTACTATGAAATTAAAACTTATTCTCACACTTTTTGTGCACAGAGTAATGTGGTCACTGTAATAATATCTAAACCAAATCAAAACCTTGAAAATTGTCTAGACAATGATAGATACAAAATATTCACAATCCCGCAGTATAAAAAGAGAAAACACAACATACATGACAACAGTCGCTTTCATATTTGGGGTTAAGTGGGGAATGCAAACCTTAGCCTCATTAAACTGATGTATTATAATGCAAAATTGTAACATTTTAGCTCAGGGGCATTTTCAGGAAGACTATTATGATTCAACAACAACATTGTTTAAATAAGGTAATTATTTATCTCTATTTTAATACAAACTATCTGCCAACCGGTAATTTAGTGGTGTCTTCCTATGTGAACCATTTTTTATATATATATTTTCAGAGGCAGACATATGGTTTCAGAATTGCAAAGATTGATATGAGTTTGTATACCTTTTGACAGGCATGACACCTAATTTGCTATACCCTGTAAGATGTTTTTATTAACATTTAGTTTCTCTGACAGCAAGTCATCTGCTCTATCTCCGCTCAGCAGCCTGCAAATCCACCACGCACACTGTTAAAAAATGGATGACACCAATGTATCCCATCAATAAAACTACAATTCAACTTTTGTGAAATGAGATCTTTTTAAAGGTAAGTTTTTAACAGTTCAATTTTTAAACAGTTCATCCTAGTGGAACAATTAAATATTGAATAAGATGGATCTCATCTGACAAGGCCAAGATGATGGATTGATAAGCAAATCGAATTCGACTTCAGTTGCTGCCAAATCATAGCAGTCCAGCCAGTCTCATTCTGTTTTAGCTAATAAGATTACTGAAGAAAAAAATGCCATAAATTCTGATCTTGATTAATTGAAGGGATATATATAAGGAGTTTTACCTATGGAGTAAATTGTAGCTTGCATTACAAGATGTAACATGATTCAAATATCACTTTGTCCCAGAATTCCCGAAAATATTGTCTAATTGGTGCTAACTAGCAAGTTCTGCGTTAAAAGAGCCTGTTCATGTGCATTTTTGCTTTCCAGTGTTGACTACATTTAAAGTGATCTAATACTGGTTACCTGATGGCTTTAGGAAAACACAAGTGAGACCGTATGCAGTGGTAAACAGTGGTAAATGGAGGTGAAAGTTAGTGTGGGGTTATTGGAATCAATATGTACCATCCCTATACCCGTTTACGTGCTTCTACTGGAATTAAAAAAGACTCGAAGAAACATTATGCCAGTTTGCAAGGGTACTAAGTTATTTTTCAGTGGGGAATAAGGTTTCTAAGAGATTATGTATTAGTTATTTTCAATGTCCCATTGAACATCCTCTAGGAATACATTATATGTTTCTTTTCCTATCAGCAGATCATAGAACAAACAAAACTAATGCACATCTCACAACTCTCACAGTCATACAAATGGGAGGGTCCTGAATCAATATATTATTTCACTGATGTCTTATTAAATGTGCAAACGTAAAAGATATTACCATAATACCTTTTACTTTGCTTGATATTCAAGATACTTTTACGTATTGGACCGCATTTACAAATTGAAAAAAATTTCCCCTTCCTCCACATTGCATTTTTATTTGCGCAAAAGTACCTACTTACATTCCTTGTGCATACATAGGTACACACCCACATTTTGTTTTTTAGGGCTGCTACCAAAAAAAAACCACTATGTGCCTATTATTGGATCTTGCTTGATGTGTGCATGGTATAAACAGCAAAACAAACTATCACTCACTTCTATAGGAGAACAATCTAAGCAAATCATGCTGTCCTGTGACAAGTGGGTGCATCAAATGTGTTTTCTCATTGTAATGCCTACTGCAGTGTTATAGTAAGACACGTCACAGATTACTGCAGGCTGGAGTCACTGGGGGTGATGATGGGTGAGTTAGGTGCTGAGGAACGGGTTTCACAAAGAGAGTGTATCCAGGGTGTCTGTTAAGAGATCAACTCAAGCTGGTTGCTATGCCGACAAGACACACAAGGCGGCTACAAAGCTAGAGGAGGTCACAGAGAGGATTAGAGAAGAGAAAATTCCGGGAAAAGGGGGAGAGAGAGCAAGAGATGGAGAGGAGATGTGATATGACAGCCGGGTGAGAAGGTCCCAGCCTCCTCCAGCATTGCCTGGGAGTGAATGCATGGCGGCTGCTACATGGAGACAAACTCTACTGTTCCCTAACAAAGATTTGGGGAGCCACATTAGGGGGAGAGCCCCCATATTAAGAAAGAGACACTGCCATTAAAGAATGGGGAGGACCCCAAAAGAGAAAGGGGGGTCGCAGCATGCTGTAGTGTGGCTGCATATACAGAGCAGAGGAGTCCCAAAGCCCAGTGAGAAAAAAATGGAATTTATGCGAGACAACTATTTGTTTTTATTTTGAGTTAACAGTGTAATGCTATGGGAAGTTAATTTGTCCCCAATGACTAATAGATGGGAGCAGTTTGAAAGTAAAAGACAACACATAAAATTAGAATGATAAATTCTTCTTAAATCATTTTTTTTTTATAAGTTAACAAGTATGGTGGACTTTCTTACGCTTGCATTAAGGATCACACCCACTCACTGTTAAATGCGGTGTCTGGGAGCAGTGTGATGAGGGGCACAGTGTGATGAGGGCCACAGAAGAATGAGGGGCATAGAATGATGAGGGGCACAGAGTGATGAGTGGTACATTGTGATAAAGGGTACAGAGTAATGAGGGTCACAGAGTAATGAGGGTCACAGAGTAATGAGGGTCACAGTGTGATGAGAGGGAGCAGTCTGATGAGGAGCACAGAGTGATAAGGGACAAAGAGTTAGGAGTGGCACATTGTGATGAGGGGCACAGAGTAATGAGGGTCACAGTGTGATGAGAGGGAGCAGTGTGATGAGGTGCACAGAGTGATAAGGGACACAGAGTTAGGAGTGGCACATTGTGATGATGGCCACAATGTGATAAGGGGCATAGTGTGATTAGCGGCACAGTGTGATGAGGGGCACAGTGTGTGTGTATCTATATTTATATATGCATCCAACCCCCCTCTCAGGGGCTTTCATTGACTTGGAACTCTCTTTCCCCTTATTGGGATTACTATCTGGTGCCCTCACGGCATCTGCTGCACATCCCCCTCAAAATAAATTGGGGATCTTACTATTGCCCTTACTCGGGTCTTCAATTTGCGCATTGCTCCACCTGCTGCACTGCTCCCTCGCCGGGCATCCAGGACTACCCTCTTCTTTCCCAGGGCCTGGCTCAGAGGCACGGAGCCAGAGCCTTTATAGACTCTGGCTCCCACCTGACCTCCCTATACCCGGCACTGATGTTTTTGTGCTGTGCCACTTGCCATACCTCCATTGATGATGCGCCCACACACTTCATCAATTGTTTCAGTTTATCTGGTGATGTGACCTTCCTGCGTCTGCAGCGCCTGCCCCACTGTGTGAACATTCCCCTAGTGACCTTGCTTGCCATTAGCCAGGAGCGGGACCACACAGAGTAACACTACAAGCATTACACATGCTACACAACAGGTCCCAGCATGCGCATTTTGCTATTTGCTATTGTTTGGGCATACTGACACTTGTAGTGCTACAAGTGCCCGTATAGCCATAGTTAACATGGCAGGATGACAGGACTTGCTGGCACTTTGAGAAACACAACTACCAGCATGCCCTGGCATGCAAGGCTCACTGGGTCCTGCAGTGCAGCAGGGAAAATGTCAATCAAACACACACACTGTTGTAAAAAATAATAATAATTTGCGCAAAAAAAACCAACCCATAAACTTCTTTTACAATGTTTAATGGTCTTTTAGAGCCAGACTGGCATCTATGAAATCCTCTTCCTCTGTTATACATCCAGCACATCATAGAAGCTGAGGTCTAAACTTCTTGAGAACTGTCACCATAAATGAGCTTGTAAAGATAATGGGTTTTCTCACCCAATTCTACCCACTTCACTATGGCTGGCCACGCACGGGTTCCTTCCTGGGCCAGGGAAGCCTACCCAGTACCTTCTAAGGTTCTTATTAGTCACTCAAGCAAATGCAGTTAGAAAGTAAAGCAATACATTTATTGTAATAAAAGCAGTCACTAGATTATTATGTACACACAGTAAATAAATGCCAGGCAGGTTTACCACATCATCTGTCCCTTACCCCACTAGCTTAAGAAGCTACAGTCACCTGGATGTCCTGATTTAAAGACCCATGGAGTTCTTCTCTTTAGCTTCCGCTATTGTTCATTGGTAGAGAACAAAAACTCAAAACCAGCTACATTGCACCTTCCATGCATCAAATCCCAGAATGAATATCACCCTTCCCCCTTGAATTGGCTCCTTATATCTAGGGTCAAATAACTACTGTCTTTTCCCCTCCCTGGGCAAACCCTGGGTCTCTGCTTCTTAACCATTAGTGAGTGCTGGATTAGAGGGTTGGAGAGGGGAGTGGAGATGAGCGTTGCTTCCACAAAAACTCCCCAGCCAGATTGTAGGCAAAACATGTGGAGTAGTCTTGTGAGAACAATGGATACTAATTAGCCTTCCCATCACCAGTATCATGCAGCCTGATCCTTACCCATAACCCCCCTGGCTTCACTTTAAGGACAATGAATAACAACCTCACTGCCACATCAACAATATACAATAAACAATATACATATTTACAATGAGCTACAATGTCTCTTTATCCACATGTAATTAGACACTGCAGTTGTACTCTGTTGAGCTGAGGAACAAAAGCAAGGGCTATAAAAAGTAAATGCTATAATCCACATTTTGTGAGAAACGAGGGACAGGCTGGTTAGGGTGATATTAATACCTCGTTTCACTAGAGAGCTCTTAGAAGCGGTACAGAAATATAAAAGCCTGAACACAAGCCCTGACTCTGTTGTAGTGGGAACTAGTTCAAGCTGTCTAGTTGACAAATATTTCTTTTTGGGGGTGGGGCAAGCACATTGCATGTTTTTATTTATTAATTTAATGTACAAAACTTTTCCAAATCACTTCAATTGCGCATTCATTTATATTGTGATATATATATATATATATATATATATATATATATATATATATATATATATATATATATAATGCACACACTGGAGACCATATTAAAATGAATGGTATATTCAAATTAATGGGAAATATTCCATAAATTTGTTTTCGGGACACATTAGTAAACACAAGCGAATGCATCCAGCACATATCCACAGCAGCCTCACATGGCCATTTAGGGCTGGGAGCCTATCTCTATCACAGAGACACTCTTAAATGTTAGCAATCTAAGAGCCGCTATCAGCTTGCACAGTGTTCGGTGCTTATAGATGAGATGTTTATATTTTTAGTCATGGGTAACTGTGAGATGGAAAAGTAGGCGTAACAATGCTGGGGCGAGGTAAGTGGGAAGTGAGTAACTACTACAGATCTCTGTGCACAATGTGGCTTGTCTGTAAAAAAGTGGCCAGAGGCTAATTCACATATATTATTATTTCCGCCTGCACCCCTATGCCAGGTTCTATTTGTTAGTCTCACTGAAATTATCTGTTTGGCCAATTGTAGAATTTATTCTGGACTGGTTGACCCAGCAGATAATTGACACAGATTTCTAATGGATATGGTAGCTTCGATCATACCCAGTTACCAGCTCCCGGTATTATCATTGGTAAGTAGGATTGGCCATTCAGCATCACCAGCAGTTCAATGTGCCCCTCCCCTACTAAACACAGTTATATCTATCTTAAATAAAAATCAGGTTTTAATGATCAGCATTTTTGTAAATATAATTATCTCAGTTCTTAAACTGTGGCATGCTCATTCTTCACATCCTTTTACATGAAACACGTGGATACAAATCTCTGAATAAGAAAACTAAAGTACTGTAAGTAGGTATATAAATCCAAAAATTAGAGATGTTTGCAGTAATTTCATTGACTTAATACTCTACCTCTCGATAAATCATGAATGCTGGTAGCAAATTCAGGCAGCCATGAATAATTACCAGTGTAAGACAAAGAGTGTAGAGCTTCCACAGCTGGGATACCCTATATCACACAAACAGATTTGATTCGGCAGAAACAAGATTGATTTATCTCCCTTCCCCAGAGAAACACCTTTGACACATTTCCCCTTAATTGACTGAGAGTAATGTAAAGCACTGTAATTAAATAAGCTTCCATTATGTTAGCAGTAGAGGGACACATAGTACAAGATGGGAACAAATTAATTATTGTCAAAGACAAAAATGTGCTTATAAACACTAACTAACCTATAGATTAATAGTAGGTAATACGACCCATGAAAAAAGTTATCTCAAAATGTAACTTAAAATATAATTTACATTCATTGGACACTGTGCAATTGAAAATTTGAATAATGTTACATAGATAGATAGATAGATAGATAGATAGACAAAATGAAATAACTCTATGTTGACTCTAAATTAAAAAGAGTAGACCTCTCTTTCCTTATATGTGGAACAGCAGGGGTCAGTGTCAGGAACCATCACTGTATTTATTCCACCAGAATAATATTGAATGCCTGACACTCCAATGATGTCTTGTGCTGAGTAATCAGTGTTCTTGACACAAGTGGTGGTCTATGCACTGAAAATTCTATTTGCCTCCTCTGCCAGGAGAATTGACTATTACAGTGGTGCTTATCTGTAGAATGTAAAGAGTCCAAGACACCTGGACCCTCTCGTTATATGGGAAGGAGGGGAGGGTATTTGATTTTGGGCTATGATGAAGTTCTCAGTTCCTGGGATAAATAACTATATTTGACCTTCAGTAAAAATATAAGTATTAGATATAACTAATATTAAGCGGAATTGCACTTTTTATTTAATAAGTAGCCATGGGCAGACTTTTTGGGAAAAGTATAATTTTCCCGTATGTTTTGCAATTTCTTTTCTTTCATACCAACTAAAATAAAATATATTTTGATCAATGTTGAGGTTTGATTAACTCTGTAGTAACTGATCTTTGTATATTGTAAGTAGTACATGTAACATAGTACTAAAGACCTTCTAAAAAAATTACTATTTATAGGGAGTCATTTGTGAAGTTTTTTTGCAGATAGAACCAGAATTGGTAGAGAGATGAAGGTGATTGGTGGGGAGATGAAGGTGATTGGTGGAGAGATGAAGATGATTGATGGAGAGATGGAGGTGATTGGTGTAGGGTAGAGAACAGCTGCTGTTGTCACCATCTCAAGATGGTAATAGCAGAAAAATTTAGCAATAAAGCATTTTTTCAACTGCCAATTCTTTTATAATGTTTATTATTTGCTATATTTTTATCTATGTTTAAACTGTTTTCACTTAGAGGAGCTGAAAGCCCAACTTTGAGCTTTCAGTTCACTGCACATGAGTGGCCGTGTGCATGCTCATATCCCCCGAAACTGGCCCAGCCAAGCAGTAATTCCAGCCTTTCTGCACCAGGTCAGTATTGCTGAGGCTGCTAAGTATTGCTCAGCTGCCTCTACGCCACTTTCATGATAAATCATGACGATAGGTGGTTTACTATCGCTGTGATAAGTGGTAGTAGAAAATCATATCCCTATCGCTATGTATTAGTAAATAGCCCCCGACAATATGAAGGTGAACAAAATAGCATGGATAAGACATAAGACATTCAAGAGCATTTTACTCCCTAATGCAAGACCTGTGATTCACAAGGCAAGGTCCTTCCAACTACACTTTGGGCTAGATTTATTAAACTGCGGGTTTGAAAAAGTGGAGATGTTGCCTATAGCAACCAATCAGATACTAGCTGTCATTTTGTAGAAGGTACTAAATAAATGACAGCTAGAATCTGATTGGTTGCTATAGGTAAAATCTCCACATTTTCAAACCTGCAGTTAAGTAAATATACCCCTATGTGTTTTTTTCTCTCCATGTTCCCTTCATGGTGTAATAAAATTTACATGTGAACATGAAAGTGAAAATATACCTCTTCATATTGGTTCATTTAATTTTAAATGAGTGGCAAAAGTGTAGATAAATTTATACAGTGATATGCAATCATTATAGATGTCACAAACACACATATTACAGTGTTACCCACCTCCACAAAGAAAAAGCATTGTACAATGGTATAATTCCTCCGTGTCTCCCCACGAATTTGTGGTATCATTCTTATCTGTATATATGGGAAAATATATAATTAATTAACATTAGAACCAAGTGTTTGAACATTCATATTGTGTAGAGTGCACTTTTGTTATAGCATAATGGCCCCTGCCACTTTCTATATATCCCAAAAATGTGGACAAATTATACCCTGCCCCCAATCTGCTCAGACATTCTATGATCCAGCCCAATTTAAACCCTATTCTGTGAGATCCCTTTTCTGGCAGGCCAGGACTCTTTGAGGTGCAAACAATGGTTCTGTACCATTAAAATCAAGACTGCGGACAGGTAGACATTTCTTAAACTGAAAAACAAATAAGTGGCAACATTGGTATCTAGAATACGGCCACACATTCGCATATAGGACATAATGACATAGAGTGAAGATGGGTGTCTATAATGAAGCAAATTGAGCCAAATATCACAGACAGCAAGTTTGGAAGAGACAGAAAATGAAGGGACTAAAAAATGCACTTTTTCTTACTGCAAAAGACTATGCCAGGGTTATCTAATGTAGAATGTTTAATTCATATATACAAATTTATAACCGCCAATACATTTTTTTCGCCCTAACACATTTATGTCCCCCTGACACAACTTGGCGAAACCAAGGGGCTACAAGGAACCCAATTCGAGAAACACTGCTCTAGGAAATAACATCAATAATCCCACAGCTCAGATCTGCATTACTTATCTCTTGTATAAAGAGATATACAGAAAAGTAAAGAAAATTACAGTTCATTTGGCGGTTTTTGAGAATTCTATAATCACAATTATGTATTTCTCTCATACCTACAGTTTAAATTTATGTTTTCTTATTTCACTTTCTTCAGTGTGAGCTACAGATTCTGTTTACAGTTAGGACTGCCAAATCAGCAGTTTAAAATTTGACATATTAAATACGTCTACTACAAATTATACTGAGACCTCCCGGACTCTTGAGCAGGCAATTCTCCCACCAGGGCACTTTCCTACAACATTAAGGGCTAGATTTACTAAACTGCGGGTTTGAAAAAGTGGAGATGTTGCCTATAGCAACCAATCAGATTCTAGGGGCTAAATGTATCAATATGCGGGTTCTTCAACACCCGCGTGTTCAGCCTCTTCCGCGATTAAATTTCAAGCGGCGCTGCATTGTAAAGGGTTAACTTCCCTTTACAATGCAGCGCTGCTTGAAATTTAATCGCGGAAGAGGCTGAACACGCAGGTGTTGAAGAACCCGCATATTGATACATTTACCCCTAGCTGTCCTTTTGTAGAATGTACTAAATAAATGACAGCTAGAGTCTAATTGGTTGCTATAAGCAACATCTCCACTTTTTCAAACCTGCAGTTTAGAAAATCTAGCCCTAAGTGCGCAGGAGTGTGCTGATCATTATCATTATACATTATATTAGTCTTGTCCCACCCACTTGATGACGCAAATGTCATTATCAAGCTGCGCCTACCTTTTCATCGTATCTTTCAGAAGGGAGTTATAAAAAAAAATGGCAATTAATTGTTAAATGTATATAATGCTTATCTACATTACAGTTAGGTTGCATGCTGTTTGGCTACAGATTACCAAGGGATGGCGACCCTATACCCATTGCTTCTGACCTAGCAGGTGGGAGGTACAGGTTGTATCCTCTGCCCCACAGTTGTGGGAGTGTGAACAGGGGCATGTTGGCTTCCTTGGGCTGTGTACTGGGCTACCTGCATTTTTTTTCTTTAAAATGTTCCTAGTAGGTTGCTGAGTTGAGTCTTGCTCCACGGGTTAAAATTTGTCAGCCAGCCATTGTGTGTGAAGCTTGGTTGTGACAGCCAAGCCCTACGCCAAACTATCAGCATAACTCTGACACTGTGGTGCAGTAGTCAAAATTTTGACAGGTAAGGAGCTCCTCCTCTATGTCAGTGCCCAGCACCCCCTATGTTACACATTCAGGGCCTAATTCATATCTGAACACAACTCATACTTGCCAACTCTCCCGGAATGTCCGGGAGACTCCCGCATTTTGCAAGAGTCTCACGGACTCCCGGGACAGTGTGGCAATCTTCCGGATCTGCCCACTTCCTAGTGAAGTGGGCAGAATTAGGTCCCAAACGCCGCGATTCCTTTTGAATCGCGGCGTTTGGTCCCATTGTCAAATGACGCGTTCGTCATTACATCACGGGGGCGGGGCCAAAATGACACACATTTTGGAGCCCCGCCCCCCATCACGACCACCTCCCTCGCAGGCTCCCGGAAGCCAACTTACTAAAGTTGGTAAGTATGACACAACTTGCACATAAGTTGTGTGTTTAAAAAGAGCAAGGAATTCGTGTGTAGTTACGTATTGAAATCCACGCATATCTCAAGGTACATTTCCAGTTGAATCTGGATGTAAGTACAGTATGCGTACACAGTACATCCAGTGGGTAGGCACACATAACAGACTGCAGGATACACACATGTATAAGTACAATAAAAGGTCACATCAGAACCCATAAAAGTTTTATTTGATACTAAAGTAAAATAACAACTGTTAACAGTATAATCATTTATATAAATATTTGTTTTCAAAAATATATATTTTTTTTTATTATCACTATTTTTACGTTATTTACATAAATAAGGATGATTTCAATGCATGTTGTACTATACAATATGTTTTAATAGTATACCTTAGTTGCATACAGTTTTATGTGATAACTAGTGGCACGTATAAGTGTAATTTCTAATTTAAAGACTATGTTGTGTCAACCACCACTATCAGTCGACATTCATACATACATGTAGTGGGTGCAAAAGATACATCTGACAACAAGCGTACTTACAACAAACACAAGACTATATTAGCCCATCCCCAGTTCTGCCTCTCAAGTCGTAGGGAGTCGTAAGTGTCATTTGCAGTCAGACATGAATGGCATGTAGTTGCGTTCTTTGGAGTAATGTCCGTTTCTGGGCATACACAGAGCTATTTCACACAAGATATGCTACGCATATTAAAGTACATCCAAACATGAATTGGGCAATCAGTGTTTAAGGGACACTGGGCCTAAAGGCTGAGTTGGCTGCAATTGTGCCCCAAATCACAGGCGCAATATCTGTTCATTTAAAAAGCTGCTATTGCGACCAAATGCAAAGTGGCAACTCTCTTAAGATGCACGCTGTTCAGCAACAATGGCATATATGCCTGCTTTACGCCAGTCATACAGTACATACATTTGCATTCCACTTGCAGCCATGTTTTTAGCCATTTATTTTATTTGCAACAAATGCATTTGCTATTAGGCATCAGAACCTGTATGATACAGCAGAAACAGTTTCCGTCTTTTCTACGATAAAAAAAATTGTTTGCTTAAATACGCACACAAAGTTATAATACATGCCCAAGCAATGGAGAAAATACCAATCAGCGTAAGCAGAAAATTCACAGACAGACAATCATTAATTTCTGGGACCTTCATCTATATCATATACTATTTGCACTTGCCCCTTAAAACCCACAAATAGTATTACTCAGATCCATATTCTTTGTCCCGGTCTGTACGCAGCCTATGGTAGAATGTCCCTCTCTTGCCTATCCAGGAGCAAGCAGGAGTAAGTAGCAGAATCACTTAAATCTGCTTAGGCACATATATATGCACCCATTTTTGGGCGTGCAGTGAGAGATTTCATGCAAAATACATTATGCAGACTGGCATAGTACTCACTCATTATCAGCCAAACTAACCTATGAAAATGTGATATTTGTGCTGGGGGCAGGGTAAGTAGTGTGAGTATCCTTTAGGATTTTTGTATTCATTTCCATACATACATTTAGCAGAGAGTATGTGCATTCATGCTGCTCAGAGCCATACTGATGGTACTTTATGGTCCTTGGCCTTCTTCCATCTCCTCTCTCCCTCACTCCGCCCTGCTCTCCTCTTCAGCAGAGCTATTTTTAGCACAAAAAACTATTATGTAATACACAAATAATTCTGTGGCATAAAAATGATTGTGTAAGTCACAAAATTAATTGTTGTATCAAACTTAATTTGCAGCATACTAATTTATTTAGTGGAACAAAATGGGCCTGATTTATGAAGGGTAAAACAGCTATGGTACAGTGCAAAAGCATCTTTAAGGGCACCATTCACAGAGAATTCTAAGTTTGTGGAGAAAGATTGATGTCTTTGTAGTGGGGAAGAAGTTGGGCAGAATGAGGCCATCTCTTACAAAGTATGGTGTAGGCACATCTGAACTGGCTGAAATTTAGTCTTCTCAATACTTTTAATATGATGCATTTTCCAAACTTGAAAATGGGAATTAATTTCTGGGCTAACTTTGCCCAATATGAAACAAATTTCAAAAGCAAAAAATTATCACATGTGTTAAAGTCCTGGAGGTAAATGTATCAAGCTACGAGTTTCTTGATGATTTGAAAAGTGGAGATGTTGCCTATAGCAACCAGTCAGATTATAGCTATCATTTTGGAGAAAATACTAAATAAATGATAACTAGAACTCATTGGTTGCTATAGGCAACATCTCCACTTCTCAAACCTGTCGAAAACTCACAGTTTGGTAACATTTACCCCCTGATATCTCAAACTTAATTTAAACAATAAAGGACTTATGAAGATTTGCACACAATTTACCCTTATAGCGTAAGGGTATATTGTGTCCTGAACTAAATTTGTGTCCTGAACTTTACTTTGTATTTCAAGCCACACATATTTTAAGATTCATGCGACTTGGAATAGTATGCAAAATGCATATAATCAACACATAATTGCCGACTTTTGATATCTGTCCCCCGGGAGAGCCCTGAGGACAGGTTATGTGACCGGGGGTAGGAGGGGACGTGGTGACGTTATTAATCCCCACCTCCGCTATTCAGTGCCATGGATTTCGCCATTTTATAGTGCATGTAATCAGGATCCGGGAGGTTGCCTACTCTTCAGAGAGTCCGGGGAAGGACTCCCCAAAATTCGGGAGCCTCCTGGAAATTCCGGGAGAGTAGGCAAGTATGAATCAACATCAGCACAGAACTTACAATGGGGGGAAAGTAGCTGCAACACATACGCTTCCTGCCTTGTCCCCATAATACTAAACTGAGCAGTATTTTAGGAGAAAAATGGAATAATCTAATTTAATGAAATGGGTTTTTCGAAGTGTTAGGAGTTTACACTTTGAAGTGAGATTGACTTTTGCAAGGTGGCCCTCTACAGATTTTTCTGCCTCTCTGCAAACCTATGCACATTTTTAGTTTGCTGACCTCACGTTTTAGCATAGCTGCTTACTCTCCCGGGATTGTCTGGGAGACTGTCCAATTAGGAGAAGATTTCCCAGACTTCAAAGACCTTTCATGTTTATAACAGTAAAGCTGGATTTTCTGCATCTGGTTTAATTTTTGTGTAACAAAATGAACACAGTGAGATGTGTTTTGTATCAAAACAAACAATTACGTACAGATATTTGCCTAATTATGCAGAATGACAAATGCCACTCTATAATAATATATGCCAAATGAACAACACAGCATAATTTCTCTCTGAATACTGATTGTTATTGTTAGGATCTGTTCTGCACACACAGAATCACGTATGTAATTGTATGCTAGAACCTATAGAACAAGTTTTGTCTGGAGGATACACCATCATAAATGATGATCTACATAAACATTTAAAAAGTTGTGAGATTAGCTTGTCAGCATTGAGTTATGGTATTGACACTGTTGCTGCTCACTGAAGCTTAGGATACTGTGGTGTGAGCTGCCACAAGGATGATAAAACAGCTCTGTGGTGTAGTGCAAAGTCACTACTTACTGTTGTATTTGTCCCAAATCAGGGGTAGATCTCTCAGTCTCACGAGACAGCAGACAATTCTGCTAGGGTGCACCTCTGCCTGCAATGTGGAGACATGATGTAATAGCATAAACTGAGCAGGGCCACATCCAACTCATTGTACACTGATTGGGCTGGGGGTGTGATTATGCAATTAGTGTCATCATACAGTGGCATCAGCAAGCTGTATAGAATATATCTTTTTCTACCTTCCATCCTCATCTCATCTGTAATAAGAGGCTTAGTAAGACTACACTCTAATCAATGATATTCTGAAAAAGATAACCTTAATACTTTTTTAGTTGCTGTTGTTGCTGCAGTGTAAATATACTCCAAGGCTGGATTCATTAATGTTTGCTAATATTATCTCTTTAAAACGTCCACATGCATGCAGAGCGATAACTAGTAATTTGCACATAATAGCTAATCATTTTTATGTTTGATGAACAGTTAATTCAAACTAAATGAGTTTTAATAGTCCCTCAAGACATTTAATATAATTGCATGTAAATAGGGTCAGAGCACCTCTTAGTGTTAGAAAGCACCGTGCTACGTGCAACAGTTCATTCTGTTTCTCTAACGTCCCAACTGGTTGCTAGGCAGTCGGGATGCTCATTCATTCTCTTTCCGTTACAGTGTGCCTCGTCCTGGCTGGTTGCTAGGCAGCTGGGACGCTTCTACCAGCTGCTCTTGCCATCATGTGTGTTGTCACTTCTGATAGATGCAGAGGGTCTCGTCTTTATTGTCTATCAGCTCAAGTGTCAGTTAGTGCTTATCCTCCCTGCAGGTGATAGCACGTGTTTCCTGCATTTGTAAAGCCTGTTACTTTTCTGCCTTTTTGTACATCTGACCCATTGACTGACCTTTTGCTTTGTGCTTGGTTTTCCCTGTCTGCTGCCTGTCTTGACCTTTGGCTTTGTAACTGGACCTTCCTCAGTAACTGCCTATTCTGACCTTTGGCTTGTCTCTGGTTATCCCTGCTCGCTGCCTGTCTCAACCATTTGTATTCTATCTGGTTATTTTGTCGTGTACCGTCAGGTGGTCTACTGCAGTCCACCAGTTATTTCCAGTTTCTATACCCCTTTTCTACCTGGCACTTAAACATAAATTTCTATTACTCTAAGCTCAAGTCCTGGGGGAAACCGAGTAGCTTGGAGAATTTCGCTCTATGTGAAAGTCAGCTTGCTATAGGTCAATGTTTCCCAACTCCAGTCCTCAGGGACCCCTAACAGTGCAGATTTTCCAGGTCACAAGTGAAATAATTAATACCACCTGTTGATCTTTCAAAATGTGTCGTTTAGTAATGAATACACCTGTGCTCCAGCAAAGAGATATGGAAAACATGCACTGTTAGGGGTCCCTGACCTGAGCACTGGAGTTGGGTAACTCTACTATAGGTGAACACACTTTGTTCTAGGAATATATCTGGTGTAAAGCAGGAGTCATTACATTTGGGAAATGGAGTTCCCATGGAGACTGGACCACCAAGTTCTGCTCAAGTTCTGGCAAATGGTACAAGAACTTTCAGTTAGATTGTCTGTCCAGGAAGAGGCCTCTAGAGCATCATAGGCTACCAGGTGTCCTGTGGTGAAGCCCAAATTGAACCTCCCAAACCACTTCTTTGGAGAACGAAAGTTATTACGAAATTTTAAAGAGAGCTGCAAATTATATTTCAAGCTGAGACCACACCTTTCTGGTACAGAACAACAAAAATTAGGAATCATCAATTAGTTACAACAAGGTGATCCACAAAATTGTTTTTTGGTCTCAGTCCTAATAGACCAGCTATCCTAACATTGATGTATTCTTTGACATTCTCAGTCTGATGTATGATGGCCCTGACAGGGTAGCTTCAGCCGAAACTCCTATGCCGTCACTCACATAAGGTCCATAGACGACAAAGGAATATTGTGCAGAATTCAGTTGCTGGTTCACTGACACGATCCAGCACTACACAGTCAATTCTGCTTCGGTCATGCCAAGCCCATGAAGGATTTGTTGGTTCAATATCCTGTTCATGACACTCTGGAAAAATGTATGCAATTAGCTATCAAAATTTACAGACACATTAAGAAAAGGAAAATGGAGAAGGATCTATTTTTCATTATTGTGTCTCCAACATCCTCCACTATTATGGCTGGTACCATAAAGCCTATGCAACTTGAGGTCCATAGGCTTCCTCCGCAGGAAAATTCTAGGAGACCCGCTATGGGTCTCTGTTTATATTTCAGAGGCAAAGGCCATTTGGCTCCCTCTTGTCCCAATAAGCCAGGAAAATATGAAGCCTAGATGATATGGGAGAGGTCCATCTAGGCTTACAATTAGTATATTTCAAAAATTCTCCCTTAATACCAGCTCATATATCCTTTGGTAACAATGCTTCTGATGTCTCTGCTTTCATGGATAGTAGAGTAGCTGGAAACTTCCCGGATATTGATCTAGCAGAAGCCTTAAAAATTCCTTTTATTGATATGAATCCTGTCATCACTGTATGTGGTCTTGGTGATATCCTCCTTTTTGGGAGGGAGAATTTTAAGCAATACTCCACCAGTACATTTCTCCATTTGGAGCCTGCACTCAGAACCCTTGTCCCCTTTTTTGATTCATCGTCCCACGATTCCTCTTATTCTTGATCATCCATTTTTATACCACCATCATCCTCTTATGGATTGAACTTGTCTCTCTTTACGATGCTTCATCTCGTTCCACAAGTTCTTTTGAATGCCTTTCCTGACATCTTTTCTAAAAGAGCAGCTGATATTGTACCCCCGCACAGAAACCACGACTGTGCTATTGAATTAGTTCCCGGAGCCAAGTTGCCAAAAGGGAGACTTTATACCTTATCTATTCCTGAAAAAATAAAGCAATAAAAGAGTATATCTAACAAAATCTTCTTAAAGGGATTATAAAACACATACCCATTACCACATATCTCGGTTTTGTTTGGCCAGCATAACGGAGCTACTAACTTCTCCAAGATAAATCTTAGTGGGGCTTATAATCTAATTTGCATAAAGGATGGAGTGGAAAATTGCATTTAATAGACAATCCGGACACTATGAACACTTTGTCATGCCCTTTGGTCTATGCAATGCTCCTACAGTCTATCAAGATCTAATCAATGATGTACTTCTTTATGACTTACTAGGCAAAAATTTGGTTGTCTATCTTGACATTATCCTTGCTTGTTTCTCCTATTTAGAACAACATTGGGTCCATGTTATAAAGGTTATTCAGAAGCTTCGAAAGCACCAGCTATTTGCACCCATCACTGCCTTGACTAAAAAGGGTGCTTACACAGCTGTCTTGAACCCCCAAGCCATGGAAGCATTCACTATCCCGATAAGTGCATTCACTTCTGCACCAATGTTCTGCCATCCCAATCCTGAATTACCCTTTATTATTGAAGAGCATATCTCTGATGATAGTGCTGGGGCTTTCCTTTATTAAGTAGACCCATTGCATAAAAGGTTACAGCCCTGTGCCTATCTTTCCCCCAAGTTTACGATTCCTAAGTCCAATTATGACATCGGTAACTGGGAACTCCTTGCCATTAAATGGTCCTTGGAGGAATGGAAGCATAGGTTAGAAACCACACTATTACTGTCTTTACGGACCACAAAAGCCTATCATATATTGAGTCAGCTAAGACTACAGTCTAGGTAGGCTAGTTGGGCTTCTTATTTTACCTGATTCAACTTTGTTAACACCTATAGACCTGGTTCTAAGAACATCCAGGCTGACGCTTTATCCAGGAGCTTCTTTCCTAGGCACAAGCAAATTCTTGAGAATCTACCCATAAATCCTGCTTCACCAATCTTAGCTAGTCTGACACAGGATCTCTCTACTCAGTTATTGCAAGTTCAGGAATAAGTCCCTCATGAAACTCCTGCACATTTATTATTAGTATCTGAACATCTTAGAAAAGCCATCCTGTCTACACTTCATTCTAGAAAAAAATTTGGTCCCCCTAGCAAATTTAAAACACATAAACTATTGCACCACTCAGTGTGGTGGCCTTCAGTTAAACATTAAATAGTTTGTCCTGTCTTGTGGTATATGTGCAGAAATAAGAGTCTTAGAAATGTTCCATTTGGCCAACTAATGACTCTGACCAGTGGCGGATCCAGGGGGGGGGCGATCCCCCTACCAGGGGCTTGCTGCCGACAGCTGCACACTGTGCAGGTCCGTTCAGCAGTGACAGTGTGCTGCCCGGCTGCTCTGATTGTGTTTTAAACACAATCAGAGCAGCGGGACAGCACACTTTCACTGCTGAACGGACCTGCACATACTGTGCAGCCGCCGGCAGCCTTAGAACACAGAAAGGGGGCGGGGCCTAAATCGCCCCCCCTAAAATCGCCCCGGGTAGGGCAAATGTCTGGGTCTGCCCCTGACTCTGACTATGCCCAGCAAACTTTGGACTCATATCTCCATGGATTTAGTTGTCGAATTGCCCACTTCAGCTGGTCATTATATTATTTGGGTTATTGTTAATCGATTTAGCAAATGGCTCATTTTGTCCCTCTGACCAAGTTACCCACTGCTAAATCCTTGGCCTCTCTTTTTATCCAGCATGTCTTCACACCTCATGGATTGCCTTCTGATATAGTTTCTGACAGGGGATCAGAAACTATACCAGCTTTTTTCCATGTTTTTGTCCACTGAGGTCTGTGACAAGGAGTCTCTGCAACTATTAATTATCATATTTTCAGATATAGTCAGTTATTGCCCTCTCAATACTAGATATTAATGATTGTTCTATGATAACAGTATTGGAATTTACTCATTGAAGCTTTAGAAACTGCACTAACAGTTCAAAAAATAAAAGAGATGAGTCAGTAAGCCCCCATCCCCTCCCCCCTAAGGAGAATTGTGTACAGAAGCTGCTTTGCTAGTGTCCTTATTTGGACTCCTAAAGGACCTAAATCTTATTCCAGCTGCTAGGGAAAACTGTTTACAACACAAGAGTTATTCTCTCAGTGACTTATTATAACCTCAAGTAACTTCTTAGAGAGACAGAGAGACACATATGGGAAAAAGCAAACCCAGTGGAGTGTGAAATAAACTGTTAACCAGAGATATTCTCCACTTTTGAGCTAAAACAAATTGCTACATACTTGCAGGAGGTATCTTCCTACTAAGAAATGATACAGTGAATTTCCAAAAAAAGAATGTGCCCTTCTTATTAAACTGCATTGTTAGTTTGTATTACAAGAAACACTTGCAGCTCTGCAAGGTAGATAGTACAGTAATAATAAGGTGGATGAGGCCAAACTGTGTCATGAGCCCCGAGGCACCATTCCACCCATACTATATTCTGACACTTGCCAACAGCAAGCTGGATACAATGGACCAGTCTGACACTGCCTGTGCTGTGCTTATCAGCTTTAACTATATTATACAAGTATCTAGCACAGTAGTGCACAATCTGATAAGCTTCAGGGGCTCTCTAACCTCCAAAGAGACGCACATTACCCTTAGCCTCAGTAATAAGTTAAAACAAAACATTTAATAAAAGAAAGATATGTCTATATGTAATAACATATCAACAGGCATTTTAAACAAGTGTTACAAGCTATACCAAACAAGTATCATATTCCACTAGCTATACACAAAACAGTATGTCAGTATTCACTTTTTATCAACGTACAGGCAAAATCCTATATTAATACATAAAAGCTAAGTTTTAATGCAATAGGAATCATTCATACTTCCATTGTTGTTCTATGATTTCTGGGGTGTACACTGTTTTGATTGCAATGTGCAATTATTATACAGACCACTAGGGGAGGGCTGACAAAGTTTAGCTCAGGGCAAGACTCGACTTAGCAGCCTATTTTAAAGGGTAAAAATGCAGGTGGCCCAGTGACCCAGCTCAAGATAGCCCACTAAGGGACTGGCCCGGGAAGCAGATGCCCCCCAGCCCAGCCTGCCCCTGCAGACCACATTTTGTTGCTCAAACGCCATTCAACCAATTGTAGCCCCTAAACAACCTTTTTTTTAGCGTGGACAACCCTTTTAATTTAATTTAATTTATTGTATTTTGCATGATTAAAATGAAACTAAAAATGTAATACATTTTGTTTATATTGAAAACAGCAAATAAACAGTAAAGTTAGGTCCATATATATTTGGACACTGACAATATTTTTGTTACTTAAGCTGTTTACCAAAACACGTTCAAGTTACAGTTATATAATGAAGATAGGCTTAAAGTGCAGACTATCAGCTTTAATTTGAGGGTATTCCTCCCAATTGGAGGAAGGTTTTACAATTTATAGATGTTTAATATGTAGCCCCCTTTTTTTCAAGGGACCAAAAGTAACTGGACAATTCACTAAAAAGTTGTTTCATTGACAGGTGGGAGCTATTCAATCATTATTTCTTTATTAATTAAGCAGTCAAAATGTCTGATAGCTTTTGCTGTGAACCAACTACATGCGGTCAGAGGAGCTCTCAATGCAAGTGAAAAAGACCATCATAGGCTGCAAAAACTAAAAAAACATCAGAGAGATAGCGTGAACCTTAGGAGTGTCCAAATCAACAGGTTGCTACGTTCTGAGAAAAAAAGAACGCTCTGGGGAGCTCTGTAACACTAATAGACCTGGATGTCCATGAAAGAACACAGTGGTGGATGATCATGGGATCCTTTCCATGGTAAAGAGAAAACCCCTTCACAACATCCAGCCAAGTGAAAAACACGCTCCAGGAGGTAGGCATATCATTATCCCATCTACCATAAAGAGAAGACTCTACAAGAGCCAATACAGAGGGTTCACCACAAGGTGCAAACCATCTAAAAGCCTCAAGAATAGGAAGGCCAGATTAGACTTTGTAAAAAAAAATCTAAAAAGCCAGCTCAGTTCTGGAACAGCATTCTTTGGACAGATTAAACTAAGATCAACCTGTACTTGTACCAGAATGATGGGAAGTAAAATGAATGAAGAAGGCTTGGAATGGCTCATGTTCAGAGGCATACCACATTATCTATAAATCACGGTGGATGTAGTGTCATGGCATGGACATGTATAGCTTCCAAAGTCACTGGGTCACTAGTGTTTAATGATGGTGTGACAGAAGACAGATGCAGCCGGATGAATTTTGAAGTGTATAGTGAAATGCTGTCTATTCAGATTCAGGCAAGTGTACCAAAGTTGATTGGACGACGTTTCACAGAACAGATGGACAATGACCCAAAACATACTGCGAAAGCAACCCAGGAAGTTTTTAAGGCCAAGAAGTGGAATATTCTGCAGTGGTTGAGTCAATCACCTGGTCTCAACACGATTGAGCATACATTTCACTTGCTGAAGACAAAACTAAAGGCAGAAAGAACCACGAACTGAAGAAAGCTGAAGTACAGGCCTGGCAAAGCATAACAAAGGAGAAAACTCCGCCCTTTGTGATGTCCATGGGTTCCAGACATCAAGCAGCCATTCACTGCGAAGGATTTTTGTAAAGTATTAAAAAAGAACATATTACTTATGATTATGTTGATTTGTCCAATTACATTTGAGCCACTGAAAACAGGGGACTGTGAATAAAAATGGTTGCAATTCTTAAATGTTTCATACAATATTTTTGTTTAACCCCTTGATTTAAAACTGAAAGTCTGCACTTCAATTGCAACTCCATTGTTTAATTTCAAATCCATTGTGGTGGCGTACAGAGCAAAAAATCTGAAAATTGAGTCACTGTCCAAATATTTGCAGACCTAGCTGTATGAGTAACAGTTCAAAAAAAATAAAGAGTTAATCCCTACAGATATACTGTATCAGTTCTATTTCCTGATGATCTCTAGAATTGAAAGCTTTGCTGGAATGTTATTACAGAGAAAATATAAGCCATCTATTCATGGAAATAAGGCTTCACTGACCCTAGTCTAGGCAATGTGGAATCCTGGAAGTGTAGCAACAATGGGATCTCCGAACATACTTAGAGAATAGAGTTTCCCCGTGATGTATTGTATACCAGCTCTCTGGCAGGTAAGGAGTCAATCTAAAAAAAAAATCATAAGAAAAATAGAAATGCCCCAATAATCAAATATACAATACAACACAATAAGATTATCAGTGAGAGATTAATTTTAGTATGAACGGTTAATCTGCAAAATACCAAATTTTCTCTTTGAATGACATTGCTTTGCTGACGAAGGAGATTGAGCAGATTAAGTTAACAGAGCATAATATATGGATTAGACATGAAACAGTGAGTTTCTCTCATGATTTGAAAAATGAAACAATAAAAGATGAAAATTTATAACAATTCCGACACCTAATTTTCTTCTAAACATGTTTAGAAAATGTGTCAGCAGTAGGCAGATTGATTACATTTAGAACACACTCATTAGAGAAGAAATTAGCTATATTAATTTAAAGGCAACCAAAGAAATGCAAGCAGGTTATGCTTGTATGTTGTCAGTTATGAAATATTGTTTAATGGAAATTAAATACAGATTGGGTATGGTAGATGGTAGACAGATGAGTAAACTGCTGTATGCCCGGTGGATTTATCTATGTCAAAACGGAGCAGCACAAAACTGTCTCTTCAATACAAGGTACACACAGGATTGAAGGCAGAGCTGTAATACATACTAAGCAGCACATGGTGCACTCAACCGAGCCTGCCCCTAAGTTAGCATGTTAAGTGATCTCTACTTCTCAATAGCGGACATGATATGCCTGAGCAGAAGATGTACATTGCCACTGTAATGACCATATATAGTTTGAACATATAACTCTGAGGGGTAAATGTATCAAGCTGAGAGTTTTCCGGCGGGTTTGAAAAATCAATCAGATTCTAGCTATTATTTATTTAGTACATTCTACAAAATGATAGCTAGAATCTGATTGGTTGCTAAAGGCAACATCTCCACTTTTCAAAACTCTCAGCTTGATACATTTACCCCTGAGACATAGTCAAGGTAGATCAAAGATAAGGATAGGCAACTAAGGAGCAAATAAATGTCAGGGTCACTGGAAGATAAACATAGTCCAAATGGTAAGCACATGGATATGTACAATGGAAAATGGAGGGCTTCCAGACTTGGGGACCCCACCATTAAGTTAGTTGGGGGCAAGGGAGATTGTTTTATTAAAATAAATTAATGGAGTTCTTGTTTAACATACAGGGAGAGCAGAGAGAAGTTAATGGAAGGCAGCTATATCTGGTGCCACTAGTGTACAGGTAAGGGTCAGAGGAAGTCAAAAAGTGCCACTGTCTACTACATTCCTCATAATCAAACCCATAACTAGTAATTATAGAGCAGTAACTGTGCGATGTGTATTAAGGATTTTGCTATATTTGACAGGGACTGTACTTGTATTGTCAAGGACCATTCAATGTATGGCAGGGAGCCTGGAATATGGAGAAGTGGCATTATAATGTGTGGCAGTACCTGTGCAATGTGTAAAAGTAGCTGCACTAGGATTGTCAGGAACCAGGCAATGTATGGCAGGGAGTGTGCAATATGGGACAGTGACATTGTAATATGTGGAAATAGCTGTCTATTGTGTGTAAGTAGCTGCACTATGATTGTCAGTGACCAGGTGATATATGGCAGGGAGTGTGCAATATGGGACAGTGAAACTGTAATATGTGGAAGTAGCTGTGTATTGTGTGTAAGTAGCTGCTCTATGATTGTCAGTGGCCAGGTGATATATGGCAGGGAGTGTGCAATATGGGACAGTGACATTGTAATATGTGGAAATAGCTGTCTATTGTGTGTAAGTAGCTGCACTATGATTGTCAGTGACCAGGTTAAATATGGCAGGGAGTGTGCAATATGGGACAGTGACACTGTAATATGTGAAAGTAGCTGTGTATTGTGTGTAAGTAGCTGCTCTATGATTGTTAGGGACCAGGTGATATATGGCAGGGAGTGTGCAATATGGGACAGTGACATTGTAATATGTGGAAGTAGCTGTGTATTGTGTGGAAGTAGCTGCACTATGATTGTCAGGGACCAGGTCTTATATGGCAAGGTGTGTGGAAAATGGAGCATGGGCTGAAGAATGTGTAGAAGTAGCTGCACTATGATTGTCAGAGACCAGACAATATATGACACGGTGTGAGGAATATGGAGCATCAGCTGAGGGATGTGTAGAAGGAGCTGTACTATGATCATAACCCTGTAGATCTGATGGCCTTCTGTTTTAAAACTACTGATATAATTAATGAAGAGGCACCTAACTTTTTTTGTAGGGTTATATTTTCTTCGGAGTAGCACAAAACTAATATCCGAAGCCTGAAAGCATTTAGTGCATGCCATTGTGTCCATCTACCATTATATTTAGGATAATGTACCTGCTAGTGTAAAATCTATAGATATTAGAGATATAGAAGAGTTCCGTGCTGTAATAAAGGATGATGCTACAAGCACTTTGACAGGCACGGAAGTCAGAGGTGGCTTCTAATATCCCAATATCAAAGGTCGAAGCGGGCTGGTAAACATTTGTATGCCATACCGCCACTACTCCTACTGTAAAACTATCCTTGTAAAACTATCAAATTCTATTCTCTTACATTTTCCACACCGCCACTTCTAAATTTCTATACAGCCACTTCTAAATTTCTATACAGCCACATCTAAAATTCCAATTCGAGCACTGCCCTATACTGTAACATAGGGGGCATGTTATTCAGTTTAACACAGTATTCCCTGTCTGTATCTTTGTTACTTTTTAACATCATTAGCCAGCAAAGATAAAGACAAAGATTTCTTTTAGAGTTGTTTCTATAAGTTTTCACACTACTCAGGAATTTTATATAAACTAAGGCACCTAGAGTACAGGGAGAATCTTTTACCAATGTCAAGCACTGTGACATCCCTAGCCTGAAGAAATGGTAGAATCTTATCTAGGTCTATCTGACTCACTTTTTGTATTTTCTTCTTTAATAAACATATCAATAATCATAAAAGGGGTCATTTAGAGTTGGACGCATTTGTATCCAAGAGGCAGGCATAAAATGTGTGATAGAAAATAAGTGCATTTATGTATGTATATTGAATTGCAGATATCTTAAGATATATTCAAGTCAAAATAAACATGTAAATGTGTTTACATGAAGATATGATTAAAGCAAAAAGAATACATTAGGAGCGCTGAATGTGTACTATTACGCACATCCGTTTCTTTGCATATTATTACTGTCTTATTTTATAGATGGTGGCATTTTCATGGAGTGATTCAAATTGTTATGTTTTATTTTAGATCCCTTTGTTGCAGCATTGCGTTTTCCATAATAAGTGGGTACACATTCAGGGCTCTTTACATATTCTATTTGCTAGTTTTCCTATGTTTAAGGCCCATCTCTTTAGGCGTAGCATTTAATGCAACTATTTTTTGTGTTGTACTAGCAGTGTTTTTATCACTTTTTGTTTTTGATTACATCTTTTCCAGCAGATAAGTTAATTTTGAGGTGATTTTAAGTTTCATAGAATCTTACAGATGAAGTTCCATATTCATATCAAAGTCAGCGAATAATTTAAGAAAACTTGAAAATCAGGTCAACCACAGTGCATGAAATGCAAAGAAACCAATCAGCAAGCATCAACATATGTCACATATCTATAGCGTTATAAAAAGTACTTGAATTGTTCCTGGATTGAACTATGGAGATGTCTGTGGATGTTCTCTGTGATTAATAGTAGCCCGGACTACTCTATGTGTGTGCACACTGCATATGTTACATAGCTGTGTAAACAGTACCGTAGTATTCTCTGCTTGGTTATATTTTCCGTTTTTGGTTTCACATTTTTGAGAGTTATATAGTGGAAAAAGCAGGGTCCCCAAAAGTATCGCGTGGCAGAGTAATGATGTAAGGCTCCTGTAAATGTAATACACAAATGCTCCTTTATAGGAAAAGATGTTCATACATCAAAGTTGATATTTGCAATCTCATGGCATGGCAATTTGAGGCAAATGTGGCACCAACACACTCTAAATACACAAGGCCTGATTCACTAAGGCACGTAAATGCCGATACGTGCCATATTTTGCATTAAAACGCACTGCACATTTTCAGAAACAAACAATATGCCAGAGAATGCAGCAACATCCAATTCATCTTCAAGCACAAAGGGCCCTTTCTACAGCCTGCGATTTTAGGGACAAAATGGGGAGGGTTATGAGCGTATGCACGTAATCAAGTTACAGTAAGGGTGTGCCAAACTTGAGGGCACGTAGCAGCGTTCGATTCAAGCTTTGGGCATCGCAAAGGTACGTGTTTTTCTGTTGTATCACTTGCAGCAGCTACAGGTATGCTGTAAGTGCAGATTACTAGTGATGATGGCTGCATGTGCATGCTAGAATATGTGTTTGCAACAATCATAAATACATTTTATGGGGGGGATTGAAAAAAAAAATTTTTTTATTTTTAAATGTTTTTTTTATTAATGACTATAACATTAACACGTGACATTAATTGAATAGTTTTTATTTTTGATGTGCCTTCTTTTGTTACTTTTTATCCACATATGTATTGGACGTATCCTGCAGCGTCTTGTCTGTTAGAGCAAAATAGATCTAGACCTGTTTCTACAGATCCGCTCCTTGTTGAACGCAGACATGCATATGCCCGATAAATGTCCGTTTTTTAAAAAAACACACTATACGTTCATTTTGCATTCCTTGAAGAAGCAGGTTCACAATCGCTAACACCCGACGTTTATTGCAATATTTAATCACTTAACACAGAATCTCAGGTTTGCATTTGGTTAGAGATTCAGTCGCATTACTGCAACTGACCAGCATTCAGCAATCTACTTCATTATTTAATCATATTTGTCCAGTGACTCTTGCCAGAAATAAAGAAAATGCATAAGCGCTGCCCTCTTGACAAATAAAATCATGACTGTGTCAAGTAAAAATGGCACAAAAGTCCAAAAATAAGTTATGGCATGACAAAAACAACAAAACAATGGCATCTGGCCCTATATTTTTTAACATTTGTAAATTATCCTTATTGAATCCATAATTAGTTAATGTTCTCTTGTTTAGGTCTTCAAATATGTTGATAAATATGTATATATATATATATATATATATATATATATATATATATATATATATATAGCATAGCTCTGCATCTCAAATGCAAGATTGCTTCTTGTGGGCAGTATCTGAGACCTATTTACCGATCTGTATATATATAAATTTTGCCATATAAGTGAGCCCTCACAGTTCTCCAGGCCAGCCAGCATTGTCGATGCTGAACAATACAGCACCGGCGCGGGCGCTTCTCTGACAGCGCCACGGCTGCTGAACTGTACTGCAACCGCGGCGCTGTCAAAGAGGTGTCCGCGGCAGTGCTGTGTAGGGGCAATGTTTATGCATGCTGTTTCTGCCCGTTCATTCGCGGAGGGGAGGGGTTTCTGGAGAACCAGAAACCCCCCTTGCGTGCGCCCCTGGTATGTACTGATTATTAATGTTTTTCAAAGAAGATACAATGATTTTTTTTTTTTTATGAGGATCATGATTCTTGCAATGATTTCTAATCTGTCTCTTTAGACAATGACATATGTATCATTCAACATGTCAGCAAAACAACTGGTTTCACATTGGTAAATTTTATTCCAAGAAGACTGACTTCTGGTTTAATAATAGTGAAGGTTGTCACTGCCTTACATCACTACAGCATTTTTTATTTTTAATGCTTTTGCACAAAGGCTAACGTTACCTGGAGTTTTTCTAACTCGCTCCCTCCCTCAATTAGAATTGTTTGGGTTTCATGCTAGGGGCTTCCTCAGCGTGGGAAAACTATTACTTGCCAGTGATTCAATGCACAATGACAATGTGCTGTGTCAGTGTCTAACACAGGCGCTGATTGGACAGATTATGGTATTAGCACAAGATACATTACGAGCCTAGATTTTATCTAACTTTGAACAATTATTTTTAAATTATTTATTTGCATATACTTATACAATATTCTTGGGATAAATTAATATAACATTGTCATTAAAATGGTTTTATGCAGTGGGTGAAGTGAGCTTGTATAGGTTTGTATGCCATACCGCCACTTCTCTTACTGCCTTCATTGTAACACTATGACATTCCATTCACTTACATTTTCCATACCCCCAAAAATGTCCACTTAGACCACTGGTTATATGGTAGACTCTTCTGTACAGATTGTATACTTTAAATTGCTAGGTTTAAATACTACATAAGAATTACGGCTGAACAGTAAAATTGCTGTACAAACTTAAAAAGGAAAAAAGAGATTTTGTTATTGAATTTATAAATGAATAGTTCACATGGGACACACTAAAGCTAACGCTGATGCCAACAAAACGTTAAAAGTTCAGATCAATATTGTGATGCTGTACAATGCTCCAGTGGCAGCAAATGTATTAACCTATTTATGGTAGAAGGAGCCCCAAAGATGTTAAAAGAGATATTTATTTTTATTAGGTACAATAGAGTGGTAATTTAAGCCACAAAGGCAAGGTATTGATTTAACTTTCACTGAAGCTGTTTAGCTTCAATCAGTCGTTTTGGACACAATAAAACTATTGGATTTTTTTGTGAGATGGTTATTGGGCAATCAGGAAAACACCCATATATGAGTCTGGTTATGTAAAAAAAAAGTGTTAATGATATATTTTCTCAAATAAGTAGTAAACCATTCTGCAAACCATAGATAGATGCTGCTTCTCCCATTTGGTCCTCAAACAGGAATACGCAGCACATTTTTGAGGTTGGGAGTTGTTCTTACTTCTAACTCTTAATCGGTCTCTATGAATTTAGTAGGAAATAGTGATATCCCTTCATGACCTATATTCACTGGTTATTAGTGGCTTTTTGGACTCCATTCTCATGTATATTGCCGCAACCACAGAATTGCTGCATGTGCTATGGGGAATGAGACAGTTGGTAATTGGAAACTGATTTTGAAAGGTTGTTATTATCTATAAAGTGCAAAAATAAGGCACATTATTACCAACACCAATTACCAATACATTTCATTTAAATAAGCTTAAATTAATTTACTATTTATTTATTTCTTTGACCGACCACCTCTGGAGTAGAGGAATGAACTTGTAACATTTCCACATGAACCATAATGAATCTATTTATTAGAGCTCACCCTACTTCCACCAATATTACTCATATTAGTGCAGCCTCATAACCAGTCTCCACTCTGGGCCACACTCACTCCTGTTGTTTCAGCTGTGCCCTATTCCAATTAGAATATAAGCTCCATCACAAGCAGAGACCTCCGTACTTTCTGTTTCCATGTCTGCATTTATTTTGTCTACCTTGTATGTATCTGTTTTATGTGTCACTGTGGCACCATACAAATCAATGATGATAATAATAATAATAATAATAATAATAATAATAATAATATTATTATTATTATTAATGAACCGCATTGTTGTCTGTCAGCTAGTCAGATTTACTCAGGTTAGTTTCTATTCTAATTTATCAATTCCTTAATATTACGGAAAGTGATCATGCATTTCAAACATACTACTGGGAGTTTTGTTAATTTTCAAAAGCCAAGTGGATTAACAAAATATGGACTGTGGAACACTTAATGACTTTAGAGTAGGGTACATCAAAGGAGGTCCTTGGGACTGATGGTCCTATGCCAGTGCCTGACCTCAGACAGGGACGCTATCTGCCCATATGTCCCACAATCAGACAACAATAACTCATTAAATAATATACATGACACAAAACAGTGGAGAGATATATGTATACATATACAGTGCCCAGTCAACAGGCCAGCTAATGTCCCATCCTGGCGGCCCTAAAACCAGGTATTAAAGTAATTTTATCGTTTTCAAATAAGCATTGCATAGGCGATTGTATTGTGTTTCTAACGCACAAAGTGATTTATTTTAGCAGATGCAGAGTTTAACATTTCAATACATTATTATTATATAATACATTACAGTACAGTACAGCCAATACCAAAAGATACATACATACCGCTGCGCTACCACGGGCCCCAGTGAACAGTATATCTGTTTAGAATACTGTGGTCAGAGTAGACTGAGGCTAGTGGGGGTGCAGCTATGATTATATATACAGTCAGTGTTACAGAGTGAACAATAGAGATGACGTGGCTTGCTTCTATAGGTCCAGACATCAGATGCGTCCAGGGTAAACAGGTCATAGGCTGGTTCAATCTAAGGAATCCAAAGGTGGGGGTCATCTCTCCAGGGGATGAGCTCTGTTCTTCCCGCCTGACTCTCCAGTTACAATTAGTCTATTAGCATTTTATGGTCAGTATCATATTAAAGGTTTATTCCCTAACATCAATAACTAGAGTATGCAATGTGCGATCTCTTCGCCGAATGCACGGGACAGCTGCTGATGTAAAGGGGATTAATATGATATCAGACATGACACATTTCCTTTAACCTGAACCTTAAATAACACTGAGGTGTACATATAATCATAGCATATAAACTAATATTAAACTAAATACTATCTGCTCATAAATTACTGTGTAACAGAACCAATATGAATATGAATTACATAAATAACTAAATGTTGTAATGCGAGTGTGTACGTGCGTATTTTACCCTGCGATCGCCGTATGCCACGTGTAGCATGGCATACTGAGTGCAATCGACCAATAACACAATATTAACCAATATACTTTCATTCATCCAATTCTACGACTTCGACACAGGGTATAATAACCAAAGACCATGGGCCAAGAATCCCTCCAGGACCATTGTCCTAGCCAATTCCTAGAGTTCTCCCAAATATAACAACTTTTATAACATGACTTTAACCGTGGACACCCAAAAACCAATAAGCCCCCTCTCCTTAACCCCAACAGAAAAAGACTAAAAGAACAAAAGTCTCTGAGGTCAGTATTGCCATGTAGTCTTTCCTCTTTATTTTCACTTTTTGTATGCATTAGCATATGATTCCATTCTGTTTCTTTCTTTTTCTTTTAAATTTTTCTTCTTTTATTTTTAACAGATCCGTCCATAATACATACTATTTTTTTATTTTATTTTTTAAAAAGCAAATGTAACAATATCACAACAATTCTTCCCCAATTACCTAATCTGTTGCTGTTGGGTGTGGCTGCCACCATTCTTCTGAAAAGAAGGGGAGGTGAGTGTGCCTTCTGCTTTTATATTCAACTGCCCTTGCCGGGAATCAGCTGCTGACCTCCTACGCTTCACCTACTATCTCTTATTCACTTTCACTGCCTAATATCAGTTTATTGCTAAAAGTAAGACCCGTATGTACTTCCAGATTTACGTTTGACCCCTTAACAACAGGCTCTCTCAGCCTGCTACGTTCATGACCCGCCAGTTGATTCCTAGTGGGGGCTTTACGTTCACTGACTAAAAATAAAAAGAAAACTGTTTTCACTACATATTTAGAATTGTATCATATTAACTTGTATTTGTGCAATGTTTCTAAAATGTGTTCTTGTTCCTTACTATTATTATTCTGTATCACATCACTGTAAAATAATACAAATATTTATGCCAGGAAGATCATATTTGTGGCTTATGGTGGTGCTTTCAGCTCACATTGTGCATTGATTCACTTAACCAGCAGTTTATTGTATTGAAATTCTATTCAAATCCATAATTACAAAATTAAAATTTTACATGCACTCATATAGTCATAATAAATGTTCTGAATCGGAATGCTGGCAGCACACGAGTCAGTATGCTCAATGAGCCCAAACCCCAAACAAGCAGATTTGTGTGACTCATCTGAAATTTTAGATGCAATATGGTTTTAATATATATTTTTTCCTTTAAATCAGTTATGCAGAATTCTATTCCTCAACACTATTAGCCATTTCCCCATTTTATAACTAGTATAATTAATAGTAATAATATATAGCAATGAAAGTTATTTCACAGCTACTGACAAAATATAACTGTGATTAGTTGTGCAAATAGAAAAATTGTCATGAAGCCAACCCAATTGGCTTGGAAAAGGGTGTACATCTAACTCACATCAGGCTCTCCCTATCTTGTTTTAATGGACTAAAAAGGAATCACACAGCTCTTTCCCACAGAGGGAGGCAGGAGACCACGTGGTGTAGACTACACTTCCCTGCTCCTCTGATCTCAGATGTACTGCTTGAGCTGAGTGACCTCTCTGTGTTGTCCAGAGAAGGTCACATGATGAAGAAAATGTTATGCGTTATGGAAGTCGGCTGCTTTGGACAAAGAATAAGATTATGTTTAGTCTTCTGCTGTGTTTTATGACCCTCTGAGCTTTACCCTGAATAAGCACTGGAGTCATGGACGAAGCTCAGTGGGCATAAAACAGAGAATAAATGCTGGGACCTAGGGGACATAAAGCAGAATAAAGACAGGTGGGATATAAAGCAAAAAGGAGCTGAGGGCTGTAGGTGAAGGCTGGGAGGGCCATCTGTTGCCCATCACTGCTATAGCAGACGAGGAATGGAATAAAATAATAGTGTATACAGGAACAGAGTAAAATAGTGTAACAATTTCTGTTTCAATTGTGTAATTTTGCAGGGTTAAGAAATTCAGTTTTGATGATTATTTTTTTGTTTAATAAAATAAAATAAGTTTCATAAATGAATAAGACAGGGTAAATATTTCTGCCTCCACAATTAGACAGTATGCAGGACAACTGTGAGTAGCTACAGCTAACTGAGAACCATGAGTGTCATGTTGTCAGACAACACTTTCCATTTACAACTGATCATCCAGTGAATGGTTTAGCTCATACCTAGATGTCATTGTTTCCCTGTGCACTGGCAGAGTCCCACCTGCTATTTCGTTCAGTGAATTTCTTGTAATTGTGGGACTCAATTGTTTGTGGAATAAGATTTCTTAGTACCTGCAGGGGAGAAAACGATGGTTCTGCTGTTTCAGGGGTTATTCTCGCACTGAAGTTATTATAACAACATAATTCTCCTGCAGCGTAAATGCGCTTTGCACAATGACTTTCAATTGATGTCCTTTCACATTTGTACTTTTTTGGAACACTACAGCAGCAGCAAGAAGGGCAAGCCTGAACTGGTCTATGTAGAAAATACCAATGATTTACTGGGGAAAAAGGAAATTAGACTTTGTTGCATGTATCATGAATTCCAATGACTGTGTCTTGGTATATATTTGTAATTGAATTGATGGGATACTTGCCCAATTCTAGATTAGCGCTGGCTGGCCTGTGGTGCGGAGTCTAATGATCCCCATGGTGTTCACCAAGAACCGCCGTAATGTGGGATGGGCTTAGCTGCGGAGGCTCGCAGGTGGGGGTCCACAGGTCGGCCCATAGAGGTAGGGCTGAGGGAGATATTCGAGGTCAAGTAACCGGAGTCTGGTATGCAGGTATAACAGACACTCGTGGTCAGGTAAGCCGGGGTCTGGTACACAGGTAAGACAGCAGATAATCGTGGTCAGGTAAGCCGGGTCCAGTATACAGGTAGGATAGTGGATACTCGTGGTCAGGTAAGCCGGGGTCTGGTACACAGGTAAGACAGCAGATAATCATGGTCAGGTAAGCCGGGTCTGGTACACAGGGATTGGAGAGCAGGGAATGGTCGGCAAAACAGGACTGGTACACAGGAGGACTAGAGAGGCACAGTACACGGGAACAGAGTCAAGAACGCTGAAGTTGCTCTGATGCTGCCCAAGCGTCAGAGCGAGGTTTAAATAGACAGAGGATTTGAATTCCCCGCCCTGTCGCACTATCATGTGACTTCACCCCATACCTGGAAGTGAGAGCCAGGACTGCGGCGCTGGAACGGGGAGAGGTAAATGTAACAATATTGGGCAATTTCAAAACATAAATATGCTGCAGTTGTAAATATAAGTACTGGGTATTTTAAGTGTGATATTGTGAAATGTCCTTAATTTAAAATTCGACTTCCTTCACACATTCCACCTACCCCCTTAATATATATGTTCCCATGTTTTCAAAACTCAGCTTTTAAATGGGATGTAGCAATCTTTGTCACTCATTTTGCCTTCAACAAAATCAGAACTGTATAGCATAATGGAGACATAAGCAGGTGCTACTGATGGTGAAGGTAGAGGGCAAAGGGCTGTCACACCTGCACCTGTCACCATCCTTGTCTCTCCTACTAACTTATCCTCAAGTGCACCCCATCCTCCCCCCAAGTATGACTCATTGTCTTCAACCTTTACAATGGGAATACAAGATGGATTCTTTTACTTATTTTGCTTTTTAAACTATTCTCTAATATTTTAAAATTAATTTTAGTTCATGGCTATGCCTGTCACAATTTTGCAACCCCAAAAAATGTTGCTCACCCTTCCAAAAGCCTCATGTCCTAGGCTGCAGCCCAATCAGTCTATTGGATAATCAGACTGTGATCATTACATAAATACATACTTTTTAATCCAAGTTTTGGGTTGAAATAAACGGCACAACTGAAAATGTTGTTTTTGGTTTTATAAATGGCAGTTAATCCTTTACTGCAAGTTGTGGCCTTGGAGGGAGGAATTTTTCTACACACAGTACACACTGAAGACACTGCATGTATCCAGCGCCTTTAATAGCTGACAACATAGAACAATAGTTTGCAGTCAGCCATTCAGCCAATGTGAAAAATCTCAAGTTTATATTTCTAGGTATGGTAAGTTTTACTACACACAAACATTCCTGCTGATTTTATTGGCAGCTGCTGGACCCTGTGTAACAGTCAGAATCCGTGATCAATGGATGCTGGACTCTAGCTCTTTCAATACAGAGCGCTGTGCATGGGTAGCAATGTACCCCTTCTACTTTGCCCGGAAATATATTTGGTGTCATAACCAGGGTTTAAATAGAGGATGAAGAGGGCATCTAGTTAGATATCCAGAGAAGCCCCATATACTCTGCTCTTATTGTTGTTGTTAAAACATGCATTTATATATAACATGTGTTATACCATTAATTAGTCAGCACAGTATGTAATAAAGTGTACATTTTAGGTATCCTTTAAATGTTACAAGTCGTAGAATAGCTGTTGCAATATAAAGAAATGGTGAAAATGGGACTGTGCATTTTTCCTGTTGTAGCTCATTTTCCCTGTAATATCCACATTAGTTTAAATTGATATTGTTCCTCTTTCTCTATCTGTCAGTCCCTCAAGTTTCTGTTCTTGGCCTTTTACTTTTCTCATCTTACTCCTCCTCTCTTGATCAACTCATCTGCTCCTTCTGTCACCAATATTGCCTCTATGCCGATCTACCTTTCCACTCCGCTTGTCTCCTCTCCCGAACATCTGACAACCTTTCTGTCATCTGCTCAGTTCAACATACCTAAAACTGAGCTAATCATACCTAAAACATACCTAAAACTGAGCTCATCGTCTTTCCCCTCCTCCTTTCTCCCTTAAGTTTGAAGGTGTCACCCTCCCCCCTGTTCATCATTGACTCTGCCCTCAACTTCACTCCCATGTTCAGTCCCTCACCCAATCCTGTCACCTCCACCTTCGCAACATTGACAAAATTTGCCATTTCCTCTTCATGGATGTCGCCAAGACCATCGTCCACTCTTGTCATCTTCCACATTGATTATTCTAACCTACTCATCTCTGTCCTGCCTTTCACAAATCTGTCCCCCCTGCATTCTGTCCAGAACTAATCTTTCTCTCCTGACATTCCTCTTCTACTGTGCCTCTCTGCAAAGCCCTCAATTGGCTCCCCATTTCCACCAGAACACAATTCAAACTGCTTACTCTTAGCTATAAAGTTCTCCTACTTGCCATCTCCATTCTATCAATTACCTTCGCCTCTTCTCCTCTCCTATCACCACCTCATACTCTCTCTTTAAAAACACAATATAAAATTCACTTGGGTAGACTAGAAAATAAAATGTTATTCCTGGTGAAAGTGACTTACAGATAAAATGTGTTTCGTCTTATGGGCTTAAACACATGTAGTTCTATATGTAGGAGGGTGAATTATATTGTCTTGCCTTTGTTTGAAACTCAGAGCAGCTTTGGTTTTTCAGAAAATGAATCAGAGGATTATCATTGCATGCTGAGTGCTGGCATATTTCCATGAAAGTTAGTGCTACATTTTTAGTCAATGACTTTAATCAATGAATTGACAGCTCAGTGAGCAACATTGTAGACTAAATCAGAGTGTACTGTATTTTACTTAATTATCCTGCTTACAATCACTCTTATTCAAAAACATTAGAGTATTACAGTATGGTACAATTTTTTTTACAGTCAAGAAGGTCAAGAAGGTCAGTTTTACTTCTCCTGCCTGAAGGCACAGAACCTTTGTAGACCAAATTTATTGTGTTACCATATGTAGCAGGTACACTAACCATGATTAAACATCAGGTATAAAAGTAGCCCACTGCACAAACTACATTGGCAACTGCCATGCTATCTGGACATTACTTGTGTAAAACTTCAACAAAGTTTTTTAGCTACAAGCAGTGTTCAAAGTGGGCTGGTATATGATGGTAGGCCATACCGCCACTTCTACTTCAAATTCCATATATTTACACTTTTCATACCACCGCTTCTGAATTTCCACTTAGACCCCTGGTACAGTACACAGTGAGCTTTATGTGGTTGGCATGAGGTTGTTATAATGGCATGAGGTTTAACATTGGATTGTTATAGGGACATGGTAATTTATATAGTGGTCATGGTGCTGAATAATATGGTGGTCATTGGCTTGCTATACTGGTATTGGACTGTATATAATGGATATGGTGGGTTTGCATGAATATGATATGCTGGCAAGGAGATATAAATGGTGCGCATAGATATTTTATAGAGTGTTAGGCATGAGGTTATTATCCTGGCATGTGGCTGTATATAATGGTCATGGAAATGTCTATGGTGGCCATTAAACTGTATTTTGGCATAAGGAGACTGGTATGAATCTCTATGAGGTAAGTAACAACACACATTTGGGACTTGTACACAGTCCCAACCTTGTACACATTATTTTTTTTAGAAATTATCAGATTAAAAAGGCTTGCAAAACTAACACCTATTAGCTGTCAAAATGGCAGTCAATTATTATGACAGTGTTCCGAGTTAGGGTAGATAAAATCATTCAGACCTACTTTTCCCAATTGGCATCAGCAGCTAAACTTATTACTATACAGACTCGCTACTGTGTCTGTCATTACCAGCTCCTCCATTCATTCCATCCCCTACCCTGCCTGTTGACACTATTATTAGATTAAGTGGGTGGGAGGGAGATGTTCTCTAGATTCTAGTTCAGCAAAATAGCCATTTACTGACAATATACAGCAGCTGTCCACTCACTAACATGGGACCTGCAACAAAAAAAACTCTGCATAAGTGGGGTCCTTCTATGGGTCAATAGCAGAGCAATTTATTTGTTAATTGAGATCCTGCAGGCTGCCCCATGGACACCGACCCTTATATGCACATACCTTCTGTGCCTATAGATCAATGCGGCCATTACTATATAAGGAACACTTTAAGAGGGCACATGGATGCAGCTACCAATCAGTTGAGGCTTAGATTGTAAAAATGATGTAAAGACTTTATAACACATTTATTTATCACTTTCACATGTTTGAGTGAATGTCTCATTCATTGATTTTTAAAATAAACAGTTTCATTGTTTTATTTTCATTCCACCTTAAACATTTTCTAATTTCCATGAAGAATGAATAAATGAATGAATGAACTACTTGCATAATTTTACTGAATTATCTTTAATGGTTCAAGATTACATGTGAGGGAATCCTAGACTTACTGTAATAATTAGGTAAATCCTTAGGTTCTGCCAAAGGATTTTTCAATTGGATTAGGGTCATGACTTTGATTAGGTCATTACCAAACACAAATCTCCTTATTTTTCTTCTCCGTCTCCTTCTTCTTTAATTTAACAACTTATGTTTTTAATTATCGTTATTTTACTGAACAATCACATTCTGTTTAGCTTCAGCTGATCACTCCATTCTTTTGTGCAATTTACTGGTCTAATTCAGAAACAATTTTTCACAGCTCAGATGAAATTATTTTGTTGTATTAAAGCGTTTTCTTTTCATAAACGTAGTGTTTATTCTGAAAGATATACTCATAGCCTGGTCTGGTTGCAGTTTTTTTCTCCCAGAACGTGTGCCAAATCAATGACTAGTGCCCAAAGTGCTCTACAAAAAGTGCAGTGCTCTAGAAGTCAGCTGGTCTTCATGTTCTTACCAAAAGGAAAAAAGTTTCCGACCCCCAAAATCAAAAGACCCCTTATAGGGCAAGGTTGTTCAGGCCACTTTTCACTGCAAGGCTAGTAGAGGTCCCATTATCCCTGGCAGGTTTCCCTTAGATTCAAATACATCAGCTCTCCCCTTGGAAGGAGCCAAAGCATCACACCTCCTTTGGACAAGGATTCTGTCCAACTAAAAATGATCCTCTATATCTGTAAATCTTGAAAGTTACCCTCAGATCTACAGGAATATTTTCATTGAGATACATTATTTTAAGCTTTGCCACTCATCCATTTTTTCTCCTGTCTGTTGAGCCACTATATACCACCTAATGAAACAAAATAACTATTATGGCTTTCCATAAAGCTTGTTCTGAAATCAGGAGAGTTTTGTACTTTATTGCACATTATTATTATTATTTTATTTATAGGGCACCACACAATTTCCGCAGCGCAGTACAGAATACAGACAGTGGACCATATAGGAAAAAGAGTACAGAACAATAAATAAATAATACTTGTACTCCAAAAGCTCCAAACATAGCTAGTAAAATACAGTTGAAGCAGAAGAGTAGGTAGAGAGACAGGAGGGAAGAGGGCCCTGCTCATAAGAGCTTACACCTAAAGGGAGGGCAAACAGACAGGAGGCACAAAGGGAGTCAGAGGAGGGGATCAAGTGCAAAAGGAATGAGAAGCGGGACAGGGAAAGAGAGAGGTGAGGAGACCAAGCATGAATAGAAGGTTAGGTGGATGGCTGGTTGGCTTTGAGGAATATATAAGTTTTGAATGCCTGTTTGAAGATGCACAAATTAAGAAATAGTTGGATGAAGTGTGAGAGGTTGTTCCATTGGAGGGGGGCAACCCGGGAGAAATCTTGGATTCTGAAGTTGGATGAGGTGATCGGGGTGGAGGAGATGGTCATTGGCCAATTGCAGGAAACTGGAGAGAGTGTAAATGGAGAGAAGGTTGGAGATGTATGTGACAGTGGAGTGGAATTGGCCTTGTAGGAGAGGGTGAGGATTTTAAAAAGGATTCTATAGGGGAAGGGGAGTCAGTGTAAGGCAAGACAGAAGAAGAGTGGTGTGAAACGAAGATAGGTCTCTCAGCCCCGTTAAGTATAGAATGATGGGAAGCAAGATGGGAGAAGAGGAGGCTACAATAATCAAGATAGGAAATTATGAGTGCATGGATAATTGTTTTGGTGGCATCCTGAGGTAGGAAGGCTGTTCAGTTTTTTTATTTTTAGAATCAACACGGGTGATGTTGCGGAGTTAGAAGCGACAGGATTAGACGACCAATTGAATGTGGGGGGCAAAAGAGAGGGAGGAGACAAGGGTGATGCCAAGGCAGTGGAGGTGGGGAACAGAAGGCATGGTAGTGTTGTTGACAGTGATAGAGAGATCAAGTTGGGATTAATATCTAGAAGCAGGGAAGACAATGAGCTCCATTTTGGTAACGTTAATTTTAAGAAAACGTGAGGAGATGGCAGAAAGGTAGTCAGACACATATTGATCCAGGGAGATCACAAGCTGTTACTAGTAATTATATACCTTCTTATTTTATTGTATTCTTGATTGTTCTTGGCTACATTATTGCTTGAAGTATTGTAGTAGGCTTTCCTCTATGTTTCCTGCTTATTGATTGCAACCATCTTGCTTATTTAAATCACTATTGTCTTCATTATTTAGACATACTGAAAGGCATTTAGGAAATGTATTGCAAAGAAAAATAGTGTTGCCAAAAGCAGTCAATGTGATTCTAACTGTCATTTGTTTAATGAAGTTTAGAAAATGAAAACAAACATTTAACTTGTACTATGAACAACACTTCCTTTTTTAGATTTTAAACCAGGGCGTAGATGGCTGATAAATTGCCATACTCGGCCATTCCCTCTCAACATACAAGGACATGGATTTTGCATCTGCTCAGATTTGGTGGAGGTCTGGTATTTTTCTATACTTTTATTGTGTCAAAATGGTTCCCATGCACAGTGCACAGTGTATAAATAAATATATAAAACTTGCAAGTGTCCATCCTCAACTCCTCAAACAGTTACGGATTTTGACAGATTGGAATGCTTTTCATGATAAAAGTGAGGCCACAGCATTAGGTTGGTCAATGCAGAGCTGGTACTTCTATTGTGGTGATAGGGTGCAACAAGAGGGTAGATTTATCAAACCTTCTAAAAAAAATAATAGAGGTGTTGCCCACACCAACTAGAAAATGAATATGCTGGGCAACACCTCCACAATTTTAGAAGGTTAGATAATTCTACCCTATGACCTTCTTTCCACAAGCTACCATTCAGGTGCCCCACTTCACTGTGTTGGCTGGGGTAATTAACAAGATTGGATCCATGGAATTAAAGCTTTGCCACCCCAGTGGCCCCAGTATAATGGGCAGGAGTCCCCAACATACCCGCGCATTATGCCAAATAAGTAAAAATAAGAGAGTCATACACAATTTTAAAATAAAGTTTTATTTAAAAAATAACTCTATTAAATTATTTTAAAATATTTAAAAAAATCTTATTATTCTTTTTTTTGGATTTGGCAAAGTACACAAGTAAAATAACCCATAACAAACAAGCTACCTGTACATAGCTGCACACTTACATTACCCCCTATAGAGCAGCGTTAACAGCGTCACCTATCTCACTGACGTCAAGTGCCGCCGGCCTCTTCCCTCATCGTGATTGGCTGAAGTCGCTTCACAGAACAGTCGTCATGGATCCTTGTCAGGAAGCAGCCGTTCAGACTGAAGGTGTTGGGGTAACTTTTGTTGGTACAGTCAGCATCGATACCACCGCCCAGTCTTGCCCCAACCACACAGCTGAATGAATTAACCATTCCAGCTCTATTCATTCAGTGAAATGTGAATTTACAAATACACTGTGAAAGAGCAAAGGAAAAAACAAAACTTGCAGAATATATTGCTGGAATGTTGTGCCATGCAACTCAATTTCTGTGAAATTTTGCAGCAATTTTGATTAGCTCTACCTGTTACTAAGCTCTTTGTCATGGTGTGCCAGAGTTCCTGGTCCTCCAAAGGCAAAGGGTCTAACAAGGGTGCATTACATGTGCCCCACTGACTGCTTCTCTCCAGAGATCAAGTATAGTAATGGAGAGCTCTAAAACAAAAGAAGCACTTGATAAAACAATTGTATGTTGATCATTGCATTAATGAAATAAAATCACACTTTCCACCAAGTGCCATTTTATTACATTACTAAAGATTTCAACATACTCTTTAACTACCAAATGCTTATTATGATTCAGTGCTTTCCATTAAAATACTCATTCATTAATTTCTGTCCCTGTCCCTGTGGGGTAGCACAGCGAGGGTTGACCTCCCAATCAGCTGACAGGTTATGTATACTAACTTCCTTGTGCGGGCACACCTCCCACTCCAATTTCCAGGTCTTGTAAACACTCTAGAGAATAACAATAAACAGAGATTACTATGCCAAAAATATAATCAATTAATCTTGTAAGGACTTCAAATCACATTATGTGTATATTATATAAATATACATTTATTTTATGCATTCATTTATTTATATTTACTATGTAACTCTCTAGTGGTTAGAGCTGTGCATTCAATTCATATTACATAAGCAATTTCAATCACTAAGGTTAGTCCTCACTGCAGCCACTGGGCGTGAATTATTAGACGATCACTCTGACTCATAAAAATCCTCTGCACTAAGCTTTATTCATGAATTCATAATGTGCTTTATCATCTCAATGTTAATATATTCAAGATCTTCATGTTGGCCACATTTAAATACTTTGTCATTTATTCATACACTCCACTGAAACATATTTATTGTAATGCCAACAAAGTAATGTTTGTAATGGTTGAATTCTGATGGAGTCAAAAGGTTCTGGGCCGTCTGCACTTGTGTGTATAATTGTGACGATTATGTATTATTGTTATTTTCCCTTAATATTCAGGTATGACAATGTATATTGTATGTAACCATGTAATGTAATCTCAACGTGTGCTTTGCTAGATGACATGATACTGAACCTATGCAAGTGTCAATTATCTTTTCAAACTAGCCAGGCCCGGGATAGATAAAGATCAAGGAGGAGTTTGAAGCCCCAAAGTATTAAAACATCTAGCTACTCAAGCAGAGCAGAGGTGAGAGATTTTCTGAGGTGCCCAAACATATATTTTAGTAATAGATAATTTAATTCGGAAAGCTCTATGCCATTTTGGGAATCAATCTGACTTAATTGAAAATGTAATTCCTAAGGTGGGGGTGAAGAGCCTGTAAGAAGGGTTTAAAATCTTCTGCTTTAGACATTACCTTGTGCATTTTCATGAGGGGGTCTATCAAGAATGAAATGTCCCATCATTCTCAATTGTGTTTCCTCACACACACCAAGTCTTAACTAGTAAGTAGTGAATCTGGTTATATTTCATATTTTATTTTCTGAAACGTATTTGTGCAACTTATTGTATGTCTTGAAATTAACTTTTTTGTAACTAAGCCTAGGACACATTTTTCAGGTTAAATAAATTTAATCTGTTGTGTCCTCCGTGATTCTTTGTGAACTTACGAAGCCCAGGGAGGCTTATGCTACATGTGTATGTGATTTAAGTGGGAAGCATTAATAAGTGGTTTTGGTGAATGTAAGAACACCATAATAGATCCTTTCTGGTGGCAGAAAAGGTGTATTCATTGCTAAGTGACCATGGTGTGACGCCAGTCACAGCCAGCTGTTCAGATTGCTATATCTGAGACAGGATGGGCACTCGTGACAATGATGCCTAACCAAAAAGTTCAGGACATCCTTTCCTGGAATCAAATTTTTGTTTGGGAATTTCCATGACACAGTTGGTTGTGACTGTGCTTAGTTAAGGTCTTTGAATATCGGCAAGGACAAATGAGGCAGGGAAAAAAAGGTTATTGGATTCCACAGGGATGAATATAGATTTAGATACAAAATCATTACTGTAATAATTAAGGTAGGCGTCTCATCAATGCCACATACCCCTCGTCCTTTTTAGATAACTTTTTATGCATCATCCACACATATAATAAAAAGTGGGGACAATATCCTATAAGCACCTAATATTGTATACTGCAAACCTTGCACCTAATAAATATTTGTTATAAAACAATTATTTTATTTTATTTATTTATATATACAAAGTGGAGTGTGCTGACTATAAATCATACATAATATATGCATTTAAATCCTACAATAGATGCAATTTAACTTCATAGATCTCATTCTTATGACCACATATAGATTGTTTCATTAAATACATTTTCTACATGAACTAGATATGCTTTTATGAAGCCAATGTAAATTGTTTAACATAACTCTAATGGAAGGTGAACATTGTATAATTCATCGTACATTAATTAATATTATGTGTATAAAATATGAGTGCAAGTTTGTAGTATATTACTTTACAACTTGAAATCAGACATTTATTAATCAGATATAGGTGCAATAAGGCATACTGCCTAATCGCCAATTAAAAAATTCAGGAAATGGGCTGGACTGTTAACAACATGCATTTATAAAGGAGCTGCTTCATTAATTAAGTTATTCACTATGCTCTTGAGAAAGTTCTGAAAGGAAGGAAACGCGTTGAGCCCACTATATATACTATCGGCTCTGCAATAATCAAAGACTGATAGAATTTTTTTACACTTGGCTGTAAGTGTATATTACATTTTTTTTACATTAAAATGTTACTGCTTTTAACATACATCGTTCCACTTTTCATTATAATTTCCTCACATGACTTAGACAAATCCAGCAAGGAGTTCGGTTGTCTGATAGTAACAGCTGTGGGGGAGAGAGAACAGCTCTCACCGACTGTACACCGGAAGATTGAAATCACAGGTGAAGTCTAGACACCATGGAAAGACACTGAATGGGACATTTGAAAAAACAAACAAGTTAGACGGCTTTCCCTGTTAATACACCTATATATCAGGATTACAACAACCCAGATGTAAGTACGAGCATATTTTTCCTCAATCTATTGAACTGAATGTGACAAACCTTTCCATCTTTTTGCATGTTCTGGGAGTTTCACTTGTTTATCAAAGGACAACACATGCTGGTCTCTATATGAACAATCGATCAATCCAGTTCATTACTTTTAGCAGTAATTTAGTATCTGAAGTGAAGCTGTTTTTTACTGATTAATTAAGGGCATTCCTTACATGCAGTCGAATTCCAATTAAAATAGAGATTTAATTTTGAATTTCCATATGAATGTTTTCATTGACTGATAATTGCAATTACCCTGATTTGAGCAGGTTATCTTTGAGTGAAGTATGTTGTTCTGATGTTTAGGTGGGGTGATAGTTTGGGTGTGTGTTTCTTTTGTCTTGTGGTAACCTTTGTAGTCTATGTTGGAGGTTAGGAAGAGAGATGGATAGAAAGCGAGGATAAAATAAAGAAAAATAAGTACAAAATAAAATATATATAAAAGATAAATAGAAACTATAAAAAATAATAAATAAATTGGAGTGGATTTAGCCCTTTGGTGGTAGTTTATAGCTCTTTCGCAATAGAAATGTCTATAGCTCTCTGATGTTAGTGTGTTATATGGCTGTGTGGGTTTCAATAGCTCTTACAATGTTTATCTTTATGTTAATAGAATGTTGTATATCGCTAATGGTATGTGAATGGATATGGTTGAGATGTGAATACTTGTAGGCAGTGGGTACAGTATAGAGTTGTTGGTGTGGTGAGGTGTCTGTATTTGCTATGCGCTAGTTGTGTGTGTGTGTGGGTGCTGTTGGTAGTGTTGCTAGTGATGTGTGTATTGTAGGAGAGTGGAAATGCACAAATTGCTCTGATAAAAGCAGTAGGGTAAAGGATCGATTTCTATCTTTTATTTTCTAGGTCCTTTTTCCTCTCAAAGAAGTTCCTGTCAGTTGTTTTCTGTTTGGGATGCAATTTGTGTTCCGAATCCCGAGCCTCCAGTTTTTTGTTGTTAATGGAACTAATAGGCGCTGATGCGTTCCACTGCAGGTCTGAGAATTATCTGCTGGGTATGGATGCCAGACGATTCTCAGACCTTGTTGGGATATAATTAGTGAGGCGAAAAGGAGGCAATGTGATGTCCTGGAGTCTTTCGCATCCATCTTTCGTATCTGTCTTGTGTATCCAACACGTTTCCTCCTTTGTGTTGAGCAGACTACTTCATGGATGATTACCAATATCCAAAGACACTAACCAAGAACAGTCACAACCAACTGTACCACAGACATTCCCAAACAAATACTGGATTCTGATTGTTTATAGATGGTTCATTCATTTGTCGGATTAGTATGACAACAATATTCAAATACTGAAATATGACCAGGCCACTCTACTGTATCGCAATCCCATGCAAACTTTCCCAAGAACAGCACTCTCATGTTCAACCTAGTCATAACTTCCCCTCTACAGCTTAAACATAATTTATGTTCAATGCAGCCTAACACAAATTCCCACTCTCCTGCAGTCTAACCTTTACCCATACTGCACAGCTTGAACCTAACCATCCCTCTACAAATTAACTTCTCAATGTGGCAATAGTAGCTCACATTACAGCCGGCGCAGGCAATTGTAAAATATCACCGTGTGGAATTATACCCTAATAGTCATTGACTGCAATTGTCTCCCTGTTGTAAATAATTATGTACAAAGGCAATTCTCTTTTGGTGAAATGTCCATATTTGATTTCAGATGAGTTAGTCATAATCAAAAATATTAAACCTGAAGCTAAAAGTAACTAGGAATACATATATACTAAATGGTTATTATTTAAATAAATAATGCTTATTTAAAATATATGCTGTTTCAGTAATTTCAAAGACTTTTAAAGATAGCATTATATTTTGTAGCTAATGGCCCAGTTTCAAGTCTGAATGCAACTTACACGTAAGTTGCGTTCTAAAAAAGAGCACGGAACTTGAGCATAGTTTCGACCATAGTGAAATCCAAATGTATCTCAAGATTTGTTTCCTATTGACACATTCCTACACAGTTCTTGCCGTACGTACACAGACAGAACAGACTGCAGTATATGCACAAGTATATGTGCACTAAAAGGTCACATCAGAGTGCATAAAAAAGTTATTTATAGAATAAATGAACAACTCTTAACAGTATAATCATTAACAACAATATGGATTTAAAATAATAATAATTTTGCTATATATTTTTTTAGCATTAAATAAATAAAGATGCTTTTCATGTGTACTGTACATATATATTGCCTTTTATAGTCTACCTTACTTGCATGCGCATGTTCTTTGCTAAGTAGGGGCACGCATATGTGTAGCTTCTCAAACATGTCAGTCATCATTATCAGTTGACGCTTACATCTGCCCTGTAGCCAGCAGACTTACAAGAAACTCAAGACTTGAATAAGCTGACGAAAAGCCCCCACCGCGCCCCTTATTGCCTTATTGTACATCGCTTACAGTAGGAGATCCCCCTACCCATTCCAGATGCAGGCAGCAGAAAGTGTCATTTGCATTTAGATATGAATTTCATGCATGTGCGTTCACTGGTGTAAGGTCCATTTCTGAGCATGTACATCTACAGCTATTTCACGCAAGATATGCTACACAAATAGACATAAGTCCACAATGAATAAGGCCCAATATGTACATTGAATTGTGAATTGTTATACTCATCTGATTCTGGATGGTGGAGGTGTTTCAAATGAAATTGTGCTTTTGTATGGTAAGTGTTTATAGGCATCCAACATAGCTACTTCCACCAGAATAGTTCCATATGAATGCAAAGCAGATTATATTAAATGAACCCAACTCACTCATGAACTGTTTATATGCATACTCTATATAAATGATTTATTTTTGCTTTAAGATACAGCAGCATATTGACGTAATTTCTGTTAAAAAAAAAAGCGTATTTATGCCCATATGTGTAATGAGAGATGTTTTCAACTCTGTGCCTGTAGCATATGCCCTAGGTTTACGTCAAGCATACATACACCCACATACGCAGACACACAACAAGGTCATAAGCACAAGAAAATTTTGTTCACATTTGCTTTGCTAGGGAATAACACGTTTGTTATTAGTCTTGATATATAAAAGCAGATTTCTTCTGAATGTAAAATTTTAAAGTACGCTTCCACAAAATCCTATATTACTGTATATTCATGATCAATTATGAAAACTTCAGCTTCAGAGGTGAATTTGCATAAAGCTAATTAGAAGTTGCTAGTTAGTGCTGACAACCATCGCCATCATCATCATCAGCATGTATTTGCAACAGTCCTCAGGTATATCTGCGCCTTAGTTCGGGTTTGCATCTGTTAGCAATTACACCAAGACCCCCCTACTGTTCTTTGCTGGCGTTAGACCAAACCATTACCTCCTCCTTCCCGCCTCTCCAGTCGAAAGCAAAGAGAGATGCTTTGTGGGCATGCAAAGACGTACTCTGAAATCAGCATCAGGCCCTAAATGGTTTCCGTTTGTCCTTAAAAAGTCTTTGCTAATGTATGGTTTAAGAGATACAGATTTATGTGTTCTCTACAGGGAAGTCATTTAACGGATAATGCCATGCTAAACATCTGAAACTTTATACAATAGAGAACAGAATTGAAATGAAGCAGATAGTGTATGTGTGTCTCATAGGAAATATATTCATATAACGAATGAGCAGCGGAAGCAAATGAAAAATTGATATGGCCCCAAATGGAACATACTGCTTGCTTTAATGTACAGCTTGCAAATCCACAAGAGGGCACTTCTGGAGATAGCATGGATTTTCAGAACAAAATAATATTAATATTTTGTGGCAGAAATAGCATAAAACAATTTAAGTTCTGTAGTAGCATAATATTTGAAAGGGTCTTTAGTGAAAAGTGTATCCCATGTCAAATTGTTTGTAGCTAGGTAATAAAAAGCAGATCAAGTTTAGATCAATGTTCTCTACTTATTAATGATGCAAGAAGGAGAGATAAAACAGCTGAAAGGTTATAATCAACCTGGAAATGGAGAGAGAGAGAGAGAGCTTTTAGAAAGAGAGAGTTGGGAGAGGGACGAGAAAGCTGGTGGAGAGAGCTGTGAGGGTGAGATAGGTTTTTCTTCCACTGTGGGTTATGAGACTGGGATTATTTCTAGTGCATTATTAGACTTTATTTTTCAGCTTCTTGTTTTTTCTTATAATGTTGGTATGTGATGCTAGAAGAAAGAAACTGAATAGAACCTGAATTAGATCTGTTGATGTGATGGGAATGATATAAGGGCACAATTAGCATTAACCCCTGCTTAAAATGTTGCCAGTAACAACATTATTATGTTGCTGCTGCCATAAGTATGGAACCTACTCTGGTTGTGGGCACAGTAAAAGTTAAACAGAAACTGTGCCACCTATTGCCTTCAGTAGATGAGTGCGAGTTTTGGAGGGAGCTGTTTGATAGGACAATTTACTGCAGAAGCAGAACTGAGATCCAGGTCGTCACTCACTTAACTTCTCTGCTACAAAAGAAGCAACTGCCTTGGAGAAACCAGAGGACTCTCATGCCTTAAAGAGTGATCAGAGCTCAATGCATTGTTGCTGTTGAGGACAATGAGATATTCCCAACAGATGATGCTAGTACCACCTGTGTCAAAAAATCCCAAGCAAGTGGCAGCCTAACAAAAGAACTGCAAGTGGATGCTAGAGTGACCTCAAAGCAGCTAGTGAGTTTCATTGACCGGCTGGAAACCTTCCTGCCAATGACATTTGTTCTCCTGTGACAATTTGCAGAGGCCACATTTTGTAATCCAGGAGCTGGTTCATTAGAGAACAGTGACAGGTCCTACAGCTCTGTCATGATACGTCATCATCCTGTTCAACCCTTTGTAGCCTCTTCTGTCAGGAACCCCTCCAACCAGTACAACACCACCCGGAGTCTACTCTGATAGTCAGGTGTTCGCTGGAGCCCCTAGTGGTGGGGACAGACTTGGCTGCAGACTACAGAGGGTCGTGTGGCGTGTACCAGCTGTGGGGAACCCAGGAGCAGAGGGTAATGGCAGACACCAATTCCAAAAAACCGTCAGGAAACACGCCAAGGGTCGAGGTCACGGGCAAATCAGCAGAAATGGAGGTACAGGCCAAAAGGTCAAGGGCACAGGCAAAAGGCAAATCCAGTAAACAGGCAGGGGTCATACACGGTAGGCAACAATTCAAAGGCTTAACACCAGGAGTACAGGAGTACAGCAGCAGGCAGCAACACAGGAATCTGGAAGCTATAACCAGCAGAGAGACTAAGCCCTCCCTGCCTTAAATACAGGAATCAGCCAATCAGAGCCTAGCTCTGTAATCGCCGCCAGGCTCTGCTAATGATAATATTAATTAGCCCGCAGACTTGCTGAGCTACTGCGCACGCGCTCAACTGCCCTGTAATGCCGGGACGCGGCGCTGAACTGAAAAGCGTCAGACCATTGCTACGGCAACGGTCGGCTGGGCCCCGGAAGTGATGTCCCGGTCGTCATAGCGACGGCCGGGACGGAGGGAGGAGAGTCACGGCGGTGCTCATAACATCTTCTTCCTCAAATTGGCTTTAAGGAAGTAGAGGTTGAATAGGCCCATCTAGTACTTCTACCTATTTGTAGTGTACCATAGGTCAAATTCCCTTAATCACTGACTTCTTTCTGAAGTCTTGCTATGGATGGTGTTAGGGTGCCAATACCCATCTATGGAGTTCTTTCTCATGCCTGATCAGATTGTCACTGTCAGGCGCCATTCCGCATGGCCGCCTGTCTGCTGACAGCGCGTCTGGTTGCCTAGCAACCAGACGCATCACTTCCGGATCCCCCTGCCGTCCGACCTCTGGGTGTGATGACGCGCCTCATTGCTAGGCAACGGGACGCTATGAACAGGATTCCCGGCGGCAGGTATGACAGCGCTGCAGCGCTGATTCTGATTGGGCTACCACAGTATTTAAACCTCTTCCAGCCCTCTCACCAGTGCCAGAGTATCAGGTCTTCCTGCCTCCAGCGTTTGTGTATACCAGTTGCTGTATTCGTTCCTGACTATCCTCGTGCTGCTTGTGACCTTTTGACCCGGACCATTTGACCACCTCTATTTGGATTCTGCCTTTGTACTGTTCTTCCTGAAAGTTACCGACCCGGCTTGCCTCACCATTCTTCTGGATTTCCCTTTGTACCTCCTCTACCTGAACGTTGCTGACCCAGCCTGTCTGACACCTCCTTGTATCTCGCTGTGGACTCTAGGAAGGACCGCGACCTGCGTGTCCCTGCAGCGGAGTCCATACTTCCTTGCGGGGGTTCCTGGTGAATACCAGGGGCACGTTAGACTCCGCGCCTTCCTCTGAGTTGCGCCAACAACAGCAGGTACCCATTATCAGTCGTGACAGTCACCAAGCATTCAAACCTTTAAATACTCTCTGAAAACTCAGCACTTATACCTGATCACAGTTATACTACACACACTGGTACACCCTCACTACTGTACCATTTTCAAATCAGTCCTCCAGCCTCAGTTCTGCCCTTTTTCTCACTACATTGTAAATGTTCTCAGTACTAGGGCCTTTCCTACCCTTTGTATTCATGTCTTATTTTGTCTACCTTTTATGTCCCAGATTTATACATGTTCTGTTTACTCAGCTGTGGAGCACTGTGGCCCCTTACAAATTAATAATAATACTAATAATTATAATAATAATTAAAATATAAGCCAGGACAATCAGCACAGTTCTGGGACTGATGGTGTTAACAATTGTAGGTGTTAAAGAAACTTTAAAGCCAGGGTTTTATGTTTTGTATATAGTAGACTGAAGTCTAGCATGTGTGCATTCTGGATTTAGATAGCCTGCTGCGTCTGTTACCTGTAAGTGACAATATGTCCAAATCTGGCACTCAGGCATGTAATTTAGGAGATGTCAAAAATCACTAAGCAAGCTCTAACTTTAAACTCAAACAATGTATTAAAATTGCTTAGTAGTGCGACAGAAACAGAGAAAAAGGTAAGTTTGAGGAAACACAGGGCAAGTTTAATAAGGCTTCCCTCACCACTTCTGAGCTTAGCAGCTCACGGCAAAGTAATACCTAACATGTTTATCCTGTGTCCAGTGATCAAAGAGAAAATTTAGAAGTGGCCATATGAAAATTGTAATTGGAAGATAAGTGAATGGAATTTTATAGTGTAACAATGAAGGCAGTAGTAGAAGTAGCGATATAACATACCACTGTATACACCCCCACTTTGACCACTGCCTGTATCCCAAAAGATGGTTAATAATAATGCGGCTCTTGTTTTGTTTATTTCTATTTTTAACAAAAAAAAATGGGCCTCATTGTGTCCATGGACGTCTTAAAACTCAATCTTGAAAAAGAGCAAGCTTGTTGTGACTAACATGATTATTGGGTAATTCACAGTGTGGGGTACCCCTAATTATGTTAACTAGAACTCAAAAAAAGTTTATAACAAAAACTCATATAAAGGTTATATTAACAAGACCCAGGAACTGCTAACTAATCTGGTGCATGTAAATTGGTGTTAACAAATTCAGAGAGGAGTCTATGAGACTCCCAGTTTGAATAATTTGGTACTAGATGGCACTGATGAATGGGCACAGCTGATTTTAATGTTTTTGGGGTTGGGTTTGTGGTTTAATTTTTATCTTATAGGACTATATCAGATTGAGATAACAAGATGAAGATTGAAGTTGAGGGTGAATCCAAAAAAAGCAGGAGTACCACCAATAATAATTATAAATGCTTGTTTATTAGTGGTTACAGTACAGGTGAATTGGATTGGACTGTGGGACCAGGATAGGTCCCTTTGAAAGTGTGCAAACTGCATCTGCCCACTGTGATAGTGCTGCTTTAAATTACATACTTTACTGGCATGGGTTAAAGCTTAGTCAGCAATCATTGATGGAATTACATCAAAGAAAATCATTTTATCATATTTGTTTGAGCACTTCCCTGTGCATTAGCATAATCAGGAAATGAACTATACCTAATACATTAAGCAGAAAGGTCTACCTGGCAGGAAACAATAGAATGGAATATTGTCTGAGATAATCAATATTTTATACTGATGTTTTGTGTCTGCATGCACATAAATGTATGCCCTGTTGATTGCATGTACTATTATGATTCTGTGATGTTCAAGAGGAAACTTATGGCCTTATAAGAATTTCTGCCTATTCCTGAATATACTGTTATTAACACTGAGGTGTGAATACTTCCCCTAAGAGATTGTCATATTCCTGGTTGCCATCTGTGTTGGAGAATTGGCTCATGTTTCTTCATTCACAACATGTAAGAAATTGCATTCTTTTTTCAATTTCTGTATTTCTCCTTTTTTATTTTGTAACAAACTCCCTTGCATAATCTTATATTACTGTGTTTCATTTTGTTATCTTATTTTTATACTTTAATCAAAATGACCATTTTTCATATTATATTTAATTTGATAACGTTCTGCCTTTGTGTTCTTAACAAGTTCACATTCTAGTTTACTTAAATCATTTTGTAAACTTTGAATTGTTTGGCTAGCAATATCTCTTGTTAAATTAAGTTGAATTGTAGTGGGATATAAGTTGTGATTTTTTTTAATTTAAAGGGAGTAACCTAAAACTTCCTCAAAGTTAGATCTTTGAAGCTAAATATTGGTGGTGGCAGTTTTGGATTAATACTGAGAAGAGAGTGTGAAGTATAATTTTTAAGCATTTTAAATCCCTTTTAGACAGACCAGGTGGTCTTGTAGTCATTAACCCCTTGTCACATACATGACATATAGGCTCAGGTAAGTGCTGTTGGTGACACACTGAGATTTGAAGAATCTAAATTTTGCTGTGTTGCAATTTTTAATTTCTATTGAAAGTTCAACAATTTATACTGGACTATAAGGAAAATTGTACTTTACAAAAGCAAGTGTGTCATTACTTGCTTTATCATAGTGGTACCATTCATAAATCAAAGGTGCTGTAACAAGAGGATATGAGTATGTTTAATGTACATATTTTGCACAATCCTTTAAGATAAACAACATGATTGGGGGGTGCTTGTCAAACTGCACATAGCATCATTTGCCGCTAACTAGTTATTAGCGGCAAATGGTGCTATGAGGGCAGAGTTAGTGGGGTGGGGTCAATCTCATCCTCGGTACTTTGGAGGCATTGGATCAGGTAAGATGCCTCATCCAATCATGAGAGGGTCCATAATCATAGGAAATAGAGGTTTATCAATTATTTCTTTTAGCATACAAAGGTGGATCCCATCTGGAAATGTTGCTTTATCTGTCTTTATCTTGTTAAGGTATAACTGCAGCTCCATCTGTGTTAGACAAGTAAAACTGGTGTGCAGAAGTGTTGCTAAGCAAACCTATTTCTTGCCAACTTTTCCTGCTTTGTGAAAAAAAAATATTTAAAATATCAGCTTTCTTGTTATATTCTGTAATTATTTTCCATAGTTTATTATTAGGAGGCTCAATATTATTAACTACATTCCTTGTATTTCCATAACAAATGTTCAATCACTTCTGTTTTCAAACCTTCCACTGCCTGGTTGCAAGATGACTATTCCCTGACTTGAGGCCGGCAGAAGGAGATTTGAAAATGCAGTTAAAGTGGAAAAAGCTGTGCAGCACCGAGGAACTACAGTGGCATCCATTTAATTAACAAGTACCAAAGGACAAAAAAAATTTTTTTGTCGTCTGGCCATAGTCCCTCTAGTTGCTGGCCCTGACTCTCTGGTGGCCTCTGGTGGCTGGCCATGCCCCTTCAGTAGCATGCCCACGCTTTGGGAGTGTCACACACACAATATTTCATGGGCCGCTACCACTGCGTTCTGCCAGACATTGGTATGTTATATGAACTTTGCCCAATACCTGTTAGGTAGCGTGAAGACTGCAGTGTAACCACTGAACTTTATTGGTTCAATGTTTCAACCAAATTTAATACATGCGAAAGAATTGGGAAAAAAACAGATCTACCAGGCAAGTATTTAACATTACAGGCAGGACCGGTGCAAGATTTCACAGCACCCTAGGCAAAACTTCAGCCGCCCACCCCTGCTCCCCCCAAAGCCCACTTCTCAGCCCCTCACACATACTTGACTTTTGAAAATAAATAAATACAAATTCTCCATTTATTATTGCAAGATTGGTAGAGAGGGGTTTCCATGCTATGCCACCAGAGTGGACATGACAAGCACCTCAGCAGAGTTGATATAATTTTATACAGTGCTGGGCTTATCTACAACCACTTCCTATCCCCATCAAATACACAGGCAATGCTGCATGCACTACTGTTAGGTGCATGCAGTTCACCCTTCACTAGCAGTGCAGTGTGAAGCAGGACATATCTCCCAACTATCCTTGCAGTGGGGACAAAGTCCTAATTGCACGGTACAGTGGCCAAAGATTGGGATTATCCCGCTAGACGCAGGAGAGTTGGCAGACTTTCCTGTTCTCTCCTACCTGTTCTTTAAGCGTTCTCTACTTGTGGCTGCCTGTGGCTTAGACTCAGTTGTTGCTTGTCTGGCTCCTGGGATGTTGTTGCCCTGTTTGGTAAAAAGATAAGTACATGAAATATGGAAAATTGAACAATGGGTGAACCCTCTGTGCCTCCCTCCCCCAAATAAACAGCGCCCAAGATTAATAATTAGGCCCTCCCTCCCGACCTTAAATTAATAGTATTTCCATTTAATAATAAACTTATTTCCCTTCAATGAACACCAACATTAAATGAATAGTTTTCACATTTAATAATTTGACCTCCCAAATTCCATCCCAAACAGTCCCAACATTTAATAGTTAATATTTACATTTAATAAATAGCCCTCCTTCTCTATAAACTCTGCTCCCCCATTCAATTAATAGACCCCAAATCATCCCAGCACTCTAAATTTACAGTCCCATCACCCCACATTAAATAGGCACCACCATGACGACACTATTATATCTAATACTCTCCACTATCAAATAAATAACCTCCACTCACAAATTAGTAGTTCCCACCCACCATTAAACTATTAACCCCTTGCAATTTGGAAAAGCATAATACCCAATTTATCATTGCTTCTACCATTAAATAGCAATGTACTGTATATTGTATACAGTTTGAATAGTACTTAAAATAGCAGAAACACCCACTAAGGCATTGCAAATTGTGGAAATACAAAACCTATTTTACAACATGTAATTGTATTTTGTTTTGAGTATCAAATGTCACCCTATTATTAAATTAATAGCCCAGGCCTCCATCCCCAAATGTTAAGAGCCAACCTCTCTCCTGCCCCACACTTACCTTCTTCCAATATGGATGTCAGCAGGGGAGAGCATGCACGCCTGTCTGATCCTGCAGGTCACCAAGTTTATCTTTGCTTCTCTCGGAGGTGGAGCTTGTTGGCTGGGAGGGAATCTCAGCCTGACATTGTCAGTACTCAGGACAGCCATGATTAACACAGCTATGTGGAGGATGAAGGCTTTAGAAGTTACATTAATTACAATGCCGCTGCCAGCATGGAGTTAAAGTCGTCTGTTCAATACCTGATGGCTGGCCGTAGTGGTGCCCCCCAATAAACTGCCAAAAGTTGCCTAATGCAGCGCCGGGCCTGGCTACAGAACAAACTGAGAAATGTTTGCACAGCTCTATGCAATGTCAAATACGATGTATTCTGAACATATTTAAAAATTAGGTAATATTTAGAGATAACAATAATGAGATATTATTTAGATATAATTATATAAAAAATATAAAGAATATAATTTAAGGAGGAGCAAGACTGCTATGGTTTGCAAATTGCCTCTATTGATCAGCTTGTCATGAAACAATGAAGTAAGCCAAAAACAGTAAATAATTCAGAACGAATAGAACAATACTTTGAGGGGAATGCAATTGACCACGGGCTTTTTTATTCCTGCCGTGTTAAAAACCCGCTGTTGCGACCATATTTAGCAACCGCCGCGTAAAACATCTTACAATTCAATTCTAAAACAGGTAAGCCAGTCCCCGCGCGTTAATTATTGGTGCTTGCAAATTTTTGGAAGGGGTGAAGGGGAGGATTTAACGCGGTCATCTATAATAAAAAAAATGCATCGGCATATATTTGTATTGCATTTACACAACCTTTCTATTTTATAATATCTACATACAGTGCTTTTTTTACTGTATTGTTTTATTTAACTTTTTTTTTACTATACAATCATCTGTACCATGACAAAACATATTAGTACATACATATTAGCACATATAACATACATAAATATTTTAATTAGTGATTAGTGTGTTTATTATTGTTATGAATTTTTTTATTTACATGCTTCTTGTAAAAGTAAATCACCTTTTTCATGTTATGCATTATTGATAAATATAATTTATCTTTTTTTTTTTACATTATTACATGATTTCAAATACTTTTATGTTTTTCATTTTTTGCACAGCCATGAGAGGTGTGAGATAAAACTGGATATTTGACAGTTTACCATGCCTTGTTAAAAAACAATTGAATAGCTTTTAACGCTTTTCCCTCCCTCCTTCCCTATACTTTCAATGGATCTTCTACTTGTCCACGATGGGACTATTTCTGCAAAAAAACAAAAACGGTGCGTTAACATGTTAATTGAATATTGGGTAAAGTTAACCGCATTAAAATGACTTAAAAACCCACAGTCAATTGAATTCCCCCCTAAAGGTTTTGTTTACAGTTCTATAATTAAAATTATAATTATTATTAAAATTTACATATGTAATTCCATCCATGTGTAGGATAGAAAACAAAGCTTTTACAGGACATTTCATAAATGTGTGTATCAGCAATATATAATCTGAGAGAGACCAAAATGTTTTTCCCCGTTCAAATATGGATTCATTTCTTACAATAGCTCCATGGAATATCAATACACATATGTTGGTTGAGTGTATAATGCCTTATCAGTCAATGCAATGTTTCAAAGAGGGGGTAATTCTTGGATTTCTACTTGTTTTACTTCACATACACCACCAGGTGGCAAAAGACTATTAAGGATTAATCAGCAAGCTTTCACTCATGTGGAAAAAACATGCATCGCATTAAATTCTGACAGAAAACTGAAATGTAAACACAGTGCCTAAAATTATTTTGGTCTCTTAGGACAAAACAATAAAAAGTGGAAAGAGAATTAATAATGACAATAATTGTTGTCAAACATCTTAGATGTTACAAATGCTTTAGGGTTTGCAGTGATACACAGACAAACTAGAACACTGCTATTACAGATCAGCATCTCCATGGCAACGTCTCGTGCCGCTATGCCAGCTTAAAGGGACAGCAGGCTGCACGTGTGCTGTGGAATGGACTTCACATACACTGCCAGTGCTGTATCGCACAGACATTCACACAGGCGCTGCCATTAGGGAAACAATGATCAATTGCATTTCTAGAAATGGAAGAGCCAAAAAACAAAGCATTGTTATTTGGCCAATCAATCAACCAATAAAATTACATGAATATTGCTATGTACGTCTAGTCGCTATCCAATTACGATTGTCCACTTCCAGTGAAGTGGTTCCAAAACACAATGCGATTTAATTGCAAAAAGCAGCAGAGTAACAATTCAAATAAAAGAAGTACAGCCGTTATTATTGCAGGAGCCCCGGATCCAGCATACAGTCATTCAGTCCTGAAGTCTGTGGTCAATGTGACTGAATAGTGGTCCCAGAGCCCCTGCTTATATACAGTCAGTGATACAGTGAAAACAATACAGATGATTTGGCATGTTTCCATAGGTTCAGGCTTCAGGAAGGTCCAGTGTAATGCAGGTCATTGGCCAGTTCAAACGATGCCATCCAATGGTGGGGGTCAGCTCTCCAGAAGATGCATACTAATCTTCCCGCCAAGAATTAGTTCAAACTGGTCTATTTACATTACACAGACAATACCATTCTGATCATTTATTCCCTATAATTCATATCTAGCATACGCAAGGTGCGATCCTTTAGGTGATTAAACCGGACGTTTGCGGATAAATAGGGGATTAGAATGATACCAGACATGATATGTTTCCTGTGACTTGAACCTTAGATCTCACTAACGTGTATATAACATTATAATATTTCACCATAAACTCTGCTACATTTCCTCTCTTTCTTCTCTCTCTCTCTCTTTCTGTAATGACTATCTGCCAGGAAGTGGAAGGTGACACAAATTAAGTTGGGTCAGTTTAACAAATTGAAAATACAATTTAAATGTGTTTATAAATGCACTTTCAATTCCATGTGTTTGACTGCAAACGCACAATGATTATGAGAGAATGAGCCCTCAGAGCAGCTACAATATGGAACTCTTGAGAAGTGTCTGCCACAAAGTGCTCTCAGAAATTGTGCTTAAATGCATATTACAATAATTGTACATGTTTATGTACAAATCTGTAGAGGATATTTAATGTAGGACCACATTTCTCTACAGCAGATTCTTGCCAATTATAATAACACCCACATATTTGTACTTGTACTCTGTGGACCGGCTCATATTAATTGTATTCTTTCAAGAACAAAGTACTGAGAAGATTTTCCTACAGTACGAGAACAGGAATATGTTGCTGTATTATCCACTCCAATTTAATCACTAAAACGTGATGCCCATCGCAATGTATTTAAACTGTCTGTATTACAGTATTTGAAATGTAAAACTGTATCAGCTAATAAGCAGGTGACTGTTTTTTTTCTGCTAAAGCCACTTATTTCAGTGCTTAAGACCTATTCTACATATACTTGTGTATACAGGGCTTTATAATGCAATTATAATTAGAAATGCTCAGGCTCGGTTCCTCGAGAACCGAACACACCTGAACTTAAGGGATCCGATTTTGTGCTTTTTTCAGAATCGAAAACGAGGCAAAACGTCATTGTTACGTTGTCGGCTCTTTTGATCTTGCGAGTTTTGAAATTTATAAATACCGCCCTCCGCGATGATCTAGCGCCATTTGAAAGAGAGACACAGAAGGGCTATCACAGTGTGTAGAGCAGTTGGGCAGCCAAATAGAATTGAAAGAGGAGGGGGTAGCAGTGTTCAACAAAGTGTACAGTGACAATCAGGAGAGCTCCATTACTAATTGTCATTGCAGAAAAATACAAATACGAGTGCAGGCAGGGTTGGTGTAATTCTGCAGTCAAATTCTACTGTGTTATATAGGTAACACACAAAGAGGACAGCTCCATTGGTAATTCTCATTGCAGAAAAATATAAATAGTGTTATAGAAGGCAGCACAGTTGGCTAAGTGGTTAGCACTACTGCCTCACAGCAGGAATAAGTGCAGAGGGGGCAGTGTGAGAGTGTGAGAGGAGGCAGCATGAGAGAGGACAGAGGGGGCAGTGTGAGAGAGGCCAGAGTGAGAGGAGGCAGCGTGAGAGAGGGCAGAGGAGGCAGTGTGAGAGGAGGCAATGTGAGAGAGGGCAGAGGGGGCAGTATGAGAGGGGGCAGAGTGACTGGATGCAGAGGGGGCTGCATGACTAGAAGATGAAGAGGGGGCAGCGTGACTGGATACAGAGGGGGCAGCGTGACTGTAAGCAAAGGGGGCAGAGTGTGGGGAGATGAAGGAGGTCACAGTGTGAGTTAGCTGTCAATTATTCTTTTACAGAAATATAATTGAAAAAAATATATAAAAATATTATTTTTCCTTGGATTTATGTGTATTATTTTTGCATACAACAAAACAAGTATTTCTGTCCTGACCTAAATACTTATTACGTTTTTTTGACCCAACTACATCTAAAACAGGACTGCTTTGTAATTATTTTGGAGGGGTGCCAGGAAAAAATTATGGAGACTCTAAGGGTGCCATGAACTGCAAAAGTTTGGGAACCACTGTACTAGTAGGTTAATTGGCTTCTATCAAATTGACCCTAGTCTCTCTCTCTCTCTGTCTGTCTGTCTGTCTGTCTGAGTGTGTGTGTTAGGAAATTTAGACTGTAAGCTCCACTGATGTGAATGAGTTCTCTGTACAGCGCTGCAGAATTAGTGGCGCTATAAAAATAAATGGTGATGATGATGATAGGTAACACACAAAAAGAAGAGCTTAATTGCTCCATTGCTAATTGTCATTGCTGAAATACCAATACTAGGACTTGTAGGCTTTTTCTTCTGAATTTGCAGTCAAAGTGTACGGTGTTATCAAAATGGATTCACAGCAGTACACAGAACAGCAGGAGCACCAAGAAGCTGCTGCCACCAGTCATGATGATAGTAATCTGTATGTCATCTGGTAAAGCCTATGTAAATGTACATAGTGTTTTTAAGTCAGGGAAACAAAAATGTAAAAGAACACCTTTTACCTTGGTCAAGAAAAAAAGAGCTGTAATCCAGGCAAAGTTATCTGCAGAAAAAAAATAAAATTACCAACATACCATTCTACACATGCAGTGGCAAAGAAATAATGAGGTCTTCGCCTTTCTCTATGAGTGTGAGTTCTGCAACTGTTACTGATGCATCTTCTTGTAAGGTCAGTCGGGACCAAGCAAGATCTTGTCATTTCGGACTCCAAAAGTGGTGCCCAAATACTTTTATGTGTAAAAGCCAAGCTGGAAGAAAACAGTAAGGCATTAGAGGAAAATGTATGCTCAGATTCAGAAATGACACAAATCCCTGAGGAGAGTCCATCCACAAGTGCTATGTGTAATCGTGACCATTCTGATATTGTACCCATAAAGAAGGTCCCTTTTAGCATTTCTGCAGATGTATGCATGAACAGCCCGAGTATAGCTGGTGATTCACCAATTGAGGATGCCACTTTGGAATTGGTCTTCTGTAATGGTGAATTCCAGCAGTGATGAATTAATAATGTGTGAGGATGATGTACACACTGATGAGGGTGAGGATGAGGCTGAAGATGATGACAACTACATCTTGCCACAGTAGTTAATTAACAGCACTGTTACCTTAGGTGGCTTAAGGCCATTGTTACCTTATTTTGTGGGGGCCCAAACCAACCAAGCACTTCAGTCACATGGAATGGCACTTTTGTGGTTGAAGTACTTGGTTTGTTAAAGTTTGCATGTCCTTTTTAAGATCCAACATAAGGGTGGGTGGGAGGGCCCAAGGACAATTGAAGATTTTGAAGATTATGGTGGTACAATCGCCAGGTGACCCTGGATCGAACTTGTGGTTCAAAATTTGCAGCTCACATTTGATGTTTGCCTTCAAGTCTTGCTGTTCAATTTTCGAGGTTTGAAATAAAATTTGTGACAACTGAGAGTCTATGGTATATGATATAAAATTCAGAATTTCTTGGTTGAAAGTTATGTAATACCATCAGTGTTTTGAGTAGTGTAGTATACTGTGTAGTGTGTAGTATAATACAATGCGTAGTATTGTGCATTGAATAGTTAATAATGTAATATATTGTTTATAGTGTAATGTATAATGTGTGTAGTGTACATGCTAGTATAGTGTATAGCAGAGTGTATATAGTAATGTACTAGGTAGTGTATAGTATAGTGTAGTTTATAGTGTATAATAGTGTACAGTGTAGTATATAGTGTATAATTGGCCACTTCGAATTTTTGATCTTCTGGAGATAACGGAGGGCGGGTGAGGGTGGGAAGCAGCCAATTGTGTCACTGAGCCCCATCCCCATGTCAAAAGACTGATTTTGTCATGGGGGTGGATCCAAAATGTTGCGATTCACTGCAAATCGCATCATTGAGGCTCCTACCCTGCCTACTTCACTAGGAAGTCGACAGGATTCGTGGGGATTGCCTGCCCTCCCGGGAGTTCGAGAGACCTTTCCAATATTTGGAAGTCTCCCGGACATTCCGCAAGAGTAGGCAAGTATGGTATAGTGCAGTATAATATTATGTATATATTGGGGTTCCATGACCTGCATAAAGGCATTCCCCTTTTACATGGTCACATAATTCCTTGGCGACTTCTAATATCTTTTCAATCTATAGTACCGGACACATTATCTTGCATATAACATGCACACAAATTTCGATGTAATAAATACGTGGATACACTATAAACGCGTTATGTTTTCTTCTCTAAAAAAAGCCATTCACTTTAACTTTGTACAGTACATAATTGCAATTGTTTGTTTTAAGATAAAACGTATAGTGGAGGAAATAGATATTATTTAACAAATTTGTTGCATAAAAACATTTACATGAAAGTGATCTGTTCCAAATTATTCTGCTCGTACTGACAAAATGAATATATTTCTAATCATCCTGGAAGAAAACATGTTAAATTCCATAGCAATATAGTATTTACATATTCTAGGAGATTAATTTTAAATAATTTAAGCTTTAAAATTACTAACACTCATTTTATAAAAAAACAAGTGCAGGCCTCATACATATATATATATATATATATATATATATATATATATATATATATATATTATACAAAATGGAAACAATAGAAAATGCAGAGACTCTGTTGCCAAGGGATTCAAAATCACCAGCTGATATTTTTTGGCTCAGTAATCTGGTGACACTGATCTTCCCTGATACCAACTGTTCTATGAAACACATATTATTTGTGTCAATAACTGTTTAAAAACATTTAAGTTATACAATCTCTTTAATTTTGTCAGTAAGAGAAAAAAGAACCATAACTTAATAAATATATCCTAAAATCTGACAGTAAACTTCAACATATACATTTTCTCCAGAGTACATTTTGAAGTGAGGCTCAATATAAATACATATCATCCAATGTTCTTATAAGGGAGTCATGTTATGTCCCTGCATCCTATCATCAGGGACATTGGTGATAAAGCAAGTTCTGTGTGGAGTGTAACTACCTTGTGCTCAAAAGGTCTGTGTTGACTTATTGTAGACATTTGTATTAAACACAAAACATGAAAACAATAAGAACACAATGGGATAAAATGTACTTTAAAGTGTACTTACACACCGCTTGGATCCTGCTTCATCACCAAGGAACCTGATAACAGGAGGTAAGGGTTTGCCATAATAGCCCATAGTCCTTCTATGGTACCATTACCACCTTTTGCTCATAAGTAAAAATGTTACCTTTTGTTCACCTCTGATAAGGGCACTATTGCCAGTGTTCTCCCCAGCACGTTTCGTGTGTGCTTCACCCGGCCGTTTTTACTTGCAACCCGACTCTTGAAGCCCAACAGATTAGAACAGGCACTATGTGAGCACTACAGCCAGTAAGTGTGTGTTAGACCACTGACCACCAGTCTGACCAGTCCTGGCAGGTGTCGGCAATAACCTACAACATTGTTCTTTATTGTTGCAAAGTATCACAACGGCTCCCACCTGGCTGCCTCTTATTGCCACCCGACTGGCAAAAATTTCTAGGGAGAAGACTGCATTGCTATATTTTATTTCTATATTTCTAGTAAGTAGAGATTAGCAACAAATTTCAACACTGGAAAATACTCACCGATTTGTCCACAATATTTGGCACATCTAACTGGTGGAGTTTCGCCTCCTGTGCTACTCCAACCGAACCGCACAGCAGAATGAATTGACAATCATAGTCCCAGCTCCATGAACTATGAATTCTGGGAAATGTGAATTTACAGAATTTAAAAATACAGTGCAAATGACAGTCCATGGAACAGCGAAGCAAAAGGTTGTACGTCCAAATCCTTAAGTCTCAGCAAAATGTCTTACTAAACAGAATTAGAGTGAAATTTTAACACATTTTATTTGATAACAACTAGGAACTGTTGCAGACACCCCGGAAGAAGTTTGTCAGCACTGTTAGTGTATTACACTTGTTATCATGTTATCAAGTAAACATTGTAGGTATACAAAGTCACCTTTATTTGTGGTATATTTACGATAAGACACCAACCGAGCTTCTCCTTTCTTTTGCTGTCCCTGATACTTTACTAGAAGTGTTTGAAGAAAGTGCGGTAGAGCTCTTTTGCTTTATACCCCATTCCATTCCCCCATTGGACGCATTAGATAGGGCATGTCTTTCGTATATTAGCCAGTATTGTAGTGAATTACCCATCAATGTGCACTGTAGTTTGCCCTTTTTTATTTTGCAGAAATGTGTGCCCAATTTATAGAATTTGTATTTACTTAGTAAGTTTAAGTCACAAGAATGGCAGAAATGGAATTAATTTAAGAATTACCATGCGGCAAAGGCGCGCTGTAAAATTATTTTTTATTAAGTCATGCACCTTGATTTGCAATGGCGCAAATTTGGCAAGCAGTCAGTAGAGGTCATGGTGTCACATTTGCACTGAAATACAGCAGCTATAATCATCATCATCATCATCATTTATTTATATAGCGCCACTAATTCCGCAGCGCTGTACAGAGAACTCACTCACATCAGTTCTAGACAGATAAATTAGCTTTTATCTGTCTAGAACAAGTTCGACAGAATAAAGTATCTGATTTGTAGCTATGGTTTAGTGCACATTTTGCACCTAAATGCAATGAGTGCTAGTGAGGGTCCGAAAAGCAAACTCTGTTCAGTTTAATCAAACCAATATTCTGTACAGCTCCCATCCCACCAGTAAAATGCACAATCCTATGCCTCCACTTAAAAGTACAACTCCTATAGCATCCCCAGGGCTAGGGAAATAAAAATCAGTGTTAATTGATATTCCAACTCAAAGAGGTATAATGCAGCCCCATCTGATAGTATTTAATAGAATGACCAATATACACTAAGACTTAGAAAATGTGTACCAAGATGCTTCCAAACTTAGATTTGACTGTATCTCAGACTTGCAGCTCCTTATGAAGGGAGAAGCAGAATGAGAGTGGACGAGGTAAGTTAAGAAGATTAAGGACGTGTACACATAAGTGTAACATGCCCTCTAGAGATGCAACATATTGAAACTTGAACTGATTTCCCATTAGGTGTATCTTGTGCGGGTGCCAGAGACCAGGTGTAAAGATACGTGCTGATAACGCTGACACAGCAACAATATTCAGCCACTTCTGATTGGCTGTTTAGATATTGACTGATCCAACTGATATATTGAGCACTTAATTCATTAGCATCACAGCTTTATTATGGCAAGTTGTGGTCGTGTATTTGGATGTCTTATTTGTCATTTCCATTTGGACTACTGCAGGAAAGACGATAATAAATTGGAATAATAAAGTAGCAAACTACAAATGTGTTTTACATTTATTAATAACACTGTCAAGATACTATTCTATCTTTTGTGTATATGACACTTCCTTACATTATATTGTTTTTGAATAGGGTAATGCATATACAACACTATCAAGCCAGATTTTTATGCTATATACTCATTTGTACGCCTGATCTACAAATAATACTGTTTTTTGAGTTGGATGTATCTGAACTCAAAATATATACGGAAGATCCCAATTATTGTTGCTGAATTTTTATGTGTACATTCTGGGCACAAAATGAATCAAACAATAAAGAGAACAGTCTTTTGTGCCATACACAATGCAGAGAACATTTTACTGACCCATATAAAAGGAACATTTTAGGTACTTATTCATAACATAAAAAGTATTCTACTGATCAATGTTCAAAGCAAAGAGCATACTAGTAGCTCCTGTACAATACAGAGAGCATTATAATATTCCATATGCAATACAGGGAACATTTTAACAACCAGTATATAAAATAAATCGGATTCTTCTAACTTCTGTACAATATAGAGCGCATTCTAGGTACCTTTATACAATAAAGGCAGCACTCTAGTGACCAGTATGCAATACAGAAAACATCTTAGTCACCATATTCTGGAGACCACTATACAATGCAGATTTCAAATTTCTAGAGGTGATGTTTTCCCTCAAAAATGTTGGTGCCTATACAATGCAGGCCCCCAAACTTCAGATGGTCTCACGAAACAGACCCCTTGTGCAGGCACAGTTCAGACAGTCAGACTTGGATTTCTGGATGGCACATTAAGTCTAGAATTTGGGATGAGTGGGTAACTGTTGACCGTGTAAACGTAATGCTGTATACTTTATATCATAGTGGTTATTCATCTAATAGCTACTGCTGAAGGCATCATAATCCACAAACTCTAATATTACAGTAAGGGGAATTTGTTCCAGAAAGAGATTCCAATGGTTTGTAACTATTGCCACTGCAGGTTTGTTATACATTTTAGGAATTGATCAATGATGAAATTAGCTTTTACCATTTGCAGTGCTAGACTGCGACCTGTTCCGACAGCTGGGGAATCTTTTACTATGTTAACATATAATAGCTCTTATTAGATTTGCACATTAAAGAAAGGTTCCCTGGGTCAGCAGACATCAGACATAGGGCTAGATTTACTAAGCTGCGGGTTTGAAAAAGTGGGGATGTTGCCTATAGCAACCAATCAGACTCCAGTTACCATTTATTTAGTACATTCTACAAAATGACAGATAGAATCTGATTGGTTGCTATAGGTAACATCCCCACTTTTTCAAACCCGCAGCTTAGTAAATCTAGCCCATAATCTACAGGGCCTGGCTGGACTGGAGGCCAGGGGGGCATCTGCCCCCTGCGCCTGTCCCATAGTTGGCTACCTTGCGCCGGATCACTAGGCCACCTGCACTTTTTTTCCTTTAAAATGTTCCTGATAGGCTACTGAGTCCAGTCTTGCCCCCCGGCTAAAATGTGCCAGAATCTTTGTTTTTGGACAATCTGATTTTGAAGTCCAGCCTGTGCAAGATTAACTTACTTTTCTAGAATAATTCTGAGTGGATTTGGTCTATGATTTAAATAGATCTGGACCGTGCAGTTAACCATGCTCTTTTATGAAATTCAGCACTGTACCCTCAATATGGTTCCGAGCTGCGTCTTAATGCAATAACCAGCTGTAAATTGCAATGTCAGCATTTTTAAATTGTACTTCACCACGACCTTGAGGTACTAGCAGTAGGTAGATTATAACACTGTTGAAGTGAGCCAAAAATGATTTCACCTGAGGCTGGCTATGAGATAATTAATGATCATCATCATCATCATCAATTATTTATATAGCGCCAGCAAATTTCGTAGCGTAGTAATACATACAGACAGAGATTTAAGAGAACCCTGCTCACAAGCTTACAATCTATGAGATAATTAATTAATTATAAGTGATAGAAGTGATATCTAGTTTAACAATTCCACAATGATGACACATGATGTAAGGAGTGTTATGTAAATCCAAAAACACAGTCACCACTCCTTGATATAGAAAGGTGCATTGTCTGCCATTGCTGCTGTAAGATATAACCTCCAAATAATGTGATTTATTTATTTTTTTATTTGACTGTGTGGGAGGAATTTGAAAGATATCCACGCCTGATTTGGCACATTTTGCAGAACAGTGGTGCATGAAAGCCATGGCAACAAGTTAAAAGAACTATAGATGTTTTCTGCCACTGATGTCTTTAACGCACTGGTAATGCATCAAAACAACATTTTCCATTAAATGGCTTTTCATTAATGCACACTATGCTTGATCTTTCTTGCACTTGTGCTAAACAATTGATTCCATCCATAACAGTTGTTAAGATATGGGTGACAGCATCCTTCACAATGTTTTTCGCTGCATTCTTTACAGGTGAGTTTACAAGCTCTAAATCTTCTTGGAAAAGTGTACTGCTCTCCTAAAAGGTCTGCAGAATAACCCTGCAAGCCATACCCCGTACATAAATTTGTTGCTATGGCCAACTCATTGGTCGGCTTTTGCAATCTGGGCATATACAGCCAGATCCCATACATCCTTTTAGACAGCAGTTTAGTATATTGATTCCTTGCAATAAATAAAGTGTAACTGCACAATATATTAACTGTAGTTGAATTAAGCTTGGACTGAACAAAATGAAATGATCACAGAAAAAAAGTGCTGTTTGCACAATAGTATGCAATCTGGCATCATATTTTGCTGATTGATAATGTTGTTTGTACCAATAATTTATATTATGCTTGGAAGCTGTACACATGTATATGTCACAAGCTGTTGTTGTATTATATCTGTAGGGGTGTTTTGCTATAGTCATTGTACAATAGGGGTGTATCAAACTCGAGGGCACGCAGTTACGGCCGTATCAAGCTCTACACATGTCAAAGTTACTTGTTTTTCTGCCATATCTCTAAGTCCTGATCAGTAATGATAACAGTCTTGTATGCATGCTGTAACACGAGTTTGCAATCACGAGCAACTGTAAAATGTATTTTTATGTTCGATAGACATTAACAGTGTTCTAATAAGTGTATTTCACTGTTTTATCTTTAATGCCTTTATTGTTACCTTGTGACATTAATGCTACAATTTTTTTCTTTTTCAGTGCGTTCTTTTGAGAATGTATGATCAGAATATGGGTTTGGATGTATCCTGCAGCGTTTTGTGTAGTAGAGCACAGTAGACCTGCACCCAAATTCAACAGCGCACATATCTTGCGATCCGTTCCTTGATGAATTTGGGACTCCGCAACTCATGGACATGTGCGTAGAATTCGGAGCATGAGTTGCGCTCAGAATGCGTTCCCTAATGAATCAGGCCCATTATTTATTATCATTTATTTGTATGGTACCAGAATATTACACAGAGCTTTCCAGAGAACATTAAATAATTCATGTTAGTCCCAACCACCCAAACATACTAGGGTCAATTTTGTCAGAAACCAGAATATATTTGGATTGTGGGAGAAAACTGGAGCACTCATGCAAATACGGAGAGAGCATACTACACACATACAGTGACCCTAGAGTGGTGAGACAGCAATGCTAACCACTGTTCCACCAAGGTTCGAGTTGCAGCCATCTTATTCAGATTACCTACTTGTTTTCTCCATGCAGACTACTGCAGGAAAGAATATTCTGTTTGGATTTATAAAGGAATAAACAATAGATGTGAGGGTGTTTGTATTTTATTTTTCTTTCACATTTATTAATAACACTGTCAAAACACTTTTCTCTCTTGTGTATATGACACTCCATTACAGTATATTGCGTACGAATAGGGCAATGTGATTTTTATTACAGACACATTGAAGCCACATCTCTATGCTATTGGGGGGTTGGGTGCGTAGAAATATGCTTGACATATGTCTGATGTAGAAAAGCTGCTGGTGTTTTGAATTGGAAATGACTGGATATACCTGCCACTAAACCAGTATTTGTCACAATTTTTGTGTATACATTCTGGATGCTAAACTCTAAATTAGGGCCATATTGTGTAAAATTCTGCTCTCATGACTGCATAATATCTTTCAGCTATGGAATGGACATCATAGGGCGTTATATAGGCATTCTTCCCTAAAATATGGGGCAGACTTTTTACAAGTGTATAAAACTGTAGGTGGTGGTAGTCAGTTTCACGGTACTGACTACCCCGACACAGAACAGAACGACATGAGGATTCCGAATGAATAGTACACCGACCTGTGAAAAACCTACTTGCTGAAATGCAGATTACTTTACATCACGAATCCATGTGTTGCTGGCTGGAGAAAATGATGTCATCAGCAACTGCGACTTGGCTTAAAGCGGCGATGGACGGACCTGCCTGTCATTTATGTAATGTAAGTACTCTTTTAGGGGTTAAGGTTAGGGTTAGGGTTAGGATTAGGGTTAACCCTAACTCATAACCCTAATATCCCTAACACTCCTAACCCCTAAAATAGTACTTACATTACATAAATGACAGGCGGGTCCTTCCATCGCCGCTTTAAGCGGTTGCTGATGACGTCATTTTCTCCAGCCGGCATCACAGGGAGTCGTGATGTGTAGTAATCTGCATTTATTTGGAATCCTCATGTCATTCTGTTCTGTGTCGGGGTAGTCAGTACCGTTAATAGGTACTACACCCACTGTAGGTTATAGCTGAAACATGTTTTTGTAATTCTTTATAATGCAGTTTAATGTGTTCAATTGGTAGCTTTAAACCATCAAGCTTTGTATTTACATCGTTCACAAGTTAATTGAAACTTATATAAGATCCTGATTTTACACAATGCTCTTTTAATACATCATTGTAAGATACTCCACATTCTTATATTTAAAGTACAATTAATGCTGGATCTAGTATCTTTGACACAGTTCTATCATCGATGTGTTCAGACATTTTCTATCACTATCTGTATGTAATTTTTGCAGCACTCGCCCAACATCTTCAAATATCAGTTCAAAAGCTCTTGCCACAACCTGTCTTGTTTCTTTGCCCGACACACCGTGTATATTTTGATAGTACATCTATAGCTGTCAAAATATATTTTACACTATAATTTTCTCTACAAAATTCTGCCATGGACACAAGAACTTGTTGTCGCTAAGAAACTATATCTTACACCATGTTCTAGTTTTTTTCTGAATCTCACCTGACAGATTTGTGCAGAATGTAGGCATCCTGTTTATTCATCTAAGCTATCACATCTTTTTCTTTTTATCCTGTGTATCTGTACTTCATTGCACAACTTTTAATACCACCAAAAGAACCAACTGCTTTAGGTGGGAAATACTGCTTTTGTAATATTTGGTTAGTTATTGCACTGGCAGGGTATATGTATCATATAACATCTCCCTGAATGCTCTTTTACATATTACTGGACCCACCCATGCTTTACATTTGTTGAAAGATATGTTACTGCTAAAACCTGGTATTGAACCACCTGCTTGAAAAGTTTAGTAGGGATGCTCAATGCAAATGGTTGTGAAACTGGTTGGTTAAAACAATTCAAGATAGAAAAATAAAATAATATTTTAGAACTTTTGAAAGAAGATGATCAGGTTGGATGGAAGGCGAGTGCATTCACCATGATGTAACATAACATATATAACTTTGGTTTGCGTTCAACTACCCAAGAATGCGTTTGCACAATCAAGAGTGGATTATTTTTCTGTGTAATTATTTTTTCTCTCTCTCTCATGTGGCCGGTAGATGAGACTATTTCACAATGTTTGTAAGGGCACACTTGCTATATTGTTATTATTATTATTAATTTTTATTTATAGGGCACCACTAGAGGGTAAATGTATGAAGCTCCGGGTTCTCCAACACCCGCGAGTTCGGCGTCTTCAGCGCTTAAATTTAAGGCAGCGCCGCTTTAAATTTAAGCGCTGAAGACGCCGAACTCGCGGGTGTTGAAGAACCCGGAGCTTCATACATTTACCCCTAGGTGTCCGTAGCGCCGTACAGGGACAAACAAAATTACAATAGGAGGTGAGACAGCACAGTACAGTAAACAATAAGCACAGTAACTCAGTGAGCTCAAAGCACAGCTAGGGCAGGGGGGAGGGGAGAGGGGAAGGTCCGGATACGACGGAACCCAAGAGGGAGGGCACGGATGACAGGGAAACCCCCAGAGGGGAGAGGAGGGAGCGAGAGGGGACAGTGGGAAAAGGGTCCTCGAGGAGGAGGGCTAGGTAGCTGGAGAGCAGAGTTATAAGTGGTGAAGACAGGAGGAGAGATGACCCTGCTCAAAGGAGCGTACAATCTAAGGGATCTATATGTTATTACCAGGATCTAGAGATTACAGAAAATGTCTAAATTGTTCCTCAAAATATTCAATTCATTTTAGAGTTGCGCATGAAATTTTCCATGTTTTACTGGCAGAGTTTGGCCTTAAGTGTTCTCTGTCCATCCCCAACCCCAGCACACAGCAGAATGTCCATTGTTGCCCCAACTCTATCCATAGACTATAAATTCATTAAGATACAAATTTACCAACACAGTGAGGAATAGAATGAGATTTTATCACCAGAACTTCACAACTCTGCAACGTGGTCTGTTCCTCGGTGGAACTTGATTTTTCCACAATTTTACTCATCTCTATGTTTAGTTATTGATGGATGCAGGTCAAATATTATAGAAGACAATATAGTCTGTCCGCACATTTTAAAATTTCCTCCCCCTTCAATGCAACAGGGTTTTGCCAAGGTGCAAAGTTACCCCTTTTTTTGCTTTGCTCTAATTAATGACTCAGGGCCATAATGTTTCCCTAAAAAAATTCTTGACCACATATTGCTCAGAGGCATCTATCAATATTAATAATTTGTCCAAAAACCCCTCTCATTTTTATTGTCATCTCAGTATTTAGCTCATGAGTCTGCAGATGTCATAACTTTTCCTATGCTTTATCTAAACTGAACTTTCATCCTTTCAGCCTCTCATTTGCTTTGCTAGACCACACTGCTTCTTCTTCACCTTTTGAAAGCATTCATTATTAAAATAAACACAAAACCAAGGAAAATATATTTAACAATACATTTATTAAGATCACAAGTAAAATGTAATTTTTTTTAAATCTCCATAATAAAATAGGAAAATTATGGCCCAAGATTGGTCTGTAGCTCTTACAATCTTGCCCTATAAGAGGATCAAGATGGTGGAAGCCTCAAGACTCACAAAGTGTCATCCTTCAGCACTCAGGAGAGGAAAAACCTCCCCGTGAAGGAAACCTCTGGAGACCCATGGCTTGAAGGACTGCCCTTCCTTCTAGGCATTAAGAGGCTATGCAGAATTAAATGACCAAAATTCATCAAATATGAACATGTGAGATTGAAATACATAACACATACTGATAGCTAAAGTAGGTTTAGCAGATGCAATTGATATATCTTCGGACACTACCCAATACATATTCCTCGCAAAGCTGCGCAATTTGATGAAGAGGGTGGTCATCCTCTTTTCAGAAGCACCAAATTACCTGAATGGCTAAAATATTGCAATAGCAGCGCTGTCCTGTTAGAACCTCCAATGGTAGAAACAAACAAGCTCAAGGTAATATTGTAGGGTAGTCAAGCTCAAAGTCTGCAGACACATCCAAGTGAGACACCCTTGATATCAGCGAGATACTTACCTTAAGCTGGTATCTTTTTGTCAGTTAACTGTATGTGTGTGAGGTACAGATCAGGTTGAAATATGTGATGTGTGATATGTTTATATACCTCTATCATGCTTCCCCTCATGCACAAGCCATTTATTACACATCTGGGCTTTTACCATCTCCTCATTCACAAAAGTTCTCTTTTCCTGTATCCAATTTCAATCAGTTCCTATAACCTTTTTCTCATGTTATTAATCTGATAGCTCTGTCCACTTTCCATGTTCTGATAACTGCTAATTGGTTACAAATCAAGCAGGGGATTTCAGTAAGAAACAATACAAACTTATTGATTCATAGGGACAGATTCAGTTCGGCCACGTTAGTCTAGCATTATCTCGGCATTAGTACTCTTACCTTTAATATGGTCATTTTAACCCGTATTTTTACTCATGGCCCTGAGAGGTGCGAGCAAAAATCAGTGTTAAAATTACTGTACTAATGGCAATACTGCGCACTTTTACCGTACTTCCTAGAATAACACGGCCGAATTTAATTGGCCCTATTATGTTTATTCATCGAATAGATATCGACAGCAAGGCCAAGACTAGTTATTTTAGCTATGAGGCTCCCATTGTCTTCTGCTTGACTGACAATGTGGGAAATGTGTGAAAGTCATTTTATTTTCCCTCCCTTTTTAAAACAATTCCATTCACTTCAGTATTGTATCTATTATTTCTGTGGCAGGTTGGCAATGTTACATGCAATTCTCACCGTCTATGTTTTTTGCTATTGCTATTAAGTTATTATTTATTGAAGAGAATTATTATTATTATTATTATTATTATTATTATTATTATTATTATTATTATGTCATTGTTATAATTATTGTTGTTGTTATTATTATAATTACTGTCATATATATATTTAAGGCACCACAGTGCTCCACAGCACAGATCATTTAAAATGCAAAGACATAACAACAATCATGAGTCCAAATAAATACAAATATATCAGCTACTAGCTGACAGAATGCAAGCGACAGAACTGAAAATAAATAACAATTGATTCAAACAATTTGCATCAAAACCATTAAGTCTTTGCAGTTGAGTTACTGTCAACATCTCTTAAAATGCTAAATAATTTGATAGCATAATCAATGATCAATAGTCACTGTTCCCATATTATTGCACTGAATTAGTTATTGTTAAAAAATAATCAATGCAATGTATGGCTTATATAAAGCTATAATCACATTTATAATCATTTATCTGGCACAAGAGCAGAGAATGAATATTAAACAATGACCTTATCCCCAGCCTGTACAAAAAAATATCCACTAAAATGTTTCGTTTTCCCAATAGAACCTTTTTCTAGAGTACCTTATTTATTATTAGATACAAGCCATACTTACCTTATAACTGTTATCAAGCCCTAGCGGTTATTATTACAGAGTTTGTTGGAGTTGATGGGTTCTGATCTTCTGACTTTCCTGTGTTTAACTGTCATTAATAGATCATTGTAAAGTGCTACAACACATTATCATATAGCTCAATCACCATAGAGCACATGAGCTATAGGTGTCTGTGAACTGTGTGGAAGCTAAAATCTGGGAACGCCATAAAGGCTGCAAGTATAACATCTTACAGCTATCCAAGACCCAGCAGCAGAGCAGAGGCTGCAGCATTTGTAATCAATTATGGGTCAGGAAGTATCACTAGTGTTCTGGGCCATCTTTTCCATTGGGCACGATGGGCAGGTGCACGGGGGCCCCATGGGCAAGGGGGCCCCATAGGCGGGGCTCTTAATTAGAATAAATAATCCTGCAAAAGAAAAAACCTACAAAAAAAACCTTCAAGGGTCACTGAGCAAGTACATCTATCTATCTCTATCTCTATACATCTATATCCATCTCTCTCTCTCTCTCTCTCTCTCTCTCTATATATATATATACATATATATATATATATATATATATATATATATATATATATTTATATGTAGGGGCCCCGGTGCACTGCTTTGCCCGGGGGCCCATAATGTTTTTAAGATGGCCCTGCTAGTGTTTAACATAAAATGATTTAGTCTGCAAGGGGTTCACCTTTAAAAAAATAGACTATATTGTCAAGTATCAGGCACAGGGGACTGCAATATGGTGTTATTCCTAGGAATAAAAGCAAGGAAATTATTCAGTACATTGTTTCTGGGACAGAGCAAGAACTTTGTTTGGCAGTAAATGCATAATACTGCATTGTATAAATTCAAAAAGATACAAAAAACAATTTAACCAAATATGGACCACCTAGCAATAGAAAGTACATGAGTTACATAGCACTAATTAAGTAATACAAAACAAGACATTAGATCCTCCATCCTGACTTTGTACTGATTATCACTTGTTTATTTTATGTTTATTCAATTAATATTATTGTGAAAAAAATAAAGGTTTTATTTTATGTTCTTGTTAACGCTTAACCCCGATGGCAGATTTGTAGGAGCACCAGGAAAACCATTGCATGACCATTCTAGCTTTCACACCAGGGAGGACATTTATTAAACTGGGTTTAGTGTGACGTTTGTTATGTTTTGAAACAAGTGTGATGATGTGCAGTAATTTCAGAGCCCTTAAAGCACATGCTAAACTGCATTAGTAATGTACATTAGTAATGTAAAAAAATCCCTCAGTCCCGTTCAGTAATGGGCCATGCTACTTAGCATTGGTCCCGTTCCAATGCATGAATACTGACGGATGAGAGACTGCTTCTGATTGGTTGCTTGTCTACTAGGTAGGCAGGCTTAACATACATTTACTCTTTTTTTGCAACAGAAACTCCTGTCATTTATAATTGTTTTTTTCCCTCCCTTTGGATTATGACAGGTCAAATAAGAAGATGGTAGGTAACTATTTCTTACCCTGAAATACAAAAAAGTGGGCACCATTAATTATTAATATAGGAGGTACTATTCATTCTAATTATAACATAGGATGCACCAATCAGTATTATTATAATGTCGGGGTAATATTATGTAATATTATCATATAGGAGCCACCATTCATTAGCATTATAATATAGGCAACATCATATATTAAATTTATAAAGTGGGTGCAATATTTGTTTTCCCTGCTGCCCACCAGCCAGGGGTACTAGGAGAGCACTAATTATTATTATTATTACCATTTATTTATATAGCGCCACTAATTCCGCAGCGCTGTACAGAGAGATCACTCACATCAGTCCCTACCCTATTGGGGCTTACAGTCTAAATTCCCTAACATACATACACACACACACACACACACACAAACAGACACACAGACTAGGGTCAATTTTGTTAGCAGCCAATTAACCTACCAGTATGTTTTTGGAGTGTGGGAGGAAACCGGAGCACTCAGAGGAAACCCATGTAAACAAGGGGAGAACATACAAACTCCTCACACATAAGGTCATGGTCGGGAATTTAACTCATGACCCCAGTGCTGTAAGACAGAAGTGTTAGCCACTTAGCCACTGTGCTGCCCACCGTGCTGCTAGTTAATATTGGGTTTGGCATCTCTAGGTGCGAGGGCCTGAATGTTTGTTCTGGCGCCCTTCTAGAAGCCACCCAGAGACCTTCCACCACGGCTGTTCAAGATAACAAGAAAATTCCAATATGAACCAGAAATAATGAGTATATAATATAGTGAGCACTGTTTGTTAAGAAGATGATTAATGGATTAATAAACAGTGAATACAATGCCCACCTTTCAAATGATGAGAAAACCAGCTATTGGCTGATCAGTGCGGTGTTGGTGACGCTATTAGGAAGAGCGGAGTGTACAACAAACAGCATACTCTTCTCAAAGAATTCCAGTCTATTAAAGTCTCGATGAAAAAGATTATTTATTGTGTATTTGTTCCATCTGGTGTTATTTTGATAGTGTTTTTAATATTTGCTGTTCAAAAGGGAAATGTTAAAAGGCAATTGTACATTCTTGAATTGATTTCTCAGCAACAAAGTGAAATTCAGAGACTCTTAAACTTTGTGTCATTTTACTAATTAGGAACTAGTGTTTAATATGAGCTATCCTCTACATATTTATTTCTGTGAAGGCGTTAGCTATCGTTTTAATTTCCACAGAAAAGAATCTTACAGACAGTGCCCTTGTAACTCCAATTATTTTTCTGGTAGAGGATCGATCAAAACCCACTTCAACACCTAAGTTACCACACAGCAGGGGAGATTCAGTAGAGATCAGTAGAACACATATTAAAATTTAAGATCAATTATTATGACACTACAGCTGACTTGAAATACATTAAGCCTCCTAATGTCAGGTTAAGTAAGATTAACATAATATTAAGATTCCATATATTAATGATAAAGAGACAAAAGGCTATGCAAATGAAGTGTTAACATGCAATCATAATTAGCCCTTACTAGCAAAAGTAGCATAAGATTAATAGGGCTTTACCAGTTTGTCATTAGATGAGTCATTACTAAACTCTGCTTTGAACTTGAATTGTATTATTAACCTGGAGGTAAGTTTTAAACGAGTTAATAACAGGTATTATTTGACCATAACCTTCAAAAAAATACAAAAAGGATACATCATGTGTTACATGTAATGTTGTCCATTTAATATACATGACCATTAGGCAGACTTCCTATATTTACAGGTTAGGTATTCAGACACAAACAGTCTAGTGGCTAATATTTCACCATTATTAAATTTATATACATTGAAGCTAAAAGCATACAATGAAAATGCTAACTGAATGCTTCATATAAGAGGCATTACTTCTACAAATGAAAATGATAAATGACTAAATATACTGTATAGTCACATACCTCATCTCTGCAATATCTGGCTTTGCTCACTAATATCAGCTAAGTTGATCTTTCTGAATGAGTTATCCACTACGCTCTGTGAGCAAAGAATATTCAGTGATAAAGTAGATGTTTTGCTTTAGTTGCCTACTTTACAAAATGTGATATGAAAACAAGAAACAGAGATGAAACCTGCTAGCACAAATTATTTCTAAGAGTCACTGGCTGGATGTGGGACACACTTGATAGTATTCATTTAGACAATCCCCAAATGTCATGTATACACCCAGTCTCTACTGTTACAGGGCTACAGAATTAGGATCCTAAAGCACTAGGCTTGTGCCCATTTTATTACCCCAGCAACAATGCTCCAGGGAAAAGGCTATATCTGCCATCCAGTCCTCAGGGCTATATGAGGATTGAGTAGAGTTCCCAGCACTAGTCTGAATTCCATTATTGCAGAATCCCCAATAACTAGAAATAACCCCAGATCCTCACTGAACTGGGGTCCTAGGCTTGGAGCTATTTTATTATGCTGCCCCCACTTCACCCATAGGGGTGCTAGGAAAACCATTGCACCAGACCTCACTGGGCCTATTGCTTTTTTAAAATTAATTTCAACCATGAAATCCAGGTTCCGCAGTTGGTTAGTGTATCACAAGTTAGTAAGACATTCCATTGCAGAGTTATTATTCAATAACTGCTGCTCTTATTTCTGTTGCTGGTTACCATGATTTATTAAACAACCCCAGCAATAAGCAGTTATTTAAAGAAAGATGCAATACTGGTTTTAGTAGAGTCTATAGCAACCGGATCATTTTTTGTGTGTTTACATAGTCTGCATTCTCCTTAGCTATTAATGAGTATTATAGGAGGCAATTTATTGTCTTACAAACCAGCTGATAATTTACAAGCCGCAAGACCTCCAAATTCCTTCTATTAATGAATATGAATAAATTGATTCACCCATATATATTCCTCCCCCAAAGAAAATGTTCAGAATTCCATAAAATATGTTAAATCTTAAGTTGAATAAAAGTAACTAAATGTTAAGTTTTTTTGCAAATAGCTTTTCTCCTATATGAGATAAAATATTCTGCAACATTTTAGGCAAACTGTAAAAACATCACACAACTGCAATGCTAAATGACTGTAGTGTCAGAAAATTGGATTATAAATTACAATAACATGCTTTTAGTCTAGCAGAATTATTTTAATATCTACACTCATAGAGCATTAAACCACTGGAATCATCTGGGTAGCAATGACAGTGCACAATAAACTGTTTAAATATCGTATGAAATAGACATTTCCTTACTAAACCAACAACATCTATGTCTTTAACATTTATGTATTGTCTGTGCTTGGTGTTTTTGGTGTTCAACCCTTTGACAACTGGTTTACAGTTAAATAGGTAGCATTAAAATGAAAATAGCAAGGATGCTGTTGTTGGAGGTAGTTCATGACTGAAGGTTGCTTAATTAAATGACAGCCATAGATGGTTTCCAAATAACCTAGTTACATTTCATCCTGAGTCAGGAAGCCTTAAAAATAAACTTTTAGTTCATCAGTGATTGACCAGCTATGAATCCTTATACCCACAACGAAAGGAAATCGATAAAAATTTTACAGCAGGATTCTAATATCGTTGTAAAATCTGCGGATAAGGGAGGGAGTGTAGTCATAATGGATCATCAGAAATATGAAGCAGGAGTATTCCGCCAGCTAACAGATGGTATTACATATAAAACTATTAGGAGAGACCTTACAAACTGTATTAAGGTAAAGATCACACAGTTGATGGGATAAATATCTAGTCAATAATACCATCACGACCCAAATAGCTGTATATTTGAAGACTGAGAACCCACACTATCCCCACGATTTACATTCTCCCCAAAGTACATAAAAGTCTAGATAATCCTCCGGGTAGACCTATTATAGCAGGAGTTGGATCAATAATGGGAAACATTTCTGAATTTGTAGACTATCATCTTCAACTCATTGTTATAAAAAATAAATCATATTTAAGAGATACAGGGGATATCTTGGAGAAATTGTCTAATTTAGAATGGGCAAATGATTATATACTGGTAACAGCGGATGTCAGCTAGCTTTATATTATTATTGAAGAACGGTTAGGCATGATGGCAGTTAAGGATGCACTAGATTTGAGTGAATATAATGAACATCTGTCACGGGCACTAGGAGTCTTTACCCAGGGATCACCAGATGGTAGGCTTACCAGAGCAATGTAGATGGTAATAGGGTACTCTGGTAGCTGGGTGATCACGGAACATGAAATGATGGCCGATGAGATGCTCAGGAAAGTCTATGACTAGCAACACTGGTAATAATGAGGTAATGATACACAAGGAACTGTATGGACAAGGACACGTGAAGGTAGTCAGTGGTCTGCGATAGCAAGTTGTACCACTGCTATAGTGAGGAGAAATGTCCAACAGAAACAAGGAGGTGATGAGAGTCAGCGGTCTGCGGGTAGCAAGTTGTACCGCTGTCTGAGTGAAGGAATGGAATCCAAGTGGAGGTATCCAGGTAGTCAGTGGTCTGCGGTAGCAAGTTGTACCACTGCTATGTGAGAGGATAATGGAACAGGTGATACCGGAAACAGGGATCAGTGGTCTGACATCAGCAAGTTGTACCACTGAATATATATGTAAATGACTGATCAGGTCTGCAATCTAGAAAGTCTCTTGAAGTAGTCCAGCACAATGATAACACAGTCAATGATGGCAAGAGACTCAGCGGGTAGCAGACTCCAGAGAGAACCAAACACAGTCCAGCAAGATATGCAATACACAGCACAGTCAATGAAAAGTATGCATACCGTGGTTCAGCAGTAGCAGTCAGATGGGATTGCAGCGGTACCTGAGCGGCTGGAGGCCGACTGGATAGGAAGTCCCAGGATAGGAGAAGCAGCGGTCTAGCAGGTGCAGCGCACAGGTGAGTAGACCGACAGGGACACGAATCCACAGGAGTCAGCAACACGTGGAACTGGACTCATAGGAAACCCAGGAGAATGGAGATGATCCAGCAGAGGGTAGTAGAAGAGATACAAATCCAATGCTGACAGGAGGGTAGAGGCCAGTGGAACACGTGAAAGCGTGGAGAGTGGATCAGCAGGAGATGGACGATAGCGCTGACCACAGCGGCAGGACTCAGCGGCACACGGAGGTAACCAGTAGCAACCACAGGAACCAACAGCGATGGGAAACAGGAGTGCAGCGCAGGGCAGGAGCTGTAGATCACGAAGTGTAGCAGATGGTAATGAAAAGCGGCAGTCTCGAGGAAGTCACAGCAAAGATGAGATGAGAGTGTAGTGCACGGAGGCAGCGGATAGTAATCAGCTGGCAGTCACGATGTTGAACACAGGCGAGTTGCAAGCAGGAGACTGTAGTGCACAGAGGCAGCGGATAGTAGTCAGCTGGCAGTCACGATGTTGAACACAGGCGAGTTGCAAGCAGGAGACTGTAGTGCACAGAGGCGGCGGATAGTAGTCAGCTGGCAGTCACGATGTTGAACACAGGCGAGTTGCAAGCAGGAGACTGTAGTGCACAGAGGCAGCGGATAGTAATCAGCAAACAGACTTGATGAGAAGCAGGTGAGTGAGGTAAAGCTGGAGTGCACGGAGGCAGCGGATAACAATGAGCAAACAGTCACATTGATATAAAATAACGTTGAAGTGGTGTAGAAGACTGTAGTGCACGGAGGCAGCGGATAGGAATCAGCAAACAGTCATGATGATACAGTTGATGGTAGAAGTGGTATGGAACCACAGTAGTAGAAGTGGTTTGGAAACCACAGGAATCAGCAGCACTGAATACACAAGTAATACAGGAACACCTTCAGAGACTCATGAGGAATGAGACTCCAAGATCAGGCAACGTGGTGGTGACCACAGGTGCTTAATATAGGGAGGTTGCCTGATCTGCCAATTAAGTTAAAGGGGTATACACTGAAGTATAGAAAAGGGCTGCGCATGCGCAGACCCTCAGGATGGTGGACGGCCACGGTTCCTAAATGTCCGGGAAGAGGCACTCACGGTCCGGTGAGTGACAGTACCCCCCCTTTTAAAGGTGGGCACAGAACGCCTGGAACCGGGCTTATCCGGATTTTTGGAGTAAAACTTCTTCAAAAGGGCAGGAGCATTAAGATCTTCAGCTTTGATCCAAGAGCGCTCCTCAGGACCAAAGCCCTTCCAATGAACGAGGAAGTGGAGGACTCCTCGCGAAATTTTTGCATCTAGTACCTCGGTAATCTCAAAATCCTCCTCCTGATGGACTTGAACTGGCTGCGGAGCTGAGGGAGGAGTTGAAAAACGGTTGATAATAAGAGGTTTAAGCAAAGATACATGGAAGGCATTAGAAATCCGAAGACTCTTAGGAAGAAGGAGTTTCACACATACTGGATTGATAACTTGAATGATCCTATATGGACCAATAAAACGAGGGGCGAATTTCATGGATGGAACCTTCAAACGAATATTTTTTGTGGATAACCAGACACGATCTCCAATTTTTAGTGGTGGAATAGCCCGCCTCTTCTTATCAGCGAAAGATTTGTATTTGACAGATGTCTTCTTCAAACAGGTTCTAACCTGAGACCAGATATTTTTAAAGGTCTGACAAACAGTCTCCACCGCAGGAACTTGGGTGGGCGGGAGGGCAGGAAATTCCGGAAAAGACGGATGGTGACCGTAGACCACAAAGAATGGAGTTTTGGATGATGACTCATGGTACATGTTGTTATGGGCGAACTCAGCCCAAGGGAGTAACTCTACCCAGTTGTCTTGATTGGCTGATGAAAATATCCTTATAAAAGTCTCAAGATCTTGATTGACGCGTTCGGTTTGTCCATTGGATTGTGGATGGTAAGAAGATGAGAGTGCTAATCGTATGCCCAAGGTTTTACAAAGGGCTCGCCAGAATCTGGACACGAATTGTACTCCTCTATCAGACACAATCTCAGATGGACATCCATGGATACGGAAGATCTCTTTAATGAAATGTTCAGCCAGGATAGACGAGGAAGGCAAACCAGACAGAGGGATGAAATGAGCCATCTTCGAAAATCTGTCCACTACGACCCAAATAGTGTTATGGTTCTTACTAGGTGGTAAGTCAGTAACGAAATCCATACTAATATGGGTCCATGGTTTGGACGGAATGGGTAGTGGTCGCAGCAACCCTGCTGGGGTTCTGCGGGAGGATTTGAATTGCGAACATAATTCACAGGAAGCAATGAACTCTTTGACGTCTCTCCTCATTGAAGGCCACCAGTAACTTCGAGAGAGGATCTCAAAAGTCTTGTGTTCACCGGCGTGTCCAGAAAAACGAGAGGCATGGAACCACGAAAGGATTTTCCTCCTTAGAGTAGGAGGCACGAGGGTCTTCCCAAATGGTAGCGTTTTGGTGGATGAAGCAGCCAGTGAGATACATTTGGGGTCTAGAATGGTATGGTTGGAAACCTCTTCTATATCAGAGGACGTAGCAAAGGCTCTAGATAAGGCATCAGCTTTTTTGTTCTTGGCAGCTGGTTTGAAGGTAATTATTAATTCAAAACGGGAAAAGAAAAGAGACCATCTTGCTTGACGAGGGTTCAAGCATTGGGCAGACTGGAGATATGACAAGTTCTTATGATCCGTGAAGATCGTCACCGGATGGCGAGCTCCCTCCAACAAGTATCTCCATTCCTCTAATGCGGCTTTGATAGCCAGTAATTCCTTGTCTCCGATGGTATAATTCTTCTCTGCGGGTAGGAGACCCCGAGAATAGAAGGCACAAGGGTGGAATTTTTGCTGTTCCGAGCGTTGGGAGAGAATAGCTCCTAAGCCCACATTAGAGGCATCTACTTCTAGGAAAAAAGGGAGTGTCTCATCAGGCTGACGAAGGATTGGAGCCGAAGAGAAGGACTCTTTTAATGTTTGAAAGGCTTGAATAGCCTCAGCAGACCATTGCTTAGGATTAGCCCCTTTACGAGTCAGGGCCACAATAGGAGATGCAATGGAAGAAAAGTCTTGAATGAAGCGTCTATAGTAATTGGCAAAACCTAAAAAACGCTGGATGGCACGAAGAGTAGTTGGCTGGGGCCAATGTAGTACAGCATTTACTTTGTCAGGATCCATCTTCAGACCAACTCCGGAAACAATATACCCCAAGAATGGAATCTGGGGTAATTCGAATGAACATTTTTCTAATTTACAGAACAATGAATTTTTCCGTAGCCTGGAGAGGACTTCTGCCACATGTTGGTGGTGAGAAGGCAGGTCCTGTGAAAAAATCAATATGTCGTCCAGGTAGACGACGACACATACATATAATAAGTCCCGAAAAATCTCATTGATGAAGCCCTGAAAAACAGCGGGGGCATTACATAGCCCGAAAGGCATTACCAGATATTCGTAATGCCCGTCTCTGGTGTTAAACGCCGTCTTCCATTCGTCACCGGAACGGATTCTGATTAAATTGTAAGCACCACGAAGATCCAACTTAGTAAAAATACGGGCTCCCTTAATGCGGTCAAATAGCTCAGTGATCAACGGAATGGGATACCGGTTCTTGATAGTAATGGCATTGAGTCCACGAAAATCTATACAAGGGCGTAATGATCCATCCTTCTTTTTGACAAAGAAGAACCCAGCTCCAGCGGGCGAGGTGGAAGGTCGAATGAACCCACGCTGGAGGTTCTCCCGTATATATTCAGATGTAGCTTGAGTTTCAGGTAACGAGAGTGGATAGACCCGGCCTCTGGGAGGAGTCTTGCCAGGAAGAAGATCAATCGGACAATCCCAAGAACGATGAGGAGGAAGACGTTCAGACTGAGCTTTATCAAAAACATCGGTAAATGAAGCATATTGAGGAGGGAGTCCCGGTGAAATAGCTGAAATGGAAGCTTGCTGTACCTTGAGAGGAATGACTTGGGAAAGGCAATGATGGTGACATTCAGGCCCCCAAGACGTGACTTGAGGGGTGCGCCAGTCAATCTGGGGAGAGTGACACTGAAGCCATGGAAGGCCTAGGACAATCGGACTTGTCGTAACAGGAAGAATTAAAAACGATATCTCTTCATGATGCAGAGCACCAATCTGAAGGGTTACTGGAGACGTACTCTGGGTGATGAGACCGTTGATGAGACGTGATCCATCGATAGCCGTCACAGTAATGGGAGTTTTTAAGGTAATCATTGGTAGAGACCATTGATTAACTAACGATTTGGAAATAAAATTTCCTGCTGCTCCGGAATCAATCAATGCCTGTGACTCAAAGGTCTTGGTAGCAAAGGAAATAGTCACATCAAAAGCGCAGACTTTAGATTTCATAGACGATGGAGAGGACTCCAGGGACCCTAACTTCACCTCTCCAGAACTAGTTAGGGCCTGGCATTTCCCGATCTCTTAGGGCAGGAGCTGAGGACATGAGTGGAATCAGCACAATAGATACAGAGTCTATTCTTGACTCTTCGTTTCCTCTCCTCAGAAGATAACTTGGAACGTCCAATCTCCATGGGAATCACAGCGGGTGACACTGGACGAAATTGAGGGTTAGAGCGAAAAGGTGCTTTAGCAGAAGTCGTTTTCTCAGCCTCTCTTTCACGAAATCTCATATCAACACGATGGCATAGAGAGATCAAATCCTCAAGTGACGAAGGAAGCTCTTGGGTAGTCAGTGCATCTTTAATTTTATCGGAAAGCCCCTGCCAGAAGGCGGCAACTAGGGCTTCAGTGTTCCACTGAAGTTCAGAGGCTAAGATCCTAAATTGAATGACGTACTGGCCTACAGTATGAGATCCTTGTCGCAGACGGAGGATGCTGGAAGCAGCGGAGGTCACACGACCTGGTTCATCGAACACACTTCGGAATGTAGAAATGAATTTGGCACTATCTTGTAATATTGGATCGTTCCTCTCCCACAGAGGGGAGGCCCAAGCCAGGGCTTGTCCTGAGAACAAAGAGATAAGATAGGCCACTCTGGAACGATGGGTAGAAAAATTTTGAGGTTGGAGCTCAAAATGGACTGAACATTGGTTAAGGAAACCCCTACAAGTTTTGGGGTCTCCATCGTACTTTGACGGAGTAGGCAGGTGAAGCGTGGAAGCTATAGACACCTGGGATGGCAATGGGGAAACGGAGGAAAGCACAGGAGCTTCAGTAGAAGCTGTCACAGTCTGTCCAGATGTTCCTTGGGAGGTTAATGACTGATAACACTGAAGTAACAGCTGTTGGCGGGCATCCTGTTGCTCCACACGGCTAACCAGATGTTGCAGCATCTCTTTGGCGGTAGGTTCCACATCTGGGTCTGTCATGGCCTGATCTTACTGTCACGGGCACTAGGAGTCTTTACCCAGGGATCACCAGATGGTAGGCTTACCAGAGCAATGTAGATGGTAATAGGGTACTCTGGTAGCTGGGTGATCACGGAACATGAAATGATGGCCGATGAGATGCTCAGGAAAGTCTATGACTAGCAACACTGGTAATAATGAGGTAATGATACACAAGGAACTGTATGGACAAGGACACGTGAAGGTAGTCAGTGGTCTGCGATAGCAAGTTGTACCACTGCTATAGTGAGGAGAAATGTCCAACAGAAACAAGGAGGTGATGAGAGTCAGCGGTCTGCGGGTAGCAAGTTGTACCGCTGTCTGAGTGAAGGAATGGAATCCAAGTGGAGGTATCCAGGTAGTCAGTGGTCTGCGGTAGCAAGTTGTACCACTGCTATGTGAGAGGATAATGGAACAGGTGATACCGGAAACAGGGATCAGTGGTCTGACATCAGCAAGTTGTACCACTGAATATATATGTAAATGACTGATCAGGTCTGCAATCTAGAAAGTCTCTTGAAGTAGTCCAGCACAATGATAACACAGTCAATGATGGCAAGAGACTCAGCGGGTAGCAGACTCCAGAGAGAACCAAACACAGTCCAGCAAGATATGCAATACACAGCACAGTCAATGAAAAGTATGCATACCGTGGTTCAGCAGTAGCAGTCAGATGGGATTGCAGCGGTACCTGAGCGGCTGGAGGCCGACTGGATAGGAAGTCCCAGGATAGGAGAAGCAGCGGTCTAGCAGGTGCAGCGCACAGGTGAGTAGACCGACAGGGACACGAATCCACAGGAGTCAGCAACACGTGGAACTGGACTCATAGGAAACCCAGGAGAATGGAGATGATCCAGCAGAGGGTAGTAGAAGAGATACAAATCCAATGCTGACAGGAGGGTAGAGGCCAGTGGAACACGTGAAAGCGTGGAGAGTGGATCAGCAGGAGATGGACGATAGCGCTGACCACAGCGGCAGGACTCAGCGGCACACGGAGGTAACCAGTAGCAACCACAGGAACCAACAGCGATGGGAAACAGGAGTGCAGCGCAGGGCAGGAGCTGTAGATCACGAAGTGTAGCAGATGGTAATGAAAAGCGGCAGTCTCGAGGAAGTCACAGCAAAGATGAGATGAGAGTGTAGTGCACGGAGGCAGCGGATAGTAATCAGCTGGCAGTCACGATGTTGAACACAGGCGAGTTGCAAGCAGGAGACTGTAGTGCACAGAGGCAGCGGATAGTAGTCAGCTGGCAGTCACGATGTTGAACACAGGCGAGTTGCAAGCAGGAGACTGTAGTGCACAGAGGCGGCGGATAGTAGTCAGCTGGCAGTCACGATGTTGAACACAGGCGAGTTGCAAGCAGGAGACTGTAGTGCACAGAGGCAGCGGATAGTAATCAGCAAACAGACTTGATGAGAAGCAGGTGAGTGAGGTAAAGCTGGAGTGCACGGAGGCAGCGGATAACAATGAGCAAACAGTCACATTGATATAAAATAACGTTGAAGTGGTGTAGAAGACTGTAGTGCACGGAGGCAGCGGATAGGAATCAGCAAACAGTCATGATGATACAGTTGATGGTAGAAGTGGTATGGAACCACAGTAGTAGAAGTGGTTTGGAAACCACAGGAATCAGCAGCACTGAATACACAAGTAATACAGGAACACCTTCAGAGACTCATGAGGAATGAGACTCCAAGATCAGGCAACGTGGTGGTGACCACAGGTGCTTAATATAGGGAGGTTGCCTGATCTGCCAATTAAGTTAAAGGGGTATACACTGAAGTATAGAAAAGGGCTGCGCATGCGCAGACCCTCAGGATGGTGGACGGCCACGGTTCCTAAATGTCCGGGAAGAGGCACTCACGGTCCGGTGAGTGACAACATCTAAGAAATTTGATTTTGGAATGTATAGACCTTATCTTGAATAATAACTATTTCTGTTTTAATGGGCAGTTTTATATACAGGAAGTCGGCACGGCCATAGGCACCAAGTTCGCCCATAGTTACACCAATTTATTTATGGTGTTACTGGGAGAAACATCAGGTATGGAGTGGTCATCCATACGGGGCGAACCTGGTGTCCTGGTATAGATTTATAGACGACATTCTGTTTATATGGAAAAAATATAGAGATTCCCTGGAAGCCTTTTGTGAATATCTAAATGATAATCTGTACAATATCACTTTGACCTTCGATATAAGTGAAACACAGGTTACCTTTTTGGATTTAAACCTCTATGTGGAGAATGGTTCTCTGTGTACCTAGACATATTTCAAACCAATTGATTCTAATTCTTATATTCAGGCTGAGAGTGAGCACCATTAAAACTGGCTATAGCCAGTTTAGAAGATTGAAATGAAACTGTTCTGGTAATTATAGTTATGAAATACTAATGAAAGAAATGAACAAACAGTTTTTACAGAAAGGATATAATGAGAAAGAAACAGAGGGGGGCGGCAATGAAAGTTGCCACATTGGATAGAAAGATCATGCTAGAGAAAAACTAAATAAAAAGTAAAAGAAGAATATACATGGGGAAAATAAACATCAATGGGACTTTTTTTCCCAGTATAACTGCCATTGTAGAAAAATAGAAAACATTATTAAAAATTACTGGTATATCATTTCGAAAGATCCCGTCCTTAAAGGGATATTACCTGGAAAACCGTTATTTGTGTTCCGTAAGGCTCCGTCTCTAAAAGATAAACTAGTTAAAATTGCTCTTCCATTTTCTAGTAAAGAAGCTCAGATAAAAACAAAGCAATTTTTTAGGCGTGGAACCCGTATTGCCTGCAAAAACTGTAGGAAGAATTGTAGTAAATATACCCACTTTCAGGTTATAGACCAGGAACATAAAATCAATGATTTCATCACGTCATACTAAGAATGTGGTGTATCTCATTGAGTGTTCTTGTGGCCTTTTTTATGTGGGTCAGACTTCCAGACCTCTCAAGGTGAGGCTGTCAGAACATATTAGAAATATAAAAAAGGGCATAGAGAGCCACTCGATCCCTGTCCATTTTAAACAGACTCATCAATGTTCTGAATTAGATATAAAAAAAATTTGGGGGTATTCAACACATTAAATCGAATTGAAGGAGGAACAATGTCCCATCTAGATTCGCACAAACGGATATGAGATGGATACATAAATTACAAAACTTAGCACATGAGGGTCTAAATTTCGAGTTTGAATTGCAGTGGTTTTTAAATTAACCGCGTTTCAACCATTGGAGGTTTTTATATTGATCACTACGATTCATCAGTGTTTTTGCATGAATAATTATGGATAACATGGATAATGTGGCATATATGGACTATGGGTGTTTCCAATAGTGTTCTTAATTGAGGTTTAGGAGTATAATCCCTCCTTACAAGAGGTTAATATTACCTAATATATATGGAACTTTCAGTTCCTTATAATCATTTAATAGATATCTTAGTTTTGTATTCGTAATACACAAGATCTATTTTTGTCTTTCTCGAAGATCTATGAATTGACTACCTTTAAATTGAGATAACTTTTGTTTATAATGCAATATATTGTAAGTTAATTCTGGAATATTAATCACAGCTTGGATTATTGAAACAGAAATCTGCTATGTAATAAGTCCCTTGTTTGTTATTGGAGTTTGAATTTTGTAATGTAGTTATGAGAATTTTGTTTGTTGTTAAGATATGTATATCAGTTGTGTTTCCCTAAGTATATGAGATTGGCGCCATATTGTTATATCTGTTTTTTTCTAGTCTTTTGCATGTTTTCTGGAGGGTACCTTGGTAGAACCTCTATTAATATATACATTGGCTGCCTATCTATTGTGCGTGGACAGTCATTTTCATCATTATTTGTATACCCACAACATTTCCTAATATAATGCATGACAATAGATATACTGTTAAATAGACTAGGCTTGATTTTAGATCTAACATCTATCCTGAAGCTCCTCTCATCCATAATGCTGCTGTAGAACAACTGAAGCAGGCTATGGTAAGTATATTGTAACTATACATTCTATATATATTCTTAGGCAAGAGAATAGTCACTGGTTGCTTACTTCTGAAACAGATTTGTACTGGTATGTCATGTTATTTTATTTTAACTAAATCAGATTATAAACAATAAATACATAACTACATGGAATAATTTGTATTTTCTTATTGTATATATTTTATTGATACATTTGCATACAGAATGGGAGTAATAATCTATGTTGCCATTCACCAGTCTGGTTTGCTGTTACAATTAACTTGAGATGTTGACATTTATACGTTTTTTTTATTAGCTTTAAAGCCTTGTTACGTACCAATGATTATCACATTGTGTAGACCAAATTTTGTGAACTATCATCCACCTTTTCTTTAAGGTAAACACATTGCAAGCTTTGCTACACACTCAGTCTCTCTATTCCCCTAGTGTGCCGAATTTCATGAAATGCAGTTCCCATTGGTGAATTGGCAAAGATTATTCGGTTGGCTGGATGAAATTGGTGAATCAAGATAGCATTGTGCTTATGTCTGATCTGTTCAAGTTTAATGTGTCTATTATAGGAAAAAATCTATTATGTAAGTTAAAGTGTATCTATACATTTAAATAAAAGAAGCTTCCATCACCCAAGTTCAGTCTGTTGTGTTTTTATTGGACTGTTGTTATTCAGTAAAAGTACCGCAACCTACACTCACTACATTATCTGCTTCGATTTTTTTCCTGGACACTGAGTAATTTAGGAAAGTAAGGCAAAAAAAGGAGTAAATGTTCTCTGGGACAAAGCATGTTGCAATGCAAGGGGTGCAAATTAGTTTATTATTTTGCACATAAATTAAATACTGGCTGTTTTATCATGTAGCACACAAATACTTGATTTTTACACTGAAAGTTCAAGTTGATCTAGGACATGCCCTACACCAACTATAAATCTCTCCCCATATTTTAAGTTTACTTCCCCCACCAATGCAACATAGTTTTGTCCAGGTGCAAAGTTACTCCTTTATTATGCTTTGCTCTCCTTAATCACTCAGACCCTCTGTTTAGAAGAAAAATAGCCATTTGGTTGGAGGATTTTTTTAACTAAAAGATCTACATTATTCAATACACAAAACAGTGAGGCTATACACTTTATCTTATACACTAACACTTATTTAATTTGACATTTTACTATATTTCTTTGTAATGTCCTTCTACGTGCATAAGTTGGGACTGGAGAAAGTTATTTGATACAATGTTAAGAACACAGTTGATATTTTGACCCTAGCATTGAAATGACTATATAATATGTATTAACCATAATATTGGTTTAAACTGTAAGGGCCACAGTGTGTTAGTGACTTACCCTAGTTAGTCTATTGCATGAAATATAATGTAAGTCAAATCTATCAATCAGATTTATTAGTACAATTGACTCAATCATAAGCACCCTACAATAGTCTTGGCTTCTGCGCCAATATATGAATTTTAAATTTCTGTAAATATTCTCTTCAACCAACTAGAGACGTACAGTATGGCTGTTATCTTCTTTTATTACGTTTTCACTCTCTAGACATTTCTATGTTGCTGGAAAGAACTACCTCGCAAAGTTAGACTAACATATTTTATAACATGTGCCCTGAAAGTGCATTTGTTTAGGGAAATCTATCTGGTACTTCAGTGATAAACCTCCATTTAACACAGACACTTAACTCTTCATGGCACTGTTACATTTCGCCTACAACATTTAATACTACCTTCGCCACTATTCCGACACCATTATTTTTTTCACAATCAATACACATTTATATCCATACTTGTACTGAAAATAAGTAGGCATGCACGGCATTATTACAAGCTCGTTTTCAATAACTTCTTATTTCATTGGGCATTTGATAGTAGTTTACATACACAGCTTCTCAAAACCTTAAGAATCAGATGGAGAGAAGCAAGAGACTGGTCTAATGGTTAGATAAAGGGTGATTGTTTAATTTCATCTATATTATGGTAAGTAAGTTGGGATCACATGCTACCATATGGTAAATTATCCCAATTCACTTGCCATTAGACATTCTCGATCCATAAAGTATCATTTGGATGTTTACGGAAGCTGTGTATGTGAACTATTGCCGTATGATATTCCTCATTTACTTATGATGACTTAGTGAGTGTGCGTTCTGTATTATTATTATTATTATTATTAATATTATTAATATTATTATTATTGTCACCCCTTATTGATATTGAACCAGCATATTCTGCAGCATTGTACAATCAAAGAACTTCATTCAACTGTATCTATACCTTCATTCCCTACATCTGCAATAGATTCTAGTAAGCAAAGTACTGTGATATATGCTGGGGTTATATAAACAAAGGATAATACTACTACTAGTGCTATTACTACTACTACTATATAATAATACATATGATAGATAAAGCTAATATCTTCATGGTATTCTTGTAATTATGCCTTTTTGATCATTATTCTTATATTGCTCCATTTTACAAATGAACTGAAAAAAAATATTTAATAATAATTTTTATATCGCTGATAAAATGAATCCTGCAAAATCACAAGTATAGTCATTATTAATTACATGCAATATTTGCAGCATTGCAAGTAATTGCATGTAATTAAAAATGTAAATGTAAATTGCAGCATTGCAGTAGTGCGAGAGTTAAGTAATCTCATGAGTCTAATATAAAAGTAAGTTTTATGGTGCAGCATAATGAAGAAATCAGATTGAAGCTGCCTCGTTTTTTTGAACAGAACATTGTGCTTAAAATGTGTTCCCACTCAGTAAAGGATTATGTAAGTGACACATGGTATTCCAGATTCACAAGTGATGGAAGTCTTTCTGAGCCAGATCACACCCACCCGTCTTCACTAATCCCAAGACACCCATATGGCACAGATCAATGTTTGCAGATCTTTTTGGTATAGCACTGGTTAATTCTAATAATCTCTGTCAGCCAAATCATGATTACATGTGCTAAGAAGTCCATATAAATTGGTATAGGGTATGGAAAATGGCATGTTGTTAAAATGATACCAGTAACACAAATGCCTGTGTTTGCAGTAGGCAGAAAAATAATGTGTAGCTTCACAAATCTTTTCCCTTCTAAAGTTAAGGATGGAAACAGCTGCATTTTAGTTTTCTCTTTTTGTTAAAGGTTCTCAATTTTAAACCTTTATATTTGAAAAAATAGTATTTTTTTATTTTTATTTTAACATATGAAATGTTCTTTGATTTGTTACAAATCATAAAATCAGCTGTTGGTCTCTAGTAATCATTTTCTCTCCCACCCCCTCCTATATTGGATACCGTATCCTGAATAAGTATGGTAGCATCAGCTAGTATTTGTGGGTCCCATTATACATAAATGTGATTCATTTATTTATTGTGTAAATGTGAATGCATTTTATTATACTATTATTTTTTTTCATTATTATTTTTGTTACTAAAAATGTCTGTTAACTATACACCAGATTAAATCCTAAATCTACATCATAGTAAATTATTGAAGGGGGTTTTTACCTTCAGATTATCTTATTTTGTTGTTGTTATATCCTCCTGCAACTTTTACAAAGTACATAGCTTTATCCTTCTGCCTTGCTACTGAGCATTTCAGCCATGTTTTTATATAAACAGGGAGATATGTGTATTAATGTTTACTTTTGATACGACACCGCTCTGTAATTTGAAAAACACATGCCTGGAAAATCAGGATGCAAGGGTGCTCCTCACCTACGCCCATGATAGCTTGTGGCTTAGCAGTGTTATAATAAAAAGTCATATTACCATATTTGTACACAATATAATCATGTAATGAAATGTCATATACAAAAGAGAGAATATTGTCTTAACAGTTATTAATAAATGCAAAAGTCACATTTTTCATATAAAATATAATTAAGTAAAAACACCTCCACATTTGCTGTTAATACCTTTAAAAATTAAATGTAAATCTTCTTTATTGCAGTAGTCCAAATGGAAATGTCAATTAATTAACTTAATGGGTCAATAAGCTATCAGCCAGTCACGAACTAGATGGTGCTGGTGATAGCCATAATCATTTTGGCCAATCGTTATAGAATTCTTGAAAATGGAAACATTAGAGACCTGGCTATGTGACAAGTTCCAGAAAAACATAGTAACAAATGCCCCATTTTTATATCAATGTTTATACTCTCATCCCCTCTTTTAAATATTAAATGCCATCATTGTGACTAACAGATCTCACATTTATTTGTACAAGAAAATACTGTCTTTTGTTATAATTATTTAAAATGGTACCTTTATGATATCCTTTATTAAAAAGAACCTTTTGTGACAAGTTCCCTAAGAATTCTTGGGTGAAATTTGCTGGGCTACAGGACTTTCTTTCACTTTATCCATATATCATAATCATGTGCACAACTTGTAGACTAAGAAATACCCATGTTGTATTTCTTAGTAGAATGCAAATGTAATCAGCATCATGGAGTTCCTCTAGTTACAGCTCATACAGTTTAACTATAAGCCTTGATCAGCAAAGCATAAAAGCGGTCTAGGATGTTGCACTCTTGGCAGCATTTCAGAGTTTCCCCAGGGATTTCCTTTAATTATAATATATTAGCCCTACTTTGTAAAAGTTCATCAACAGTAACAAATAAAGATGGGCTGAACAGAACAGTACTTTCCTTTTATTAAGGGTTGCAGAGACAATTTATAATAATTGTCAGGAATTACTAAAAGTTCTTGAAGCTTCAAACACTATGGAAGGTTATATATTAAATGTTTTTTAACATCAAATATTTTATAAATCTTAATCTAATTTTAAGATATTATTGTACATTGTCTATCTGCACTGCCTACTTAATTGAAATGAATATTTACGTACAGCCAAATGTGACTCGGTATATGAATATAATAGACTTAACCCACAGAGTTCTGGAAAATAATGTTTTTATAATATGGAACATTCAATGATGAATTAGAAGAGGAAATTAAATGAACAAGCAGCAGACACAAGATTAGTAGCAAGAGCCACCTTGACAATGTCTTCACTTATAGCAGCCACCTTTCCCATAGAGCACTATATGCTTGCTGGTATTTGGATGTCCCAGGACTTAACGTAAAGTAGTACAGTAGAGACAGATCTATGTATTAGCTTTGTGTAAGTATATTGGAGACTAGTGTGGTAGATAGCAGCAGTGCAAGAATTGGACTAGAATGGAAGAGGTACTGGGGAATGCAATAACTGACATGACTTGAATGCATTATGTCTCAGGGGACAAGCTAAATGACCCTGCAGAAAGTGCGCAGTGTGTGAACCAATAGAGGATCCTAGGATCAACCCAGGCAGAGTGAGAGACTATTTCAATAAACAAGCCAAAGGTCAGTACAGGCAGCAGTCAGAGAGTGTTCCAATAACAAGCCAAAGGTCAGTACAGGCAGCAGTCAGAGTGTATTCCAATAACAAGCCAAAGGTCAGTACAGGCAGCAGTCAGAGTGTATTCCAATAACAAGCCAAAGGTCAGTACAGGCAGCACTCAGAGTGTATTCCAATAACAAGCCAAAGGACAAAACTAAACAAGACTCAGACTATAAGTACAATAGCAGGAACAGCAGCATGGGGAATGCTACCACCACAGGGAGTCACAGATTATAGGGCGAGGAATCAATCTACAGATCTCCCAAGAGTGAGGCCTCTGCAGACCACTGAATGCAATGCAGTCATGTGACCACCAGACACCAAACAAACTGCGCCTTGGCTGCCTAGCAGCCCGTCACCAGCTGGAGGAGAGCGCCTTACATTTATTATGTACCAAACCTTGAAGTTTGCTAAGAGAGTACCAACGCACTTCGCTATTTGTCAATAAAGCTGCACAGGTGGGATTCGGTTAAGAACAGATCCACAAATCTAATAGTGATAGATTTACACATGTATTACTGTACATATTGCTTATAACCATGGAGGTAATTTATAACTGGACGTGTATTACTAAACAGCACACATCATTTTGCATCTGCTTTTGCACACAGCAGCAGCACACAATCAAGTTCACCTTCCAAAGAGAAATAGAATTGTGTGTTCACTTTGACACTTTTGTGTTATGTTGATTTTTTTTATGCCTTGTTTTTGTGCCTTGTTTGCTGAGCTTATAAAATGTACAATATGAACAGATAAGAAAAGTCAGTGCACTTTATAGAGCAGTTTAATTCTCCACTTGGACTTTCCTTTCATCAAATTTCCTGTTCTTCAAATGTACTGTTTGTTTGCAAATCATTTAGTTATTATCCCAGTCAGAGAACAAGCGGTCATTGTAACTGCATTTACTTTAAATATTGTAGTAATGGATTTTGCATTTTCATATACATCCATTTACTTGTGAGTAGCTTTTCTCTTGCTTTATGGTGTGCGCTCGGAAATAGAAAACAACCATCGAAAGTAGAGTATAATGCCCCCTGCAAAGTAGTGTTAAATTTAAGGGCTTTTGGTAACGTTATGTTTTATCCCACAAATGGTGTAATACCTTCTTGTTTATCCCATATAATCTCTTTATAGATGCTTTTATCTCTAGCACATAACAAAAAAATGTTTTGCCAAGTTAAGCACACACACCTGCTCATAACTGAATCTGCATTATACACATTGAAATAAATGAGTAAAGCTCCATGCTGCTGGCTTATCGAGCATTTGCAAACACAAGCAAACATATCCAGAGCATGTAAGTCTACCACGTGTGAACTGCATGTCAAACCATAGCACTTATAGGCTTTTTCCTATTTAGTTTGAACAAATGCAATACCATTAGGTAACCAGCCTAAGAGGCCTGCACTAAAAAATATATTTTGGTATTGTTAATTTAAATAATAGGTTATTTGTTGGGGAGTCTCACCTGTTGCTAATATGCTTTTAACAGGACAGGTATCGTGGCAGTACTAATACCGCTGCAATACTTACGATGGCAATAACTGCAGCGGGCTTTCATAGTGAGAGGTTGCATTGGCTTTAAAGGTTTTAAAAAAAATAATAATAATAATATATATATATAAATATATATATATATATATATATATATATATATATATATATATATATATATGTGTGTGTGTGTGCGTAAAATAATTATTACTGCTTTATTTAAATATAATATACAGCTTTTATGTATTACAGTGAGATTTAAGCACATTTGTGTATGAATAGCACTGTCCCGAAATTTCAGATTCGGCAATAATATTTTTCCATAAGTGAAAATAGTTGGTGACTAGAACTGGACAGGAGAAAAATAGAAGAGAGTGAAGCTAAAAATGTATTGCAGGAGTTGAATAGGCCCATTAGTGGGTTATAGCTTGTTTTATGCTCAATAGAAGGTTGTATGATACACCAAGTGCTGCATTAGTTTTAAATTGTAGCTATACTTTCAGGTTGAAAGTGGCTTTTAGTGTATTATAGCTTGAATCCATTGTAATAAAGATAATTAGTTCATAATACACAAATGGATGTGTAAATAGCACAGCTTTTATGCAACAGACACAACAAAATACATTGATGACAATGATCAAAGGCCAAATATCAAAGGACAAAGGGCAAATAAGAAAATAATTGCCCACCAAGATGATATTCACATATAAGACTGCACTATAAGTTCACAATATGTACCTACACACTATATATATACTGTACATTAGGACAATGCATAAAGAAAAATGTGTTTGTTGCTTCCTCTGGAAACTAATGATATTTAGCCTATAATAGGTTTATGCCTCAAATTGCATCAGTTGAATTGAAGTTATTAAGCATTATCATGTGCACAGACATGTATTCAAAAATGCCTCCAAAAATCCAGAGCTTTAAAATATATAGTATATAATGTTTGAAGAATACAAAGAAGTTCCAATCCAAACTGAATATTTAGTTCATAACCAAGCAACAAACATATATCTATATTACAGAACATATCATAAGTACTTAAAGCCACTCAGCCTAAGAGTCATGGGAAGAATACATACAAATGTAATTCAAAACAGTAGTTAAAAGCCAAACGCTTCTTTAGTTACAGTGCTATAAGTTTCAGATAACACTCTAGAGTGTTAAGATATAACTGTCTCTAGAACTCTAGAATGTTCAGAAGTCATCCTGTAACAAATTAAAACTACACACTGATATATTGTATCAACTAAAGGTGAAGGAAGACTCATTGGAAAATTGCCACATAGATCTTCCCTTACAAAGTCTTGACACTACTAAATATTTCCACAGTGACCTAGATATTTATCACATGAATTATAAGACTCCATATAACTCTATGTGAGAAGCACATCATTTTATATGCACCCATAGTATAATTGTATTTGGAAAGTAAGCTTGGCTTATGTTCCTAATGGTTTGAAATACCATGCAATTTTTTTCTTCTGTGTGGGTGTAATTCCAGACACAGAACTGCAAGGCAGTGAGAAACATTAAGTGTAGGAGGAAGAAATTACAGTTCCTACCTTGGACAGCTCCTCTATCTTCAGTTTTCTTATGGATGCTAAATAAATTTAAATTATCATTTGACAATTCCAGTTTCTAATATGACTCAGTGTGTTACAGAGAAATTATCTTCTCTACCAAACTGTGCAACGGTTAACTATGTCTCAACTTACTTTCCATCAACTAATTATGTCTGAACTGCCTGTCACCCAGGCTACACAATATGCAGATCAGGTGTCATGGGTCTCAGCTCTCTTAATCAGCTATGCCTGACTCTGTGCCATCTATCTACTTAAATATGTACCTATATATATGCTCAGTGAGTCTTATTCTTCGATACAACAGTATTGACCATTGTAATGCCAGCATTCAATAGCTAGACTATTCCATCTCATTAAGCTTCACAGGTCATTCAAATGAATGTAATTACTGTCCTTACCCTGACTCTTTATCTGAAGTATAAGGTGTAATTGCCTATTTGGACATTTTAATTGTATAGGACTTATTAAATTTAGCAATATATAGTTAATCTATTTTGTGCCCTGTTAGAGTTCAGCATTTAACCATCAGTAACCAAAATCTGCATGTACAGATATTCTCTAATCTATAAAGCAGCAGTAGAGAAAAGGAAAATATTCATTCAATATGGAATAGATGCAGGAGTTATTTTTTTATCTAATTTGCTGAGGACTTTAAAATGTATTATACACTTACATAGGAGAAGAGAGATGAGGGTCTTGGCAAAATTTTGCATTACTAGTTTTGTGGCAGTAGAGGCCATTCTGCACAGGTGTGAAGACTCAGTGATACAGTCTTCAAGTTTAACATTTGACATTTCTCACAGTGCACTTTATTTGTACATTTGCATGTCACTGAATTTATGCATTATTTTATGTACTATTTGGTAAATAATAATAATAATTTAGATATCATTAAAACCCACTTTGAAAGGAATCTGTCTTGACCTATATATAAACCATTGCTTGTCATCTGCACTAGGCCTCCAGGCAAGATCTTCTATATAGGATATCTATTTATTGCAGTGAATGCATTATAGGATATGCTATACCATAAATCACACCAAGATCACATCACATTTAATCTCATAGCAGGCTTACTGAGCTGCAAAGACATTGATTGTGTCTTGGGGACAGTGATGCTCAGTATAGCTGAATGAAACTCACAAACTTTAGGAGGGTCATTGCCAGCCCCATCACAGCTCAGGTTCTCCACTTGAGCTCTGTCAGGACCACTATATTTGTTTTTCGATATATTTGCATTGGAGCAGAGATAATCTTCATTTTCAGTAAAAGCATTACCTACAAGTGAAAGATTATTATACAACAATATGGACTTTAATACATATTAGAACCTTATTTGTATAGGTGGGAGACATTTAAGGATTGGTCACATATTTTTCTTTGGTTTTTGGACTTTATTTGTTTACACATATATATAGAGAAAACAGTAATATTCATCCTTCATTTACATCTTTGTGTGGTTTCAAAGTTACCACTATATTAAACAAAGTTAATATATCCAACTTGTTTAATACTAAATGGAAGTTTGATGTAGCAAATCTATGTTAATATTTTTACAATCTGATAAAAAATAGCTCAATATACACAACTATATACTACTTATTTATGTGTTTATAATCGTTGGTTACTACTTATTTATGTGAAAGTAGTCAGTAGTTAGGAGCATTCTACCCTTTTGGTTCAATATACCTCAATAAACTCTCATGCAGTCAGTTGTCTTTAGAGGCACATAATTGATTTATTGAAATTGAGTCACCTGTGTAGAATTAAAAATTTGTAATGGATTAAAAATAAATACACTCGAGCATGAAATTTTTCACAGTTGGTCAGCGCATTTCCAAATATGAGCATCATCATGAAAATCAAAGAACAAAAACTTTTCAAAATGCACCAATAGTGGAATGATGTAAGAAGATTTAAAAAACTTTTAATATCCCTCATAACACTGTCAAAATCACCCTAGAGAAATAAGGAATATATGGCAGCACTGTGAATTTCTATAGTATAGGCCACCCTCTATAATTAAGCTTTCATGTGAGAAGGGCAAATGTTAGGCAGGCCGCTAAAAAGGAATATAAATTCTGACAGAATTACAGTCTTCCATTGCAGAGACGCGAACACTGTCCATGGGACATCTCTAATCTGCACCTCACAGGAGTACAGTAGAGAGAGAATCACAAGCCTATCCCTCTACAACATAATCCCAAGAACACCAACCCTAACGCAAAGTATCATGGTGGGTGCATAATGTTATGGGGATACTCCTCTGCTTGTAAACTGGAAAAGTTATCAAAACGAATGGAGCTATTGTCTGAAACAGATATAGGACTTGGGAGAATATTTGTATTTCAGCAGGACAATGAGCCAATGCATAAGGGAACAGCAACATTAGATTGTCTTAGGTATAGAAAACCTCAATATCCTGAAGTGATCTGCTCAAAGCCTAGACCTAAATCCAACGTAGAATTTGCCAAACAATTTGAAAATTGTTGTTTATTAACAATCTCCATCCCAAAAAAAAGAAGGGAAATAATAATAAATGAACTAATACTGTAGTGTGTTTATAAACACCGCAAGACTTATAGACTTCTGTAACGAGGAGGACTAACACCTCTGACGGCACCTACCAATAGTGCCAAAATTATCTACAAACACCATGAGAGGATGTGATGTTAAACTCACATTTCTTATTGGTTGGAAATGGCAATACCAGCAATCACGTTACATAGGATATTATATACCCATCACCTTTACAAAAGTTTGAACTGTAGTCCCATTGACATAACTCAATGTAGTATTGGTTAATGGATGGCTACAGTGTTATTACATAGATTATACAATACCCTCTACTCATTTCAAAGTAACCGAACCTCTTTGTCAGAAAAAATACTGATAAAAAAAGATCATTCCAATAACTGACCATTTCAGGGGTGAGATGTAAACAAGCAACAAACAATGAAAATAAGATTAATAAATATAAGATAAATAAAAACATTATACCTGAACTAATATACGTATGATACCTCTTGATGTTGAATTATGTATCTAGTTTATATTTATATATAAAGAATGTACATAGATGTTGAACTTGCTTGTTGCTAGCTTATAGTTCAAAAATCACCTTTTTGTATTCACATGTAAAATATACTCAGATACAGGTATACAGGTTAATCAAATAATTTAGGTTGACAGGGAAATGCAATTATAAGTAAATTAAAAAGTTCCACTCAGAAGTTTTTAAGAAAGTATTGCAGAGCTTTTATTACTTTATTGAAGTTTTGAAGTTTTTATCTTTATTGAAGTTTTTAAGGCAGTTTCAACAAAGATTCACGAGAACAGATAAATGGGTAACAAAACCACCTCATTAATATAAAATGTCATAATAACACATTCAAATAAATGGTATAATAGAAGAAGGGAAAGAGAAAAAGGAAAAGGCAGAGACGGGGATAAAGGAAGGGAAGATATGGGGGGGGCAATGTTTCCTAGTACAGATTGTGTAAATAAACAATTCAAGTCCTAGCAAGGAGAGTAGGTGAGAGAACTGGTTTGTTTAAATGATTAAATTTATCGGAGTCCTTGAATTTGAGCCATGGGCTCCAAATGGAGTAATATTCAGAAAATTTATCAGCAGATGAGAGTAAAAGCTCACCTATAACTCTATAAAACTCCAATCTCTGGAACCACTCCTGGACGGTTGGGGGGTTAGGAGATCTCCAATGGGTTGGAATCACTGCTTTCGCAGCCGAAATCAGATAATGTAAAAATGTTTTTTTTAAACCTGGAAATTGGGACGTCGATCTTGCTGAGAAGCCAGAAGGCAGGACTATCAGGAACCACATCTCCTAATATTTCAGCAGAGACCTCCATGACCTTGGACCAGAAAGGTCTGAGTATCTCACAATCCCACCAGATATGCATAGTAGTGCCCCGGGCATTCTGGCAACTCCAACAGGATTCAGAAACACACTGGCAAAAGTTTGCTAGTTGGGCTGGGCACCGGCACCTATACCATCTTGTTCGAAGCTGTGAGGGCTCTAGTTATATCATTACGAGGTAATCCCGAGGTTAGGAAGTGCTTGATCTCGAGGTATCTCCAAATCTCGAATCCCGGAAGCTCCCACTTGGCCTGGATCTCAAGAAAGAAGAACACACATGTGGAATTTATCAGCTGGCCAACATGTGTAATCCCAGCACACACCCATGTTTTAAAGAGGCCAGTTTGTACGCCTGAGGGGAAAAGAGGATTATCAAATAAGGGGGTCAGTGGTGAAATAATAGAGGAGAGGTGTGGAAGGATCCGAAGTCTGGACCATACTAAAATGGTAGTGCTACGATTCCTTGTAAACTCAGCAAGCAGCCACGGAAGTATAATACAAATGTCTTTATTCCAGCAGCATATATAAGCAAGGGTTCAGTTCAATGAACATGCAGGTTTTCATAAACAGGTATAACTCCCAACATAAACATGAACAGGTGTGGCAGGTAGGTACACAGAAATAACAGGTTCCACAGAATGCTAAAGTAGTTAGAATGCAGGGATAAGAATGGTGAGTTACCCAGTTCCAGGATGCAAAAATCTGTCCAGGAAGCGAACAGAGTCCAGGCAAAGTAACTGACACAAGAAAATAATCAAGGTCCAGAAGTCAGGCCAAAAGGTCAGGGCAACAGGCAAAACAGCATGGTCCAAGGTACAGGCAAATGATTCGGGGTCTCAGGCAAGCAGGCAAGGTCCAAGGTACAGGCAGGGGTCATACACAGAAGTTCAGTCCAGCAGGTATATATCAAATTACACAGGAGCAGGTTAGCAGCAGCCAGGAGCAAACGGGATGAACTGCACAGAGCACAGCTTGAGGCAGGTATTTAAAGCAGTGTGACAGGTGCAGTTCTAATTAGGCCTCAGACAACAAGATTAACTCCTTCAGGCATGCTGAAGAGTTTAGGAACAGAACAGCAGCACCTCTGGTGGTATAAGGTACTGCTGCTAGATACAAAACACAGGAAGAGTTATAACAGATAGGACCAATTATGGGGTGTCTGATGATAGGTAGTTTGCTTAACCATGGAGTAAATAGAGGTAAGGAAGGACTTCCATACAAAGTACAAAAATCAATGGGGAGAGTGGACACCCCTGTCTGGTGCCATTTCCTATCAAGACTGGATCCGAGAGAGACCCGTTAATTTTTATACAAGCTGTAGGGGTAAGGTAGAGAGCTAAAATCCGATGAAGGGCAATTGGTCCTAGGCCCATATGGAATAACATGCAGCCGAGAAATGACCAGTCAATTCGGTCAAAGGCCTTTTCGTCATTCGTGGATAACAACATAGAGGGTGTATAAGAGCTCACTGCTGAATGGACCAGGTTGATAATCTTAGTTGTGTTATCTCTTGCTTCACGACCAGCAATGAATCCCACTTGGTCAGAGTGGACAATTCCCGGCAGGATGGGCTTCAAACAGTTAGCTATAAGTTTTGCGTATAGTTTAATGTCCACATTAAGTAGGGAAATTGGCCGGTAACTCCGACACAGAGAGGGGTCCTTGCCATCTTTAGGTATTACTGTGATGTGGGCTTCTAGGGATAGTGTGGAGAAAGGGGTGCTCTCTGAAACAGCGTTGAAGGCTGGCACCATCAAGGGAAGTAGCTTATGTTTGAAAGTCTTGTTGTAAGATATTGAAAAACCATCAGGGCCTGGGGCTTTTACCTGAAGGTGTAAATTGTATTGCTTCAGCCAGTTCGTCGTGGGTAAATGGCTGTTCCAGCAAGGCTATGTCAACATCTGAGAGAGTGGGAAAGGTGATCTCCTGTAAGAAAGATAGTATCGAGGGACTTCTATTGGGAAAGTCTGTCCTAAACATCTTGTCTGATATGTTGTAAAGTTGGGAGTAGAACGAGTGGAAAGCTGCCGCTATGTCTGATGTAAGTTGGCATTCTTTGACATTTTTATATTTTCCGCGTTGTGCAAGGTGCTGAAACCATTCGAAGTCATCATCTGTGAAGTGAGTTCAGACACTACTAGCTTGAGTCAAGTGATTCCCCTAATTAGACTTTTGGAAAAGCAGCACGAGAAATTGAAGGAGGAGATGAAACAAAGAAATTCTGCTAAGTATGTCGGAATTGTAGATCAAGTACTTTATTCACTTCACCAGGATCCATGAGTTATCAACATCTTGAAATCAGATCACTACATTTGGCGACCGTGCTTGATCCTAGGTTTAAGAGCTATGTCGTCTCTTTCTTTCCAACTGACCCAGATCTCAAGAGATGCAATGAGCTCCTCGTCAGCAAGTTGACAGCTCAAGTGGTACATGACACAACGATATCTCCTCCTACAGTTTCTCTGGCAACTGCTGCTAGGAAAATCTTAGCTTCCCCAAGAGACCCAGTGGTGATGCAGATGAGTCAGCACAACATATTGACGTCTCGTCTGGTCTAAAAGAATTGCCCAAAAATCGTGACACCTCTGCTGTAAAATGAACTACCAACTCCATGAGGAAGGCCTTTACTGGCAATTACATCAAAGTACAAAGACTTCTGTAATGGTGGATTCCAGCGGGGATGAATTAATATTGTGTGAGGATGATGTACACACTGATGAGGGTGAGGATGATGACAGTAGATTACAGGTGCTGGGATCTAGTTGAGATAATGGAGCTAGCTGATGCTAGAATGCTTGTTAATATTTTGGGTAGAATGGCATGTTGGCAATTTTATGTTTTTCTACAGTAAACCTTCCCTTTATTAGAGAGGTGTTTTTTTGTTTAACAATGTAAAAGCTTGTTTTGGATTTCAGTTTCCCTGACTTAAACCCACTATGTCCTTGAGCACAGACTTTAGTTGATGACGTAGAAGGACTTTTATCATCATGTTTGGTGCCAGCAGCTGGTTGCCATATCGATGGTGCTGAGCTATAGCACTGGAGAGTGACAAGAACACTGTTACCTGTCAGGCACTGTCCCGCACATTCTGGGTGTTCCCGGGATGGGCACCCTTCTACTCCGAACAATCACGTCCGTTGCTTACTGGCTGGCTGGCGCGGGCGCATTCACGCGACTCCGTTGCTAGGGACGCTTCTTCCTGGCTTCCTGTCGGCGGTCAGATTGAACCGCCGATCTCCCTGCCACCAATGAGGGATCTTCTGCATTCATTTAAGGCTTCCTTTGGCACAATTCTGGGACAGAGTATCAAGGTTTGCTCTAGCTCCTGTATCTCTCTTCTCTACACTCTGACATACTTTTGGCTTCTGACCCGGATTCTCTGACCGTGCTCCTGGAATACCCTTTTGGCTCATAGTGGATCTCCCGGCTTGACTTCTGCATTCCTGAGTCTGCGTTTGCCTGCTCTATTGGTTCTTGTCACACACCGCTCTCCGGGTATCTCCACTCGAGCATTGGCACTCCTGCCCTCATCTTAATTCTCCTCATTGTGCACGCTGTCAGGAGCAATCTGCACCTGTGCTATGCTTCACCTATGTTACCTGACTTATCTAGCTATATGTCAGTACTCCTTTATAAGGATCCTCCCCTCACCTTTCAGTGCTGGTTCTTCGAGTCTTCACCTGACCTGAAGCAGTTCCCCCTTGTGGTGATCTTCCCCTGCTACCTACTCTGCATTCCACCTCCAAGTGGTAAAAGCCATGGGTCACCGTCTGCTGCATACCCTGTATACCGCTGATCTCTGCTCACCTGTTCCACTCATTAGTGGTAATCGCTGTGATCAACGCCCGGAATCATCTCTGCATGCACTGCTGACCTCCGCTGATCCCTTCCACCTCCAAGTGGTAATAGCCGTGGCTCACCGTCTGCTGCATACCCTGTATACCGCTGATCTCTGCTCACCTGTTCCACTCGTTAGTGGTAATCGTTGTGATCAACGCCCGCTATCATCTCTGCATGCACCGCTAACCTCCACTGATCCATTCCACCTTCAATACAAATGTGTATTCAAAGTTTCTCAGATTCCCTTCCTGGTTTACATTGTCTCGGGTTCTGGCTTGCAAATGGACCCTGCAAAGCTATCTGCAGTTGTCAATTGGCCTAGACCTTTAAGATTGAAGGCGGTGCAGCATTTCATCGGTTTTGCTTATTACTTAAGGCAATTTATTAAGCAATTCTCTACTATAATCGCTCCCATTACAGCTCTCATCTGAAAATCAGCTAATCCTAAGAGCTGGCCTTCTGAAGCTATTTCTGCCTTTGACCCCCTCAAAAAGGTGTTTTCCGTGGCTCCTGTTCTCATTCAGCCCAACCAATAAAGGCCTTTCTTCCTTGAAGTAGATGCCTTCTCCATTGGCGTTGGAGCTGTTCTCTCTCGGGAATTCTCTACTGGTACCTTTCGACCTTGTGGATTCTGTTCCAGAAAGTTTTCCTCATCCGAATGCAATTATGGTATCAGGGATAAGGAGTTACTCGCGATCAAATCCACCTTGAAAGAGTGGCGTCACCTGTTGGAGGGTGCCATACACCCGGTCACTGTATTTACTGACCACAAGAATCTCATTTACCTGCGTGATGCCTGTTGTCTTAATCCCTGTTAAGCCCGTTGGTCTCCTTTCTTCAGTTGCTTCAATCTGAGACTTACTTATCGCTCTGGTGCCCAGAATTGTCGGGTGAATGCTCTGTCTCAGTCCTTTGATGAATCCGATCTACATCCTGTGTCTGAACCTCGACTAATTCTTGAACCTTCCAGCATTATTGCTATCATCAGACCGTCTCCTAGGACTTCTCCTGCGGGCTGTTCCTATCTTGACTCTCATCTTCATCTGAAGGTGCTTCAGTGGGCTCACTCCTCCAATTTCTCAGGCCATGTCGGGTACAAGAAGACCTTTGCTTTGTTTTTCCGGTATTACTAGTGGCCCACCCTACGTTCCGACACCCGGGAATTTGTTGCTGCCTGTGTGGTCTGTGCACGAAGTAAGTCTCCCCGACACGCTCCTGCTGGCTTGCTCTCTCCCCTACCCGTTCCTGAACAAGCATGGCTGAGCCTCTCCATAGATTTTATTTCCGATCTTCCTCTCAGCAATGGTTTCAACACAATTTGGGTAGTCGTGGATAGGTTTTCTAAAATGGATCACTTCGTTCCTTTGAATGGACTTTCTTCCACTGCCAAGTTAGCGCAAGTATTTATTAAAGAATTTTTTTGCCCCCATGGATGTCCACAAGAAATCATTTCTGATCGCTGTGTCCAATTTGTATCCCGCTTCTTTCTTAAAGTTTTCATCTGGCTATCACCCTCAGACCAACAGTCAAACCGAACGGATAAATCAAGATCTTGAAGGATTCCTCCGTTGTTTTTCCTCTAATAACAAATCGGACTAGAGCAACCTACTTCCTTGGGATGAGTTTGCCCCTAATTATCAAGTTCACAGTCCCTCTGGTTATTCTCCCTTCTATACAGTGTTCGGATATCATCCTATATTACCAGACTTCTCCTCCCCTGAGACCTCCACAGTACCTGCTGCTTGGTTCTTTTTTGGGGATCTTTCTCTCATCTGAGCTACTGCAGGGAAATTCCTCTCAGCCTGTGCTACATCCTGGTGACAAGGAATGGCTCTCTACCCATAAATTCAGAGTGCGGGTTCCATCTATGAAGCTGGCTCCACAGTTCATTGGCCCCTTTCCTGTCTCTCAAGGCATCAATCCAGTTACTTACAAACTTCTCCTTCCCCCTCTCTTAAAGTCCACAATACTGTCCACATCTCCCTGTTGAAACCTCTGGTACTTAACAAATTTACCCACATTTCCTCTCAACCATCCCCATTCCATCCATGGATGGTGATGAGTACGAGATTAGCCACATTTTAGATATCCGCCACCTTCATGGGCATCCTCAGTATCTGGTCCACTGGAAGGGATTTGTACCCGAAGAAAGGTCTTGGGTAAATGAAGAGGATCTGCACGCTCCTCGTCTCCTGTCTGCATTCTTCAAAAAATTTCCCTCCAAGGATTTCCCATCTAGGTGAGAGGGGGAGGTTATTGTCAGGGGCCGTCCCCGCACATTCTGGAAGTGCCAGGGATAGGCGCCCTTCTCCTCCGAACAATTTCTAGGCATTCATGTCCGCGGTCAGCTGACTATGACCGCCGATCTCCCTGCTACCAATGAGGGATCCTCTGCACCCATTTAGGGCTTCCTCTGGCGCCATTCTGGGACAGAGCATCAAGGTTCACCTTGCTGTAGCTCCTGTACCTCTCTTCTCTGCACTCTGACATACTTTTGGCTTGTGACCCGGATTGTCTGACCCTGCTCCTGGAATACTCTTTTGGCTCATAGTGGATCTTCCGGTTTGACCTTTGCATTCCTGACTCTGCTCCTGAAAAACCCTTTTGGCTCATATTGGATCTCCCGGCTTGACTTCTGCATTCCTGACTCTGCATTTGCCTGCTCCCTTGGTTCTGTATTCCTGCACAGTTCTGACCCGGATTGCCCGACCTCTCTTTATTCATCTCACTGGTGGCTACCTTGAAGGGTCATGATATGCGTGTCTCTGCCACAAAGCCCAAACCTCTTTGCGGGGGTCCCTGGGGAAGACCTGGGGCACGTTAGACTCCGCAACTCCTAGATTAGCTGCGCCAATACCAATAGGTGAGTCTGTTTCTCACGGCTAGCGTGACACTGCTACCTATCTGTTTCTGTGTGAGCAATGGCACTTGAGACTGGAGAGTGACAAGAACACTGCACCCTGTTTCTGTGTGAGCAACGGCACTGAGCAATGGCACTGGAGACTGGAGAGTGACAAGTACACTGCCACCCTTTTGTTTCTGTATGAGCGACGGCACTGAGCAATGGTACTGAGAAATGGAGAGTGACAAGAACACTGCTACCCTTTCTGTTTCTGTGTGAGCAATGGCACTGTACAATGGAACTGTGACTGCAGAATGACAAGAACACTGCCACCCCTCCTATCTCTGTATGAGCAATGGCATACAGCTAAGTCACTGGAGACTGACAAGAACACTGCCCTCCTGTTTCTCTGTGAGCAATGGCACTCAGCAATGTGACTGAAGTCTGGAAAATGACAGGAACACTGCCAACCCTCCAGTTTCTGTATGAGCAATGTCACAGAGCATTCACTGGAGACTGATAAGAACACTGCCACCCATCCTGATTCTGTGTAGGCAATGGCACTCAGGAATGTGACTGGAGAGTGACATGAACACTGCCACTCCTGCTGTTTCTGTGTGAACAATGATGCTGAGCAATGGAACTGGAGACTGCCAAGAATGCTGCTACCCCTCTTGTGTCTGTCTGAGAAATGAGCCCCATGAAGGGAGGTACTAATCCAAAACTTGCAAGATCCGACGACGCACTAGTGATGTTTTGCCTCAATTTCAGTTCCGAAGACATGGAAAAGTCCTGAGCTGGCTCGGCTCGGTACTCTTATCGGTAAAGTTCGGCAAGGCTCGGTTTTCAAAAAAACGAGCCTGAGCATCCCTACTGGATATATGTCATTATGTGTCAGCATTTTAGAGGTAGGACAGCTCTGATTTATTACAGGACATAACAAATTATGAAAATGTCTTCTAAAGTCTGACCTGAGACAGATGATGTAAATAAATAACATATAAACATTTAAAGCAGGGGTCATGGAACCAGATACCAGCAGTGTACTATAGTGATTTTTACCTGTGCTTTGCTCAGACTTGTAATGTTTGCCAACTAAGCTGAGTTAGTTCTTTGTTTAAATAAGTTAAATAATAATAAATTTAATAGAGAGGAGTTTTCACTTCTCACTTCCCTGGGTTTACATGTTATATGCAATCTTTTAAAAAATATTTACACTTAAATTTTAGAAGCAATGATAAATACTATTCTTTTTGAAGACCTCTTCAATTCGCCCTGGCATGCTGTCAATCAACTTCTGGGCTACATACTGACTGATGGCCACCCATTCTTGCATAATCAATGCTTGGAGTTTGTCAGAAATTGTGGGTTTTTGTTTGTCCACCCGCCTCTTGAGGATTGACCACAAGTTCTCATTGGGATTAAGATCTGGGGAGTTTCCTGGCCATGGACCCAAACTTTTGATGTTTTGATCCCCGAGCCACTTAGTTATCACTTTTGCCTTATGGCAATGTGCTCCATCATGCTGTAAAAGGCATTGTTCGTCACCAAACTGTTCTTGGATGGTTGGGAGAAGTTGCTCTTGGAGGATGTTTTGGTACCATTCTTTATTCATGGCTGTTTTCCTAGGCAAAATTGTGAGTGAGTCCACTATCTTGGCTGAGATGCAACCCCACACATGAATTGTCTCAGGATGCTTTACTGTTGGCATGACACAGGACTGATGCTAGCGCTTACCTTTCCTTCTCCGGACAAGAGTTTTTCCAGATGTCCCAAACAATCTGAAAGGGGATTCATCAGAGAAAATGACTTTACCCCAGTCTTCAGCAGTCCAATTCCTGTATCTTTTGCAAAATATCAGTCTGTCCCTGATGTTTTTCCTGGAGAGAAGTGGCTTCTTTTCTGGCCCTTTTGACACCAGGCCATCCTCCAAAACTCTTTGCCTCACTGTGCATGCAGGTGCACTCACACCTGTCTGCTGCCATTCCTGAGCAAGCTCTGCACTAGTGGAGGCCCGATCCCGCAGCTGAATCAACTTTAGGAGACAGTTCTGGCACTTTGCTGGACATTCTTGGCCGCCCTGAAGGCTTCTTCATAACTATTGAACCTCTTTCCTTGAAGTTCTTGATGATCCGATAAATGGTTGATTTAGGTGCAATCTTACTAGCAGCAATATCTTTGCCTGTGAAGCCCTTTTTGTGTAAATCAATGATGACTGCACAAGTTTCCTTGCAGGCAACTATGGTTACCAGAGGAAGAACAATGATTTCAAGCACCACCCTCCTTTTAAAGCTTCCAGTCTGTTATTCTAACTCAATCAGCATGACAGAGTGATCTCCAGCCTTGTCCTCGTCAACACTCTCACCTGTGTTAACAAGAAAATCACTGACCTGATGTCAGCTGGTCCTTTAGTGGCAGGGCTAAAATGCAGTGGAAATGTAGTTTTTGGGATAAAGCTCATTATCATGGCAAAGAGGGACTTTGAAATTAATTGCAATTCATTTGATCACTATTCATGACATTCTAGAGTATATGCAAACTGAGGCAGCAGAGTTTGTGAAAAATAATATTTGTGTCATTCTCAGAACTTTTGGCCATGACTGTACATTACCATTGGACTACCACACAAAGACAAAACTCTGGAAATGAAATCATCATATCCAAAATGCTAAAAATAGAACTAGACTTTTCAAGCTCTGTAATAATTATAGGAAAACATCTGTATAATAAGTATAAGTAAATACTGTAAATCATACTTGCCCAATCTCCCGTATGTCCGTGAGACTCCAAAATTCCGGGTAGGTCTCCCGGACTCCCGGGTGAGCAGGCAGTTCTCCCACATCCTGCGCATGTGAGCCTCAATGACACAATTCGTGGTAAATTACGTAATTTTGGCCCCACCATGTGACAAAATAAAATATCAGTTCAGTCGCATGAATAGGGACAAAATGCTGCAATTGGCTCCCTCCCCTTACTCCCCTTACACCACCCTCCCACCTCGCGGAGGACAAAAAATGAAAGTTGGCAAGCATGCTGTAAATCTAGCTTGCAAGTTTAGAGCATACTTGCCAACTGTCCCGGAATGTCCGGGAGACTCCTGAATTTTGCGAGAGTCTCACGGTCTCCCGGGACAGTGTGGCAATCTCCCGGATCTGCCCACTTCCTAGTGAAGTGGGCAGAATTAGGTCCAAAACGCCGCTATTCACTGGGAATTGCAGAGTCTGGCCCTGCCCCGCTGTAAAATGACGCGATTCGCGTCATTACGTCACGGGGACGGGGCCAAAATGACGCGATTTTCGGGGCCCCGCCCCCCTGCATGCCCACCTTCCTCAGCAGGCTCCCAGATCATACTTGCCATAAGTTGGCAAGTATGGTTTAGAGTTAGAATTATTTTACTATACAAGTTTAATATCCAACTTATTTAAAAAGTCATGCTGTAATATTCTACAAAAAGATGCTTGTGTAATGAATGTATGCTGTTTTAGTGGAACATTCATTTAATGAGCAAGATAATTGCATTCTCTGCCAAGAGATGCAATATTTTTGGAAGCACTGATTTCCCCACAGACATAACAGCTTTTGCATTTGACCTGGGTGGCTGCAGATTTCAATAAAGCCAAAGAAGCAAAACCAGTATATTGCTAAGCAGAAATAAGGCCGTTGGTGCATTCAATAAGTTGTAAAACACGATGCTGACCACAGGATGTGCCTGCTGAAATGTCCTCACCCATGGAAATGTATGCAGGCTTACAATATGTAAATAGTGATCTGGTCACATTTTGCTTTATGGAGTGTGAAGCAAATGTAACATTTTTATCTACTAGAAATGCTAACACAAGAAGTGAGTTGGAAATAGACTATTCTAAATATTAGTCATACCATGCATGGTGTGCTGCTTACACATAATTGGGCAGGCCTGTTGGCCTGTACCTGCCATAATATTTCTACAGAGCAGAGATTGGAGTTGACTGCACAAAAATACTGATGTAGAGCAAGAGTACTAAAACAAAATTATTACCAATGAAGATAAAAAAATGACCATCAATTATTAGAGTTGTGAATGGTGAGTATAGAAAAAGTGTGCCAGAGGTAGATATGTGATTAGACCCAAAGAGGCTCATTTACAGTTGGACGTACCTACATCCAACACCTACGCTTAAAATGTGTACCACAAAAATTGCGCTATTATGTAATTATTTTGAGCTGCATGATTCTTAGGATTGTGTAATGAGTCTGCATCATATATTTAAAGCACATCAAGATATACTAAATAGATATGCTTGTCATCCTCAAGTTGAGAATGATGACTGTCATTTTAATGTTTAAACCAACTGTGACAAGATGGACTGCCTATGCCACCCTGTCTGTTGTTGCTGGGAAGCGGCTGGGCTTACTTTGCCACCGTTCCCTTTCATTATTACAAATGCGCCCTCTTGCCTCAGTAGGAGGGGCTTATAATGCTGCCACCACTGGACTCCTACACAGGCATCCAGAACCGGGGTTCTTCTAGGTCACTGACGCTGCTAGCGTGTCTCGTTGCTGGTGTACCTGGGCTGGTTACTCCGGACCTCTTACTATGGATCTGGGTTGCGGTGAATGGATCCCCCCTGGCCTATCACATGGACCAGGGCTGCTGGGTAGCAGGCAGAGCGGTGGTACTGGAAACGCTTGGGTCCAAAACCTCAGAGATAGCCGGAGAACGGATTAGGTTTAGGGTCTAATCTGTAGATCACAGGAATACAACGATATTGAAGATGGTTCCAAGCAGGTCTTTGAAGCAAGATGTTTATTTGCTCTCACTGATTAGAGGTATCAGTGATCAAGTCAGATGTTGAACTCAGAAGAACACTTACATGCTCACACAGCTCATCTTTTATACAGTTCAGAAATAGTCTATTTTTAGAATCAGGATATACTCTATTTACACAAACATGAATTTACATGCATTTCAAGGCTAACAAAATTTACACTTATCTATGAAATTCACTCTGGGCAAAAGGCCACACAGTAACGACCCCCTGCTGGGCCTTTGGCCAGAGCAGGCATGACACTTCATCACAAAACTTTGTTAGCACTTTCTGCTATCAGACTTCCTTGCACATATGTCTAATTGGAGGTTTCCACTAGTAACCTTACAAATCCTAAACAATGACACTCCCATACTAAATACTAAATACATCCCAATACTCACAAGACCTCCGTCCACAAAAGCCTATTGTATTAGATATATGCATATCCTTTAGTAAGGTGAAAACAGGAAAGACCAACTTTTCTACCCTGGTCTCAGAGATAACGATTTCCTATATCTCAATACACAAAAAAATAAGTGCCTACCAATTATATAAATATGCGCCCTGCACTATTTCCCTTCAATAAATTGATACCATAAGTTATTTATAATTGATCCAGTCACACCAACACAAAAGCTGCTACCAACACTAGGGTATTGCTGGCTAGACTGGTAACACTATAACAGGGAAGCTTGTAATCTGGGGTTGCCCTGTCATAGTGGGACACTGCCCCAACCTGTTCAATGGGATGCCCCATCTAGTAAAAAACCCAGCTCAGTGCTGATAGATTAATATCCCTTAAGATTTAGCAGTATAATAAAGTGAAAAATGAGGGATTGGGGAAGTGTTTATTTAATTAAAGGGTTTTTTAATACTTTCAATTGGTGGTTTTTAAAAGTATTTTAATATACAACATCATTGGTCCCAAGCACCTCTATGCTTTGGCAGCCATGGGTATGCTGGCACATGTAGTTTCAATATACCTAAGCACTTTACTGATGCCAGGATGATCATTAGCAGCAGTACGCATTTCCAGGATTCAAGCACCCACAAGGGACACCCTTTGACTGGTCTATCTGCAGATGCTATGATTTTTACTTGGCCTATGCTACGTGCTGCTTCCCTCTCCCATTCCGCCTCCGCATGCATTAGGAGATGCAAAATAAGGATATACAAAGATCTAGATACAGACCTGTGTGCATTCCTTTTTGCTGTGCATATGCATTATGAAAAGGCATATTTTCATGCAAAAAAACACAGCTGAATTCCAACTCTAAAAGAGACCCAAACTGTCAAAGGTATGAGCATACAGAGCGATGAGGGGAGGTATTATTTCCAACAATTGTTTTTTCTTACATTCTTTGATGTATATCCAGAAATAATAATGACTATTCCTACACATGACTGTATTTTTTTAAGTACTTGACCTTAGATAGAGAGGAGGATCTCTTGAATGGTGTCTTGAAAAATGGTAGTCCAAATAACACCAAATGCTACAGCACTCAACTTTGTACATTACTATTTTCACTGGGAAAAGACTAAAATGTTAGCCAAGTTGGAGTCAAAAATTAATTTGAATACCTACAAATTTTTTTATAGTTTATTTTGAAGTTGCATCAGAATGCAGGGAAATATCACATGGCTGTATTTCTCATTAAACTCCAAACACTATGTTAGTGTTGGGAGTGTAATGAGACTTCTGACAACAAATCATTTAGATACAGTTTGAGGTTGTGATAGTGACATGAAATAAGTAGGCTGAACACCAGATTGAACTGCAGAATAGTGGGGCGATGAACCCAGAATGAATGAGTCTGATAGGGCCCACACAGTGAATTCATATCTGTTGTTAATGCCAAGAGTGGAACAGTGCATCGTTAGGCCAACAGTAAAATTTGGGTAGAGACCTGTCGCTGCTATTCTCACCTTCTGGGCTCCATCCTCTGCTCTCAATAGAGCAGAGTGGGGGTCGCTTCTGAGCAAGTGTGGTCAGGCGCATGCGTCCAATGCGCATGCACTAATCAGAAGACGCCTCCAAGAGCAGAGTAAGGCCTCGGTGGAGAGCAGGTGCGTGGGAGGTAGGAGGCTTTGAACTGGCATTGCCTGTTAGCCACCGCACTGGTTACTGCTTTTTTTGGAGCATGGTGTATAATTCATCCAATCTAATGCAAGAATATTTGCTTGTGTACTATTGAGTCTTCCTGACATTTCAAATTTGATTGCAGACAGTGGGGATTTTTACTAAATTTAGGCTGGGGAATGCAGTCCCCAACAAATTAGACTGAGATTGCATTATGTGTTGTTGTGTTAAGCCTAACAAGTGCAACCTGACAAATAGAGAACAGAGCGATCTCTTATTTCCATTTATCTCATTGTCGAGGTAATCTCTCCTCCAAAATCATAAAGCCATGTCAAATAAAATAATGTTACTTGGCAGTGTCATCATCATTCAATCCACACACTCTACTGTAATCTCTAATGTATTTTAACACAAATGAGAGTCCAAATAAAGACTTCTGTTACCAGGGGTATAGGTAATGTCACATCTTGCAGTTTAAGCTTTAGAAGGCAACCCATGAGGCTGCCCATTTTGAATGAGAAAATTGGTTCCCAGGCAACAGCAAATAACAGTGTGAAATAAAATTTTGCAAAAAAAAAAAAAAAGGGAACATACTGACCAGCTAATGGCAAACTTAGCAGAAAGTGAACAATTATTCTTTTGAGATTTTTTTTTTTACAAAAAATATCACTAAAGTAAACATTTTAAAATACATAATTGAAAGATCACACTCAGAAGTGCTCACTAACTTGTTTCTGTGGGACAGACCTCTGCAAGGTGGGCACTAATTGCTCCTGAAGATCTGGAACAATAGTGTTATTTACTTGTATACAATGCAGCCTGTGATATCCAAGATATGTGCTGTTGATGCATTTCATTTATTTACCCAAAACAAGCAAACTAGAAGAAGGGTAACATGCTTGTTCTAATTAATATAAATATGTTTATGTCTGGTGCAATAAAGAATACTGTGAATGTACCATGTTTTGTACAATGCATTTAAGTGGAAATAAAAGTATTAATTCAGCAAAATATGACATTCCAGAGATTTCAGTAGATCAGATCTGGAAAATCATTTCAGAATTAAGTAAAGTTATTATTGATGCATAAAAAAGCCAAAACCATTTCTCTCATAACCTTTATACTTCTTAGTATTATTGAGCATTACACATTACTGTTCAGTTTTTACGTTTGCTCCTGTACATTAGAAATGAGAAAAATGTTCTAAACTGTTTATATTCTTCACATCTGGTTATGGCATATTCGCCAGCTTTGGCAATTTGTCTTCCAGTAGCTCCAAAGGGCAGGTGAGCGTGTGGGGGCAGGACTTGGTGAATTGTGTCATTTGGCCCCACTATACGGTCATAACTATGCTTGGACTATAACGGGGCGGGGCAACGATGACATGTGAATCGCATCCTATGACCTGCCCACACCACTTAACTACTTGGAAAGAATCCGGAAGGGTGCCCTGCTCTTCCGGGAATCCAGGAGGACTCCCAGAAATTCAGAAGTCTCCCGGACATTCCAGGAGAGTATTCTACTATGGTTTATGAAATTTAGCACCTCTGTGTAATGGCCGGTTCTGCTGCAAAAATTTGCTTTAAATTTAATCACAAATTTGCTTATCTGTACTGTATATTCTAATCCTTATTGCTAAAATACTATTACTTTTATTACAAATCACTATTCAGGTTCCATACTGTACATCCAAATGTTGTGTATGCAGGGACAGTGTTGGGTTTATTGGCGCCCCCTGCAGGTAGGTAAATGTAAAAAACTAAAATTTCAGTGCTGGTGAGGTGGCCTGGAAGCGTGGAGCTCTACTGTCACTCTTACTGTATTCCATCAGTCCAGTGCAGTGGCGGATCCAGGGGGAAAGCGATCGGCTTGCTGCCCGCGGCCGCAGACTATGTGCAGGTCCGTTCGGCAGAGACAGGCAGGGAGAGTGTGCTGGCCGGCTGCTCTGATTGTGTTTAAAACACAATCAGAGCAGCCGGGCAGCATACTCTCCCTGCCTGTCTCTGCCGAACGGACCTGCACATAGTGTGCAGCCACAGGCAACCTTAACAATCAAGGAGGGTGCAGGGACTAAATCGCCTCCCGTACAATACAATTCTAGATCCACTCCTGGTCCAGTGTGGATTAATATATTTTTCTTCTTAAAATAGATTAATACACACAATATAACTTCATATTGCATAGCAGAAAGCCACCGTATAGTGTATTACACTAGTGCCTATATTTGAATAAATGTGCCTAGTTTTTCAGGAAAGTGCATGGAACTGTGAGCTAACATAGTGGGATATGTGTGGGTGCAAAAGTTTGAACTAGCAAATGTGAAGAACTGAGCAGATTGCAGACTTTCTATGCTAAGTGCGGATTACGTGCCTGAGCGAGTCTATATTGGCACTGAAGTGTTGAAATGGAGTGCATTTACAGCTGCAATCCTTGCTTTGCAGGAGTGCACACAGCCTTCACTTCCCTGCAAAAATGGCTTGAGTTCTCTGCTACCTCTGAGGTTTCTACTTACACTGATGTATTAAAAGCGCATTTCTTTGTGCAGTAATAAAAAGCTTCAAGCACATAAAAGCATCAAACTATAAATACATACAAATACGACCCCTATGTCCCTTCACTGTCTTGGTTAAGTTAAGACATACATTTCTAAACCCTGCAGTATTTTAGGAGAAAATCTGAAAATTGTTGGTGTGTGTGTGACCCTTTGGTACAAGCAGGTTACACTTTTATTTGATGTTTTTATTGTTTCCATCTTGAGCATCTTCCATAAAGTCCACCATCCAATAAAATTAGGGGCAGATTGATTTTAGGAGCATGTTTCCAAAGATCATGAAATGGGTGTGAACGTTAAAATATGCTTGTTATGTAAGTAAGAGCACTGATGCACATAAAGGAGCACTGCAGGTATACAGATTTTGCGGTCCCTGAATGACTGCTTCAGATTTTACCAAAAATTTTAAACATTTATTTTGCTTTAAAAAAAGAAAATGACTGACAATGTATATGCAGTTAGTTAGAAATTGATAAAGCTAATTCTTTACCATTACCATGCATTGTAAAACAAAGCAGAACTTAATGTAATGAAATGTTAGATTGTGCAATTTCCTGACTGTTGGGGCCTGATACATTGAGGAACGTAAGTCCTGTTACGTGACATTTTTTGTGCAAAATTGCCCTGCCATGCTCAGAAACTGAATATATACCAGTGAACACAAGTGCATGCAATTCATCATTGAACGTAAAGGCCACTTCCGACTGCCTACGATTTCAAGGGCAAAATGGGAGGGAAGTGACGTATGCAAGCAAGCAATGTACAGTAAGCGCATGACAAGGTCGAGCACATGCACATTCGTCCAATTCTGGGCATCTCTCAGGTATGTGATTTTTATCTGTTTCACTTGCACCAGCTACAGGGCAGGGGTAAGTACCGATTGCTAGTGATGACGCTCGCATATGTATGCCATAAAATGTGTTTGCAATTAAGAGGAACTGTAAAAATGCATTTTATGTATAGTAGGCATTATTTTTTATAAATCATTATATTATTAAAAGGTATTAACATGTATTTAATTTTTTCCTATGCGTTCTGATGGGGGTCTGGTCTGTCTATATGCATACAGAAAATGGCATATAGACACAGTGTACTTATACCCGTATTTCAGCTGAAAACTTTTCCTCCGATCTATTTGCACTTGAATATGGGAGTACGTGTGTGCAATTTCTGTCTAATTAAAAAAAACGCTAATTGCTTTCACTTTACGTTCCTTGCTGAATCAGGTCCAGGTTGTATACAATCATTTTGCTATTGATGAGGTTTCAGTACAATACATGGCAGCATAATATTCAAGAGAAGCTATTCAGTTTGCCTGCTTCATAGCACAGATGTGCGTGACAGCATATTAACTTCAACAAGTACGGCAGCCCTTGCACAGTCCTGCCATATGAGTCACACATCATTAACTAATGAGCACAACTCACTGACCATGAGTGAAACTGTGGGAGAGTGAACTGCTCAAAGCAATGAAAATTCATGTTCATTATTCTAGCTCAACATTTGAACTCTACAAGATTATATTTTACTTCTCTCTCTCTCTTTCTTGATCTCTTTCTCTTTCTTTCTTTATCTCTTTCTCTCTGTCTCTTTTATTCTTTCTATCTCTCTGTCTCTTTTATTCTTTTTCTCTCCCTCTAGCTCTGTCTCTTTCATTCTCTCTCTCACTCTCACTGTCATCCTTTCTCTCTGTCTTACAATCTTTCTATCTCTCTGTCAAATTTTTTCTCTCTTTTTCTTTCCTTCTTTCTCCTGCTGTCTTTTTCATTCTTTCTCTCTCTCTTCCATTTTTTTCTCCCCCCTCTCTTTCTCTGTATCTCTATCTCTTTCTCTCCCCCCTCTCTCTCTCTCTCTCTCTGTATCTCCTTTTCTTTCTTCCGCCTTCTCTCTCTCTGTATCTCTCTCTATCTCGATATCTCTCTCTTTTCCTGTACCAATCTTTCTCTGTATCTCTATTTCTCTCTGCCTCTATTTATATCTCTTTCTCTCGTTCTCTCTCTAGCCCCCTTTCTCTCTGAATATCTCTCATTCTCTCTACCCCCTATCTCTCATTCTCTTTACTCCTCTCTGTATCTCTCTTTTCCCCCTGCTTCTCTCTCTCTCTGTATCTCTCTCTTTCTCTACCCTCTCTCTCTTTTTCCCTCTTATCTCTGTATCTCTCTCTTTTTCTGTACCCCTCTCTCTGTATCTCTCTCTCTCCCTTCCTCTCTGTGTCTCTTTCGTACTCCCTTTATCACTATCTTTCTCTCTACAAACTCTATATTTTTGTTGCATTATATTTATACAATCAGTATTATTTATGGAATATGGAATTAATGGAATATTAGGACCTTCATTCTATCACTAGAATTGGTATTGTTGGGGAAGAAACGGTCCTAAGACCAGCACAAAAAAATCATTGCAAGAAATTCATACAATTGATTTTATGCTGATTCCCAGCTTGTCGATTCACTCTGTCCACTAACCCCAAACTAGAGAGACCACAGCCAATACAAGATCCCCAAATTATCTGGACACTTTTAAAGGGTCGAAGATTATTATGTGGACACATTAGAAGGAAACGGGAATTGAACATTTTGCATAAATCACAATAATTATTTTTTGCAGTTTAGGAGCAGTAGACCTGCAGGTAGTCCAAAAACCTGTTTGGCGATCAACAAAGTTCCTTGTTATTATTAGGTATACTCCTGGTGAGGGGAATTTAAGTAAAGTCTAATCTCTATCTATTATGTGGTTTGTCACTCTGTTTCCTTTTACTGCCACTATGGGGCAGATTCATTTTGCCCAAAGTCTAAATGGAGCCTGGTGTGATGAGACTCCGTGAGATGTTAGTGTACTAAACATCTTTTATCTTTGCTCGTACCTCATAGAGTTGGTTGTCTGAGTTGTCCTGAAAGTGTTGTCAGCTGTACCAGTCCAAGGTTGCTCTAGAGGTGCCATTAGCTGCGTGGGGACAAGGGGGTTCTGTATGAGGGTTGTTGCTTTGGCATAAAAGAGACTGTGGCTTACAATTCCTTCCTGTCCTAGCCTGACCTGCCTTTCCTTGCTCTATATAATATTACCCCTCCTTCCTCTCTCCTGTGACTTCACCCAATAAATGACAATCTGGTATCTAACTGCAATACTTTACTGACACTAGATGTGACTAATGTATTTGCTTGCGTACAGTTAGAGAATCTGAGAAACTGACCATATGCCAATGATCTAATATTATCTTTGCATTGCAATAATGAATGTAATCAACAGTGATGCATAAATGACTATGCTGAGTTAGGACAAAATGTTATATATAGTTTTGGTTATCTACAATCCAGTTACCATATTAATATATATAATATAGTATTAATAAGACCATAATATTAGGTTCCTATTAACACATCTGTGGAAGAGAGTTCCAGGAGGAGAAAACTCCAAATCCTTAGGTGCATGTTTTATTCACACAAAAAGAGATTCTACCACTATAATACAAACTATTGTAAACATTATCCCTATTTTACTAACTTAAATGACTGACAATATTTCAAATATATCAGGCTATCACATAACTACTAATTTACTGACTTAAATAACAGACAATCTTTCATTTACTGAATTAATATTTCTAATTTAAAGACTAAAATGACAAACAATATTTTACTTACTGACAGATATTCACTAAAATATTAATTAATTGACTAAAACACTTCCACCATTTAACCTACTAAAAAACTTACTAACTATCTGGTTAACTAGCTGCTCTACCTCTACCTCTCCCATGTACTTTTCTCTGTTAGGTATTTTCCTTTCTCTGTCTACCATCTATCTTCACTGTACATTGAACTGTATCTGTTTTCTTTGTTTCTATCAAAAAAAAATTCACTTATCTTTTCTCGCTTTCTCCCCTTCAGTAGCGCTCTTTGATCCGTTATTAACAATCCTTTTTACTTAGCCTTAGATTTGCCATTTCTATTCACCATTATTTTTCGCACATTTCCTATTCCTAATGTCCTCCCCACTTTACTTTCGCTGTATTCTCTTTCCTGCCAGTAACTTCCCACTTGCTCACTTTACTGGTTTCCCACTTTAACCACATGACTACTCTCTGCTCCGTCTTCTCCTTTCCACCAAGCTCCTCTTCTCTGACATGGCCTGGCAGCTGTTCTATGTTTTATGGCAGAGCAGTGGTTAGAGCTGCTTTATTGTAAATGGCTGACTTGGGCGAGAGGCTTGGTCTGCCTGAGGGACATGTACTGATAACCAGGCACTGTCAATGACAAGGTTCTTCTCTTCTCAAGTAGTTCACCGCTTGCATCGGTTTCGTCCCTTTCAGGCTACTTTCCAGCATTATACAATTAAATATTAGTTATACCTTATACATTTTCTTTTTTTCTTTCGCTCACACCTTATTCCACTATGTCACCACTTCCTATTTAATACAAATAAATAACAATAAAAGTAAAGTTTCTCTATGTATCACGATTCACGGCATGGAATATGGTTCCTAGGCTTGTCATGCAGAAATGCAGGTACAGGTAGGGGGACTCAGTGAGCAGAGATCTTGTAGATTAGTCACACTGAACAGCTGAGATGCTGGAAAGGATGGTAAACTCTGTGAGCTGATATCCAGGAATGAGCAGAGCTGAGTCAGACATGCAGAAATACAGGAACCAGTAGGAGAGCTCTGTGAGCTGAGAATTGTAGATTAGTCACACTGAACAGCAGAGCTGAGATGCTGGAAAGGATGGTAACTCTGTGAGTTGATATCCAGAATTGAGCAGCTGAGCTGAGGTGCTGGAAAGGATGGTAACTCTGTGAGTTGATATCAAGGAATGAGCAGAGGTGAGTCAGTCATGCAGAGATACAGGAACAGGTAAGAGGGCTCTGTAAGCTGAGAACTGTAAATTAGACACACTGGTGCAGCTGAACTGAGGTGCTGGAAAGGATGGTTACTCTGTGAGTTGATATCCAGAAATGAGCAGCTGAGTCAGTCATGCAGAGATACAGGAAGCAGGTAAGAGAGCTCCGTGAGCTGAAAACTGTAGATTAGACACACTGGTGCAGCTGAGCTGAGGTGCTGGAAAGGCTGTTAACTCTGTGAGTTGATATCCAGGAATGAGCAGCTGAGTCAGTCATGCAGAGATACAGGAAGCAGGTAAGCTGGAGCAGGGAGTCAAATCTTCACACAGTCAGGGCTGACAAACAAAGAACAGGCAACTGAGTGTTGCCCAGGTGCCTTAAATAGTGAGGTGATGACAGGCTGGACGAATGGGAGCAGAGAGGAGGGGTTCTACCTAACAGGACGGATCTGCGCATGCACTGATATGGATTGAAGATGTTCACCGCCATCGGATGGACACGGCAACGGTGGGGATCCCCACATTTGGCAGGTGAGTGTATCGAGCCCCTTGTATTGGGGCGATATGTGATACTATGTAGTTTACAGGCTGTCACAATTTAATGAACCATCATTAATATACAATAAATTACTAGTACTAGTACTGGTTATTATTATATTTTTTTTGCCCACTGGCTAGTGGTTGGATGACCTACCTATGGTTTGCTGTGAGGCTTACTTGTTGGATTAAGCAATTGTCTTCACAAACTTGGAAACAGGGGCATGCAGTCAACAGCACTTGCAATAATGTATTGCATCATCTATTTTTCTATGACACATACTCTGAATAAACTAAATAATAAGAAGAGAAATTTAGATTAGGAAATTACTTTGAATTAATATCAGATGGTGTAACAGAGCAAGAAGGAAAGAGAAAATTCTGCAACAGTTGCTGCAACTATTGTTGAATATAGTTAGAACAAAAAGTTATGGCAAAGTAACAGAAGCTGGCTATCATGCTACAGACTTGCCTTCCTCTCTCCAGCACTGTCTCTCCAATTGCAGCAACTCTGGTAGCAGGTGCGTGACATGTTCAGGCTGATCGCTTGATGTCACATGACCACTTTTAGTTTATAGACTATTTAAACCTGCTCTGTCACTACAGTGGTGTCAGAACAACAGGTGTAATTCTTTTATCAGGAACATGTAGCAGTGATCCTCACCCGACTCAGATCTGACCACTTATTTTGCAAATTGGAAAAATGTGTATTTGAGCAAAGTCAGCTACCTTTTTTGAGTTACATTATTTCAGGTACCAGACTTGAAATAGACCCTGGTAAACTTAAGGCAATCACCGAATGGCCTCAACCTTCTAAACTAAAGGCTACCCAGCAGTTCTTAGAGTTTTCTAATTACTACCGCCAGTTTATCAAGGGTTATTCAGTCCTGGTTGCTCCCATCATGTCTCTGTCATGGAAGATTGCCAACCAAGAACTGGCCTCCTGAAGCCTTTGAACAACTCAAAAGTGCCTTCTCTTCTGCAACCCCCCTACAACAATCTATTTGTCTATGTCCTTTTTTTCCTTGAAGTAGATGCATCTTCCTATGGAATTGGAGCGGCCCTGTCTCAACGTGTTTCCTCTGGGAAGCTTCATCCTTTTGGTTTCTTCTCTCACAAGATCCTGCCTGCAGAGAAGAATTATGGGATAGGAGACAAGGAGCTGTTAGCCATCAAATCAGCTCTTGCATAATGGAGACATCTTCTGGAAGGAGCTCAATTTCCCGTGACCATTTATACTAATCACAAGAATTTACTGTACTTACGGTTTAATTTCATCCTCACCTACCATCCAGGAACCCCCTGAGAAGAATAATTTGAACTTGGATCCCAAATGCATTATTGCGACTACTCCTTCCTTAGTCTCTAATTGTCCTCCTGGCAAACTTTTATTTTTTCCAAGTTATATTCCAATTCGTTACATTTGGCCCATGCTTCTTGCTTTTCCGGTCATGCAGGTATTTAAAAAACCCGGGAGCTAATCACTCAGAATTATTAATGGACATCTCTTTGTCATAGAGAAGTTTGTTTCTGCATGCTTTATCTGTGCTTCGCCAAAAACCTTATGGTCCACTCTTTCCATTACCTACTCCCGATCCATAGAGAGATGGTCCCATCTATCTATGTGTTTCAATACTGATTTACCTTCATCCAATGCTTGCACTGTCATTTGGGTCATTACGGATCATTTTTCCAGGGCAGCTCATTTTGTTCTTTTCAAAGGTCTCCCATCTGTCTCAACTTTAGCTGCCCTCTTCATAAAGGAAGTCTTTCTATTACAAGGGTGTCCCCAAGAACTTGCATCCAATCGTGGAACCCAGTTTATATCTAAATTCTGGGGAGCTTTTTCTAAAATTATTGGTGTCAAGCCTGGGCAGAGTTTGCTCTTAATAACCATTTCCATGAAGCAATTTCCAATTCTTTGTACTTTATAGTTGCCATCCTAAATTACCCACCAGCAGTACATTCTCTTCTTCGGGGCTTTTCAGTTAGCTGCTCTCAAGTAAAAGAAAATTTGATCTAAACATCTTCCCATTATAAAGATGCCACAGATAAGAAGAGCCGCTCTGTGCCTAAATTCAAAAATGGAGAAAAGATCAAATTATCAACCCGCAATCTTCATCTGTGTCCTACATGAAACCAGCTCCCAGAGTCATCGGCCCCTTCAAGGTTTTTTAAACCATCAATCCAGTAGCTTTTAGATTGAATCCACCTCATTCATTAGGGGTGCCTAATGTATTCCATACATCTCTTTTAAAACCATTTGTCACCAATCAATTTTCCACCTTCAACAAACCATCACCACCCATACTAGCTCAGTGTCAGCAGAAGTACAGGATTGAACAAAGCCTTGAAATGTTCCTGGGTCATAGCTGTTGATGTACATGACCCTTCTCTACATAAACTTCCATAAGACGTTTTCTGACATACCTTTATAGGGTGTTCTGTGTCCACCCTCATGGGGGGGTACTATCACACTGTAGACTTACCTTCCTTGCTACAGCACTGTCTCTCCATTCGCACCTTCTCTGACAGCAGGCACTCCACACTCACAGGCGGTCTTCTCAAATCTAATGACTATTTAATCCTGCTCAGACATTGCAGCAGTGTCAGAGCAACAGGTTTATTTCTTAACATCTGGCTTACATTTCCTTCATCTATTACCTTATATCTGGACCTTGGCTATTTTTGGTGACCTCACTTTGGATTCTTATTTTGTGTAGTAGTATCTGGCTTGTCTGACCTTTCTCTGAAAAGGCTCGTCTGGTGACTTGCTGTCTTCTGCTGCCACACCATATCTCCATGTTTGGCCAAAAGGCAGTCCAGAGAACCGCACAGTCCAGAGAACCGCAACCTGTGAGTTTTCATCAGAGCACCTTAACCCGCCTCCATCAGTTTTTAGTGAATACTGTGGGGGGCTTGTCAGACTCTGCACTTCTATTCGGCCAGTGTAAATTTTGGCTAACACTTGGAATCCATTTCACTTCTGAGGTTTGTGACACTGGCACAATAAGGAGATGGTGATGAATTTAAAGGAAATAAGGGATTGTGTAACATCCAATACATAATACTATAATTGTCATGCATGACATTATAATCCCAAAAGGAAAAAAAGAAGTGCAGTGACATGTGTGCCATTGAAATCCTGAAATTATAATACTGACATTCCACCAGTGACAACAGGATCAGGGAGGGAAAGGAAGTAAATAGGACAGAGAATAGAAATTAAATTAAATGTGTTGTCATACAAAGTGAATCTTTATTTAATTTTCAATGTTATAGCTAATTTGGGTGGTCCCATGCGTGCAGCCTATTCAATTAAGATTGCACCTAAACACAATCTAAATATTACATACAAAATACAAGAAAATGTAAAAAAATTCTAGTGCATATATTAAGATAAAAATTACAAGTTGAACATAATAAAGTCTTATAAAATGGTAAATTGTGTTTGTTTTTCTCTTCAGAATAATATCCTTTAGAAGTGGAGAAGGTTAAGTAAGCAGCGTGCATTGTAACTCCACCCTCATATAGTGTATTTAAACTTGGAATAAATTCTACTAGCGATGAAACGGGGAGATCAGTACTAGCTTTCCGATATTCTTCTTTACATTGTAGTTTAGTTCGCTTTTGTCAGTTCACACATACAGATTGGAACTGAGAACCTAATTTGGGCTTCCAGTTCTACTTTCAATTAAATTTAAGAAAAAAAATGTAAAAAAAGAGGGAGCTGGGGGATAGACGTAAGAGGATTCCGTCTGAAAGTGATGCTGGGATCCTTCTTAAATAGGCACCTGGTGAATCCCAGTAAAACTCTTCCCCAGAGGGCACTACCGCTGGTGAATGCTGGTGACAATACCATCATGTATTGGGAGAAGCCCTAACTCCATCCTCGCTCCATAGCTCCATCCCCATTTTCACTGGAGAAAGGGGCTATCTCTTATTCATAAATAGACCCTTCTTTCTTTTTCTCCCTCTTTTTCTCCCTTTCTTTTCTCATTAGTATTTTCTCCTGTTCATTTTTCTGTATTTCCCATTTTTCTTTTTGTTTTCTCTTTCTCCTTTTCACAAGTTTTCACTCTCGCTATTTTCTTTCACTTTTATCTTTCCACTCTTCTTTTCACTAACTTTTCACCCTTTTTCACTAACTTTTCACCCTTTATCACTCTTCCATTCTATCATCTTTTCACCCTTTTTAACTCATCTGTAGCTTTCAGAATGTCCGTATTTTTAACACGATCCCTTTCAATCCTTATCGCAAAGATTGAAAGTTCGTGTTCATTTATTAAAAAACTTCAAAAGGAACTGCTGCACTTGTGAAGACCCATCTTCTATCTTTCCTATGGTCATTATCGCAAAGTAACCACCTTTGCAATAGTGACCGGAGGGGCGAGCAGTAAGATGCGGTCCATGATCCGAAGATCCCTCTACCACAATGTTCTTCCCATAGAGCAGACGTGAAAAATTACACATACGGTAATGTACTCCAGCCTGAGCTGGCATACATTACTGTATATGTAAATGCCTTTTCATTACTTGTAACATTGCGGTAAATAGCAGTCACCATAGACATTTATTGGGACTGCTATGGATTGCGATAAAAAATGCAAAGCAGCAGATATCTATGATATCTGCTGGAATGCTCTGTTAGTATATTTGGATCATACTTATATTCGCCGTTTTCGGGGAAAATGAATTCTAATACAAAATAATAAATACGCCCCTCTTTCACTGTGTCTCTCTGTAGAAACCACTGCCTTAGCCCAGCAGCAATGTGATAAGAGCCTCATAGCATTTTCTATTTTTCTGTGAAACGTGAAATGCTATGACATGAAATGAAACCAATAAGGGAGAACTCAGGGAGGAAACAAAATTATAAACAGAGATCTGCATGGACCACTAGCAAATTCCAGTGGAGAAACATGCAAAGTTCTGCAGCCAAATCTGCAATGTGGAGAATGTTCCATAAAATTTCCCCTATCTATACCTGAAATCTCTACACCTGCCAAAGGATGCTTCCAAAAACAGTATTGCATCAAGTAAGTCAGCTCATATCATAAGTCATCCAGGAAAAAGTGTACTCTAGAGAGAGACAATATACTGTATTACAAATGGCCAAGAACCAATTGTTCATTCATTTAAAATATATATTTAAGAATATAATAAAAAATAAGCTGAAGTGCTTTTTTTGTCTCTAACTGTAACTATTGAAAGTAATGTTTCGCAGTGTATCCATACTTGCCTACTCTCCCGGAATCTCCGGGAGGCTCCCGAATTTCGGGAGAGTAGGCAAGGCAATCTTCCGATCATCCGGATTCTTGTGGAGGGGACGTCGTGACGTCATCATAGCCCCGCCCTCACTATAAAATGCTGAAATTCACGGCATTGACTAGCGGGGGGGGGGGGGGGCTTAATGGCGCGATCACATCATTAAACCCCGCCACCACCACAAGGATCCAGGAGATTCCCCCACCCTACCAACATCACATGACCTGTCCTCTTAGATCTCCCGGAGGACAGGTCAAAAAGTAGGCAAGCATGATGTATTTTAAAAAAAATGCTGTGATACCACCGCATAATTATTTTCTAAGATTGTCTCTTCCTCTATTCAAAGCTCTGTGGCTGCTACATAAATACAGAACCACCAAATATATTTTTTTAACCAACATTAAATGGTCATGGAGCAGGGGGTGTGCAATGGAGGCTTGTGATTGGTCTCCCACCCACATGCACCCAGTTTTTTGCTAGAACTGTGAGAGAAACTGAGGATCCCTAGAAAAAAATGACTGCATGGAGCAACTACCAAGGAGTAGGAGCCATAATTTGTCTATATATGGAAGGTTACACATGCTGTAGTGACCTCTTTCATCTGGTGACCGATATTCAGTCCTCCAGTGTTCACTCCTCCAAATACACATATCATTATCCTTTCTTTTTTAAATAATTTGCTTATTGATTAAGTTTAGTGAAACACAAAGAATCATTACTGCATAATGAATAAGTGGAAAAAAATAAGTTTAAGTTTCCACCTATGTCTTTCATTAAAATGTATCTTTTACTTTAAATCACCTCTGTACTATATCCCTTCCTTCCCTGATATATTGTCCCCCTATACAGCAGGGACTTCTGCTGATCACCTACAACAGGAGAGACCTGGCACAGTGGCTGTAATTGAAAGCTATTGCTGGTGTATGAGATCTCCTCTGCTATGGAGAGATCCGAGCAGCACCAAATGTAATCAGCAGAGGTCCCAGTTATATGTGAATGCTGGGACCCAGCTCAATCTGTCTAAATAATACTATACTTGGGAAGGTGATTTAGTAAATGGGTTTATTTTTTTTCTACTTTTCCACCGTTTCCAATAAACAGCAGCACAGTACACTTCCAAAGAATAAGACAGGCGAATATTACAGTATAGGAATAGTTCCTCAATACAACAAGTATATGGGTTATTTTAAGTTGAAAACCTTTAAAAAAGTTTATACTTATGTAAAATTATATTAACCAAATTTCATAATCATATAATGTAGCAAACAAACTTTTCTCTTCCTGAAACATTCTACAAATCACATTGTCTGCAATAAGTAATGGCTTCTCCAGTACAAGTCATAGCACAATAGATTTTCCTTATACCTTATAACCTTATATCAAAACCCTTTTGCTTCATCCTCAGGTATGTGTCTGCAATTATTACTTGTGTTAACCCATGCAATCCCAGATCATCTGTAATATCCGTCTAATTTTCATGTTTATCTCTGGAATGTGTCTGCAACTGTTGATCAGTTATGCAATTTTTATGATGCTATATTAACCTGATTGTTATCAATGCTACCTCCCTGCACATGTATGCCCTTGATCACCTGATCAATTCGCTCAAATGAGCCTGTTCTGTTAAATGAGCAACAGTATATCTTGGCATTGTTGCATTTGTTAGGGATAGAGGCATTTGTGATTTGCTTTCTAAGTAACTAACTGAAAAAGTGATGGAAATTAACAGTTTTGAACAAACATTGTACAATATCTGAAGATGACAAGCAACAGTCATTATCTGCTACATCCTGAAACTGCATTCACTGTCTATGTACCATAGACAATGCTAAATAATGATTTTAATTTTCATCTTTTTATTTTTGCCATTGTCTCCTATCACAAATTTTCAAACCCGTCAAAAAACCCCAGGGCCTGATTCATCAAGTCATGTATCTGCTGATTTTGAGCGTATTGTACGTATAATCACTCTGCGCATGCCCAGGACTGGATCATAACCCAGTAAACGCAGCCATGTCTGCTCTGTCTTCGCGTGCAAAGGACACTTACTATAGCCTATAGTTTAGTGGAGTGAATGGGTGGGGAAGGAGCGTTTGGCCATAGTCAATTTATAGTAGGGCGAGCCAAACTCAAGCGCATGCAGCTATGTCTGAATCAAGTCTGGGCATTTCAAAGTTACTTATATTTCTGCTGTATCTCTTGCTAGAGCTACAGGGCTAGTCTAAGCCATGATCACTAGCGAGGACAGTCTCGTATGCATGCTATAACATGTGTTTGCAATCAGGAGCATCTGAGTTGCTTTGCAAATTTATAATCCACATAGGTATTGGACGTATCCTGCAGTGTCTTGTGTAGCAGAGCACAGCAGACCTATACCCAAATTCATCAGCTGACGTATCTTCAGGTCCGTTCCCTATTGAAATCAGAAGTATGCAGAGCCACTCAGAATGTGTGCCTTGATGAATCAGGTCTCCAATGTTTAATAAACCTTCTTTTATAATATTCCTATGGCATTATCCTTAGAATTACTAAATGTTTCATCCCATACACCACACCCATTTATCCTTATTGTCCCTCAGTACCCCACTTCCCTCAAATTAACACTCAGAAACTTTTTTTCCTATGTTTGATCCTGCAATGCCCTCAACCTGTTGTCACAAAATAGGACCCTTTCAATCCTACAATACTCTTCTCTATCTCTGGCATTTAGCAACCTGATATTGATCACAAAATTCAGGTCCCTCCCAAATCTCCCATGCAATTCATTCTAATTCTGCAAAACCAGCAACCCTCAAACATATAACCTGTCTCTAGTCACTCCAATAACAAACTAATCTACATCCATGACATGTTCCCAAATGCACCGGACCGAGGTAAGTCCAGCGTGCTGCTCATTTTCATCTTTGTGGCATCTCTGGGTGTTCTTCCGCCTAGTGGTGCCTGCTCTCGACCCCATACTTCAACGTCCACAATTGGGCATGCGTGCACGCCTACCTTTTATAACCTTGGCCACGTGAATGTTTATGTCCTTGTCACACACCTCTACTTCTCTCTGCATTACATGAACAAACTCTGTGCACTGTTAAGGTGCCAGAGCGTTTATCTTAGACCCCAGTCTAGTGTAGTTCCTGTCTCCCTATATTATTACCCGTAGATTTCCTTCTAGCACCATAACCTTTACTATATTCAGTGCTGCCTCTCCAACTGCAGCTATACTCCTGGTGCTATAGCCTGTTGGAATATTCCTGGTGCTACTTCCAGCTGCCTGTATTCACGGTGCCGTATCCTTCTGACATTATTCCTAGAATACTATCCGGCTGGCTATAGTTATAGTACCATATTCTACCAGTGTCTTTCCTGTATCTAATCTCCACTAACTCACTCCTGATACTATACTATTGTGTTATTTCCGCACACAAACAATGCTTGAGACCTACCCCAGGTGAGGTGAGCTCTGGTCAAGATTAGAGATGAGAGGGCTCGGATATCTGAAATCCGAGCCCACCTAAACGTTGCCGATCCGAGACAGATCCGGGTATTCCCGCCAATTGCAAAACTGAAACCGAGGCTCTGAGTCATAATCCCGCTGTCGGATCTCGCGATACTCGTATTCTATAAATTCCCCGCTAGCCGCCGCCATCTTCACTCGGGCATTGATCAGGGTAGAGGGAGGTTGTGTTAGGTGTTCCTCTGTCCTGCTATATCTCGTGCTGTGCTGTACTGCGCTGTGCTGTTCAGTTCTGTGCTATGCTGTGCTGTGCTGTGTTCTGCTCAGTCCAGTGGTGCTGTGTCCTGTGCTCTGTCCTTCTGAGTTTAGTGGTGCTGCTGGGTCCTGTGCTGTGTCCTGTTCAGTCCAGTGGTGCTGTGTCCTGTGCTCTGTCCTTCTAAGGGCATTGTTATTTCCCCATTATTCCCAAGTTATAAAAATTTTTTAAAAAAGTTATAAAAAAAAGAAATAAAAAAAAATTATAAAAAAAAGAAATAAAAAAAAAATATCCAAAAACAATCCTGCAGTATAAGTCCATTGGTACTGAAATATTACAAAGTTCACTGATTCTGCAGTATAAGTCCATTGGTACTGCTATATTACAAAGTTCACTGATTCAGCAGTATAAGTCCAGTGGTACTGCTATATTACAAAGTTCACTGATTCTGCAGTATAAGTCCAGTGGTACTGCAATATTACAAAGTTCACTGATTCTGCAGTATAAGTCCAGTGGTACTGCTATATTACAAAGTTCACTGATTCTGCAGTATAAGTCCAGTGGTACTGCTATATTACAAAGTTCACTGATTCTGCAGTATAAGTCCAGTGGTACTCTCCTGTGCCGCATATAATTTTTAAAGGCTTTGCCGAGTGTGTGTGGCTTAGGTGTACGCTCTCTTGTGCTACATATAATGGAAAACAAAAATTTGGAGAATAAAGTAGGGAAAGATCAAGACTCACTTCCTCCTTATGCTGAAGCTGCTGCCACTAGTCATGACATAGACGATGAAATGCCATCAACGTCGTCTGGCAAGCCCGATGCCCAATCTCCTAGTACAGGGCATGTAAAATCCAAAGAGCCCAAGTTCTCAAAAAGTAGCAAAAAGAGAAACTTAAAATCATCTGAGGAGAAACGTAAAGTTGGCAATATGCCATTTACGACACGTAGTGGCAAGGAACGGCTTAGGCCCTGGCCCGTGTTCATGACTAGTGGTCCAGTTTATAAGTTATAAACACTACACTTGAAAGCTTGAGCCTTTAAATGAAAAAGTCACTCTTCATTGCACGAATATTTGCAACAGGGACAGTTTTTTTGTTAACAAAGTCAACAAATAACACTTCGACCCTGTCTGTCTTTCACATACTTGATGGGATCTCAATGATGAATGCTCTGTAACATGGTCGTCTAAAACAAGAGGTTTTGACGTGCTTGAACTACTGTAGTGTTTATAACTTATAAACACTACACTTGAAAGCTTGAGCCTTTAAATGAAAAAGTCACTCTTCATTGCACGAATATTTGCAACAGGGACAGTCTTTTTGTTAACAAAGTCAACAAATAACACTTCGACGCTGTCTGTCTTTCACATACTTGATGGGATCTCAATGATGAATGCTCTGTACCATGGTCGTCTAAAACAAGAGTTATTGACGTGCTATAACTACTGTAGTTTTTATAAATTATAAACACTACACTTGAAAGTTGGAGGAGGTATTGTGGCCCCGGTACCAAATTGGGTACCGGGGCCACTCTACTATGCAGTCCAGATAGAGGCGTATCAGATATTAAACAACGTTGACTGTTGCTGCCAAATCATAAATTAATGAAAATGACCTGTCATCGTCAAAAACAAGAGGTATTGACACACTCGAACTACACCCTGTATATGCTGCAGAGGATGTAGGAGCAGGCAGCTGTGCAGTGGAATTCAGACCATTTGAAGGCGGAGGTATTGTGGCCCCGGTACCAAATTGTGTACCGGGACCACTCCACTATGCAGTCCAGAAAGCTACCTCGGTGAAACGTTTTGAACTAAAAACAATATTGTGAGGTGTGAGGTGTTCAGAATAGACTGGGAATTAGTGGAAATGATTGTTATTGAATGTTATTGAGGTTAATAATAGCGTAGGAGTGAAAATAAACCCAAAAACTTGATTTTAACACTTTTTATGTTTTTTTCAAAATAAATCCAAATCCAAAACCTTAAATCCGAACCAAAACCTTTCGTCAGGTGTTTTGCGAAACAAATCCGAACCCAAAACCTCAAGCAAATCCGAATCCAAAACACAAAACACGAGACACCAAAAGTGGCCGGTGCACATCCCTAGTCAAGATCAGCGTCACTTTACCCTCTGATCCCTGAGAACTGACAGGGCCAACTTGACACCCATGAACACATATTTTATATTTCATTTATTATTGTGTGACTATGCTAAATAAAACTATTTAGCATAGTCACACAATAATAAATGAAATATAAAATATGTATTCATGGGTGTACCTAAGAAAACATTTTATATCATGGTTATATAAGTTGCTTGTGTTATACAAAGAACCCATAACCTTCAAAAGTATATCTTTTTGTTATAAAAGCATTATGTCACTAATAAGGTTGGGTTGCCAATAATTATCTTTTATGTAGATTATTTAATAAAACTGTTTAAATCATATCTAAGTTAGTAATTAAAATATACCCAACTTGATGGGGGGGGGGTCTCAATATCCCATTTCTTCTAGTATAAATATACTGCATACTACAAATACACCGCAATTCCCAAAGCAGACTTTAAATACAAAAAGCTATAATCCTATCCTGGAGCTTTCACTACAGCCCTGCTCCTTTAAAAGACTGACCTACATGTTTCAATAATGTAGAGAGGCCATCCAGGGACAGTGCCTTGTAATTGTGAAAGACGTCTGTAGTAACAACATCTGCTTTATGTGGTACTGAAATAACCTTGCCAGTTTAATAGTGAAAATGCAAGCAGCAGTTAGCCATACTTTAATGATAAACGACTGAATGAACGATTATCCTGGATGGCGATTAAATACTGAATTCATTCCAGCATTTCTACAGAGTTTCAATCTTACATTATCTAAGTAATCGTTTCTTAGAATATATTGCACTCTAGCTGTTCAAGAACTACATCAGTATCTTGCAGAGCATCATGGGAGATGCAAGAACATTTAGAATGAAAAGTCCCCCATCTCTGCTGGATAGAATGTTGGTGATAACTTGAGTGCTAGTGATTACTTGGTGATGCATAATATTTTAGATTCATAGAGCAGTGAGACTATACGGCTGCTTCTTCCTCTTTTGTTTCTAGCATTTTTAAATCTAAATAGATGCAGCTATTTGTTTTTTACAATTTGAATTACATTTGGTGATGCGTGGATCTGCAATTATTTTGTTGAGCTAAACGTGGTTAATTTGCTCATGTTGTTCATATGAAAAATATTTGAAGAGTTTTGTGATTCTGATCGTTTACTGTTTTGCTGCTTTCTGAGAGAGGTGTTTGTAATGTGAGCTAGAAGAGAACTGGACTAAAGAGCGCAAATAGGAGGTCCACAAAAGTGTTCATTGAAAAGTAAAAAATGGTCTTCTCTAATGACTTACAATATACAAAAAAATCGCTATAGTCTAAAATATAATTTTTTTATTATAATAATCATATAAATATATAAAATGATTCAAAAAGACCAACAAACAACATAATAAATGCAAATGGTAATGCACATTACCTTAATATCTAGACTTATAAAACTTATAAAAAAACAAGACATATGAGCTATACGTTATAAAACCTCTGCTCAAGCAAGCTATCATTCAGATAGAACATAATCCAATTTAACCAACATATATGGTGTACCAAAAAGGTTTCTAAAAAAGGAGATATATGGAGAGGTAGAATACGGATCTGTGTAGTATCTGTATCACAATAATTTTTTCAGATTATGGGGTCAATTTACTAATAAAGTTTTCCATCTAAAATCCCCGAAAACGGATCTACAGCAAAACCAAGTAGGTTTTAAATTTATGAACATTGCATCGCAGCAGATATCGTTTTGCCGTGCAGTCCCCATAACAGTGTATGGGGACTGCTCCCTAACACAATTTACTAAGTTCTGAAAATGCCTAATTTTCGGAACTTATTCAAGTTAATGTGCACCAGGTCAGACTGGTGTACATTAATGTTTTTGATACTTGTCAGCTATGTAAAGGTCTGCTCCGAATGTGTGGAGAGATCATGTGATCCCTACTTCTCACACACAGCATGGCGTCCTCAGAAATGTGTGCCCGCATGCCCGAGCTTTTCAGCCAGCGCATGTGCACTGGAGTGAGAAGGAGGACACATAGGATCACAATCTTCCTCGGAAGTGAAGAGACAGTGAAAAGGTTAAGTTTTGACTTCACAGTAACAGCAGTTGTTCGTGACAGCTGTTCCTGCTAAAGTTTTTTATTAAATATGCACAAACTTTTAATCCTTGGGCCTGATTCATTAAGGAACTTAAATTAAGAAGTTTCTTATTTAAGTCTCCTGGACAAAACCATGTTACAATGCAAGGGGTGCAAATTAGTATTCTGTTTTGCACATAAGTTAAATACTGACTGTTTTTTCATGTAGCACACAAATACTTCATAGCTTATTTGTACACTGAAATTTAAAGTTGATATTTGTGTGCTACATGAAAAAAACAGTCAGTATTTAACTTATGTGCAAACTAATTTTCACCCCTTGCATTGTAACATGGTTTTGTCCAGGAGACTTAAATAAGAAACTTGTGTGGAATACGTATATGCATTACTCACAAAAGTCAATGTTCTCCAAATAATATTATCTTAATGCAGCGGTTTTCAAAGTGTATGCCGCGGCTCCAAGGGGTGCCGTGGCGCTGTCACAGGGGTGCCGCAGGCAAGGCTGAAAAAAACCCCCACAAAAAAACCCAAAAAACAAAACAAAAAAAAAATTACCAATCCGCGGGCAACCGGGACCCAGCATCCTCCTCTCTCCCGCAGCTGACAGCTGCGGGAGAGAGGAGAATGCTCGGTCCCGGGCGTCACGCGGATTAGTAAGTTTTTTTTTCTTTAGCTGGCCGCGGCAGAGAAGGCAGCGTGACAAGGGGCAGAGGAGGGAGCGTGACAAGGGGCAGCGGGGACAGTGTGACAAGGGGCAGAGGCGGCAGCGTGACAAGGGGCAGAGGGGGCAGCGTGACAAGGGGCAGAGGAGGCAGCATGACAAGGGGCAGAGGAGGCAGCGTGACAAGGGGCAGAGAAGGCAGCATGACAAGGGGCCAGGGCCGGATTAAGGGAATGGAGGCCCCTGGGCTAAGGGCGCCTCCATTCCCCTGTGAGGCCCCCAATGTGAGCCACCTGCCACCCCCCCATACCCCATGAGGCCCCCCCCCAAGCGCTTACCTTTCACTGTAGTCCTCCGTCCCCGGCGCGCTGTAAGCTCCTTACTGAGATCTCGCGAGAGTTCACTTGCGAGATCTCCTCAGTAAGCAGATTACTGAGCGCCGGGGATGGAGGACTACAGTGACAGTGCTCAGCAGCATTGATCGGGCTGGGGGCGCCCCCGTCCCTGGACCGATCAATAATGCTGCTGAGGACTTTGAAGGGCCCCCTGGATGCCCGAGGCCCCTGGGCTATAGCCCAGTTAGACCTTGGGTTAATCCGGCCCCACAAGGGGCAGAGGGGGCAGCGTGACAAGGGGCAGAGGGGGCAGCATGATACGGGGCAGAGGAGGCAGCGTGACAAGAGTCAGAGGAGGCAGCGTGACAAGGGGCAGAGGGGCAGCGTGACAAGGGGCAGAGGAGGCAGCGTGACAAGGGGCAGAGGGGGCAGCATGACAAGGGGCAGAGGCAGCAGCGTGTGTTGAGATGAAGGAGGGCACAGTGTGAGTTAGCTGTCAATTATTCTTTGACAGAAATAGAATTGAAAAAAATATCTAAAAATATTTTTTTCCCTTGGATTTATGTGTATTATTTTTGCATACAACTAAATAAGTATCTCTGTCCTGACCTAAATACTTTTTTTTGACCCAACTATTTCTAAAACAGGACTGCTCGGTAATTATTTTGGAGGGGTGCCTTTAAAAAATTATGGAGACTCTAAGGGTGCCGCGAACTGCAAAAGTTTGGGAACCACTGGCTTAATGTATTATTGGTATAAAGTTTTGGTCTGTTCACTTGAACCTAGATGATGATTAGGAAATCTTGGATTCTTCTGGGAACTGTGAACTTACTTTTCTATCTTTTTTGTAACTGATTAATACTGATCACATAGAGTCACATTATTTTAGTAGAGCAGGAAATGTTTAGAAAGCTTCCAGTAGCTTTATAAAAACAATTTACAATGCCATCATAATAACAAGATATTACCATGATTAAAAAATATATAGTGTCCTGTTGTCATGTTATTTTAAAATTATTCCAAATTACTGTTGCTTTTTATGGTGCTTTATGGTTACCATAGAGCACTAAGTTAAACCATGCACATGGAACTATATCTGGTTATCTACATAATTAAAACAACTACAAACACAGCTAAAAATGATGCAGAGCAGGTGTTGATGTCCCTCTTCCGTTAATTATTTATTAACATGAATATTAAGTTATTGAGGGAGGGACATCCAGACATGAGCTGACTGTTCCAAAGATTCAAATATTTAACTGAAGAAGTGCAACATGGAACCGTTACAGCAATTGGGAAACAGATCTGGTAAATTGCGGCATACACCGTAAGTACTATTTCCTTCTAGAACATTTGGACACTGATAAGTGACCATTCACTGCCTGCCATGGTTTGCTGTGATAAATGAGGAAGGTTATGCCCATTCATTCTGTAGAGCATTTATGAGGTCAGACACTGATGTTGGATGAGAAGTCCTGGCTCGCATTCTGCATTCCAGTTCATCCCAAAGGTTTTCGATGGTGTAGAGGTCAGGGCTCTGTGTGGGTCAGTCGAGTTCTTCCACACTGAACTCATCAAACCGTGTCTTTGTAGTCCTTGCTTTGTGCCCTGAGACACAGTCATGTTGCAATAGAAAAGGGCCTGCCCCAAACTGTTGCCACAATGTTGGAAGTACAGCATTATAGAAAATGACTTGGTATGCTGAAGCATTAAGATTGCCCTTCACTTGAGATAAGGGGCCTGAAAAACACCCCCATACCATTATCCCTCCTCCACCAAACTTCACAATTGGCATAATGCAGTCAGGCAGGTAACATTCTCCCGGCATCCGCCAAACCCAGACTCACCCATCTGACTGCCAGAGAAGCGTGATTTGTCATTCCACAGAACATGTTTTCACTGCTCCACAGTCCAGTGTCGGTGTACTTAACAACACACCATATGACGCTAGGCATTGGTCTTGTGATGTGAGGCTTGCATGCAGCTGCTCGGCCATGGAAACCCATTCCATTAAGCTCCCGCTGCACAGTTTTTGTGCTTACATTAATGTCAGTGGAAGTTCGGAACTCTTCAGCTATGGAATCAGCAGGACATTAACGCCTTTTATGCACCATGCGCCTTAGCAGTTGTTGAACGCGCTCTGTGATTTAACGGCGTTTTCTGCTTCATGGCTGAGTTACTGCTGTTCCTAAACGCTTTCACTTTCTAATAATATCACTTACAGTTGACCATGGAATATCCAGCAGGGATGAAATTTCACGAACCGTTTTATTGCAAAGGTGGCATCCTATCACAGTTTGAAACGCTTGAAACATCTGAGCTCTTCTGAACGCCCCATCTTGTATAACAAATGTTTGCAAATGGACACTGCAAGGCTAGGTGCTTGATTTTATACACCTCTGGCAACGAGTCTGATTAAAACACCTTAATTCAATAATTAACAGGTGTGGCCAAATACCATTGTCCATGCAGTGTAGTACTACAAATTTCTGTATTTCAACCAAAAGACAATTCAAAAATAATAACAAAGAAATGAAAATCATATTATCCATCGGATCAGGTCCTACGAATAACAATAATGGGAGGAGTTTACTTTTGGGACTGCGTTTAAAAGTTGGTAGCTATGGTAATACGATCATTACATCTAAGGCTACACATGAAATGCTAACACTAATTCAAATGCAAACAAAGTGAAATGTGAAAATATGAAAACATTATACTTAAGGCCTTTCTACATGAGTAAATCATACAACCTCTTTTTTAAACTCATTGGTATAAACATTTTTATACCTGCATGGCTTGTCTTTGGTGAAATGGTCTGCACCAAAGGCTGAACGTTGCAATTGAGACCATCATTTAACCTGTGTGTTAGACAGAATTGAGGGTACATGTTTGTGCAGTGTTAAACAATTTTGGTATATTTTTAGGGGCTACCCGTATAATAGATACAGCTGTATGCACAGGATTTGTAAAACTGTATAATAAAATATAATTGTGATGTTATGTTATGCATATTGGCTAAAACAAAACATGTCTATTAATTCAGTTTATGCAAAGACCAAACATATATTGCCACACAAATTCACGCATGTTCATTATCTATCTATCTATCTATCTATCTATCTATCTATCTATCTATCTATCTATCTATCTATCTATCTATGAAGTAGTAAATTTAACACTGCTAGAACATCATCATTTCTGTGATTATTTGACAGCTAAGTCTTTCTGGTCTCCTGTGACATTTTCCATCATCTGTCAGGTTGAAAGATTGATCAGATTGGAGTGTCCATAACCTCCTACCACATAACACCCAGGGCATTTTTTCCCTTTTGCTCCCTGTAGCTCCTTTGACGTCAGACCTACAGACAATAAGCAGTGAATTCTAATGCTTAAGTGAATAGGAGCTCACTGGGAGTTCAAGCAGAGCAAGAGGGGTGTTTCTGTATAGAAGCCATTACTGTTTCTGTAAGGCGTAATGAATAATTTTCTCTGACTGTGTGGGAACTTGAATTGCTGCAAAGGAGAGAGAAAGAGAGAGAGAGAGAGAGAGAGAGAAGGCGAGAGAGAAGGGGAGCAAGGGAGAGACAGAGAGAGAGAGAGGGAGAGAGGAGAGAAAAAAAAAAACACCAAATGCTGCACACTCCATAGGTGGCACTAGGGAATGGTACATCAACGCTGAGCCTTAGGTTTGCAAAAGGAAAATCATTTTGAATCAGCCTGCCTGAAAGAGAGGATTCTGCTGATAAAAAAACAAACATGTCTGCAAAGGAACGGCAAAAAATGAGAGTTACAAAAGACAGCGTTACCTTACTCCCGTGTTTTTATTTTGTGGAGGTAAGTGATGATGAAATCATAATTCTTTTTGATTATTGCATGTTATATGACAATTATGTACATTGTTTGTTTACAGCAGATGGTCTCTTGGAAGAAAAAAAGATGCAATATGTATCCATGCTGGAAAATCCTTTTTATTTTATGGACACTGTAGAGATTCTGCATACAAGCTATGTGTAGCTATGTCATTTATACAGACTGCACACACTTGGAACATTGGTTTGCATCATTTCAGTATGGTCTAAACCAACATGGCTTAAGGCAGAATGCAAGTGATATGAAAAACAAAGATAGATAGTGATCTATTGGTTATATATCTAGACTGTCTTAGTCTCTGGTAATACAAAGCAATATTTCTGGTTAAATAAATACAAAAAGATGTGCAGATGTAAAAGCTGAAATGTAAATATGTTCCCTGTATAAAAATATCAAGGTAAATCTATTAATGGATAACTGACAGCTGATTAATCCTTTTCATAGCAGCAGCAAATATATATTGTAATATAGTATAAGATTGCTTATTAAGATGATTATTATTGTTAATATTGCTATTGTTATTATTATTACTACTACTAATATTACTATTATTAGCATATTTTGAACACAGATTTGGCAACATGTAGCTTTTAGCTGGCTGCTTGTTGTTTGGCAAGCAGCCTTTTTTGTTATGCATTTGATAACTTGACCAGGTCTGTAAATGAGGATACATGAAATAACACATACACATATAACACACAGATTACACACATTTTATACAATGTCATTTAAAGGATATAGAGTTAGTTTTGGCTTGCAAACAGCTAAAAAATAGCTTTTTACAGCTGAGTTAATGAAGGTCACATATGTTTGCCTGTTTTGAAGGCCATGCTGATTCTGCTGTAATGTTCCTCATTAATTATAGGGGGGTAGAGGAAATATATGACAGAGTTCAACAACAGGGCATATTTACTGTCATTAAATTCAGTGTGATGTCAAATTTTAGCATGTGATTTGGCCTTGACAGTTATACAATAATAGTCGTTATGCCCTGTGTCTCTGTTCTAATACCTATATATTTTTTTGGTCTTAAAATATTACACAGTTAGGAAATAATAGTGTTTATAGTGTTTAACCTTTTCAGTGGCAGCTCATAATTACACAACACTTTGACCAATTACCAAAACAATGCATAATACCCATTGTAAACAGCAGGCCCAATGAAGATGAAATGCTACATGTAGTGCCACATGAAGGACATAACAAGGGAAAGGGGAAAAAATGTGGTATCCAGGCAGACAATCCAGTCTGTAGAACGTGGTTCATGATAGTGTGTAATTTATTCGACGTATTTTCCACCAATGAAGGTGTACCATGCATATGAGCCAGCCTATGTTTAGTGGTTGTATGGTCTTACCAGTACTGTTGCTGCTCTAACATAACTAACAGAGGCATAAAACAGAGTTTTAATTTCAGTGTATAAAATCATACATACGATTGCTTGCTAATAAGGCAGCACAATCCCCATATGTGTTGCTTGGCAAGGGGAGTATGGATATATGTTGAAAAACTCTTTGAAATTCCAAAGTACTGAAACTCCAAACTTCCATTACTGAGTCTATACAGGACTGTGTATGTTGTGCTATCATCATACATTTCTATGGTCATTGTTTATGGACATCTTTGAAAACAAGAATTAGACACAAACACCCCCACATCTGTTGCTTGCCCCTTTGAAAATTAAATGAATATCTTGTTTTCTGCAGTAGTCAAAATGAAAAGGACATATAAGTAATACAAATAAAGAGCTACAATTTGATATAATATAGCTGCAATACTATAGAGTTAAGTACAATCAGCTGTAGGAGTCAATAATCAAGCAGTCAATCAGAAGCGGTTACATAATGCTCATGGTGCCAGCATTGTCATCACTCTGTATCCTTGAACCAGGCCTCCAGTACAAACAAAAGATATAGGAGCCTCCAGTGCTAGTAAAAGCAGGGCCTGATTATCCAATAGGCTGATGAGGCGTGGGGCTTTTGGGGAGCGCATAATTTTTGGGAGTGCAACACTGTGACAGGGAGAGGTATGAACCAAAATGCATTATAAAATATAAAAGAACAGTTGTTCGACAAAAGTAAAAAGAAAACATGAAAGATAAATGTAGTAAGGTTTTAATCTTGATGTATTCCCATGGCAAAGGCTGAAGACAATGAGTCATCCTTGGACGGATGCTTGAGGATAAACGAGTATTAGAGAAGAAGATGGAGATAGGTGCAGACATGACCGCCCCTCTAACTTCACTCTCAGTAACACTTGTTCATGTGTCCATTCTGCTTCACAGTTCTGATTTTAATGAACACTGTATGCTCGACAAAGATTGTTGTGACCCTTTCAAAATGCCAAGTGGAGCTTCAAAAACACAGGAAAATAAACATTGATGGGGAGTGTATGTGAAGGAAACTGGACTATAAATTAATGACAAGTTCATTTTTACCTACCGCATATTAGCCTGGTGTGGAAGGCAAGGGGGCCGTTACTCTCATATTACCCTAGGGCAGCCTGAACCATTAATCAGCTCCTGCTAAGAATTGTGGGTAGGCAGGTCCCCCTCACCTTCTGGCCCCATAACCGAATCTCATCACCCCACCCATATCCACATACTCCTATTGTTATGCCTCTGGAGAGTGCTACACTTATGTGAACATGCCCTTATTGTACTGAAGTAACATTTGCCCATCCCCATTCCATCTCTCAAGGTGAAAGGGGCCACAAATCTAAGATAAATGTAGAATTTGGTGTGCATGCTCAATTTGGAAATTCGTAGATGTACACCATCAAAATTGAACTCTAAACCAGCCACAATGTCAGTTCAAGTATATGGTGTAAGTGCATTAGAGAATATATTTACAAACAAAAGTCAGTGATATCATAAAAGTTAAATTTATAGTGCTAGGTGATTAACAAAATAATTATATATAATACAGAAATAAACACCATACAGTAGGCTGCTCTTGTCCCAGATACCTGTTCCAGGTATGATTCTAGAACACACAAAAAAGAAAAAGAGCGCCAAACATAGTGTAGTAATATCAGTTATTTCAAAACAACAATTAAGTGCTCAAACTACCAAATGTATAAATCAAATAGCTTAACTGAAGTGCTTGTTGTCTCTATATATTCAAACAGGATATTCAAAAAATAGGAAAGTATCGCACTCTTTTTCTTGTTTGTTTATTCTAAAAAGTCAGTGATGTTTAGAAAAATAATACATACATTTTGTACACGTGAACTTTGCAGAGGCACAATTAAGATCATTTATGAATGTAGAGAAATGTGGGCACACAACTGAAATAGTATTTCTTATTCTTTTGAGCTATTATGCTTTTATTGTCGTTCAATTACACCCAAATTACAGGTAAGCAAATGCCTTAGCACATGAAGATGATGGCGACAGCAGTTTAGAAAAAAAATTCACCTTCTAAAGGAGTTTAATGTTGGCAGACCACAATTATGCTCCTGATTCTGCTGCCAAATTCAGATTATTGAATTAGATTTTAGATTTATTGTTGCTTGAAGAGATGCTCTCGTGGCTTGTTTAAGACATAAATAAGTTTACAATGAGCAGCACTTTTGGTGTAGAAGAAAAGTTGTAAATAAATAAGGCAGTGATCCAAAAGTGATAGCAGCAAAAGTGTGTAGGCCAAAAACAAAGTTTCCAGTTTTTGGCATGCACACTCCTCTCATGGACCACCATACCGTAACTGGCCATGCAGAGTCTACAGTACATGGATGTATTTTCAGAACATGGGGCATTGTACATGGGTAAGCATAGAGGTGCAGTTGTGCAAAAAATATATGTGCTGTGTTGCCACATATTTTTCTGCTCATAAATGACCTCATTATATATTTATTTAGTCTCCTTGATTCAATGCAAATTCTTAGATTTAGCAATGCTATTGTTACAGACCATGTGTGATGTCATTTGCTAAGGGCTCTATCTGAGGCTTTGGATGTGAACCCACTTTGCCAATTATGTGTGACACTGGTTTATGGAGGTCTTCACCAGGGAACCCCAGTAAGAGGATGATGAGCCAGGGAACAAGACAAATAAAATAAATCATTAAAAAAGGCCACAAGCATACAGGAAATATACTGGGTCAGAAATGAGAGATGAGAGAAACAACACTAAAAAAAGCTCAGGTAGCAGCCAAAACCTGATGCTCTGGCACATTGATGTTCACTGAGTGCACATTTCAACCTGATACCTGCTAACAGCTATACAGATAAAATGACACACAAAAGAGTATAAAAGTTCAGGGCTGACAGAGTTTTGGAGGGCGCAGCTGGGGAGGACTCCCCTGTTATGATGATCTTTGGGATTTCTATACCTTACATCAACATGTCAACATATCATAGCTGTACGCATGTACACCAGCTGCTGGAAACCTAGATCTCTTTTTCAGAACATAGTCCTTCCAATCCACTAAGACCTAAATAAATAATTTTCCCCCAGAAATATTTGAGTTAATATTTGATTAGAATGGGTTTACATGGATAAAGCATCATGGGTATACTTCCAAAATAATTTAGAGATCATTAATGGTAGCTTAAGTATTAATGACAACAACCCCAAAAGGGATTGGAGTCTGGCAGCAGAAGATTAGGATGGGTACAAGAGATGAACAAGAGAGTTTGATTTGTAGATTAATAAACTTGCAGGCTCCACGCAATCTGCCCAGTCATTTTGTTGTCCAGAAACAGAAGTTTGTAGGCAGAACTCAGGAACCTGATTGATTCTCTTAGTATATCCATTAGACTGGGGATAGAACAAAAAACAATTTAATATGCAACTGATTACATAAGGTCCTCCAGAATTTTGAAACTTAATCAGATATAACATGAAATGGTAGACCATGTAGAAGTAAGATCCTCTAATCTAATCTCTCCTCCTGTTTCCACCACTTCCAACTCTGCTCTCCAGCTACTTTGGCCTCCTCCTCGAGGGCCCTCCTCCCCCCTCTGGGGGTCTCCCTGTCTTCCGCGCCCTCCTTTTGGGCCCAGTCGTTTGCGGATACTCCCCCCGCCCTCACTAGCTGTGCATTGAGCTTACTGAGTTACTGTGCTTTATGTTTACTGTACTGTGCTGTCTCACCTTGTATTGTAATTCATTTTTGTCCCTGTACAGCGCCACGGACACCTTGTGGCGCCCTATAAATAAAAATTAATAATAATAATAATAATAATCTCAAAGTTTTAATGTAGAAATGTGGTTAGTATTCCAGTGAAGAGAACAAACTGAGACACTTTGCAAATGACCTTGAAATACTTAAAGGGTGTAAAATTTGTGATAAGGTCCATAGAAAGATGGATACACAGTTTTTTTGGAATGAGTATAGTAAGAGGACAGTATGTAGCTTCTCAATGGACTTTATTTGGGGTGCAAATGAAAGAGGCAAAGATAAAATATGTTATATGATGATTAGGTGAGTATGTTCTGTGTTTTTTTAGTGCTCAGAAGGCCGGAAAACTGTTTATTAATATATGTTTGCATATTACCTTCATTAGATGATTGATTGCCTTTGTTAGTTTTAAATGTAGATTTATCCAATTATATGGTTTTGCTATTTATTTATTTATACATGTTGTATTAAATGGTCTAATACGTTTAGATCATTGGACTCTGGAAGTTTCTTTTATATTTAATTATTCTGGCTCCAGGTATTCTCCAGCAATGTGAGTTTAGCACTAAATATTTCCTGAAGAGCTCAAGCTCAAGCCAGAGATGAAGATTCTTAACTCCCTCAAGAGGAACTTTTAAGAATTGATTGTTGTAGTTGCAAAGATTCAGGAATGTTTTATGATATGAAAGGGCACCTGTGGATTTTCTCAGCCAAGTGGTTCAAAGGACTAGGATGGAACATCAGCTGCAACATTTTTGCTATATTGGCGACATATGAGAATTACATTTAAATCAAGAAAAGGAGAGTACACATATATCTCAGGGCAAAGTCAAGGATTTACTTTGAGCAGTGTGACAATGCTACAGCTTAATTTCTTAGTGAAGAAATTGAATGGATGATGTTTGTCAAGTTTATTGTGTTAAAATAAGACTATATCTTCTCAATCACGAAAGAAAGAAATGTAAAGTAGTGTCAGGATGCCTCATGAACAGCGCCCAATAAAAATCTTATTTAGAGAAATGGAAGGTAGACACCGCTTTTGGTAGTCAAACCTGTGGGTGTATTACTCTGTGAAGAGATGGAAACTGTCTACTTGCATACATTCTTATTGGGAAGGAAGATATGAAATTTTGTGTCCATTGCTGATCCCCTCACTCTTGACTATTCCCTGTCAGTGGGTCGTTATGGTCAACACAATACCTATCTGAAAAAAGGTTGTCAGGAGAATAAAAAAGTGTAGCAGTAATCAATGGGCACATCAGAGGTCTATGAAGGGGAGGTGTTGGTAAGGGCATTGAATGTGAGGGTGAGTATCTGGAATTGGATTTTGGAGGCTATGCAGAGTCAGTGTAGGGATTTACTAAGTAATGCAGTGGATGTGGAATGGCGAGAAAAAAGGTAAAAAGCAAAGTTTCAATAATTACAATAAATTAGAGTGGAATGGGTCATGGATAGGTGTGAGCTTGTTACAAACAAATCAGTTTTAACAGAGACTTGCAGAAAAAGAAGAGGGGGAGAAGCAGAGACATGTGATTGAGGCTGAAAGCTTGTGTAGGCTGAGAAATGGGGGGAATGCAGGTAGCAGGACATTTGAAGGAGCAGGTGTTAGGTTCAGCGCTTTTGTATAAATTGTTTTATAAAGTTTTGTCTCCTGTGCACCTTTGCTGTTCTGAGCCAGAATACTGAACTTGTGATATAGTGTGTGCCTCAGTGTTGTGACCTAGACAGTGAATTGGACCATGCTTCTCACTCCTGCCCTGACCTAAATTTGTTTATTGGACTCAGTTTTTCTACGCTGCCCACCCCTGACCTTGGATAGTTTATTGGACTGTATTTTTACACTGCCAGCTCTTGACCTCAGCCTGCCTTTAGATTCAGTGTCTGGACCATTCCAATCAGAATGTCCTAGTGATACTTATCCATCAAATGTTGCTACAGGAACCCATGGGGGCTCTGCTGCAGATCTTGCTGTACTGTTTATGTTGACCCTTGGTATCTGCTCTTTCTTTTCTATTTGCCTTCAACTGTGTTCTGTCCATCAACCTTGTAATACCCAGAGATAATAAGTAGAGATAAGCAGTTTGGATTCAGAGAAATCTTACAGAACCGAATTTTGGGGTACCAAGTAAAACTGAGTAATCACTCTGTTTCTGGCACTAAACTTGGATCTGAAACCGAGATCATTTCCAGTAAAATGTTGGATTTTGCAAGTATTGGATCAATATCTTTTATGTTCTCATCTGCCGTTTCAGAAGTGATAGCACATCATTACAGCCACTCTCCTACCCACATGCTAAAAAAAAATTACTTGTAAAGGGTGGGTCAGGGTGAAAGAGACAATTATATAGCAATAGCTGTGATTTTACTGTAGTTTATTTAGAGATCAGTCTGCTAAAATTGTGTGCTGATCAATTGGGTGTCAGAGAATGAAGAGTAGTGGCTACTGGTTGTTATAGTATATATGGTCTAGACATCTGAACTATTTAGTGGGGGGAAAAAAAGCGTGTTGTATGAAACTGAGCAGAACACCCTGAAAAATAAATAGATTTCTTGCTTTAAAATCCAAAAGTGTTTCAAGCTGAAAGTCATTGTGTGAGGGACAATAACAGTGAGTGTAACATCTGAACCAGTGGTTGAAGTGGAAATTTAGAAGTGGTGCTTTTGAAAATATAAGTGAATGGAATTTGATAGTTCTATTTTTTTTTTTAAACAATTATCCTCTCTCTGCTTGAATGATTCTCCCCTCCCCCCGTATATGGTTCTGTGCATTTCCAACCATCCTTCATAACAACTTGTGTTTTATCTGTGACCCAACTCTCCCATTCTTCGGTTTCTGCTGCATCTATTCTATACCTTGAAACCTGTTTGCTTAAGAATCCAGAGACGATATGCATCTATTGAATAATCAAAAGAAATTATGCTGGGATATATCCAGGTCTGAAGTATATGCCCCTATAGCATCAATGTAGACATTTTGTGGATTTTCATCTGCTATCTAACTACAAGTCCAATCATGTCCTTTCCTCCCTGCCTTGTTTAATAATGACTAGGATGCCATAGGTTGCTCAAGCAGATTCTTCACTTCAGATATCCCTCTCCTCTGTGTCTTATGTTTTCTCTGTAGTACTCTCCCTTTTCTCTAATACTTATCACTAAAAAAATGTTATAAACTTTTCTCAAAATGTTGGCTGCATCCCATTCTCCCTACACCATGATCTCCCCTGTCCCCTCACTTATCCCCCTGTACCATTTTCTACCCTGTCCCACCCACCTAAGCCCCTGAACCATATTCTCCTCTGTACCTCTTACCTATGCTCCTGAAGCTTTTTTCTCTTTCATTCATTTATATTTCCTTTTCTGCTTCACCACTTTTTGTTCTTGGGATGTTCCCACTCACAATCACTTCTGCTGACTTCTGTTCACTCTCAGAGATTCCTGCACTGTTGACTTCTGCAGTGAGTATGGGAGCCTCAGAGGTACAAAAAGGTAAAAAAGGCAAAAGATACATAAGGGGAATGTGCTGCTTGTCACACCTATGTTATGTGCGGCTGCACTACTAGGGAGGGGGAAGGGGGGCGCACAGCCACACATTACATAGATGTGCCTGGCATCACATCGGGAGCTAATATGAAAATAGTGGCAGAAGTGACGGTACGGTATACCGTTGTGTATTGCCCACTTCGACCACTGATCTCAACTATTTAATAGAGAGAAAAATGGGTGCTGTATGACTCCAAGCAGTACACCTCAAAAAACAAATACATTTTTAACATCCAGGGGTAAATGTATCAAAGTGCCAGTTTGGCAGCGTGTTAAAATCGCGGCAAATCGCGATTTTAGTAAAAAAAAACCTGAAATGTATCAAGTTGCGATTTTGACACTGATCTTCAAAATCACTGGGCATCTCTGGCGATTTGCTGCGATGTAAACACTCCCGATATTAGCTAACTCTCCTTTGTTTGGTAAACTCTCCTGTGTTGTAGAAGTGAGTTGTAAACACATCACAGTTACACTGACATGTCATATAGCTGCCGGAGCTCCGGCAGCTGTCAAAAATGTAAAGAACAGATAAAAGTTTTTAAAAAAAGAGCGTGGGGTTCCCTCTCTATTCCAGTTTAACCCTAGTGCTGCCTGACTAGTGCTGGTCCCGTGAAAATCGGGGAAAAATTTTGCGTTGGGTCCCCCCAATTTTCACTTTACCAGCACTAGGCAAACCAGCCAGGGTTGGCGGCACTATAGCAGTGGGACACGCGGCAGGGGTCCCCCTGCCATAATGACTAACCAACCCTAGACTGTTCAGCGCTGGGCTGGATTCCCTAGGGAGTGGGGTCCGCCAAAAAAAAATGAGTGGGCCCCCCCATCTAGAAAGAACCAGACCAGTGCTGATAGCACTAGGGCTCTTCCTACTACCCTGGGCTGTGGGCTGTAGGGTAATAACGGCGAAAGTGAGTAAAAATAATAAACAGACGCCATTTTGTTTTGTGGAAATACAAGTGCCAGCCAGCCAGGTTGCCCAAAACAGTGTGGGCATGCTGCTGCTTATATAACTACAAGCACCAGCATACCCACGGCAGCCAGGGCATGTCGGCACTTGGAGAACCACAAGTGCCAACATGCCCTGACATCCCTGGCTTGCTGGGACCTGTAGTTCCACAAAAAAAATTGTTAAATAAACCACAACACCCTGATAATTACCACATACATTTAATAAAAATAAAAAAAAACCACAATAAACACAGTAACCACCCTCATGTACACCATAAACATTTATTAAAAATAATAACACCCAAAATACTCACCGATGAAGTCTTCATTGTGGTCCAAAAGGTCCTTGCTTGCCCCAGTCCCAGATTAATTATACCTTCCAAAAGTTTATGCTTGTCCAATCTCTTCTGCACTTCGCCCAGGAGGGGCCCCTTGTTGCTAGAAGTCTTCTTTGCTTCGGCCAGGAGGGCCCCATATTTGTAATTCCCACGACTCTTTAATCTTGCTTGAAGAAAAATAAAAAAATCAGGAGCCGACGCTAACACCTCCTACCTAGTAGGAGGTCCGGTACGCAATGAACTTACGTTCATTGCGCAAGCTCTATATACTGTATTATGTGATTTTCCCACACTAGTGGGGAAATCACCTAATACTGTAAATAGAGCTTACAACAGTAGCGTTGCTCATTGCGCATGCGCTACGCAACTTGTGTAAGCTTTAATACTGTAAATAGAGCTTACGCAAGTAGCGTAGCACATGCGCAATAAATTTAATATTAACTTATGGGGGAAATATTTTTTTTTATATTTTTTTTAAAGGGACACTAGTATAGCATTATATTATGTGGGAAATGTGATTATATAATATTATTAACTGATTGTTAATGGTGGATATAATTATTTATATTGCACAATTTGTCATTACATTTGTCCGAATTATATAATAATTAAATAATTTTATCCCCTTACTATGAAATTTTTATTTCCCCTCATAAGTTATTATATAACTAATTTTGCCCCATAATAAATAAATAATAATTGCCAACCTAATTTAAAAGTCAATGGTGTTTCTCTTATGTTTTGAATGGCAAAATAGTTCACACAGCCTGTTTAAGCTATCCAGCCATTCTGAAGCAGGTACTAAAACTGTCCTGTGTGGTCTTTTGGATGACGGTTTTGATGGAGGTTTCATCCAAACTGCCAGCGGTTTGGAAAAAATCCGCCAAACATTACCAGTCATTTTAAATTGAAGCCTCAAGCCGCCCTATAGTAAATCCGGCGGTTTGGACCACTAAACCGCCAGCGATTTCAAACCCCCACCAAACTCGCTTCTTAGTAAATCTAGCCCTTGGTGTGATGGGGTTTAAGAACATATTTAGACTGAATAATAAATAAGATCTCCTTGGCACTTCTCTTCTGATTTTATTGATCCCTCATAAAGAAATATGGGGTTCAGCCTAAATAAAGAAAGGTGACATAACAGTTTATGAGCAAGTATAAGTGAATCTCCTGAGATTCAGGTCAGTAAACGTTTCAGTCCTTTAAATTAAATTTGGGGTTTAAGGTTTAATTTTTGCCATAGTTTTATGGAATGCTATTAATTTAAAAGAAACTTACAAGTACTTTGTAGACTTCAAAAAGAGATAGAGAAAGTATGTGTGGAAGGCACTGAAGCTAATTACAGTATGAAGTGGGGAAAATATTGCACAGACTTACACCTCAATTTACGTAAACCCTCCTCTTTATCCACCTAACACGTGCAACAGGTGCACACCAACATTTATTATTTAGGCAATTTCCTTATAGATATCTGTGACATGCTCTACTGTGTTCAAATGTGGTTGTATATGGCCCAGCAGCTAGGACTAAGTTATCCACCTGTCAGCATAGGACACTGAGGGGTAAATTTATCAAGCTGCAGGGTTGAAAAAGTGGAGATGTTGCCTATAGTAACCAATCAGATTCTAGCTGTCATTTTGTAGAATGTACTAAATAAATGACAACTAGACTCTCATTGGTTGCTATAGACAACATCTCCACTTTTTGAAACCCGCAGCTTTATAAATTTACCCCTGAGTGTTAAAAAAAAGGCTGCATTTTGGGCCGCCTCTGGACTTCCCCAGGCTGGATATGGTGAGCGGCTGGTGAGTAATGTCTGTATGCTACTTCTCTTTCAGGTAGCCATTGTAACTGTGTGTCCCAGCTTTTCCTAGCAATGTTCCAAGTTTGCGTGCCTATCTATTTATTAGCTATATTGTTGACAATATTTGTGCCTTTCTACCCCCCTCCCTCCCTCCCCTTCTCACCCTCCCCACCGATATAAAAGTATACACCTTGATTATTAAGATTTTTCTTGTCAAAAATGTTGTATGTACTGTTCCTGTTGTTTCCTCTTCAAATAAAGAGTTTAAAAAAAAAAAAAAAGGCTGCATTTCGGTTTGAGGGAAATCATGACACCACCAAACCCTACTGTTCTGAAGTTAATAGGTTTGGGGATAATTGTTATCTACTTGTGCAACTTCCAAGGTGTGTAACACCTGCATAGGCTTCAGAAGAGCACCCATAGTCCCAAATTGCTGGATTACTGGATTCTCTCATCTATATGCTGGCTGTTTTATCTTGCAATTCTCTTGCACCAAGTTACAGCCTGGCTAGATTATATGACTTGTGCTAACACATTAGTAAAACAGTTTAGAATCATATCACAGTCAACAGTGTTAATATTCGTTTCATATGCATTGTATATCCACTAGCACATTGGCAATTCGTATAACCTTACAGAACCTTGCCCCAGTGAAAGCTATATTGATACTCAGATCTGGGTTGGAACATCTACAAATTCCCAGAGATAAAAGTGCTACGTTCTGACTATTAGGCTGTTACCTGGGGATACGGTGGCAGAGAAGAATACTTCTATGTCATTATCTTATTTTTTTTTTCTCTGTTTAAATGGTATCTACATAGCCTAAAAACATATATTTATAAATCATATTGGTTATTGTCATGCAAAAGGCTGACAACTCTAACCCTTAGAGTGCCAACATGTAAGAAGCGTAATGTGAATGTCATAGGCTTGGCTTTAATCACTGTCAAAATCATTTGCACTGTAGTCATTTTTAACCACACATCTTTCTTCCCTATATCCTAATACATCCAATTTATTTTATATATATTTTTTATTAACTATCCTGTACTGCCGTTTTCTCCCACATAATAGAGGGATCACGCTTGTCAAGATTTCCAGTGAACAGTAGCTTCACCTACCAATCATGGCCCCATTCAGAATTGAGAGACATTCCCTCTCTATAACAAGGTTCTGATCCTCCCATTGTCACATACTCACTAAATATCCAAATTGATATCAGTTTCCTGCTTTCATATTTAACACAGATCTGGGTGGTAATGAAGGCTGGATGGTATTGGAGGCCCAGGAAAAGACCAAGGGGTATATTTGCTAAACTGCGGTTTTGAAAAAGTGGAGATGTTGCCTATAGCAACCAATCAGATACTAGCTGTCAATTTGTAGACTGCACTAAATAAATGAAAGCTAGAATATGATTGGTTGCTATGGGCAACATCTCCACTTTTTCAAATACGCAGTTTAGTAAATATACCCCCAAGGGTTTAACCAAGGATGGGATTTCCTTAAGCTCCCACATCCCTACGGTCATCATTGACAAATAAAACAGGTAGTGCTCCGCTTGTGCTGAGGGTGACCTGTAATTTGTAGGAGACACTGACCACTGGGAATCGTAATACATATGTGTCTCCCTCTCAATTACATTCATCAACATCATCATCATTTATTTATATAGCGCCAGCAAATTCCGTAGCGCTTTACAATTGGGAACAAACATTAATAATACAATACTGGGTAATACATACAGACAGAGAGGTAAGAGAACCCTGCTCGAAAGCTTACAATCTATAGGACAATGGGAGTTAGAAACACAAGGGTATGTGCTACATCATATTGCACAATGGACCAGCCAGACTGCAAAGGTAAAAGTACTGAGTGGGCTGTGTGTGTTGCAATGTTGGTCAGAAGGTTGTTGTCTTGCGTTAGCAGTGTAGAGGATGGCAATAGGGTAATCTAGGGAAATTAAGATGATGGTTGAGGAATATCATAACCTTGTCTGAAGAGGTGGGTTTTCAGTGAACGCTTGAAGGTTTGAAGACTAGAGGAAAGTCTTACTGTGCGAGGGAGGGAATTCCACAAAGTAGGTGCAGCCCGGAAAAAATCCTGTAACCGAGAATGGGAGGATGTGATGAGAGTGGAAGAGAGACGTAGATCTTGTGCAGAACGGAGGTGTCGAGTAGGGAGATATTTCGCGACAAGTGAGGAAATGTATGTCGGTGCAATTTTGTTGATGGCCTTGTATGTTAGTAGAAGAAATTTATATTGGATTCGTTAAAATACAGGCAGCTAATTTAGAGACTGACAGAGTGGCTCAGCAGAGGAATAACGGTTTGTAAGGAAAATCAGTCTAGCCGCTGCATGCAAAATAGATTGTAGGGGTTCAAGTCTGACTTTGGGAAGACCAGTAAGGAGGGAATTGCAATAGTCGATGCGGGAGATGATGAGTGCATGAATTAATGTTTTTGCGGTGTCTTGTGTCAGATATGTGCGTATTCTGGAAATGTTCTTCAGTGTGTATGTAACATGATTTAGATATAGAGTTGATGTGGGGAATAAACGACAGTTGTGAATCAAGGATTACACCTAGGCAACGAGCTTGCGTAGGAGAGGGCAGTATATAATAGGTATAAATAGAAGATACAAATAATAAAATATATAAAAAGACAAGCCCCCTTTTTATTAGTCCTCACCTTTTACAATTGTTACCACCATTTATCTGCACCAATTTGAACACTGGAATAAATCCAGATTTAGGACAGTGTGCAGAATGCACATTTCTTACTGCTCACATATTCTATACTTTCACTTTGTCTTCATGGTAGCTGTCCTTGGTACCAAATCCCACCACATAGATCTGTATATCATAAATACATGAAAATAATTCAGGCCTACTTCAATGTATGATTATATGTTTTTAATATGGAAACTGTCAATAATTAATAATAAAACTAAAAAAGAAAAAGAACGAGTGCATATTGAATGTATTGCCACTCCTGCCACTCTTGGCCCATGCCTATGGGACCTTTATTCAAATCAGCAGGTTCTGAACTTTAGTAGCATGTGTGCATTTGGAGGAATGACGGAAGTTGTGATTGGGTGTAAGTGCAGTTAGGGGGAGGACATGCATATGTGCCAAGAGACACGTGTGTCAAGAAATTTCCCATCCGTACAATTTTTCCAACATGCTTTAGTATATAGATATGACACATGTTACTGAGTGTAAGGTAAAGCATATTGTTTCTTTGGAATACAGGTATGGTGTGAATTATATACAAAGCAATTCATTCAATTCTGTAGTACAGATTATATATTGTACCTGCTTACCAGGCCCGGACCAATCTCCCGAATGGCTTTTCCATATCATTTTACTAATATAGATTATTGATATATTATCTCCATACTATGGGACTCGTGTATGTCTATTTAATTTACATAAAATATGAATTTCCATACTGCGCACTATACGTCCATATACAAATTTTGTCATCTTACACTTACAGCAGGAGAGGTGGAATGGAGGATGAAAAGGGCAGGAGAGCACAGACCAAGTACAGTAAGGGCACATTCACGTAATTGCAATGGAGGTAGACCTGAACGCGGGGCATATCCTGTTAGGTGCTGTATCTCTTGGAGGGTTGGTGTAACTAGACGCAATGATGACAATGGCAATCAACAGCACTAGTTGGCCTCTTATAATTGGCTGATTGCAGATTGACCTCTCTAGCTGATAGTACTTCAATTTATTAGTTTGACTGCTATATTATATGAAGTTACTATTTAATTGGCATTTCCATTTGGACTGTGACAGGAACAAAGAGTCCTATTGATTTTCAAAGAGGAAAATAACAGATGTTTGTATTTAATTTAAACTCACTTAATTTAATTAGTATTTGATTAAATTTTATATGGTAAATGTGACTTTTAACACTGTCAAGACACTATGCTCTACACTTTCTCTACACTATCATGGTGAATGTATATGACACTAAATCAACTTACTATATAATGTACTAATATGCTAATGCAACTTTCATGTTTGCTACACATTTGTTGCTCCTCAGGTAAACCTGGCACATATGTTGTAGTCCTGGACGATCCGTGAGATACATGTGACTGATTAAATGCACAGAAATGCGAGTTTTATGTGTGTGTCTTTTCCTGCTTACTTTCGGGACACAAATGCATCCAACTCTACATGAGCCCTATGATTTTTGTCCATATTGTCTTGTGAAAAAGCTGTTTTTTATCACTAAAACAAACAGTTTTACAATCACTGAAAAGTCATGTCTTAAATTAACTACAATAGAAGACACCATAATTATACAAGCTATTAGCAAAACTTTGAATGCCATAAGCCTTTCACACAAGTCTAAAATAAGTGTATTAAAATTAGAGATGGTCACTGACCCCCGTGTTTTGGTTTTGGATTCGGTTTTGGATCTGGATTACCGTCGTGTTTTGGTTTTGGTTTTGGTTTTGCAAAACCGCCATTGCGTGTTTTGGTTTTGGTTTTGGTTTTGTTTGGTTTTGTTTTGCTATTTTTTGGGAAAATCCATGTTTTTGGGCCTAAATTAACCCAATTTAGTGCTCCAACTGTTTTAGAGACAAGTAATCTAATTGTTGAGGTAATAAATCATCCAAAAAAACAGTTTAATTCTTCGTTGGTAGGCCTATTCTACACACAAAACAGATTGTCTTCCTCTCCATCTATGCATATTGGCAATGCAGCCATCGTCTTTGAATGTATATTACACCCTACACTTATAGTTAAATATGTAAAGAAATGGAAAAAGCCAGTTTGCTTTCTGTCTCTCAAGGCCCCCCTCCACTTGTATAAAATAGCAAAAAATTCAGCCATTATAGACTGTACAATATTAATTGACATGGAGAAAGCCAGTTTGGTTTCTGTCTCTCTAGGCCCCCCTCCACTTGTATAAAATACTAAAAAATTCAGCCATTATAGACTGTACAATATTAATTGACATGGAGAAAGACAGTTTGGGGTCACTCTGTCTCTCTAGGCCCCCCTCCACTTGTATAAAATACCAAAAAATTCAGCCATTATAGACTGTACAATATTAATTGACATGGAGAAAGCCAGTTTGGTTTCTGTCTCTCTAGCCCCCCCTCCACTTGTATAAAATACTAAAAAATTCAGCCATTATAGACTGTACAATATTAATTGACATGGAGAAAGACAGTTTGGGGTCACTCTGTCTCTCTAGGCCCCCCTCCACTTGTATAAAATACCAAAAAATTCAGCCATTATAGACTGTACAATATTAATTGACATGGAGAAAGCCAGTTTGGTTTCTGTCTCTCTAGGCCCCCCTCCACTTGTATAAAATACTAAAAAATTCAGCCATTATAGACTGTACAATATTATGAAAAATGGACAAAGCCAGTTTAGGGTCACTCTGTCTATGACACCCTACCCTTAAGGATAAATTGCCCTAACAGCAGCCTTTCAAGATGGTATGTGATATGGAAATGCCACAAGTCCCTTTCCTCTTTGGGGGTAGATTGCACCCTACACTTACATAGAAAGTTTTAAAAAGATGTTATCGGCATCATCTTCAGCTTCATCCTCACCCTCATCAGTGTGTACGTCATCATCACAGACTATCAATTCATCGCCGCTTGAATCCGCCATTAGAGAACAGTCAGTGCTTGGATGTCTTGGATGGTGAAGGCCTTCCTCGTGGAAGATGTAGTTCATTTTTATAAACATCATTTTCTCCACATTTTTGGGAAGTAACCTTCTACGGCGATCACTGACTAAGTTCCCTGCTGTGCTGAACACTCGTTCAGAGTACACACTGGAGGGTGGGCAGCTTAGGTATTGCAAAGCAAGTTTGTACATGGGTTTCCAAATGGCTTGCTTTTCTTCCCAGTAAGGAAAGGGACTGTCTGACATTTCCATATCAACTACCTCTTGAAAGTAATCCTCCACCATCCTTTGCATGTTTATACTCATATTGGATGGACTTATGGGCAAAGTGACACTTTTTTTTGAAAAATCCTTCAAACCAGCCCAGATGTTAAATTGTTCTCGTCTGCCCCCTGTGTCTTCCCTGCTTCTTTTTTGGAAATTTAATTTTTTACGAGCAACAGCTTGAGAAAGTGAAGGAGGACACGTCGTCAAGCCGAGGCCCAGTTCAGCGGCCAACTTGCTGAGCAATAGCTCCTTGCAAAAGTTCACATCTCGCTCATTTACAAGTAAAGACTCAATGTAGGTTTTAAACCTTGGATCAAGCACAGTGGCCAAAACGTACTGATCCGAGTTCAAGATCTTAATAACTCGAGGATCATTGTGAAGCGAATTAAGTACTTGATCGACAAGGCCAACATACTTTGCTGAATTGCTTGCTTTCAGCTCCTCCTTCATTTTCTCAAGCTGCTTTTCCAATAGTCTAATTAAAGGAATGACTTGGCTCAAACTAGCAGAGTCTGCACTGACCTCACATGTCACAACTTCAAATGGTTTCAGCACCTTGCACAGCACTGAAAGGATTCCCCACTGTGCAAGAGTGAAATACATCCCCCCTCCTTTCCCAATGTCATGACTTGTGCAATATGCTTGGATGGCTTTGCGCTGTTCCTCCATCCTCTGAAGCATGTACAGGGTGGAATTCCACCGAGTTACCACCTCTTGCTTAAGTTGGTGGCAGGGCAAGTTAAACTGCTCTTGGAGCTGCTGTAATCTCCTACATGCTGTGGCTGAATGCCTGAAATGGCCTGAAATTTTACGGGCCACCGAAAGCATCTCCTGCACCTCACGGTTATTTCGTAGGAAGCTCTGCACCACCAAGTTGATGGTGTGAGCAAAACAGGGAATATGTTGGAAATCACCCAGCTGTAATGCTCGCACTATATTGTTGGCGTTATCTGAAATGACATACCCTGGGGAGAGTCCGAGTGGTATAAGCCATGCATCAATCACATCTCTCAGTTTGCGTAACAAATTGTCAGCCGTATGCCTGTTAGTGAAGCCGGTGATACAAAGAGTGGCCTGCCTGTGACAAATGTTACGTAGTGGTGTACATGCTGCTGCTGTTCCTGCTGGTGAAGGTGAATGACCAACCCAGTGGGCTGTCACAGTCATATAGTCTTTGGTTTGGCCACTTCCACTTGTCCACATATCTGTGGTTAAGTGAACAGTGGGCAGAATGGCATTTTTCAGCGCAATCTCTACATTTTTACACACTTTTTGGTATAGTTGTGGAATAGCTTTACGGGAGAAATGGTGTCGCGATGGAATTCTGTAACGCGGACACAAAACCTCAATTAACTGTGAAAAACCAGCTGCGTTTATTGTGGAGATTGGACGCAGATCTAACACTAACATTGCAGCCATGGCGTCTGTGATTCGCTTGGCGACTGGGTGACTGCTGTCATATTTGCTTCCCCTCGCAAATGATTGTTTCACAGTTAATTGCTGAAATGTAGGACTGCTCATTTTATTCACCTGCCTCTGGGATGACGATTCACCCCCAGCAGCAGCAACAGCAGCAGCAGGACTAACGCTTTCTTCAGAGGAATCAATAATAGTGCCGGAGTCATCCAGCCTTAAGTGGGATGCCGGGCTAACTCCGAGCGCTACTGAGGATATTGATGAGGATGGTGTGGTGGGTGTATTTTGTAGCCGTCGGTATGTCGGTGAGCGGAGGGTCTTAGCTGATGAGGGAGTGCTTGTATTCTTTTGGGAAGAACTTTCAGCTTTTCCCAACACTTTGCCATGAACTCTCGTTAAATGGCGTAACATAGACGAGGTTCCAAGATGGTTAAGGTCCCTCCCTCGACTGACTGTGGCTTCACATACACTACAAATGGCTATACAATTGTTGTCTGGATTTGGGTAGAAATAATTCCACACATAAGAAGTGGATTTTTTTGTTTTATGCCCAGGCATGACAATGGCCTTTTTCTTGTCACGTGCCAGAACTGCTGCCACTGGTGCAGGACTTACACAAACAACCTCATCCTCATCAACATCCTCATTAGCGCCCTCGTCGCCTACACAAATCTCCCCCTCATCCTCTTCTAATTCCAAAGTGGCATCCTCAATTTGGGTATCACCGGCTACACTCGGGCTATTAAGGCACACATCAGCAGAATGCTCACGATTAGACATCCCACTGTTGGATGGACTCTCCACAGGGATTGTTGTCATTTGTGAATCAGAGCAAATATTCTCCTGTAATGCCTCACTGGTATCTTGCAGCTCAGCTTTGACGCGTAACAGTAGTTGTGCACCAATTGTAGCCTGGGTAACTTTTTGGGATCTGCCACTAATAGCCAAAGGTGAAGGCCTCATTCTCTCTTTGCCACTGCGTGTGTAGAATGGCATGCTTGCAATTTTTTTTTTATCGTCACTTAACTTTTGCTCAGTTACACTTCTTTTTCGCTTCAATACAGTAAATTTTTTTTTGGTTTTTGTTTTTTGCACTAATTTGAAAACACTCTGTTGTTTGACATCGCCTTGGCCAGATGACGTACTGGGAACACTAACATCAGGACTGGTGACAGAACCTGGTTGCTCATTTAGATCATATGTGGACTGCTTTGAATCCATTCTGAGCGCAAACCACTGAGGAGTGCTAAAAATTATTGAGTAGATACTGCTGACAGATATGACTTTTGACAGCCAGAAATATTAATGCACAATTAGGGAGGACACCCCAAAAACACTGAGGAGTGCTACAAATTATTGAGTAGATACTGCTGACAGATATGACTTTTGACAGCCAGAAATATTAATGCACAATTAGGGAGGACACCCCAAAAACACTGAGGAGTGCTACAAATTATTGAGTAGATACTGCTGACAGATATGACTTTTGACAGCCAGAAATATTAATGCACAATTAGGGAGGACACCCCAAAAACACTGAGGAGTGCTACAAATTATTGAGTAGATACTGCTGACAGATATGACTTTTGACAGCCAGAAATATTAATGCACAATTAGGGAGGACACCCCAAAAACACTGAGGAGTGCTACAAATTATTGAGTAGATACTGCTGACAGATATGACTTTTGACAGCCAGAAATATTAATGCACAATTAGGGAGGACACCCCAAAAACACTGAGGAGTGCTACAAATTATTGAGTAGATACTGCTGACAGATATGACTTTTGACAGCCAGAAATATTAATGCACAATTAGGGAGGACACCCCAAAAACACTGAGGAGTGCTACAAATTATTGAGTAGATACTGCTGACAGATATGACTTTTGACAGCCAGAAATATTAATGCACAATTAGGGAGGACACCCCAAAAACACTGAGGAGTGCTACAAATTATTGAGTAGATACTGCTGACAGATATGACTTTTGACAGCCAGAAATATTAATGCACAATTAGGGAGGACACCCCAAAAACACTGAGGAGTGCTACAAATTATTGAGTAGATACTGCTGACAGATATGACTTTTGACAGCCAGAAATATTAATGCACAATTAGGGAGGACACCCCAAAAACACTGAGGAGTGCTACAAATTATTGAGTAGATACTGCTGACAGATATGACTTTTGACAGCCAGAAATATTAATGCACAATTAGGGAGGACACCCCAAAAACACTGAGGAGTGCTACAAATTATTGAGTAGATACTGCTGACAGATATGACTTTTGACAGCCAGAAATATTAATGCACAATTAGGGAGGACACCCCAAAAACACTGAGGTGTGCTACAAATTATTTAGTAGATAATGCTGACAGATATGACTTTTGACAGCCAGAAATATTAATGCACAATTATGGGGGACACCCCAAAAGCGCTGGGGAGTGCCAAATATGAAGAAAAAATAATAAACCTCTATCCTCCTCTCTGCACTAGCGATTTTGGTTAGAGCAATTGCAAGAACAATATGGTATTCTCTGTCCCTGCTCTAATTAGCCTATGACTACACCCTGCTCTCTCCCTCTGTCAAATGGCGATGGATTGCTGTGGAGGCGTGTATTTATAAAGTTGAAGTATCGCGAGAACCGAGTCCCGAGATCCGACGACGTCACAATGACGTTCGGCCTCGATTTGGATTCGGAATGGGCGGGAGAGTACCGAGCTGCTCAGCTCGGTACTCGGATACCCAAAGTTCGGGTGGGTTCGGTTCTCGGAGAACCGGACCCGCCCATCTCTAATTAAAATTGACGCTGTTAAGTGTTCTATAAAGTTCATCAATTGTTTCCAATACATACTTGAGTCAGCTTTTAGTTGAATTAAACCATCTCATAAACAGTGAAAACAGACAGTTTTAAACATACATTGCTGCTGGAGCTTAAAGGAAAACTGGCCGACATGTTTGTCTATCTACATATGACTTAAACTATATTGTAATGAATTAAACACATAATTCAGTTAATATGGATATTGGTATATGTGTTATTCATGATTGGATTTATAACTAGGGTCATAAAGTACATGTGCCAGGTGGCTTGGACAGTAATACCTGCCATCTACTTTTCTTTGTACTAGATTCACCTATGTGCTGATAAATTCAGTACATTTCCCTGGGCAGTATGGAGTTATTTGCAAGTTCAAGAATCATACCTTCATTCTGCACATATATTTTACTGCTAGGGGTGCCTCTAGTCATTGTACTGCCTGAGGTGGCAACTGAATCACCACACAAACTAGCAAAGATTTGTATTAGTGAGGTGTTCTGTGCCCAATACAAATATTGTAAGCGTGCCAGGGTGATCCTCAGTGCTAATTAGAATGGCGCTGATTTGCCCAAGGGGTGCACATTTTTTTGCATGTCCAATTTCACAATGGAAGTCTGCCCTGTCCTGAGCAACCTGGGGGTGCTTTCACATTATGACAGGGTGACCCTATGCTGTGGGTCTCCCTGGTATAGTTTGAGTTTACAGCTTGGCATAGACTTGTATTGGTTGCCACTTTTTCAGGGGGAAACACACACTCATCATTGCCATGCTTTAGCAGTAAACAGCCAAGTCTATGCTAGATACTTATTATAGGGTTGGGGGGGGTCATGTACTTTGAAAATGTATTTACTTAATTATCATCAAGTGATGATGTTGACTGCCATACACTCAATGCACAGGGCACCCTAATTTGAAAGAAGGGAATCTTCTCTTTCAAAGGAAGATAAAAATGATCAGCAAGAAATAATAGAGCAGGATCACCCTTGTTTGAAAGAAGGGACTTTGTCCTTCTCTGTAGGCAGGGACTGGTAAGCATAACATGAGTACAGTAAGGGTATGTACACGTAAGTGCAACATAGTTAGACGTAGATGCATCCTCAGATAAATATATTAGGAGCCAGATCTCTTGCGGGTATTGGAGGGCTGGTACAAAGATACACCATGATGATGATCCTTCGCAGCAGTAGATAACCGCTTCTGATTGGCTGATTGTGTATTGCCTTCTTCATCTGATAATAATTAATTTATTAGGATTGTGACTATATCCAGTCATGACCATCTAGTTGCATTGGTCATTTGTAATTTCCATGTGGACTATATCTTAGCATTCACTCTAGGGGGACAGACACATGGGCGGGACAGACGTGTGTTTTCTGTACAAAGTGTATAGCAAATACAGTAAAACCACACAACTGCTAACTCTCATTCTTCTCTTTCATCCCCAGGTATGTACATCAACTGCTGCAACTCTCATCCACTGCTAATCTGAACCTCATCTCATTAATTTGTACTTTTCATTTGTGAAACTGTGTTTTCAAAATTATGTGCATCAACTTGTGCAACTCTCATCCATTCCTAAACTGAACCTCATCTTATTAATTTGTACTTTTCATCTGTACAACTGTGTTTTTTTAAAGAATGTAACTGAAGTTTGTTATCTATCGCTATAACCTGTGTTGAGTTGCTCATCAGTGAACCATTTGTTATGACACTGGCCTGGCACTCATCTAGCCTGAATAAGTCCAATAGTTTTTCCCACTTCTCTTATCAGCTGACCAATTAGTACAGATGTAACTTGCTCTGAAATCAGCTTCACTATATCTTAGCATTCAGTCTAGAGGGACAGACGTGTTTTCTGCACTAATGGTCTGAGTCATTAAAGCACGCATACTGAGCGCATTGTGCTTGTTATAAACCGCTTGTAAATCGCCTCTCCGTACTCCCGAAGTCAACAAGGAATGGATTTAAATATACGTGTGGTGTTGACTATGGGTGTAGTTTTATCCTGCTCTACTAGACCAGATACAATACTTATGTAGAAAAAAAAAAAAGGCAATTAATGTTACCTGCCAAAAATATAGTCATTTATGATTATAAATGGAAAATTAAAAAAAAATTGTTTTTTTTTATATGTTTTTCTTCCTTTGGAAAAACATTAATTAGGTTGTCCTTAATGTCTGATTGCAGACATATGTTATAGCATGCATACAATACTGACATCACTGAGACTCAAGACTTAGAATAGCCCTATAGCTGGTGCAAGAGATACGGCAGAACAACAAGTTACATTGAGACGCCCATAGCTTGATTCAGACGTGGCTGCGTGTGCTTGAGCTTGGAACGCTCTTACTGTAAATTGACTTTGGCCAAATGCCCCTTCCCAGCCCCATTTCCTTCCCAAAATCATAGTCTATAGTAAGTGTCTTTTGCGAACTAAGATTGTCAGCATGCGCAGACTGATTTTGTGTACGATACGTTCATAATTGGCAGATGAGCGTCTTAATGACTTAGACCCCAAATGTTTTTCTCACAAAGGGCCTGATTCATTAAGGCACGTATATCTTCCGATTTTGAGCGTATCATATGCAAAATCAGTCTGTACTTGCCCACAACAGCCATCTTATTTCCCTCAATTTCTTGCCCTTTATTTCTTACTGTCCTTTCATGGCATTATCTTTAGGACTATATTATCCTTCACCTTCTTGCAACAAACACCTCTGTCCCCATTGCCCCTTCATTGCTCCACTCCCCTCTAGTTAACACTCATTAACTTTTTTCCTATTGATATTCACTAACTGTAACTTCCTTATCCTGTTGCTAGAAAAGTGTCTTTCTCTCACCTTATCCAGGTCCCACTCACTTTTCCCATGCACATATAACAGAACACTAGCGAAATCTAGTGAACCTCAAACACATCACCTGCCTCTTGTCTCTTCCAAAGTCCTTTTAAATGTGCCCTTTGGAATGCACACTCTGTTTGTAACAAACTTAACTCCATACACAGCCTCTTCCTCTCAAACAACCTCAACTTTCTTGCAAAAGCATAAACATGGCTTACACTGCCTCGGCTAAAGCCCTTTCACATGGTGGCCTCCACTTACCAACACCTCCAGACCAGGAGGCAGACAAGAAGTTGGGGTTGGACTACTTCTCTCCACACATTGCATATTTACAGTTCTATCAAATGTTCCATCACTCATGTTCACAACTTTTGAAGTACATGCTATTCAAATTTTGAATCCATTCTATATGAGTATTGCTGTGATCAATCACCCCCCTGGACCACACCAACAATTTCTTGAATATTTCTTGAATATTTCTCTACATTTCTTGAACATTTCTCTCACTTCTTCCAACATCCCCACCATCATCATGGTTGACTTCAACATCCCCATTGGTAATCCATATTCTAATTCTGCTTCCAAACTACTCTCTTTAACTTTCTCCCTCAGCCTCTCCCAGTGGATTGAATCCTCTATTTATCAGGATGGCCACTGCCTTGATCTTGTTTTCTTGAGACTATGCTCAATTTCTGATTTCCTTAACATTCCCCCTCTCAGGGGGAATGAGCTCTCTGCCACTGCTTGACCCACCCTGCTGCCAAACTCTACCAATGTCAGCTGGGCACACAAAAGTAACAAAATCTTCCAAAATTTTCTTGTAAAGCAGAATGTCACTGGCATAAATATCGAACCTCTAATGATTTCCTCATATATACTGCGATGCTCTGGACATTGCTAAGCAAACATATGTCCAATCTCTTATCTGTGCTCAGGCTCCTAAAAAAAAATGCCTTTTTAACACATTTAAATCTCTTCTCAACTCTCCTGCCCAAACCCTCCGGCTACTATCAGTGCACAAGATCATGCTACCTACTTTAGGAACAAGATTGATAAGATCCGACTTGGTATCTTCTTCCTCGACAAACAATCAGCTCAATTCCTTCCCTGCACCTTTTGACACCGACTTTTCATTACATTTTACAAATGAAGATGAAACATTCACTCCCTTCTTAGCTCCCCACTCTACCTCCTGTTCTCTTGATCCTATACCCTCACAAATTGGTAGATCCCTGTCACCTGTGTTTATCCCACCACTAATTAAAATCTGTAATCTCTCTCTCTCTACTGGTATCTTTCAATTATTGTTCAAGCATGCAGAGATTACTCCTCATCTGAAAAAACTTCCTTTAGCAGTTGGAGTACCACAAGGCTCAGTACTAGGTCCTCTGCCATTCTCTATCTATACCACTTCTCTTGGAAAACTAATAAGCTAATTTGGATTCCAGTATTATTTGTATGTGGATGATACCCAAATGTATCCACCTTCTCCTGATCTCTAATCCATCTGTGTTGGCCCAACTATCGTTCTGCCATTTCAACATGTCCATGTCCTATCGACAACTCAAACACAATATTTCAAAAACAGGAGTTAAAAATATTCTCACCTACCAACAGAAGTTGCCTACCTGACATTTCTAATTCTGTTGCTATGACCATGAATCCCACCATGCAAGCTCCCTGCCTAGGTGTGACTCAGAACTAGCCTGTTTCCCACATTTTCCTTGCAAATCGTTCTGAGCCACTTTGACAGTCTCTACATTGGTTGCCTGTTTTTCACTGAATCTAATATCAAATACTTCTAATAACATATAATGTCATCAACAAACTGCACCATCTCCTCACTTGTCTCAGAATATCTCCCAACTAGACACCTCCATTCTGCACAAGATTTTCCTTTAGCATCAACTCTCATTACATTCTCCCATTCCTGGTTACAAAACTGTGTGGAATTCCTTCCCTCGCACAATAAGACTTTCATCTAGTCTTCAAATCTTCAAGCGTTCTCTTAAAACACACCTCTTCAGGCAAGCTTATAAAATTCTTCAACCAATCTTTTAACCTCCCTTGGTTACCCTATTACCATCCTTTACACAGTTAACACAAGACAACAACCCTTTGACCAACATTGCTATGTGAGTGCATCAAATAGCCCACTAAGCACTTTTTACCTTTGCATTCTGGTTGGACCAATATTAATATGTAGCACTTAACCTCAAATATCAAACTCTAATTGCCCCATAGATTGTAAGCTTGCAACCAGTGCCTTCTTCCCTCTCTGTCTGTATTACCAGTATTGTTTTATTACCGTCACTTCCCAATTGTAAAGCGCTATGAAATTTGCTGGTGCTATAGGAATAAATGTTGATGAGGATGATGATGACTACTGCATGAAAGATAATATATATATATATATATATATATATATATATATAAAAACAAAAAGCTGCTCCTATAAAAATGGTAACTGTAACCTCAAGAATGTCAACAACAAAACAAATATAGGAGTGCTGCAATTATATCTGATAGTGAAAAATGTTTAAGAAGTATATATACATATATTACACTGCGTTAATTTACCATACATCATACAAATATCTAATAATTAATAGGACTAAAACCTAAAATAGCAGAGCAGTAATTAGTAAAATAAAATATATTCCTGCAAGTTCTAACAAATAGTACTGAAATGGTCAATCTTACAAACAATTGACATAAGATACTGGTCACATCTGTATCTTATAAAGTACTGTCCCGTAAGAGTCTTAAAAAAGACTTGCAAGTTTTATTCCCAAATTAATGTCCATTGAAACATGCATAATCAAAGCAATCACATGGCATCAATGTATGTTTTAAAATGTTATTCTGACTTATCCCTCCCAATGAAAATCACTAAGATAGAGTTTTCCAAATATATGATCATATCAAGAAAACATTTCACACAAAGCTCTGTAGAGTTAGGATGTAAACAGGAAAGTCCACAATAAAGGATATCATAATACAATGTATCCACAAGCGGAAACAGTCAAGCGCTTATGCTGTTTTGTCAATAATGAATGGCAGCTAATATGTCTTTGGTTTTATATGGAAAATGCGACTTTTCCATTTATTATTTAGTTAATACCGCCAAAACACTATTCTCTCATGTATATAACACTTCTTTACATTATTATATTGTGTATAAATAGGGTAATGTGATTTTTACATTTACTACAACACTGTCAAGCAACATCATGCTATCATTCAGCATAAGTATATATACTTGTAGGCCTGACATAATGTATGTATGTCTCAAATACTACTGTTTGTGAGTTGGATACATCTTGATATATTTCCGACTCATCTTGAGATATTTCCGACTCACATGTAAGCACACAATTGTTTTGCATATCTCTTATTCTATGTATGTTCAGTGAACAAATGTGTCCAACTTTAAATGAGGCTCTATCTGTATAATACACCCCTCACAGTGCAATATGGACAACTCGACCTGGACAACTCTAAACTCTAACTCTAAATCTGCCCCTATATCTTTTATTTGTGAAGTAGACCTGAACTTTGAAATAGAAAGTTTGCTTATGTTAATAGTACTCCTTTAGTAAGTTTATCTGACAATTAAAGTCATTAAGATCCTAGCAATTAGCATTTGTGCACATTGACACTTTTAATACATATATTGATTTTCTATCAATAGATAAAGGAAAGAAAAAGGGGACACAGAACCTCACTAGGGACCATTTATTAATATGAGAAAAATCAAATCATATACATTGTACATGGGCTTTTAATATAAAGGGATTCTTTGTGGTTTTGGTTCAATGATGTTAGAAATCAACAATCCAACTATCATTTGATTCACAGGACTGGGGGTATTCATGCTTTTGCCGATCTGTAACATACTAGAGCTGCATGCTGAAAGACTGTTAACTTAAAGATCAACATAGTTAATGATTTACTGAATAGGTGTGAATGTGGAGCATAAACTAGTGATTTTGATGGATGGATGAGCAGTTCTAATTCTAATAAATCCTACAATTTTCAGTTTTACCATCTTAGTTGGATCTCGGATTGTCACTGAGCTTCATGCTCACCTCACATCTGTAAGTGAGGCAAAATATCACATTTTACTCTCACAAGCTATGGACAATGTGTATGCAATGTATACACTGTGTATATACAACATTCCCTCCTCGTGACGGCTGTCATTATGTGTTGGGAAACCGGTGGGAGATGGTCCAGAACCCTCAGTTCTCTGATACCCCATTCACACTGCCTAAAAGACCCGGATTTTTGCCAGGGCAAGCCCGGACGACCCAGGTCGAAGCTCAGTGTGAATGGGTGTAGGGGCATCTACACGGGTCGGCTGACCCGGGAAACAGACCAGGGTCTCTTGGAGGGATATTCCCGGGTCCGACCCGGGCAACAGCCAGTGTGAATGTTTTTCAACCCAGGGTCTTGCTGAACACCATTGGAATGTTTAAGAAAAAAAAAATCATCATCACAAGAGGAGCCAATCAGAGCTCGTCTTGTGATGTTGCCAGGGAGACCCAGGCAGACCCGTGTTCAGTATGAGCACAGTATACCCAGGAATTTGCTAAGGTGGGAGGCTCTGTCATCCTGCAATATCCCGGTTTCATATACCCGGGATATTGCAGGGGCAGCAATCTGAAAGAGATATAAGTCTGCAGCAGGCAACAATACAAAAAAGTGCTACTAACAATTTAAAATATATATATTAATAATATCAATAATACTTTGTGAATATCAATTAATTTAATCATTTATTCACAGCTCTACAAAGCGGAAGTGGGAAGGTGTAAATGAGAGATGTTTCTCTTTTTCTGCCAGGTAGGGTACAGAAGAGGGATGCACAATGTCTAGTGCAAAAATGAATGTCCAACAAAGGTCATCCGTCTTCTGTAACTTATCATACATCACTTCCTGGCTGTAAGTATAGGTCTGCCTCTTCTAAGACAGGCACATCAAAAAATCAATAGAAGAACACTGAGACTGAAGAAGAATGAATTGGGCCTTCATATAATCCTGACGAGAGTCTAAGGGGATCCATGAGTTGTACATTTGACATTTTAAAGTCTGACACTATTATATTTAGTTGAAATCAGTGCTGATTCTAATGAGGATGTGTACGATGAGCATAAACACTAATCCATAGTCCAAAATCCATAATATTTTATTGTGTGGGGCATAAATAAATCAAGCACTTCAGTCACAATTGCTTTAGTGACTGGTTTGTTAAACTATGGATGTCCTTTTGAAGCCACAACATAAGTGTTGGTGAGAGGACCCAAGCACAATGCTCTTTTCTTGTACTTCTAATGAGAAATTTGGGCCTGTGCCCACCTGTATTAAACTGCCATCTTACTACCTGAGACTGATCGTTCCTCTGTTTCTTTTGCATCCAATACCATCTTCTTCTACTATTAAAAAATATTGGGCTTTGCCTGTCTGTATCTTTAATTAAGCTGACATCCTACAGCCTAACTCAGTGTGTGTATTGTGCTCCTTGCCTGTGATCTAGCTCCTGTTGCTGTTGCTTTTCTTACCTGCAGACATCTACTACTCGTGTACTGACCTTGGTTTGCCCTCTACTTTGCTTCCAGTTTCCGGACCGTGACACTCAGGTTGCTCTTCAAGGTCTCTTCCAACTGTGCTCCAGTTATGAATTAAGATTATATGGGCCTTGGGCTGTAATCTAAACAATGGCCAGGACTAAGAATTATGGTCCCTATGACACATTTTGATTCTGACCCAACTCTCCTTGAGCCAAGCAAAGGATCAATGGTATGCACTATGACTTTATGAGCTGCATGTAGATTTGGATCAAGTCATTATGGGTTTAATATAAAACATTTTGAATTCCTTGGTCCATCAGACTCTCTGATTATAGATAAAATCTGAACACCTGGGTATTTTCGCTCCCTAGCACTTTAAAATTACAGTAGGCAGAGAAAGAACTGTTATAGCAAACCACTTCTCCTGTTTTACTCTGGCGGGTTTCTAACACAAGGTGGTAAGCTGGATATTTCCAGTAACTGCAGTCAGAAGATTAGCTGTATACTGTAGATGGTACAGTAACTTTTACTGTCCTGTAAAAAAACACATTTATTAGAACTGCATTAAGTAGCAGAACATTATATTGGTGGTGGGGTGGAGCAGTGATTTTCTCAATTGAGAAATTACATCACTGCCACAATACAAAGTGGAAAAGATGTGCTTTATTAAAATCAAATCTTTTTTTGACAAATGTTATGTTTTTACAAGCTAGAACCATAAACAAAACAAATCCCATAACTATAAACTAACCCAAGGTATTAGTACAAGATCAAATATTGTATCACAAATGATCTATAGTAGTTAAATAAGCTAAACCACAACATCAATTCATCTGTCCACCAAGGACATTGGCTTGCAAAGTGGACATATCAAGTAGATTCATTAATAAATATAATGCGACAGAAGCACTGGGAAAGTAGTGAAAGGCAGGTATAAAAGTCCTGAATTTCTGTCATTTGTGTTTTAAAACCACAGGGAGATTGCTTGTGGTTGGAAAAAGCTTCCCAGAGATTGTCTTCAGTTATAAGAAAAACTGGTAAGGGTGCCTGGGGGTTTTGAATGGAGATAGAACGGTGGGCTCCATCCATATGGCCCATTTCAGGTTTTCCAGAAAGCTAACAAGTTCTAGGAGTTGCACCTAATAAGTTGTGCTGTAAAAAAGCTGATAAGCAGTTCACTCGCTCTCTCACAGTCTGGGGAGCAGGTGAATGTTTGCTGAGAGAAACTACACGTGTGGGACACTAGGTTCCTCACTTCAGAGAGGGAGATCCTGTGTTGAGTTTGTGTCAGACAGGCAAGGTCTGTTGTTTATCTTTTATTTTGTTTTATTGCTGGTGAATAAAACTAACTTTGGCTACTAAAACCAAAAACACTTGGCTGGTGTGACATCCGAGGCTAATCTGCATAAAGTGCAGTCATCTACCTCAACAGATGGTAACCCCGGCCTGACTATATCTGACAATAAGTATGAACAGGAATTGTGTAAACTGAATGAGTATGTAACCTATGAAACATAGGTTATTGTAGTTTTGCTCAGCATCTATGTTACATTAACTTAACAGATGTTATGATTTTTGATGTTACCAGTGAGGTTGTACATCTATGAGTGACTTTTGGACTGGCAGCGTAGACAGGCACATCTGTTGAGATATCAGACAGAGACTGCAGAGCTTATCTATATGTGGTCCATCTTGAACAAAATTTGTAGTATTTTTGCATAGGATTCTTTCTATTGTGCATGTATCTTTAATGTCCCACAGTGTCATTCACAAGGGCTACCCATTTATTGAAAAATGACTTTAGCCAAGACCAGCATATTAACCGCAAATTGAGAGAATGGTTTATCAAGAAGAAGTTCATTTGGGAGTTGAGAAGGGATATCAACCTCTGTTTTCTGTATGCACTCTACCACATCTTACCAGAACGCTTGCACCCCAGAGCAGTCCCATAATAGATGCCGGAAAGAGCCCAATGCTATTCCACATTTAGGAATTGGAATTGATGTTCTCTCCAATCTATCAAGACTACAGTATAAGGGGTCAAATAGACTCTGTGCAAAATGTATAATTGTATGTGTCAGAACCAAGTACTTGCCCTAGCAATGCCCACTCCTCATCACTTAACTTCCCAATATCATTCTCCCATTTAAGTATTAAATTTAGGAAATCATCAGGTGCAACTTCACCATATAGTAGGATCCCACATTCCAGCTGCCAGTATAGTTTATTAAACTGCCATCCTACTCTCTATCTGAGACCGTTCTTTCCATCTGTTTTATTTGCATAATGCAAATCTTCTTGTACTATTAAGAAATGTTGGGCCTTTCCATCTTGATCTTTTATTAAACATCCTATTTGCCAATGCTCTTTTGTTCTGTTTCATTTGCTTTTAGTGCTATCTTCCTGTACTTATAAGAAATGATGGTCCACCTGTATCCTTAAATTTAACTTCCATAATGCTTTTCCTGTTTATTTCGGGTACCTTTGATCTTGCCTTTGTCACATAATACCTTTATCTCCTCACAATGCTCTTCTGTCAATCTTAATCACATATGATATTCTTGTCACAATACAGCAGGCTGCCTGGCAAAACAATAGGAGCATATGGCATTTTTTTTTGGGGGGGGGGGTGGCTCTGTTGTAAGACTCAAGAATGGGAGGCTGTTAACCTTAACCTGTGCACTGAGATAAAACTGTATATAGCATATGCCAAAAATACATTTAAGGTTACAGTTCCTTTAAAATATGTGGGTGGTCAATGACGCAATAACCATTAACATAGCTTTTTTTTCTGCTAGCATTTCCCGAAAATACATTTTTCAAATAGAACAAGCACACATTTTCATTTTCATATGTTGGAAGCTATGAGCTACAGTGAAATGTATAATCCAAGGTTAGATTTCAAATATAATAAACTAGGCAAAATGTTACGAGCTGCGGCGGTGCTCAGCCACCGCGACTCTCTCACCTGTGTCCTGGCCGTCGCTATGACGACTGGGACGTCACTTCCTGTACTCGACCCCACTGTTGCCAGGGCAATGGCTGGACGCCGAGCGCTCCATTAGCACGCCCCAACAATACTAAGCAGCTGGGCACATGCGCAAGTGCTGCACAGCCTGTGGGCTGATTAAATCTCCTATTAATTAATTACCTGGGGCCTGGTGATGATTACTGGGCTAAGCCCTGATTGGCTAGTCTCATTATATAAGGCAGGGAGGGCTTAGCCTCCCTGCTGGTTATAGCGTCCAGTTCCCTGTCTGCTAACCTGCTCCTGTGCTGTTGGTGTATACCTTCTGGATTGATTTTCTGTGTATGACCCCTGACTGTACCTTGGACCTTGTCTGTTTGCCTGTGACCTTAATCCGTTTGCCTGTTCCTTGGACCCCGCTATATTGCCTGTGACCCTGACCTTTGGCGTGTTTCCTGATTATCCTGCTTGCTAGTGACCTCTGACCTCAGCCTTTGTCTGACCATTCGCTGCCATCTATGCTACCTCCTGGCCTGCCGCTACGGTTTTGTATCACAAACTCACACTACATCTGGAGATAAGTCCTGGGGGCATCTGACTACCGGTGAGCATATAATGCTCTATTGGAAAGGCGGCTGCTAAAGGTGAAGACCTCCGCCAATTAGTTCTGTGAGTTTGTGTACTACCTGTCAGCGTAACACAAAACAGCAATTTTCAGGGGTCAGAATGTAAAATAGAATTATGTTACTTTTACCTATTTTTTTTTAATTCATTGTAATAAATAATAGAATAGGAGGACGATGTTTTGGATAGATCATGTGTTTTTAAATTAGGATGTATTAGTTCAAATTGCCATGGAACCTTGAATCATCAACATTTATTTATATAGCGCCAGCAAATTTCGTAGAGCTTAAATACAGTTGTGGAGTTTTTTACTTGTAGTGCTTCTTTTATGAAGCTTATATCAGGCACACAGCAAAGCACTCCTCGCCTACTCTTCTCTCTCAGAAGGTGCCTCCACAAAATAGAAGTGCAAATAAGTGTATGGAGTGGTCGAAAAATCTCTAGAGGGTTTGACGTCAAGTCAAAGTCAAACCTCCTGCCACTTTAAAACCACCGCTCCCTTTAAAGTTTTGATTTTATCCCTAAATTACTGCTCTGTTTAGACTCATTTATGACAATCGTTTCAGTGGGGGGGGATATGTTATTATGGTAGACGTTTTGAGTTGTCTGGTATGAAACATGTAAGTATGTAGACAATGCCTGCTATAAGGTGTGGGGGGCACACTTTGTATTATGGCAATGCCCTGGCCACTGCTGGCTGTAATATGGATAAATGTGTATTTGAATACATATTTGTGTAAGATACTATAAAAATGATTAAATGAGAATGTGTGCGCACAGCAGGTTTAGGGGATTAGTGGTGGGGCTCCAAACATTATTAACATAGGTCATCTGATGTCTAACTTGTGATCTAAACACCTATTCTTGTTTGTCTTAATGTTTTGAGAAATGCCATAAAGCAAAAAGAAGATCCAAAAATATGTTTCATTTATTATTTAGAGTTTTGTTAGGTAATTGCTTAAAATTATATTGTATATTTTAGTGCCTTCATGGTTAAATTGTGAGCAAATCCAAACTACTTCTTTCCAAGAGAATTTCTCTATTGGTGGTCTATGCCAAATTGTTGGTGATGCTCAGGAGAGTAGCAGGCATAAGGCAGTGTAAATTGTAATTAATTATGATATGTTAAATTTTAGCAGGCCCTTGAGTTTTCTAGTTAAATAGAGATATTAGGGATTTGCTAAAGAGGACTAATATCCTAATGCATATTTTATGTACACTTCCATTTCATGGGAAAACATGTTCAAACTGAAAATTATTGTTGATAATATAGATTTATTTCGCTTTAGATACCTTTTATTTTTTGTAACTCCTATTACCCAGTTAATGAGAAAAATCATTTGCAAATTCTTATTAAATGGCATTGTGTTTTGCTTGATGCTTGCTCTATACTACCGTATTTAAACATAACATGACTGAGTCATTAAGGAAAGGGAAAAAAAGGAGTACATTTGATCCTGACAAACCATGTTACAATGCAAGGGGTGCAAAAGTTTTATTATTTTGCACATAAGTTGAATAATGACTATTTTTTCATGTAGCACACAAATACTTGATAGCTTTATTTTTACAGTGAAATTTAAAGTTGATCTAGGACATGCCCTACGCCAACTATAAATCTGTTCACACATTTTCAATTTACCTCCTCCTCCAATGCAACATGGTTTTGCCAAGGTGCAAAATTACTCATTTTTTTTGCTTTACTCTCCCTAATGACTGAGGCCCGATACCCTTTTTTGCAAAACTAAGGGTCAAAGGAGAAATACCATGTAATAGAAAAAATTTATAATAAATGGAGCATGGGCAAATAGAATATATTTCACAAATAAAAAAAATCAGCCCAGAAAACGGCAACTTTGCAGGGAAAATTTAAAGCGGCAATGCTTTATAAAGGCAAGTTTGCCATTACAAGCCATCGCCGTTTTAAATTTTCCCTGCAAAGTCACTGATTTCTGGCTACGTGCTGAAATCGTTCTTTCACACATTTACCCCCAGGAGTGGAGTCTACATTTTTACCCATTATTTAACCAGTAATGTTTGGTTAAAATAGGTGTCAATTTAAAAGAGGTGCCAATAAAAATAAAATAAAAGGAGACTTACATTTACGATTTAAAATTGTTCACATCTAAGAATTGTCACATGTAAGATGGACCACCGAGGACATGAACAATGAAGGAGATTTTGTTATATAATTCTATAGAGGAAAATGCTGTGCTGGTCCAAGTGTCATGCCAGTTTTGGCCAATATGTATGACAGTCTTATTTGTGCACAGTATACATAGTACCTCACAATATTGAAAGAAAAATATATTGGAAGCAATTTGTGCAAATGGAGGAAAAACATTAGGTGGTAGATTTACTAAAACTTCTAAAATGGAAAAGTGGAGGTGTTGCCCACAGCCCAAGTTATATTAGATTTGTAATCTATATAAATGACACAGTTTTATTTATTTATTTATTTTAAAATAAAAATAACATATAATCACTTGATTTCATAGTTTGCTTCAGTGTCTTTGTCCAGTAATAGTAAAGCATAATAGCATATTGTAATTATAGGTATAACACTATGCAAAGAATTATTTGAGTAATTTTAGTAAAATATTTAGATATTGTGGAGTGAGTGAAGGTAGGAATGGATTTGTGAAAATATAACATAGGTCAGGGCATAGGGCAGCAGAATTGAAAGGACAGTGGGCTGTGGGATGTTTTATCATCTTACCATATTTTTTTTAGGTTTACCATCCATCAGATAAATAATACTACAATATCATGCTTTCTAGCATTTATACATGCTAAATCAGAACAAAGTTAGCCCTGCTCCAATCTTCCCAAACCCTGACCCAGATTCACTGAAAATTATCTGCTTTTGACAAACCCCTGCCCACCTCTGTGTATGCTCGCCCCTTTTAAGGGTCCACAAATCTGGGCTGTCCGCCTAAATTGGGTTTAGGGAGGTATGTAATATTTTTATTTATTTTATACATACAATACATAGTGGACTCAAGGTCAGGGTGAGCGTGATATATACTAAGCACCTCTTAACCTGATGTGGCCTGTTCATAAGGGTATTTATGTACATTTTAATACCCTCTTTTCTTTTTAAATGCCTCCCTTGGACATTAAATAATAGGGCCTTGGATATTAAATAGCTTATGCAATACAATATTTACACCGGTCTTAAAAAAAAGTAGGGACTTTTTTTTACAATAAAAGAATGTGTAAGGACAAATCTTCAAATCCTGGAGTTGTTGGTAGAAATTAAGAAAAGTTGGCAACTATTCCTTTAAATACAGTTGGCTAGATTAATATTTCACCAAATGACTTATGTTTTTGAACCAATAGATGCATTTGCGTACACCAATGTGAACTTAAAGTATAGGAGTATAAATATACCTCTCTAAGAGGTAAAGATTAGTGACGCATCAGCACAATTTCAGCCAAATTGAAGTTCTCAATGGAATTGGCCGTTTCACCGAGGAGTAAGATTTTGCTGATCTAATTTTTGAGTTATGCTTTTGCTTCACCATTCCGTGAAATGACCATTTTACAATGTGTTTGTAAGTTCACACCTCACAGAATTTAGATTCTATGACTAAAGCTGAGACGACAGTTCTGTAATACAGCATACCAATATTTAATGTGGTATACAATAACCCACTGACTCTCTTTTTCCTTACAGTCTTCAATTGAAGATTTAAATATGTTTTCTATTTGATTGACTCTTGAAATCCTGGAAGTGTTTGTAGGCACTAAAACAGTTTTTGCTCTCTGTGAGTTTTCATGGTTTGTGGTATAGTGGTATCGCTTTGGATCAATAATTGATTAACTATCATTATAATATCTTTGTGATGTTAAATACTTTTGTGTCAAAAAAGACAAAAGTAATATAGGAGTGATACCTTTATTGGCTAACCAAAAAAATTATTATTATATTTGCTAGCTTTCTGAGCACAGAGGTCCCTTCATCAGGCACTCTTTACAAATAATTGTAAAGTTTCCTGATGAAATGGCCTCTGCAAATATAATAATATTCTTTTCGGTTAGCCAATATAGGTATCACTTCTATAATACTTCTGTCTTTTTTGACATGAAAGTATTTAACATCACATAGATTTTTCTGGCTAACACGGTACTGCAATAATAATTTTTAAAAATATTTTTTTTGCTACACATCATTATAATATCTTTAAAGGCACTAGAACCTAAACCATTGTATAATACCATGATCTGTCTAATGTTGTCAGTACTGAGTGCTAGAAACTCAATGTAAATGCACTAATGATTGATCAGAAATAGTCATAGTCACTGCATGGTTAGTCAAACCTCACCATAGAAAGAAATATATTTTTATAGATTATTTTATGTGATGTGTTTTACAAAGGAAGAACTAGGTAAGCATAGCACAAAAAACAGCAAGAAAACACCTTCAATAATTCTGCCTACAGTCACAGAGATAAAAATATATTCTCATACAACTCCTTATATTCTGTGTAATATATATATATATATATATATATATATATATATATATATATATATATATATATACATACAGTATTTTAACTTAAGTACTGTTAAGTATGGTGCAGTTATTAGATCCACAAAAAAAATTGCACATTTTTTATTTAAGGGGCTTTTTTTATTCTTGGTGATATGCTGCAATTATACTCACTAAAAAAAAAAGAAATACAAATATTGGACCTATTATTCAGAATTTATCAGAATATCCCGGCTAAGGTTTTTTTTTTCTATAATGTGGAAAAACATGACTAAAATATACTAAACACATTACAAAAATTACCCGGTCTTTTCTGATCCTCACTCATTAAATTGCTTGGCAGAGCTCTTTACTGCGACTGTAGGAAAAATGATCATGTCTGTTGAAATGCAAAATCAATGAAAAGCAGCTATAATTTACTGTTTTTTTCCTTTCTGATTTTCAGAACTCTCTGGATAATAGATTTTCAGATAAGAATCCTATGCTTGCATTTGTTCTTCCAACTCTTTTTTTTTCATACTGTGCAGAAATTTGGATTTATAGACATTCTCATTATCATTTGTTCAGACCACAAATGACTACATCCAGTGTATGTAAATGATGGGCATACTTGTAATGTTTTGTTTACGGTTTACCATTCATAATTTGTATTATTTTGCTTTTCACTTACCTTATTTAACTCAGTCTTGTGCTAGTGGTTGGTTCAAACAGTAAAAAACTGAGTAGCTAATGGTGGAGCACTTACACTTACACTTACACAGGTCTTTGTAAGGTAGGCCCAGACATCTAATGAGCCAATGCCAAAGTCATATGACAAGCCTTGGAATTACTTGCAGGGCCGTAACGAGGGTGGTGTGGGCCGTCGTCCAGGGCGCAAGGCCAAGTAGGCGCATCAGCTGCCCGTTACCTGCCTCCATACTGAGAGAGAGGGAGAGATTAACTAACCAGAGTTTGATGCTTCACTCCTTAACTTCCATGTGCGTTCCACTGACAGGAAGTTCGGCATTTGAAATGCAAACTTAATCTCTCCCTCTCTCTCCTCCCCCTCCCTCCTCCCCCTCCTTAGATGGGTGGCGCCGGTGCCCACTCTCTTGCCCAGGGTACCAAAATGTATAGTTACCCCACTAATTACTTGGTTATATTAACTCACAGGAAGTGAGGTAATAACTGCAAATCTTTCACAAGAGAGAAATCATGAAATGTAATTCAAATCGAGCACAATAAAAACTGACCAGATCAGTACATGCCAGTGATGTAGACAATAATTATCCCTGAATTAAAGTGTGCCCTACTATGCATGCTATTTGTTCAAGTGAGTTTCCCATGGGAGCTAGAGTTTCCCCACACACTCCCAAAAACATAAATCATAGGTTAAGTTAACCCTAGAGTGTGTGTGTTGTGCGGTAGGGAATATCATCATCATCAGCAGCAGCTACTTATATAGCGTCACTAATTATGCAGTGCTGTACAGAGAACTCACTCACATCAGTCCCTGCCCAATTGGAGTTTACAGTCTAAATTCACTAACATATACACAGAGACTGAGGTAAATTTTTAATAGCAGCCAATTAACCTAATAGTATATTTTTGGAGTGTGGGAGGAACCTGGACCACATGGAGCAAACCCATGGAAACATGTGGAGAACATACACCAATATGGATTGAAAACTTAACTGGGGCAGGGACTGATGTGAATTATTGGATATTCTCTGTAAAGCAATGTATAATATGAGGATAATTTTTATGAACAACTATGTGTACCATATTGAAATTTGTTTTTTTTGGGGGGGGGCTGCAGATTGGGCTTTGTTAGGTAGGATAATAAAGTAAATCTGTTTTTTTTATTTAGTGTAAAAGACAAAAACAGGGACAATTATCAAAATACAATTTTCCTATCATTTCTTTAATCTAAGTGGTGAAACTTTGGAAAGTCACATGCATTAATCAGCTAGTTCTCCTGAGCATAGGGAAACTGCACGTTTGTACTCTATTTAAGAATTTATGTAATTATCATACCTAAGCCCAATTTTATTTATCTGCAGTGATAACAATAATTTTCTGTTGCTGCTTATAGCAGCGATAGAAAATCTGTTATCACTGAAATATTCACTTCAAATATTGCCAGAGCAGGTGAGTGACTGCCAACTTGGGCTTTCAGTCCAACACGGTTAAAAAAAAAAGTATAAAAACACATAAAAAATGTAAAAAAAAGAATTATGTTTAAATATTTCCCATTAGACAAAATGCTTTATTTAAATACTAAAGCATAATTTAAATTGATTATCTTCCGCTATCTCCATCCTGATATGGCGATAGCAGATTGATGATTATGGTGAATCATGCACCACTGCAGTCCTTGTTAAATAAATAAATCCATTTGTCGAAGAAAGGGGGCAAATCTTATTGTAGATAGATTGGGAGAAGCCTTAGCTCTGTCAAAAGCAGCCCCAAGAAGCAAATGTCAATTTTATTTATCACTTTTTTAATACTTTATTTTTTAACATTTTTTTCATAACCTGAAGCCTGCTTGATGTATCCCTAAGTTCCAGTATCATTAGTTAGATTACACTGAATCTACTAGTACATATATGCAGGGGACATGTAAAATAGATTTCCTTTACAGCCTTTTGGGCTTTCTGATTGATATCACTATCATCATCACCATTTATTTATATAGCGCCACTGATTCCGCAGCGATGTACAGAGAACTCATTCACATCAATCCCTGCCCCATTGGAGCTTACAGTCTAAATTCCCTAACATACACACAGACAGACAGACTAGGGTCAATTTTGAAAGCAGCCAATTAACCTACCAGTATGTTTTTGGAGTGTGGGAGGAAACCGGAGCACCCGGAGGAAACCCACGCAAACACAGGGAGAATATACAAACTCCACACAGATAAGGCCATGGTCAGGAATTGAACTCATGACCTCAGTGCTGTGAGGCAGAAGTGCTAACCAGGATTTCAAAATTAAGCCGTATATAAAGCTCGCTTTGTAACAGGTTTTGCCATTTAAGCTGCTTGGACAGCCAAGTTCTGAGCACAGGGCCACAATCTGCAACACAGGGCAACCTTAATTAACGTTGGCTCAGGGTAAGCCCAGGCTATTAACAACGGGGTGTAGCATAGACGGGAAGGTAGAGCATATAGTCTAGGGACAAGATATGCTGCGGGACATTCGCTTACACACAGGGCCGGATTAACCATAGGGCTAACTGGGCTGCAGCTCAGGGGCCTATGGCATCCAGGGGGCCCTTGAAAGTGATCAGCAGCAATATTGATCGGTCGGTGGCGGGGGCGCCCCCGGCGCGATCAGTGCTGCTGAGCACTTTCACTGCAGCCCTTCCCCGGCACGCTGTAGTCTCCTTACTGAGGAGATCTCGTGTGTGTATACCTGTGCAGCTCACCGCTTCTCAGCCTACACCGGTACAGCTCTCCATTTCTCAGCGTTACCTGTGCAGCTCATCGCTTTACCACCTTATTGGTTCAGCTTACCTCACAGTCAAGACCTGTGGCTTCACTGCAGAGCATCGCTCATAATCGGTCCAGTTCCAGAGTTATACACCTGTGTGGATTTCAGTGCCATAGCTCCCTGCAGTTCATCTCCTCACTCCTAACTACAGTGGCACGGTGGTTCCGTATATTATCTACTGTGTGCCTCCTAGAGGACTGCGACCTGCGGTTGAGAGCAGATCGCAGGTTGAGAGCAGCTAAGACTATATTCCCTTGCGGGAATCCCTGGTGAATACCTCTCCTCCGTTAGACTCCGCACCTCTCTGTGGGTAGACTTTCACTCGAGCAGAGGTCAGGACTATTCCCATTATCTGGCTTTCGTGACACCAACTACACTGAGCCGTGACCTAGGTCCTCATTCAGCAAAGTCCATATTCTCTTGCATGGATCCCTGGTGAAGTCCGGTGGGGCTTATATACTCCGTGGCCAGTATATTTAGTTGTGCCAATCCCGCCTACTAGTTATTGCCATCTGTGTACATGTACTCCTCTACACTTGCTGTCTATCTCTGTTCTACAGGGTCACTGCTACATGTGGTATTCAATTGTTTACTGCCTAAACAGTGCCAAGACCTCCAAAGTACATTACTGCATGCTGACTGCTGTTCAAACAGTGCCAACACATCAGAGTACCTCATTGCACACTGTGCACTGTTCAAATAGTGCAAAAAAAACCAGTGTACCTTGTTACATGCTACGTGCTGCTTAACCAGTAGGAAAATATCTGTGTACCTTATTGCACGCTACACGATGTACAAACAGTGCCAACACATCCGGGTACCTTATTGCACACCATGTTCTGTCCAACCAGTGCCAATATCTTTGGGTACCTTAGTACATGTTATGAGCTGCCCAGGGAGAGAATACAATCACTGTGTACTCCAGAGAAAAAACAAGCCCGCGCTTGGTATATCGCATATTATATATGGTACCAGCTGCATGGCAATAAACGCACGCTCAGTATATCCCATATTGTATATGGTACCAGCTGCATGGCAATATAAATGTCCATATATGTATACAAAACAAAAAGACAGTTGTCAGCGCTTATCCTATACACTGCATATCTGTGTGTATCTAGCAAATTGAAAACATGAGGTATTAGTTCATATTTTGATCAAAACATTTAAGCCTTCATCCCAGCGTAAAGGGCACCTCATTATATGCAGATGACCTATATGCTCCAAACACCAACAAAATGCAGCTAAAATCAGATGCACTCACCTCCCAGGTATAGGGGTTTACATCTAGCAGAATGGAGGCAAGAACAGGCGCTATTGAGGGTAAATATGTGTTACTGGAGGGGCGTGTCACATTGCACTTGTCACCATCCTTGTCTCTTATACTCGTTTATCTACAAGCGGCCGCCCAAGAATGATTGCACGTTTCCAAACCACAACACTTCTTGCACTCAGCTGTACCCTCCCCTACAGTGTTAAACACCTCTGTATATTCTAGTGGGACAGTCTCTCTTTGTATCACACTGATATAACTTCTGGTGTGTTCCCCCATAGATAGAAAATTCCAAGTTCTCACAGAATAAGACTAGTGTTTTTTTTATGCCGTTTTTTTTTCCATTTTAACTATTTTGGACCTCTAAGGCCTCCACAACTGCTAAGATTGCATTATTTGTATCTGGTAGTAGGGGCACTGACACATGCCCCCATCCCATGTGACAATGACACACACAAAACTGTAACATACTTGGGCATGGCTCCTTGCAAGTATGGCCACCATATATGTATAGCACCACTTTCCCTAGTACTCTGAAAGGGGTGGAGAAATGTTGTCTCTCTTTGCTTCAGTGCCTCCACCCAAGACTTTTACACAGTATGGCGGGATGCAGTCTGTAACTGGATCCACCAGGGGTTGACTCGGAAAGCCCCTTATACCCAAACACAATAAGGCTATGAATAATAAGGGACCACACACTGTGGTTACGAACAATCAAATGGGTGTTTATTTTTGGGGATGTAAATGGATAAGGCAGGTTTAAAGAGGGGAAGATTCTAGACTGGGTAAGTGGGACAATGGGGGATATTATAATCAATGGCAACAGTACAGTGAGCAGTAATGACAAACAAACAAGATGAATGCAACACATGTATTCATTGGTGCCACAACTCTCCACACTGCACTCACACATTGTGAAAAATATAAATCAACAATGATTTAATGCAATAATCACAGTACTGACAATATTAAATAGTTTGTAATATTAAATAGTTAATGTTGGTGCACTTGCAGAAACTTTGGTAAACCGGGTTACTTAACTAGGGTACCTTTAGGTGTAACTTGCATTAGATCTCTGATACTTGGAATGTTTCTATATCTCTGATAGGTAACAGGTAAGTCTCTGATACTGATTAGTGTTTGAAGGTCTAACTTGTGAAATTAGAGGTATTGTGTTCTTTTCTTAATGCAGCTATAAATGTATCACAGTATTTGGTGTCTTATTACTTATCTGTCTTCCTCTGGATGAAGATGCTGTTTTTGAGTCGTGAACTACCAGCAAGTCTTACCTTGCTATCTGTCCCTCTCTGCTCTCCCGCAATTCGCTAATACCTGGAGACTCCCTCTCAGCACATATGCATGCTTTACTGCGTAATCTCCCTCAAGCTGAAAGATAGCTGATTCTCTGTTGTAAGACTATACCCAACAGATTATTTGATAGTTCTGGAGTCCCTGTGTCTGCTTGCACACTCTGTCTCTCAAGCAAACTCCACTCTCAGACATCTCTCCTTCCCCTTCTACTAAGGATTCCCATCTACCTAGCATAACCCCATTCAACCAGCATATAATGTGTAATATATTTGAAAGTAGTTAATTCCTTACATCAGCAGGTTATTTGCACTTTTACATACTGTATGTACTTATTTGCACCTTAATTACTTTTTTATTTTTTCAGAGGATATATTGGGATATCTATTGGTAACATGTTGATTAATTTTATTTTATTATATGGGCTTTATATAAGAAAATAGTTCCAAATATATGGCAAAAATATTTTCACATTACGTTATCTTTGAAAGTACATTTTAAAATACATTGATTTACTTCTGAAATTAAGACGTCTGGTACTGTTATAGCATTGATAAAAGCCAGTTTATTTGTCATAATATGACTCATCTAAATATAGGTATATAGTTCTTTACATTCAAGGGTGGGCAAACACATTTTAGGGCAGTTTCCTTTTTTGGTAGCTTTAACTCTTTCATGTTTATTGACCATTTATATAAATTTTCTGTTAATTATGTTATGACAGCGTTACTCTATATCTTTGTATGCTGACATTGACATACAGTATTCTCAACCTTTTGTTTTGTAGCAGACATAATTGACAATTAAATATATTTTTTTTCCTAAAAATAGTTTACATTTTTAATGAGCATATTTTTTTCTTTTCTTATCGAGTGCTTATATTTTTCTCTTCCAGGTTATTAAGAAAAATGGTGCAAAGTTAACAAACGAGTTGTAGTTCATAGCAACCAATCAGATTCTGTCATTTTCTATTAAAGTTGAAATAAAATAAATGGATTATGCTGAAATTATCCAATGTATGGTTGTTTTTGTTTATGTTATAAACAGTCTTTAATAACTGTGTGTATACAGCATATTATAAGTACCTATAATATATTTATTTGATCTATGTTTTTCCCCCAATAGCTGCCTATTCTGGCTTCATCAGTGGTCAGTCTCTACTTCCTGGAGTTGACAGATGTCTTTAAACCAGTTCATTCAGGATTTAGCTGCTATGACAGAAGCCTTAGTATGCCCTATATTGAGCCCACACAAGAATCCATCCCATTCCTGATGTTGCTCTGTTTGGCATTTGCAGGACCAGCGGCAACAGTGAGTATACATATTTATATCTCTTAAGTAAGAACTCTACAGTGGGGATAAGCAGGACAGGTGCCCTTGATCCTAACTCAACTTCAATGGGTGGGGTTAGCAATAAAAATTGTAATAGAGCTTAAATTAAAATATTCACAGTTATATTTAAAATGAGTCTGCAGTCTAGGGCGCATGGTTTTTGGGGGTGGGGGCAAAATTGCATCAGGGAGAGGTATAAACTGAAATTCATTTTAAAATATAAGAGAACAGTTGTTCGCAAAAGTAAAAAGAAAGCATGAGATTAAGATGTTGCAAGGTTTAAATCTTGATGTATTCCCATGGTAAAGGCTGATGACAATGAGTCATCCTTGGGCGGGCGCTTGTTGATAAACGAGTATGAGAGACAAGGATGGTGACAGGCGCAATGTGACACACTAGTCCAATATCACATATTCACGCTCAGTTCTGATTTCTAAACAAAAATTAAAACAATATGAGTGATAAAGATTGCTGTGACCCTTTTAAAATGTAAAGTGGAGCTGGATTTCAAAAACACAAGAATTTAAACATGAAGGAGGGGGGTTGAAGGAAGCTGGAGTTTAAATTATGAACGATCAAGTCTGGTATAGACATCACTTGTAATTGGTGAGCTCTGATGTGAGCACTTCAGTGTGTTCATTAGGAAAACTTGTGTACTATAAAGAATGCTGTATCTACTGAAATTTATAATAGATGTTAGAAGTCACCTTTGTAAGCAGATTAGTGCCTCATTCATACTCAACAGGTACACACTAGTAAGCTCTATATTTTATAACTATTTATAATAAACTGTTTAGTTATCATACAGACATGACAGGTCTTAACAACTACATTACTATAATATTCCTGTACGGCATAGTACATTTCTATAATACAGAGTGGTAACACATTAACATATTTAGTAACAGCGCCACCTGCTGTCCCTCCAGTGTAGTCACTCAAAAAACATTAAGGGGTATATTTACTAAACTGCGGGTTTCAAAATGTGGAAAAGTTGCCTATAGCAATCAATCAGATTCTAGCTGTCATTTTAGAGAATGTACTAAATAAATGATAACTAGAATCTAATTGGTTGCTATAGGCAACATATCCACTTTTCAAACCTGCAGTTTAGTAAATATACCCTTAAGTCTCAGTCTGTTGTAATATCTTAGCACCACTTCTTAACAGATGAGGCTTAATTCACTAAACCCATCCTTTAGATAGTCTGTGATGACTTTCTCAGGATCAATGCACTAATCTATCTGCCCTTTTTCTCCCCCTCCATTGCTCTTCTCCAGGAGCTTCCACTCTGTCTGGGCGCAGCCTGTACCCCTTCTTGCAGCGTCTGTTTCCTCATTGCGTTTATTTTTATATGAGAGGTGCACAGGTGTTTTAACTTTTGTTTCTCTGGTTGAGCGCCTTATGTCATCTGCTGTGCACTCCTGTGTCTCTTGACATTTGGTATTTGGTTTCCAGCTGATTTCAGTCTCTTGTTTAGTAGCTACATTGCTTGTGTCTTTGGAATTAGTGATTACTTTTTTATCCAGATCTGATGGGATCACCACTTCATTTCTCAGTTCCTCCACAAATGTTACACAGTCGCTTATAGTTTCTCTTCTTCTGTTTTTGGATTTAAGATTCTGTATTCTTTGGAAGTTCACTATACCCAACGAGAATTACTTCCACTGCCCAGTTCTGCAGTTTACTGCGTCTTTCTACGGGAATGTACACTCATGGTCCAAAGTTTTGAGAATAAACAAGTATTGGCTTTCACAAAGTTTACTGCTTCATCTATAAGCTAACTATTGGTCAGATGAGTTACTATTGATTTAAAAGTTCCACTCCCCTTCTTTGTGCATATGCCTGTGATTGTAGTTTTAACGCTCTGCTTGGACCCTTGCAAAATTAGTTTCTGCTGTTCTATATTGTTTTTTCTTTAAATTTCCAATTTTCTAACATCCAAAACATTCTCTTGCTTCCTTATTATGCAATTGAGTATCTGTAACTTTAAGTGCTTTTTCTGCGTCACTCTCCATGTTATCCTGCGTAATTTCGTTTTGCGCTGATATTCACCTATGAGTCTGTTTTTCACAAAATCTAGTGTGAGTTCTGTTTCAGGCCTTGTATCCAGAGCATTTATCAGTGCACTGTGTGTGTCAGGTAAACTGCTCAAGAGCATGGATACTATGTGGCTGCATTTTATATCTTCTCTTATAGATCTGAGCTGTGAATTGTGATACAATTTTCTTTGCCAAGTGTCATTTGGTACAGATTTCTTAGAAGGAATAACTTGCTGTTTAAACTGGATATTTTGTGTAGTTACCGTAGTGCATCCCACATACCCTTAGCAATATTCTCATGTCGTATATGAATTAGCTGATCATCCTCATCTAATAAGCTGATGGTTGCACATGACTGTCTATTTTTCTTTTTCCATTCTGGATAATTAATCCTGGTCTCTCTGTGATTATAACTTCCCACAAATCATCTTTAGACAACAGCATTTCAACTTTCATTTTCCACAGTTGATAGTTATCATTACTCAGCTTTGTTACTGCTTGTCTATAATCTATGCTGCTTATCAATTTCTTTCATGTGTATTTCTTTATTTCCTCTGAGGTACAATACTGATTTACTCACAGTTGCTGTGCAGATTTTCTTGTGCTCGTCTCCTTGTAACTGGGTTTCTGGTAACTGGGTTCTGTGGTCATTTTTTTTTTTTGGGGGGGGGGGTCTGGGTTCCACCTGCTGTCCCTCCAGTGCAGTCACTCAAGCAACATTATGGGGGGGGTATTCAATTAGTATTCGCAGCTGTGCGTGTAAAGTACCATTACGGAACCACAACATTGCAGATTTCTGTGCACACCCCTATCACAGAAATCCACAATGTTGTAGTACCGGGACTCATGCAGCCGCTTGTAATCGTGACTGCGAATGCTAATTGAATAAGCCCCTAAGTCTCAGTCTGTTGTAATATCTCAACATCCTTTGAGATCCGTGACCCGTATGTTCACAAAACTCCTTGGTGACATAAAAGCAGGGCTTAATTTGTGTGTGAACAGACATTGACCCCAATAGTCTTTGCTGTTATTAGTTATTAATGTCCTCCCAGCACATATGTGTTTTTGAGTTACACTTCTTTTTAATCTGTGCTCCACTTCATTTGTAAATACAAACTAAGCATTGATTATATATGATCTTGTTGCAATTTGCAGTAGAATGCGCATTATCAAACATATAATTTATGGTTTATCGATAAAGAAAACATTTGCAGAGAGGAGTAATTTACATGTACATTTATTAAATATTTATATATACAGTATGTATATATTTTATTGTAGATCACTGTACATATCATTAAAATGGATGCATTGGTCACAGTTACATAAATTTAGTTACAGTAGGTGAAACATTTCTTTACCTAGCTTTAAGGAATGTTAGTACTACTTTTTTAATACTCATAATCACAATATATAGATGTTAACAGTTCATAAAGTGACTACCTGATAACTCAAATAGCAGATGTAGACTGAAGTTAGCAACAGCACAGTATGCTATTGTCATTTTCAGGATTTGCTCCATATTTTATTGATTTAAAAACTACGAAGCACAATGCCTGTCACTGGTATATGAATTTTATTGCCATTCACATGGGTTAGGTTTACAAATATAAGTCTCCCATGTGTAACAATTTTTAGAAGACTTGAATGCACTTAAATTGTAGCATTTGTATTAAGCATGAAATGAATCATTTAGTAGTTTAATGAGCTTGACATTGAAAAATAAATATTTGGTCCTTTATGGCTTCTGACTAAGCGTTACATTTCTTCAGTAACATGTAGTTACAAAAGTGACTGCAATTTAATTCAACTCATTATATTTAGCCAATTTCCTAAATACACAAAGGAGGGAATTTAATTAACCTCTTGCAATGTGCTCTTGAGTGCATTTGGGGTTATTATTTATAGGATGTTCTGTACCTTTTTGTTCACCCCTCTATAAGGTGTGAACATAAAATAGGTGTAAGGGTGCACCACTCAGTAAATTCTATACCTATATGTACTCTGAGAAATAGGTTTTATATTTATAGACCTATTTGGATATATGGATTTGGATATACCTAATGCGGTTGTGATTTTTCTTCTCTAAGCCAGATGTCACAGCAGAGTCTGATAGCGCAAGATTCTGGCGGCAGTTTGCTTAGAATTGAATCTGTCCTATAGACTAAAGAAGCATTACAATGATGATGTTAGGTGCGTCTAGTTTTCTGCGAAATTGGGGGCTGTACCTGCTGCACTCCATGCAATAGTGGTAGTTCCTGCAACTAAAATAGGGTTTTACTATGCACAAAGATGGACTGCAACTAAATCATGTTTAGTTTTGTGGATCCGTGAAAAATGAGACTTTGTGGGATGAGCAGTGGTCAAAATGGAAATGTGGAAGTGGCGGTATGAAAAATGTAATGGCAATGTAACTGAATGGAATGTGATAGTTTTACAATGAAGGTAGTAGTAGAAGTGGGGGTATGGCAGATCACAATATAATACCCCACTTCGACCAATGGGGATGAGAGAATTTAAAGCTCAGCGATGGCAGAGAGAAAATCTTTTCCTATACCTATAATGGGCGTATTTTGTCTTTCCTGGTTGTATTGTATGATAGTCCCTTCAAGTGAGCCTGACAGTTCTCATAGGCACAGTAGTGTAAAAACAAAGCAATTGCTGTGCACATCTAATCACCTTGTGAATGACCTCCAGTACAATTAAGGACTTCCCATTATAAATCTCTATATGCAGATGCTAGTAGCTTTGCAGTAATATACCCAATCAGCATAAAAAAATGACATTCAGTGCTATTGGTATAGAGAATTGTTTTGGAAACTTTCTGCAGAATCCATTAAAGGAATGTTGCGATAGATAATGTTAGGAGCACTTAAACAGAGGAAAATATTTTCAAAACTTTAAAATAAAGTTAAATCTAATAAGATTGGATATTCAGCTATCTAAAGGCTGGCGGAAAGGGTATCCAGGAAGCTTGGCATTGTTACGACCTGTTGTGTCCTACCTGAGGCTGCATTGCTTTGGTCCCCACTGTTGGCTAGGCAGCAGGACGCTACTTCCTCCCCTTCATGTTTTGTCTGTTGCCTAGGCAAATGAGAAGCCCCTGCTACTTCCACCCTGTCTGTTTGAAAGGCAGCTGTGGCATATAATTGAAACTGCAATCATATGATTGCAGTCTCCTATGTCCTATGGGCGTGTGCTCCATGCTCCCCTTCTGATTGGCCTTTCTATGTTTAAAAAGAAGGGAAAGCTTAGCCTCCCTGCTGGCTATAGTGTCCTTTGCCTTGCAAATTGCTGTACCTTGCTGTTTGATCACCTATTACCTAACCTTTTGGCTTCTTACCCAAACATTCTCGTTTGCTGCGTGCTTTTGACCTTTTGGCTCTGTCTGGGACAGGGACTGCTGTGAATGAGTTCTCTGTGCAGTGCTGCGGAATCAGTGGCGCTATATAAATAGATGGTGATGATGATGATGTCCCAGAACTAGGAGCTCCTTCACAACTGGAAAACCATAGGTTGCCTAAAACTGGTACAGAAATACCAAATAATGAAAAATAGTAAAAGGAATAATAAAGTTAGAAAACACAGAAACACTCCATTATTGAAAAATGTCTTTATTAAAATCCCAAAGAACGTATAGTCCTAGTCAATGTACAGTCAATGAAGCCATTGTCCTCAGCTTTTTTCATATGTAATCCCCAGCATATGTTCATTGAAACCCTTGAACGCCTCTGTATTTAAAGCAGTCTGTTCAAACCAAAATCTTCCTATCGTTTAAAAAAAAAAAAAAAAGATCCAATCCTGTCCAGATCTGGGATAATGCAGACTTAAGAGATTTGAAGTGAAGTATTTCTTCCTTAGACGCTCCTCTGAACTTTGATTAGTTAAAAGTTTTAACTAAAGAGTGGTGGCAAAAATGTAAGTATTTCTCCCCACCACTTATGTATATGATTGGTTTGCACTATCAACCAACCAAAGCTAAGAGGAGGGTTTATACAAGAGTCTATTGTTTTATGGAAACCATTGTTGGTCAGGATGCAGTAGTTCAGCTTAAAGATATATACAAAAGGGCAGAAGACAGATAATGGAAAGAAGAAGAAATTGAAAGAGCAGAATAAGGAATACAGGAAAAGGAGGTAAAAAAGAATAAGGGTTGGGTTGGAAAATATTTGTATTTAGATTTAAATCAGACAGTGGTCATATTGACCCCTTACCCAATGCACAGGGACTGAAAAGGATTGATTGTATGTAGCTTAAAAAATTATGTTTAAAATATGATGGAAAAATAATATAGTGTAACATAATATAAATGTAGTGTTGCGTTCTATTGCATGTGAAATAAAATCTATCATGTAAAAAACACAATTGATTTCCCAAGAAAATGCTACATTTTGTTTCCATATATTCCAATATAGACTTCAAAAATAAAATGAATCAAAATATATTTGGAAAGTATATAATGTTCAGCAATATATGGGATGTTCAATCAAATCATGCCAATAATGTAATTAGAGTAACATGATTGTATTTAATAAATAATTAAGTAAATTGAGGTTACAATCTTTTTCACTGTACAAATCCTGTGGGTATTCAAATTAACCCAGTCTTCATACATTTTGTGGCAGCAATGTAGTAAATGGGTTATTACTATTCAGAGCCATTCAATTTTCTAGTTAATTCAAATACAATAATACAAGAAAACCAAGACAACCCCAACACTATGAACTATTATTTGAACTCTATGTGTAAATGAGGGTCTGTAATCTATTGATGTATTTTATATATGTATGTATATATAACTGCTGCTATGATCTAGCTATACTAACAGAGGAATGTCCAATTATATATGTAATATTATAATGAATATATACATATATATATATACATATATATATATATATATATATGTAGCGACTAGGCCAGATGGCGCTCTGTAAATTTTAATAATAAAAAGTGACAGCTGCACATAATTGTACCCACATATAGTAGGCTGCTCCTCAATGAATAGCACCTATTTGCAGGTGCTGTAGACCTGGAGTAAAACAGAAAAGAGAGAAGCGCCACACATAGAGTAAAAATATTTCAAATTAGTTAAATGTGATGAGGGGAATCCTTTGCCACGTACGAAAGTGAACTAAATATGAAGCTCATCTGATATAAACGCTGATAAGGACAGGTTCCATCCTGAATGGTGTTCCAAAATAAGTTGATCAATTGTCACTCACCGGACCGTGAGTGCCTCTTCCCGGACATTTAGGAACCGTGGCCGTCCACCATCCTGAGGGTCTGCGCATGCGCAGCCCTTTTCTATACTTCAGTGTATACCCCTTTAACTTAATTGGCAGATCAGGCAACCTCCCTATATTAAGCACCTGTGGTCACTACCACGTTGCCTGATCTTGGAGTCTCATTCCTCATGAGTCTCTGAAGGTGTTCCTGTATTACTTGTGTATTCAGTGCTGCTGATTCCTGTGGTTTCCAAACCACTTCTACTACTGTGGTTCCATACCACTTCTACCATCAACTGTATCATCAGGACTGTTTGCTGATTCCTATCCGCTGCCTCCGTGCACGACAGTCTTCTACACCACTTCAACGTTATTTTATATCTATGTGACTGTTTACTCATTGCTATCCGCTGCCTCCGTGCACTCCAGCTTTTACCTCACTCACCTGCTTCTCATCAAGTCTGTTTGCTGATTTCTATCCGCTGCCTCTGTGCACTACAGTCTCCTGCTTGCAACTCGCCTGTGTTCAACATCGTGACTGCCAGCTGACTGCTATCTGCTGCCTCTGTGCACTACCGTCTCCTGCTTGCAACTCGCCTGTGTTCAACATCGTGACTACCAGCTGATTACTATCCGCTGCCTCCGTGCACTACATTCTCATCTCATCTTTGCTGTGGCTTCCTCGAGACTGCCGCTTTTCATTACCATCTGCTACACTTCGTGATCTACAGCTCCTGCCCTGCGCTGCACTCCTGTTTCCCGTCGCTGTTGGTTCCTGTGGTTGCTACTGGTTACCTCCGTGTGCCGCTGAGTCCTGCCGCTGTGGTCAGCGCTATCGTCCATCTCCTGCTGATCCACTCTCCACGTCTTCACGTGTTCCACTGGCCTCTACCCTCCTGTCAGCATTGGATTTGTATCTCTTCTACTACCCTCTGCTGGATCATCTCCATTCTCCTGGGTTTCCTATGAGTCCAGTTCCACGTGTTGCTGACTCCTGTGGATTCGTGTCCCTGTCGGTCTACTCACCTGTGCGCTGCACCTGCTAGACCGCTGCTTCTCCTATCCAGGGACTTCCTATCCAGTCGGTCTCCAGCCGCTCAGGTACCGCTGCAATCCCCTCTGACTGCTACTGCCGAACCACGGTATGCATACTTCTCATTGACTGTGCTGTGTATTGCATATCTTGCTGGACTGTGTTTGGTTCTCTCTGGAGTCTGCTATCCGCTGAGTCTATTGCCATCATTGACTGTGTAATCATTGTGCTGGACTACTTCAAGAGACTTTCTAGATTGCAGACCTGATCAGTCATTTACATATATATATACCTATATTGTGCATATTACTGTGGATCGTGTATAAGGTGCCTGTGTATATCCTGTGTTGCAGTCTTCCCCCGTGCACCTCCTCACATATATATATGCAGTGTACAACTTGCTGATGTCAGACCACTGATCCCTGTTTCCGGTATCACCTGTTCCATTATCCTCTCACATAGCAGTGGTACAACTTGCTACCGCAGACCACTGACTACCTGGATACCTCCACTTGGATTCCATTCCTTCACTCAGACAGCGGTACAACTTGCTATCCGCAGACCGCTGACTCTCATCACCTCCTTGTTTCTGTTGGACATTCCTCCTCACTATAGCAGTGGTACAACTTGCTATCGCAGACCACTGACTACCTTCACGTGTCCTTGTCCATACAGTTCCTTGTGTATCATTACCTCAGTATTACCAGTGTTGCTAGTCATAGACTTTCCTGAGCATCTCATCGGTCATCATTTCATGTTCCGTGATCACCCAGCTACCAGAGTACCCTATTACCATCTACATTGCTCTGGTAAGCCTACCATCTGGTGATCCCTGGGTAAAGACTCCTAGTGCCCGTGACAGTAAGATCAGGCCATGACAGACCCAGATGTGGAACCTACCGCCAAAGAGATGCTGCAACATCTGGTTAGCCGTGTGGAGCAACAGGATGCCCGCCAACAGCTGTTACTTCAGTGTTATCAGTCATTAACCTCCCAAGGAACATCTGGACAGACTGTGACAGCTACTACTGAAGCTCCTGTGCTTTCCTCCGTTTCCCCATTGCCATCCCAGGTGTCTATAGCTTCCACGCTTCACCTGCCTACTCCGTCAAAGTACGATGGAGACCCCAAAACTTGTAGGGGTTTCCTTAACCAATGTTCAGTCCATTTTGAGCTCCAACCTCAAAATTTTTCTACCCATCGTTCCAGAGTGGCCTATCTTATCTCTTTGTTTTCAGGACAAGCCCTGGCTTGGGCCTCCCCTCTGTGGGAGAGGAACGATCCAATATTACAAGATAGTGCCAAATTCATTTCTACATTCCGAAGTGTGTTCGATGAACCAGGTCGTGTGACCTCCGCTGCTTCCAGCATCCTCCGTCTGCGACAAGGATCTCATACTGTAGGCCAGTACGTCATTCAATTTAGGATCTTAGCCTCTGAACTTCAGTGGAACACTGAAGCCCTAGTGGCCGCCTTCTGGCAGGGGCTTTCCGATAAAATTAAAGATGCACTGACTACCCAAGAGCTTCCTTCGTCACTTGAAGATTTGATCTCTCTATGCCATCGTGTTGATATGAGATTTCGTGAAAGAGAGGCTGAGAAAACGACTTCTGCTAAAGCACCTTTTCGCTCTAACCCTCAATTTCGTCCAGTGTCACCCGCTGTGATTCCCATGGAGATTGGACGTTCCAAGTTATCTTCTGAGGAGAGGAAACGAAGAGTCAAGAATAGACTCTGTATCTATTGTGCTGATTCCACTCATGTCCTCAGCTCCTGCCCTAAGAGATCGGGAAATGCCAGGCCCTAACTAGTTCTGGAGAGGTGAAGTTAGGGTCCCTGGAGTCCTCTCCATCGTCTATGAAATCTAAAGTCTGCGCTTTTGATGTGACTATTTCCTTTGCTACCAAGACCTTTGAGTCACAGGCATTGATTGATTCCGGAGCAGCAGGAAATTTTATTTCCAAATCGTTAGTTAATCAATGGTCTCTACCAATGATTACCTTAAAAACTCCCATTACTGTGACGGCTATCGATGGATCACGTCTCATCAACGGTCTCATCACCCAGAGTACGTCTCCAGTAACCCTTCAGATTGGTGCTCTGCATCATGAAGAGATATCGTTTTTAATTCTTCCTGTTACGACAAGTCCGATTGTCCTAGGCCTTCCATGGCTTCAGTGTCACTCTCCCCAGATTGACTGGCGCACCCCTCAAGTCACGTCTTGGGGGCCTGAATGTCACCATCATTGCCTTTCCCAAGTCATTCCTCTCAAGGTACAGCAAGCTTCCATTTCAGCTATTTCACCGGGACTTCCTCCTCAATATGCTTCATTTACCGATGTTTTTGATAAAGCTCAGTCTGAACGTCTTCCTCCTCATCGTTCTTGGGATTGTCCGATTGATCTTCTTCCTGGCAAGACTCCTCCCAGAGGCCGGGTCTATCCACTCTCGTTACCTGAAACTCAAGCTACATCTGAATATATACGGGAGAACCTCCAGCGTGGGTTCATTCGACCTTCCACCTCGCCCGCTGGAGCTGGGTTCTTCTTTGTCAAAAAGAAGGATGGATCATTACGCCCTTGTATAGATTTTCGTGGACTCAATGCCATTACTATCAAGAACCGGTATCCCATTCCGTTGATCACTGAGCTATTTGACCGCATCAAGGGAGCCCGTATTTTTACTAAGTTGGATCTTCGTGGTGCTTACAATTTAATCAGAATCCGTTCCGGTGACGAATGGAAGACGGCGTTTAACACCAGAGACGGGCATTACGAATATCTGGTAATGCCTTTCGGGCTATGTAATGCCCCCGCTGTTTTTCAGGGCTTCATTAATGAGATTTTTCGGGACTTATTATATGTATGTGTCGTCGTCTACCTGGACGACATATTGATTTTTTCACAGGACCTGCCTTCTCACCACCAACATGTGGCAGAAGTCCTCTCCAGGCTACGGAAAAATTCATTGTTCTGTAAATTAGAAAAATGTTCATTCGAATTACCCCAGATTCCATTCTTGGGGTATATTGTTTCCGGAGTTGGTCTGAAGATGGATCCTGACAAAGTAAATGCTGTACTACATTGGCCCCAGCCAACTACCCTTCGTGCCATCCAGCGTTTTTTAGGTTTTGCCAATTACTATAGACGCTTCATTCAAGATTTTTCTTCCATTGCATCTCCTATTGTGGCCCTGACTCGTAAAGGGGCTAATCCTAAGCAATGGTCTACTGAGGCTATTCAAGCCTTTCAAACATTAAAAGAGTCCTTCTCTTCGGCTCCAATCCTTCGTCAGCCTGATGTGACACTCCCTTTTTTCCTAGAAGTAGATGCCTCTAATGTGGGCTTAGGAGCTATTCTCTCCCAACGCTCGGAACAGCAAAAATTCCACCCTTGTGCCTTCTATTCTCGGGGTCTCCTACCCGCAGAGAAGAATTATACCATCGGAGACAAGGAATTACTGGCTATCAAAGCCGCATTAGAGGAATGGAGATACTTGTTGGAGGGAGCTCGCCATCCGGTGACGATCTTCACGGATCATAAGAACTTGTCATATCTCCAGTCTGCCCAATGCTTGAACCCTCGTCAAGCAAGATGGTCTCTTTTCTTTTCCCGTTTTGAATTAATAATTACCTTCAAACCAGCTGCCAAGAACAAAAAAGCTGATGCCTTATCTAGAGCCTTTGCTACGTCCTCTGATATAGAAGAGGTTTCCAACCATACCATTCTAGACCCCAAATGTATCTCACTGGCTGCTTCATCCACCAAAACGCTACCATTTGGGAAGACCCTCGTGCCTTCTACTCTAAGGAGGAAAATCCTTTCGTGGTTCCATGCCTCTCGTTTTTCTGGACACGCCGGTGAACACAAGACTTTTGAGATCCTCTCTCGAAGTTACTGGTGGCCTTCAATGAGGAGAGACGTCAAAGAGTTCATTGCTTCCTGTGAATTATGTTCGCAATTCAAATCCTCCCGCAGAACCCCAGCAGGGTTGCTGCGACCACTATCCATTCCGTCCAAACCATGGACCCATATTAGTATGGATTTCGTTACTGACTTACCACCTAGTAAGAACCATAATACTATTTGGGTGGTAGTGGACAGATTTTCGAAGATGGCTCATTTCATCCCTCTGTCTGGTTTGCCTTCCTCGTCTATCCTGGCTGAACATTTCATTAAAGAGATCTTCCGTATCCATGGATGTCCATCTGAGATTGTGTCTGATAGAGGAGTACAATTCGTGTCCAGATTCTGGCGAGCCCTTTGTAAAACCTTGGGCATACGATTAGCACTCTCATCTTCTTACCATCCACAATCCAATGGACAAACCGAACGTGTCAATCAAGATCTTGAGACTTTTATAAGGATATTTTCATCAGCCAATCAAGACAACTGGGTAGAGTTACTCCCTTGGGCTGAGTTCGCCCATAACAACATGTACCATGAGTCATCATCCAAAACTCCATTCTTTGTGGTCTACGGTCACCATCCGTCTTTTCCGGAATTTCCTGCCCTCCCGCCCACCCAAGTTCCTGCGGTGGAGACTGTTTGTCAGACCTTTAAAAATATCTGGTCTCAGGTTAGAACCTGTTTAAAGAAGACATCTGTCAAATATAAATCTTTCGCGGATAAGAAGAGGCGGGCTATTCCACCACTAAAAATTGGAGATCGTGTCTGGTTATCCACAAAAAATATTCGTTTGAAGGTTCCATCCATGAAATTCGCCCCTCGTTTTATTGGTCCATATAGGATCATTCAAGTTATCAATCCAGTTTGTGTGAAACTCCTTCTTCCTAAGAGTCTTCGGATTTCTAATGCCTTCCATGTATCGTTGCTCAAACCTCTTATTATCAACCGTTTTTCAACTCCTCCCTCAGCTCCGCAGCCAGTTCAAGTCCATCAGGAGGAGGATTTTGAGATTACCGAGGTACTAGATGCAAAAATTTCGCGAGGAGTCCTCCACTTCCTCGTTCATTGGAAGGGCTTTGGTCCTGAGGAGCGCTCTTGGATCAAAGCTGAAGATCTTAATGCTCCTGCCCTTTTGAAGAAGTTTTACTCCAAAAATCCGGACAAGCCCGGTTCCAGGCGTTCTGTGCCCACCTTTAAAAGGGGGGGTACTGTCACTCACCGGACCGTGAGTGCCTCTTCCCGGACATTTAGGAACCGTGGCCGTCCACCATCCTGAGGGTCTGCGCATGCGCAGCCCTTTTCTATACTTCAGTGTATACCCCTTTAACTTAATTGGCAGATCAGGCAACCTCCCTATATTAAGCACCTGTGGTCACTACCACGTTGCCTGATCTTGGAGTCTCATTCCTCATGAGTCTCTGAAGGTGTTCCTGTATTACTTGTGTATTCAGTGCTGCTGATTCCTGTGGTTTCCAAACCACTTCTACTACTGTGGTTCCATACCACTTCTACCATCAACTGTATCATCAGGACTGTTTGCTGATTCCTATCCGCTGCCTCCGTGCACGACAGTCTTCTACACCACTTCAACGTTATTTTATATCTATGTGACTGTTTACTCATTGCTATCCGCTGCCTCCGTGCACTCCAGCTTTTACCTCACTCACCTGCTTCTCATCAAGTCTGTTTGCTGATTTCTATCCGCTGCCTCTGTGCACTACAGTCTCCTGCTTGCAACTCGCCTGTGTTCAACATCGTGACTGCCAGCTGACTGCTATCTGCTGCCTCTGTGCACTACCGTCTCCTGCTTGCAACTCGCCTGTGTTCAACATCGTGACTACCAGCTGATTACTATCCGCTGCCTCCGTGCACTACATTCTCATCTCATCTTTGCTGTGGCTTCCTCGAGACTGCCGCTTTTCATTACCATCTGCTACACTTCGTGATCTACAGCTCCTGCCCTGCGCTGCACTCCTGTTTCCCGTCGCTGTTGGTTCCTGTGGTTGCTACTGGTTACCTCCGTGTGCCGCTGAGTCCTGCCGCTGTGGTCAGCGCTATCGTCCATCTCCTGCTGATCCACTCTCCACGTCTTCACGTGTTCCACTGGCCTCTACCCTCCTGTCAGCATTGGATTTGTATCTCTTCTACTACCCTCTGCTGGATCATCTCCATTCTCCTGGGTTTCCTATGAGTCCAGTTCCACGTGTTGCTGACTCCTGTGGATTCGTGTCCCTGTCGGTCTACTCACCTGTGCGCTGCACCTGCTAGACCGCTGCTTCTCCTATCCAGGGACTTCCTATCCAGTCGGTCTCCAGCCGCTCAGGTACCGCTGCAATCCCCTCTGACTGCTACTGCCGAACCACGGTATGCATACTTCTCATTGACTGTGCTGTGTATTGCATATCTTGCTGGACTGTGTTTGGTTCTCTCTGGAGTCTGCTATCCGCTGAGTCTATTGCCATCATTGACTGTGTTATCATTGTGCTGGACTACTTCAAGAGACTTTCTAGATTGCAGACCTGATCAGTCATTTACATATATATATACCTATATTGTGCATATTACTGTGGATCGTGTATAAGGTGCCTGTGTATATCCTGTGTTGCAGTCTTCCCCCGTGCACCTCCTCACATATATATATGCAGTGTACAACTTGCTGATGTCAGACCACTGATCCCTGTTTCCGGTATCACCTGTTCCATTATCCTCTCACATAGCAGTGGTACAACTTGCTACCGCAGACCACTGACTACCTGGATACCTCCACTTGGATTCCATTCCTTCACTCAGACAGCGGTACAACTTGCTATCCGCAGACCGCTGACTCTCATCACCTCCTTGTTTCTGTTGGACATTCCTCCTCACTATAGCAGTGGTACAACTTGCTATCGCAGACCACTGACTACCTTCACGTGTCCTTGTCCATACAGTTCCTTGTGTATCATTACCTCAGTATTACCAGTGTTGCTAGTCATAGACTTTCCTGAGCATCTCATCGGTCATCATTTCATGTTCCGTGATCACCCAGCTACCAGAGTACCCTATTACCATCTACATTGCTCTGGTAAGCCTACCATCTGGTGATCCCTGGGTAAAGACTCCTAGTGCCCGTGACATCAATCCAATGAAAATTAATTCATCAAAGAAAATAATAGCTTGTCTAGAATCCATAGTAGCATGAAAATAATGGCAAATGGACATAGCTTCTTGGCCACAGAACAGTCCTGAATGAAAGCTGTTGCTTTGGCTAGTTTCAGATGGCTATACCAAGCGATCCCTTGACGCGTTTCGTCACTCTGACTTTTTCAAAAGAAGTATAGTCAGCTCTGAGATGCAGCTACTTTTATAGTCCATAACTTCATATATACAGTATATATATATATATATATATATATATATATGTCAATATACACATTTGTCAATCCAAAATAATGATTAAAAAGGGTTTAAAATGTTATTCAAATTCACAGACTAATTATGGAAAAAGCTTTATTAACCTAATGATCCGGTATGCTTCCCATTGATATAATCATCTGGTTATATGCCCACCCCTATCTGTTAATTAAATACTTATAATTCCTATATGAATAAGATTCCAAAATTATCATGTTTTTTGAAAAAAATGTGTTGACTCGCTATGGGCTAGATTTACCAACAGGCGGTTTGATGAAAGTTTTGATGACTTTTCTGCGGTTTTGCTGGTTGTTTTGAAACTGACAGATTTACTAAAGGCCATACCACCAGTTAAAAGCCTGTTTAACAGTTTAACAAACCATCACTTTACAAATCGGCCATCCTGAGTCTTAATATGATCAAAACACAAGCAGCCAGATTTACTAGGCTGCTGTTTCACAAACCATCAGGAAAACCACCAGAAAAGCAGCCAGAAATAAAGAGGTGGTTGTGAGAGTTGAGATTGCTCAAACTGCATGCTGTTTGAACTATACTGCTATTTATAACATAAGAGAAGGCATCATTGACATAGAAACTGTGGGGGCAATCACTACTTATTGATTAATGTGCAAAATTAATTTAAAATTATCTTATCGGGGCAAATTAAATTTTTCATTATAATAATGGGGCATTATTATTGTATTATATTATGGGGAAATATGAATATATAATTATATTAATTGTGCAATACTATTTGACTATTAAAGGGGATATAATTATTTATGATGCACACATGTGGCATTACATAGTGCCTCCATAATATTAAAATACAATAATATTGCCCCCTTAATAAAATGAAAAATAAAATGTGCCATTAGTTAATTAGAAATACATTTTACACCTTAATTAATAAATAATAATTTCCCCCACAATTTACAGTTCAATGGTGTCTCCGCTTATGCTCAACATGTTTGAACTATCAAGCCAATCAGAAGCAGGTTTAAAGAAACTGCCTTTTCTATGGCGGTTTGGTTGGCAATTTGAAGGAGTAAACCAATAGCGATGAGTGGCAGTTTAAAACCGCCACCAAATGCGGTTCATAGTAAATCAACCCCTTTATATTTTAATTTTATGCTATTGCATCTATGTTCCAAAAATCTACAATTTAGTTTCTGTGGCTTGTGAATTACATATTGTAAAGCACTTATACACTGTAACAGATAGATAACATAATATTACTCTCACAATTGATGGCTCTTATATCTCCATAATAAATGTTTTACCCTTGAATTAAAACTGTGATAGTGTAATTTTTTTTATGAAATTACATGTAATAGGTAAATTCCTACCACTTTTAAAAAACCCATAGGTAATAACAGTAGCTCATAAACATACAAAAAACAGCGCTTTGGAATAACTAAGAAGAAAAATAGGATCAATAATAGATCCAAGTTATATACTGTATAGAATATGCAAATATTCTATCAAAAAATGTTGATATAATAAATTCAAAGTCCAGTTTAGATTTAAAAGGAATTGATCACTTCTGCAGGTCATTCAAATTTATTTAAATATTCAAAAAACACATCAAAAGGATTTTAAGGACATTAAGGATTTTAAGGAAAAGGATAGCTTGGTTAACAAGAGTAGAGAAATTTGAACATGACTTGGTAAGTAGGAAGTCAGATAAATTTATAAGGAATAAAACAGATTAGGATCAGGATAGGGTGAGGACCTTTAACAAGAGAAGTATAACAAGATAGTGGAAACCGAATGAGTATGCAGGTCCCAAGTTTAGGAGAATTCAAGGTAAAGAATGGAACCAGAGTACTCATGGTGTAATTAAACTTAAAAAGACTTTGGGTTCAAGGGGAATTTTGGAGTAATAAAAAAAAATCCCTAACTAAACACCAAAGTTTTGTAATCTTAGTATTCTAATAAAGCGTAATTTTTTCGAGGAAAGCCCAACATGGGGTCTTATAAGACACATAAACCTATTTGAGGATTTATTCCAGAACTCCCAAAAGGCTAAGAGACCCAGAGGAAAGCTGGGACGAGGGAAACAACTTAAGGGAAACAAAATTGGGGTAGTATCCAGAATTATATTTGAAATCTCTAGTAAGAAGTTAAGTGAGGGACAATTGAATGTACTTTCTAGGGGCTTAAGTTTTGCCCCTAGTATGGAAACCAATTTTTTGACCTATTTTTGGAATTAAATAAGTATATCCATAATTTTTGTAGGAAAAGATATTTTACCTTGAAAATCTTAAACATTTCGATGGTTCAGCATTCCCAATAGTGTTAGATAGGAAGGATTTTGAAAGTTTAAATATTTTGGAAAGTTTATGGGATGATAGCAATGTGCAAGATACTTAAATTAGCCCTATTTATATAAGGGGGTGTGAGTAACATAATAAGGATATGACTATTTCTACTAGATCTATTTTTAAACCAAAATCTATTATTTTTTTCATTGAGTCACAAGAGTCCAGCAATTACGATTTTTTTATAATAAAACTTTAGAGGACTTAATGTCAATGTGCAGTAATAACAAAATTAATGGTAAGAATAGTAACAAGAGAAACAAAAATAGGAGTAAAAATGGTTTTACAGTCTGGGTCAATCAAAATTTTAGTAAACTGGATTTAAGGGAACGGCAAAGAATTTTCTCAATCAAAATTAAGACGGCAGACAAGCGTGGGGGATGTAGTTGTGATGGACCGTGAATTTTATGTTATCGAGGCCCTAAACAACTGGGATATTATCTCTTTTATAAAGCCCTTTAAAGTGACCCAACTCTGAAATTCCAACAGGAACGTATGGAGCTTCTTGAGGCTGCTCTATTGGAGGGAGTGATATCCAGGGAGGAATTTAACTTTTTGTTTACTGAGCACCCTATTGTCCCTGTGTTTTATCACATACCCAGACTACACAAAACTTTATTTGCACCTCCTGAGTGTCCTATTATTTCTGGAGTTGGTTCATTGACTTCTAATTTATCCTTTTTTGTGGATTATTATTTACAACATCATGCCTCCCGCCTGAGATCATATACCAAAGACACTATGAATATTCTAAAACTCCTGGAAAAAATTGAATGGGCCGAGGGCTTTGGATTCTAAACCTTAGAAGTCCAGGCCTTATACACAAATATACCTCATAAAGGAGGAATACAGGTTATAAGAACCTTTATCAAAACTGATGTGGAAATCGCGGCAAGAGGGGGTGAATTTATTTTAAGGGCTATTTTGTTTATTTTGTCAAAAAAATTAGGTTTTGATTGAGAATGTGTTATATTTAAAAATTCTTGGAACAGCAATAGGAACTAGGTTAAAGCAAAGCTTTGCGAATATTTATTTGGGCAATTTTGAGAATAATTATATCTGGAATGGACCATATGGCGTGAACCATGTCCTATACGACTGTTTCATTGATAATTTAGTTATTTTCTGAATTAGCCCAATAATTTGTTTCCTTTTTTAATCTAAATACTGATATCCTTAAATTTACCCACACTTTTGATTACAACACTGTTAATTTCCTCGATATCATCCTCTCTGTTAGTAGGAATAAAGTTGTAACATATAATTTTTAATAAACCAGTTGATGCTTGTAATTATTTACACAATAGGAGTGGTCATTATAATCGATGGATTAGGAATATCCCAAACAGTCAGATAAGGAGACTGAGGCGCAATTGTTCGAACAATGTTGATTGTATAAACAAACAAGCAGCATATTGGATAGGTTTAAGACAAAAGTTTACCTAGAGTCACTTTTAATTGAAGCAGAGACCAACTCCTCTACTTTGGATAGAAGTCAACTTCTACATATTGATAAAGGGATGTATTGAAATAAGGCTAATTCTAATAAAGGGAAAGTGGCATCTTTTGTCTCCATCTATAATACTAAGTCTCGCCAGATTAGAAATATTATTAACAATTTTGGAATCTTGAAGCAGGATGGTATTCTGGGCAAAATCCTTGATGATTAACCAACAGTTATATTTAAGAAAAAATTGGATTTAAGAATGATTTTGGCAACTAGCACATTGTAATCTAATAAAATGTCATTCAAAGCTTTATGGAAGTTGTAATAAAACTGTCTGTCTTACTTGTAAATTTCTTATTAATAAGTCTACTGAGATAATTTCTACCAATCGGGGGTAAGGTATCCCATAAAGGGTTTTATCAACTGCGATACAGAATATGTAGATTATGTTCTTGAATGCAGTTGTAAATTATAATATGTAGACAGGACCACTTGGTCTCTGAAATCCAGGTTTAGTGAATTTAAGAGAAACATTTTAAATAGGTTGCAGACGCATAATAGTGTCCCTAAATATTTTTCTATCAAACTTGAGGGTAATCCCGTTAGTCAAAGCTGAGCTGAGTATGTAGGAAATACTTTGAGGAGGGCTGATAGGTTTACCAAACTTTGTCTTATTGAATTTGGCTGTATTTTAAAATTGAAAACAGCTAGCAGGGTTGAATGAAGCTTCGAGTTATAATTGTTTGAACTTGCTAGTATAGATTATCTTCCATCAAGGGGGTTATGTAATGGTAGTTTTCATTAATTTTCCATCTTAATTTGGTTATTAATTGTATTATTAATTTTCTAAAATGAATACAGACATTATATATATATATATATATATATATATATATATATATATATATATATAAATACACACACATATATATATATATATATATATATATATATATATATGTAATTTATATTAGCATTATAGTATTTTTTATACATTAATATGACCTATACATTTTGCCTTTAAATGTGTAATTAATATGATGGGGGCTGTTGTTGTTGTTATTATTATTATTATTATTAATTTTTAATAGATTGTAAGTTTGTAATATTAATAATAATACAATTGATGAATTTGATTAGATAGGTTTTAAATAAAGGGAATTGGTCCTACAGAGAATATATGTGTGTATTATTATGGGAATTCTCCCTTTTTTGGTTTTATGTATTTTAATTTATAAATTATATAGTTTGGGAATTATGATGACTCTACCCAGTGGCCTTTTTTTATGGGGCTTTATGCTACTTGCCAGTTGTTTGAGAAAGTCCACCTGTTGTTGGAAGAAATGCTTCAGCCAAGCACTCACATAGGGATCGTGCTTTTCGATTTTTGATCTTTACTGCAAAATCTGAGAAGCAGAACCCTCATGCTTCTACTTTTTTTTCTTACTTGGGTGTATGTACAGGAGGACAGTACACATGCACCAGAGGAGTATTGAGTGAGGAAATTATCCTGTACAAGCAGTAGTGTTAACAAAGCTGTGGTCTACAGCTGCTATTGGGATTAAGCTCCTCCGGAGGGATGAGAGACTATGTAATGCTTTGGTACCAATAATAAGCAATTATATACACTAAATTATAAACACTAAATCAAGATAGCAGTTTATCTGTGGATTGGAATGAAGGAAGGGTGAAGTATTGTTTGTGTTCATTTATTCTTCTGAATTTACATGAATAGTTGGAAACTTTAAGCCCTTTGAACTATAATATGGGATCTGTAGTTTGGCACCTTTTACTTCCGAAGTGGGGAAATTTATTTTTCTAATAATTTGCCAGATGAGGATTCCATAGAAGTGTTTCTAGATTTCCATAAATATAAGCAATCAAGGATGCCAAAACATATATAAAATTAATATATAAAAATATAGTACCATAGAATATGGCAGAATTATACTCAAAACCCCCTACGTTGCACATACAAAATATTATATATTTATGAAAACATTACAGATTATTAAGTACACCAAAAACCACAAGAAAACACAACCAAAAATAATACAAAAAATATACTACTTCTCCTAAAGACCAGGGGGTAAATGTATTAATGTCCGGATTCTTCAACTCCGGCGTGTTCAGCGTCTTCGGCGATTAAATTAAAAAAACTTCCCTTTACAATGCAGCGCCGCTTTAAATTTAATTGCCGAAGACGCTGAACACGCCGGAGTTGAAGAATCCGGACATTAATACATTTACCCCCAGATCTTATTTGGTACAGTTATCAGATAGGGGAGATCAAATAATGGTAAAAAAAGATTGTATTTTCCCTATGTGAACTCTATGTTAGGGAATCCCAGGGCTCAATCGCTGTCATTAAATATCCACAAATTTTGTTTCTTAGTGGGAGATTAGACATGGGGCCAGCACACCTGTAATCTCCAGTGCATGTTAAAGCAATCAATCCTTCTGCTGATACACCAATAGTCAATCAATCACAAGGAGTACTGTTTGTTGCCTGATTAAAATCCAGTTGAGAGAATTATGATGTAAATTTAAGCAGCTGTCTCCCTTAATGGTTCAGTGTCACTCAGTGTGTTTCTGGATTTCCATGTTGTATTTGATTGTTTGATAAACTGAGGTATAAGGAACGTTATCTATACCTATTTATTTGGGATTCTATAAGCCTCCTGAATGCAGTTATTTTAATTTTCGATACTAATTGTGTTTATATGTATACATATTGAAGAATTGTTTTCATCTCTGAATGTGAGCATAGTGGTGTAGTTGTTTTAATTTTTTTTATATATTTATATTTCACTTATGTATTTTTTAAATATTTAAATAAATTTGAATGACCTGTAGAAGTGACCAATTGCTTTACTAAACTTGACTTTGAATTTATCATATTATCATCTTTTGATAGGATATTTTCTTATACTAAACAGTATATAACTTGAATTTATTATTGATCCTATTTTTCTCCTTAGTTATCTCAATGCACTGTTTTTGTTATGTTTATTGGTTTTGTCTGGAGGGTTAGCAGTAGTCCTTTTAATGCTGTAGTGGCTTGTTACTATTTAGAATGCGAGTTTCATTATTTTTATATTTACTTATAATTTTTATATTTGCTATATTTATTTTAGATAACATATTTTATACGTTGTTTCTATTTTTTGGCATTAGCACCAGAGTTTGTTTACCTCTTTGAAGGATAGTTTGCTATTTTTAACAGTAGCTTTGCTATTTTCGTTTCAAATATAGAATTTTTAAAAACATTTTGATGCTACATTTGAAGCAGAGTTGGCCACAACTGCCTCCCAGATCAAGACGTAATTTACGTTCACAAAAGGCCACAATTGCATGCATATGCTAAGTTGCAGCGATATTAGTATGCATGCAGGTCGGCAAGAGTACTGCCTGGTTTTCACCAGGCTCACCTAACAGATACTTACTCCCCTCTTGAACCTATATTTTAAATCACTTCTCTTATGTGCAACAAATGTATTTGCTATTAGCCATCAAAAAAATATAAAATCCTCTCTAATACACCGGAAACAAAAATAAAAAAGTTGTGCATACAAAATTATATAATATGCCCAAGCAATTAAGAAAGCACTAATCAGTGTTAGCAGAGCATTCACAAACAGTCAATCACAAGTGATTCGCTAGTGCTGGCAACCGTCATCATCATTGGGTATTTACACCTATCCCTGACCATAATAAGGCATTCCCAGGCTAAATGCATATTTTTTCCTTGTCTGTTGCCCACACTCGCACCTACTTTCCTTGATCTAGGTTAGAATGTCCCCGTCCTACCCCATCCCGCCCATTCATGCGTGTGCCGGCTGTTCTGGGCTTGTGCAGTGTGAAATCACGCAAAAAATACTGCATCAACTGGGATAACACTCACTCTGCATTAGCCCCAAAATATAGTGATTAAACAATATTCATATACAATATCCAATGTGCAACAGGAGGCTGACTGTCATACTTGCATATGCTTGCTTCATAGCCAATTATTGTTTAAAAATATGCTTACTCTTCCTGGTCCCCTTCTGTACAGAAGTTTCACCCCAGCAGTAGCAGCAGTCAGAATTCGCAAGGGTGCCTTTTGGGACTTATGGATTGCATTAGTGGTGTCAGTTTGCATTTGCAATTTGGATGCTGGACTACGTACTAATAATGAGCAGGTTGACGATGAAGGTGTTGACGGTGAAGATTGCATGAGATGTCTATCCATTCTACTGCTATCTGATGCCTGACTGCTTGCTACTATACATGATTCTACACCTTTTGATGAACTACTTGAATGGACTTGCTGCAATTAAAGTAATAGAGAGATGGCAAACTTAACATATGGACTTCTTACCTCCCTGTCTGTCTGTATTATCCACTATTGTTATATTACTATGTTTTTTCCTGACTGTAATAGAATTTTCTGGCGCTATATAAATAAAGGATGATTATGATGAAGAGAAGAGGTGCCTATTTCTACTGAATATGTGTCACAAAGGCTACAGAAGCCTTGGAAAATGTTGTCTGTGTTGGGATAAAAATATCTCAACACACAAGGGGTAGATTGCTTGATCTTTTGCCCAGGCACAACAATGAACTTATCACGGGCATGAGATAGTACCACTGGTGACTGACTTACTTGGACACATTCATAATTCTCCTCAGTATCTTGTTGAAGTACAACTCATTGCAACATTTTCAGATCCACAACTATCCCCCTTATCCTGTGGCACATAAGCAAGTTCCAAAGGTAGCATCCTCAAATTCTAAATCATCATCATTACTACTCATCCTAACATTTCCAAAGGCATGCAGGTGACGGCTAGACATTCATTGGGTTGACTTTCACAAACTCACATGTTTGACAGTATTACTAGGTCAACAATTCAAATGTAGACGTTATTATATGGGTAGGAATATCATTGTCTACCTATTCATACTGTCTATATTTGAAATGTCACCCAAATAATACTGATTACATTTCAGTAATACTGTCAATGTCATTATTGTCGACTTTCCGACCCTGTCTATATTATGGTGTTGACCATATAAATGACGATCATGTAACTGTCGAATATACAGTATGAATCACACCCTTTCCAAATGTTTGTGAAATTTTGGATGGATAATTACAGAGTCAGAATCTCAGATTTCAGACTCATATATAACACTCATGGACACACTTAGACTCTGCTCAGGATTCTGTGAAAGTCCAAATTGTTCTTCAGCCTCAGTGTTCTTTGAATTGATGTGGCTGTTCTGGAGGTGAGAGATCTACACTTCACATGAGACGCTGGTGCGTGTGAAGTTACAAAAGATGATCAGATTAGGTTAACGAATATTTATTCAAAAATAGTTGCATATATGGCCATTAGGACACTTGGAGGGAATGTTTTCTATAAACCTCTGAAAATAGGGAGACCAGAAATACCGCATACACTACAAAGAAGGAGGGTATAGAAATCCCATTTATTGCCATATATAGCAAGGATTCCTGCAAGCTTGAAGGGGTTTTAAGGAAACATTAGAATATCCTCTTAGAGGAAGAAAAACTTAAAAACATCCTACCCTAAAACAGAATTTTGTGTACAAAAGGGTGGATAATTTGAGAAAACAACTAGAAAAAAGTACAATACTCCCGCAGGAAGCAGTGAAGAAAAGTTCTTGGGTGAAGGAAAACAAAAAAAGGTTTTTATCATTGCAATAGATGCACTGCTTGCAAAACCAGTAAATGTAAAGATACCAAACCCACTAAACAATTTAAATCCAATACCACACACCACCTACTCCATTAAGGATCTACTATATAAATGCCTAGTGGCGTGTGTGGAAAAAAAAAACAAGCTGCAGCACCACCTGCTGGGCAGAGTTATACACTGACCTATATATTTCTTGAAGGAGAAGTGACAGTTGGGAGTGGTTGGTGGTTGCCGGGGGTGACAGTGGGGAGTTTTTACCACCTTAAGTAGCTTGATGAAGGATGTGGCGATGAAGATGATGGATGAGGTGATGGAGAAAAATGATGAGGTGGTGACATGTGGACAAAACCACGTTAAAAAAGGGCGCTTGCGTCGGGAAGTAATGCTCTTCCCCTGAGGAGGCCTGGGCTAGGCCCAAATGCATGACAAGAACCTTTTTAACACCTTAAGTAGCTTGATTTGACTAGAATGCATGAGTATCATGCAGGGGTTAACTTGTAAAATCATATCTGATACCACAGGGGCATATATCTCCTTGAGTGCCCCTGTGGAAAACAATATGTAGGTAGGACAATTAGAAAATGGAGTGTCAGAATAGCAGAGCATCAAAGGAACATCAGAATTAAATCAGAAACCCATAGTGTCCCTGAACACTTCCTTGAATCTCACAACCATGATCCATCTATGTTGAAGTTCACTGGGATCTGTAAAGTCAATAAGTCATGGCGGGGGAGTGATTTCATTAATAAAATATCACAAGAGGAATCGAAATGGATTTTTAACCTCAAAACCCTCTCACCCAATGGCTGAACATTGATTTTGATCTCAACACCTTTCTCTAACATATGTCTGTCCAATATTGAATATAGGAATGTATAGCAATTGTCTCGTGATAGTTTCCTACAAGGACTTGTTTTGAGAGATGATATTGATTGATACATACAAAACTGTGTCAAGTATTTCACATATTATGTTACTGCCTGACCTATATTATGTGGTTTAGAAGCTATTTTGTTATCATTACTTCTCGTTTATTGATTTGTAGCATTGAAGTAAGATATTCACCTATTGGTCCGGACCAAAGTGCATGTTTTTAAAGGCCATATATGCAACTATTTGTGAACAAATATTCGTTAAACTAATCTGTTCATATACGGATATACACTTTACCACTTGCGCCTGGGAAAAATTACCTCTATTAACATTGTATTTATCTTCCTAGAGGTTTGGGACCCGCCTCTGACAAAAGTTTTTATTTCCCTATAAGGCAGCATCCACTACATTTTACATATAGGGAAGCGCGGATTTCTCACACTCTTTTTGCTGTGAAGTTACAAAAGATGCATCACCATGTTGGGCACTCGCTTTTGCCTTTTAGTATGTGTAAGAGTATTAGCAAGACCACTACTAGCAGAAGGTGGCCCTGGTCTGAGCATTTTCTTGCCACTGCATGTGATTTATGGAATGTTAGCTGTTTTATTTTATTTAAACAAATCACCACATTGATTAGTAACTTTTCCCTTAATACTTATATCAAGAGCTGATGTTCTCTTTCACAATGTTGTTTGTTTACAAATGTTATTTGGATTTGAAGTGCCCTTTCTTATACTTACTTCCCACAAGACCTTTTTTACTCATAGAAGTTGAAAAAGTATTACTACTGACAGTTTTAATACTCATATGCTCCTGATCTATAGATTGATCCATGATGGACAACAGGAATAAAGTTGTTTGAAGTTAGAGATACTTGTAGCTGCCACCACACCACGTGAATGCCCAATGAGATAGGGAAAGGAGGGACCGTTACCTTGCAATGTAGATACTGCTCCACAATATCATTCAAGTTAATAGAGTTGGCTAAAAAAAGTGTTTTGTTTTATTTGGGTTGTGCTATCAAACTGTTGCAGAACCTTATATTTATCTTATCTATTTACCATATAAGTGTTAATATATAGATATAGCTTATGTGTCTCATATATTATATCAGGCTACCAATTGGTTGGCTCAAAACTAAAGGGCAAAATTGCTAACTAGTCCAATCACACATTTATATAACACATTTATACGTATGTGTGACTGGCTCATGCGTTTTATAGTGGACTGCTTTATATTGCTATCGTCCAAAAAATATATCTATTAGAGATGTTCACTGACCCCTGTGTTCTGGTTATGGTTTTGGTTTTGGATCTGGATTAATTTCATGTTTTGGTGTTGGTTTTGGTTTTGGCAAAACCGCCCTCATGTGTTTTGGCTTTGGATTTGTATTTTTTTTAGGAAAATTGCTGAAATAACATAATGTTGCTCTTTTTTTTGTTCCTACATTATTATTAACCTCAATAACACTAATTTCAAGTCATTTGCAGTCAATTTTGACCACCTCACAGTTCATAATATTATTTTCATACACTTTCAGACAAATACTGCAGCGACCTGGCTGGATGTTAAGCGACAGAGCAATGACTCAAACACACGGCAGTTCCTAGCACATCTAGGAACAGTCTTGCACGGTGGCCTAGTGGTTAGCACTTCTGTCTCACAGCACTGGGGTCATGAGTTCAATTCCCGACCATGGCCTTATCTGTGTGGAGTTTGTATGTTCTCCGCGTGTTTGCGTGGGTTTCCTCCGGGTGCTCCGGTTTGTTCCCACACTCCAAAAACATACTAGTAGGTTAATTGGCTGCTATCAAATTGACCCTAGTCTGTCTGCCTGTCTGTCTCTGTCTCCATCTATGTATGTGTGCATATAGAAGTGGCAGAAAAGAAAAGTGGTGCAAGATGGAATTGTCCTCGGATCATGAAGCTAGTTATGGTTCATTTAATCGCTCCACCCGTTTCTTGGACAACTCCTACTGGTAGTTCTACAGCTAATACATGGCAACAAGCGCTGACCACCCAGGGATGCGTGCTGTTATCAGACCCAGACCAATCCAGGGTGCCAGAAAATGCACTAAAAATAGCCATTGCAATTCCCAGCAAAAAGCAAGTTCATCACTGAGCTTCGAATTAGCCACAATTCCCACAAAATTATAATATAGGTAAGTACCTTTGATGTAAAGTGCAAATTACAAACACTTGATGAAACAGCAGCAAAGTAGAAGGTAATACATATACATGTCTATTTATACATCCATGCTTACATTACTTCTGCAAGCAGCGTTGTTCTTTGTTAATAAAACTGTTGTCTTTATACCGTTCAAAAAAATTAAAAATAATCCTCCACTTTTGGATGCTGATAGTTGATAGTAGAATCAGGTAGAGTTACTACCACAAAATAAGATAACAATGGGCTTAAGGCACCTAAGGTAACAGTGCTGTTAATGAACTCTACTGTGGAAAGATGTTGTTGTCATCATCCTCAGCCTCATCCTCACCCTCATCAGTTTGTGCATCATCCTCACACATTATTAATTCATCACCGCTGGAATCCACCATTACAGAAGTCTCAGTATTTTGATGTAATTGGTGGGAAAGGACTTCCTCGTGGAACTTTAAGTTAATTTTTATGAACATCATCTTTTCCACATTTGGTGGAAGTAGCCTCCTTCGCTGATCGCTGACAAGGTTTCCGGCTGTGCTGAAAACTCTTTCCGAGTACACACTGGATGGTGAGCAGCTTAGGCAGTGCAAAGTGAGTTGGTACATGGGTCTCCAAATTCCATTTTTTTCCTCCCAGTATGTAAAGGGACTGTCTGATGTGTCTATTTCTATGCTGTCGTGAAAATAATCCTCCACCATTCTTTGGATGTTAATAGTAGGTTCAGGTGGAGTTACGGGAGCGGTGTCACATTTTTGGTCAATTCTTTTAGACCAGACCAGATGTTAAAATTTGGTGCTGAGTCTTCTGTCCGACAGACTTAACGTAATTGCTTTGTTTCATCTCCTCCTTCAGTTTCTCAAGCTGCTTTTCCAAAAGTCTAATTAATGGAATCACTTGACTGAAGCTAGCAGTGTCTGAACTCACTTCACAGGTGACTACTTCAAATGGTTTCAGCACCTTGCACAACATGGAAAGTATTCTCCACTGCGCTTGAGTAAAATATATCCCTCCTCCTTTCCCAATGTCATGGCTTGTGGAGTAAGCGTGGATGGCTTTTCGCTGTTCCTCCATCCGCAGAAGCATATACAAGTGGAATTCCACCTTGTCACCACCTTTTGCTTCAGTTGGTGGCAGGGTAAATTAAATTGCTCTTCTAGCTGCTGCAATCTCATATATGCTGTTGTCGAATGCTGGAAATGTCCAGATATTTTATGGGCCACAGGCAGCATCTCCTGCACGTCCCTGTCATTTTTTAAAAACCTCTGCACCACCAAGTTTATTGTGTGAGCAAAACAGGGAATGTGATGGAATTCACCCAGCTGTAATGCTCTCACAATATTGGTGGCATTATCAGAAATTACATATCCTGAAGAGAGTCCAAGCGAGATAAACCATGTTGCAATGACATCCCTTAGTTTTTGTAACAGATTGTCAGCTGTATGCCTGTTAGTGAAGCCGGTGATACACAGAGTAGCCTGACTCTGACAAATGTGACGTACTTGGGTACATGCTGCTGCTGTTCCTGCTGGTGAAGGCGAATCCCCTTTTTCAAAAGGGTAAGTCTTGAAAAGACTTGAAAAAGTCTTTACAGACGAAACGCGTCAAGGGAGCATCGGTTTTCCGGCTACTTGGTTGGTTATTAGAAAGGAGGTTCCGTGCCCAGAGGAGTGAAGGAAATATCTATTACTCGTGGCAGCCATCTGTTCTGGTGGAAGGAACTGTGATTTTTTGCGGCCAAGTGGTTCTTAAGGATTTTTGGATGAGTCCTTTTTACAGATAAGCTTGCCTTGTTTTTATACAATGTACGGGCAATTCATTGTTATAAATGGATATGGCATGATTTTTAAATAAAATCTTTTATAGAAGGATATTCATTTTTTGTTTTGAACACACTACACTATTATTTGCTATTTCCTATTGAGTTCTAGTATTGGATAGGACGCAGAAGGTCCAAGTACCCGTGAAGGAACTTTTGGAGTTCCAAGGGATACTATTGTACTATAAGCGATTTTATCCTTTGTTTTTGGTACGAGACCAATTTGGAATATATGGTCACTTTCTTGCTATTTGATGTTATCACACTATGTTTGGCGCTCCTTTTTTGTATTTATCTAGGTGCCATATTTGCAATTGATGTATAAAGTGAAGCAGCCTACTGTATGTGATTTTTTAATATAAGCACAATATATTCACGTGACTGTGTTATTGCACTGAGCGCCGTTGTCTTTTATCACTGTTTTTACTGGTGAGCATATATTTAATTTGTGAAACATTGTCAGCGATTATGATATTTGTATAATGGTTACTGGTTTGGGGGATTCCAATGGCAGGAACATTTTATAGTAAAAAAGTGTACAGAGCCAGAGATTTAGTCATCCAAGAGCAAGGGGTTATGAGCCAGAGAATGTAGCAATCCGAGAGCCTGGGTTCAGGAGCCAGCAAGATAATCTTCAAAGAGCCAGGGATCAAGAGCCAGAGAGGTAGCCAGGGATCAAAGCATGAGAAATAAGCCAGGGAGGTGCAGAAGTCTGAATGCTGGTTAACAGAAGCAAGGCTTGATAATCTGGCTAGATGCTGCCCACAGGAAGCTGCTTATATAAACCTGTGATAATAAGCATCAGGTGCTGGCAACTCATTAATAGCAGCAGGTCATTTGACCGTTGCCTGATTCAGGTCTATACAGATGAATTGAAAAAGATGCAGCAGGTTGTTAACTAAGTCCGTGGCACATTAATTAGAGTCTGCACCGTTGAAGTTTGAGGACCAGTAGGCTAGTGGGAATTGGCATGGAAAACCATGCTCATAGATCAAACGAGCAGCCACTCCTCCACATCAACTCCGCTAACTATATTTAAACCATCTCCATGCAATAAACTTAACAACTACTTCAATTTCTGTACCCACATTTACATTTTACATTCTAAGCAACATTTTACCTTATGTATGTGACAGCAGTTAATGGCAGTTGCTGGGCAATGATGTGGCCTAAAAGAAGACCATCGTAAGAAACTATGTTCTTAAAATATGTAATAAAATCATTTATTATTTGTAACTAGCATTAGCACAACCACCGCATTTTTCCTTCAGTATCAATGGATACATTCTGTCTTGCTAACATTAATGACAAGTCATCACAGTTTCATTATTCTGTGCCTGTATTACTTCTTTTGAAAAGAATGACGGGGAGAAAGAGCAGAAAATGAAGAATTCACCTGTCTGTCTCCAAATCAGAATAATCACAGACAAGAAAAGAGATAGGGATTGTAAGGATGCCACAGAGAATGGCAATCTCTAGACTGCATGTTGCTTTATTATACATGTAAAAGCATAAGAGAGTCATTGCTGGGAAACAGAAAATAGGTTTAAAAATGGTACAGTGATTGAAGTGCAGATGAGAGGGTAGAAAAGTGGATGGCAGACTGTAATGGTTGTGTTTTAATCTATTGTGTTCCAATGATTTTTAATCAAGTCATATACGCTAAGTTACTTCTTAAATTCAGGAGCATTTTACCTTCACACATTCTAATGTAAGACAAAATGTAAAAACCATGTAATTTCATGCCAGTGTGATAGGCTTATTTGCAGAGAATATAAAGTTTGAAAACATAGTTTATATACCCAAGCAGTTTAGGACTACCAGGGTTTACTGGGACCAGTAGTACACCGTCCAAAAAATACATTTCTATCAATTAACTCTTTACTACTCTATACCCACTGCCACAAGGGTGTGGAAAGAGCCTTAGTGCTTTCAGCGCTGGGCTGTGTTCCCTTGAGTGAAAATTCCATCATCTTGATTGTTATTGCACCATTTATTTGTTATTCTTGATAATATCTATCCATACTTTGAAGTAAAATGTTTAAGTTTGCCATCATGTGCGTTGTCATCTGAGTCCATAGTCAAGCAAATGGCTGCATCAAGCATGTGTATGGAGGCATTGAATGCATTTTGCATCTATATATTTTGCAGTTAGTAAATGGCTTGTAAAGACCATTTAATAACCACTGAATATGTGAACTCACTTATCCATCTCACACTTCAAACCTTGTGTGGAGCAGGGGCGGAGTTTTCTACTCCTCATGGGCGGAGCGCATCTAGATCCATATTCAACAAGAGACATTTCTTCAGACCCGCTCCTTGTTCAATACGGATGTGTGAAAGCCCAAATTACGTGTGTTTAATAAAAACAAAACAATTTATGTTCATTTTGCATGCCTTAACGAATGATTGAGGGACATTATGTCTCTCATTCAATGTTTTAGGCACCACCTAAATCCTGTTGCACTAGGCGACCATCAGGGTACAACGAGTGGTAGCCTTGCTTTTGTGCCTATGAATAATTTACATTATATAAGACAAATATCATCACTTTAATAATTACATTACATCAGTAAAAGTAGAAACCAATTATTTAAAAGTGTATGGCACAATAATTTGCAGTTTAGTTGACTACATTTTTCTGCTCCCAAAAAATATCAATAGGTAGCCTCTACCCCAAAATTGAGGTGCATTAGTGTATTCAGCCCACATGTAGAAATGATCACATATCCAAATTCCTCCCTTCAGAACAAACAACTTTTGCAGCTCCGCAGACGCAGTATTAATTCATAAAAACAAGAACAGGTCAATGACACAACAAAATAGCATTGGTGCTGTGACCCAGCAGTTTCTGAAATGTTATCTGATATAAAAATGTATTTTAACGTTTTATGCATTGTTTTCTTTTTTAGATAATGGTGGGTGAAGGTGTCCTGTATTGTTGTCTGTCTAAGAGGAGAAATGGGATCGGAGCAGAAGCGAATATCAATGCTGGAGGATGCAACTTTAATTCCTTTCTAAGAAGAGCTGTTAGGTTTATAGGTAGGATGCACTGCAACAAATTATCATTGAAACAATAGGACTGATCAGAGTAGCGTGATGTAATTAAAGAAAGACTGGGCTATCCAAGCTATTTTAAGGGGGTCATTTAAAATCTATGTATGTAATTACTTCATAACTGGCTACTCCCCAGGAATATCTGGGAGACTCCCGAATTTGTAGGTGCTTTCCCAGACTCCCGTGAGAGCAGTATTACCTCTCGCATGTGCTCACTTCTCTTGTGAAGTGGGAAGGGAAGGGGCTAATGACACAATTCTTAATAAATCACGTCATCTTTGCCCTGCTCTCAATTGTATACTCCCACGAAATGCAGCATTTGAGCAGCAGGATGTGTGGCCTAATGACACAAACTGCTTGGTCACACCCCTCACACTCGGCAACAGGATCTCCCCTCTGAGATCCTAAAGGTTGCAAACTATGAATTACTTATGTGCATGCCTACAAATATGCCTACATACATTTGCCAACAATAGTGATTTCTTTGTGATGAGAGCTGCTCTTTGCAAGGACTGGTCTTCAAATACAGTGTAGGTGACAAACAAGTTAAATCAAGTTTGGGTCTCAATGTTACAGGTTGAGCAGACTTCAGAGCATGTTCTGTGTCGCACATAATATCCCAGTATGTCACAGCTTACATTATTAATTTCAATCGAAAAGGTTTGATATTGAGTAAATTGATTAGTTAAGTTGAGCAAAGTAAGCCACTATGCTGCAATTTACCTGCTCTATATGTTCACACAGTCTACAAGGAGCCACAGATGAACAGACACTGAGATCTGCAATCATCTGGCAAGTTAGAAGTGGCAGCGAGCAGTTGTTCAGATATAAAGAATATGAACAGACAGTGAGACTTAATTCCAACATACATAACAAGAGATGTGATACTTTGCAGTTGCTCATGGATACAGGGTAAAACCAGAAACACACTAAATAAATGCATTAGATATAAAAGTAAAATAAGTAATACATTGCTGTTTTCCATATTATGTGTGTGTATATATATCCATAGGCAAACCGAGGAGGAGGGGGGGGGTTCCTAGTGCCTGTAAACCCCCCTCCAAGCCTGGGGCACTGTATAATTGAGGTGGCTGGACCCTGTCCCGCTTCACACAGCTCTGCTTAAAAAGGGAGAGTTGCGTGCACCTAACGCTAGCGCACTCAGCATTGCCCATGTATATTATGGAGATAGGAAGAGTTGGAGAGCAGCCAAGCACTGTCTAAAATTATAGCCACGCCCCCATGCACACTGGTCATGCCCCACTGGCGGCGTGGTATGGAAACTCCCCTCTACAAATCCTGCGTTTGCCCCTGATATTTATTAGGAATTCAGAGTTACAAAAAGAAATACAGAAGCTGCACTGTGCATTTGGACAGCATTGTAAAAATCAAAAAAGTCTGGCATAAAATAAAATGCTTACGGTTGATAACATAACCAATAGACCTTAGTCCTAACCTTATCTCCTAAGTAATGTAATAAAAGACACAACACCAACTTGTTGACAAATAAACTCTTTTTTATTTAAATTAAACCTAAACTGCTATGGTGAAGGGAGAACACTATACTCAACCTTGCCCATCGATAAGTGCACACTGTTTCTTAAACTTAATGGGACAACAGTCCCCAGGCATCCCGGAACCCGCACCCCTCTGGGCTAAACATAATGCACCGCCAGTCAGCCCAGATGAGCTGTACTTGCACTGAACCTAAGCCGACTCTTTGAAGTGCATGGGTTCCAAACGCCTGACTACCAAGAATGTGTGTTTTAGCTAAAAGAGAATGCTAAATGCTGAATAAGGCGAAACTTGGGGAAATCACCATGTTTTTCAACGGGGGCTCTGGAAAGGGTCAACACATAAGCCCCAAAGCCACCTCATTTCCCACCTTTCCGGCTAAGATCTCTGGAAACATAAATGCAAACTTTAAATCACAAACCCTTCAATTGGCAAACGGAACCACCAGACAAAAACTGGAACTTAGAAATTATGCATCTGCCCATCGCGGAAATCTGCCCAGCCAAAAGTAGGGCTCAAAAAACTATTGGGGAAAGCTGCCTTAAGAAGCTCCAGTGGGTGTGGAGACTCCTGCCCTACCCTCTCTCTCACTGGTTTGTCACAATCCCTGGCCACAAGGGACCCACTACAGAGCGAGCAGGTATGTGCAAACCTGTGTGCGGCACCCCGCTCACAATGGCCCCTATTAAAGGCATAACCTTGCCTTTTTCGATGAACAGGCGTGCCAGGCCTCCCTTGCCATGGGGGAAGCCTTCTGACCGCAGGGAAGCGGCCAACCCGCCTTTCCTCCGTAACATTGAGCCAGACCACAACGTCCTTGAACCCGAATAAAAGATCCGGTTGCCCATCGTATTCTGACCTGAATTCCTCCTCATATGCCAGCCCGATAACCCGGGCGAGATGAAACATACATTCCGTGTATCCTTTGAAGGTACTTCAGCACTTCCATGCACTCCCCGTGGCGAGACTCCAGGTAACAGGCCATAAACAAATATGACCCGCTCAACCAATTTCCGCACGTTTAAAACTAGTCTCGCCGCCACCGCTCTACGCCAAAGCCTTAGCCGTAACTTTATAGACCTTCCCAGTACATAGGCATTATGTACCGCTCCTATGAGAATCCTATCCCTCACTGAAGCACGGACCCTGTCCGTATACCCACCGCGCAGCGTCTCAGATCCTGTGAGCCAGCTAGCCCTACTAGGCACACGGAGCGAACCTTACCTATACGCACCTTACTGTGGACAAAATATTTGTGCAGCATCTCCACTAACTTGAGAGGGCAGGCGCCAGAACTATCAGAATCCTAACTAGCAAAATAACATTCAGACCAGACTGCAAATCATCCACAACATTGTCAATAATACACTCACCCAGTTCCCGAGATCCATCCGAGGAACCTGATGGTGACGACGGGCCCTCCTGAGACAACTTGAACCGGTAACCGCTATTGTGAGAATAACACCGATCAGCACCCATGGCATATTCAACCGGGTAACCTGCTGGGAAAGAAAGAATAGCATCATACTCATTAAATAAAAACAGCAACCTCTGACAATCCTCTACAGATGCAGCGCAAGAGTAGCCACTAGCGTCCTGTAAGGAGAGTGAACTGGATGCTCTACTGCCCAAAAATTCTCCTTAACTCAGCCTCGCACGCCCCCGCTGCTGCTCCCAACACCACAGCAGCGCTGTGGGGCCTAGGCTACTGGGTGCGCTACAGCCCTGGTTGCAGAGGCTGCAGGTACCTCATTTTTGCAGTCCACTGCACCCGCCATTGCCCCCTTCAGAACAGGACCATCGGGGAAGCATGCCCTCTCTTCTCAACGCTTGTGTTTGCTGGCGCCTAGCATCCTTGCCAGGCTCACTTGCCGCATAGTGGTGGGCAAAATACCCATGGAGCATAGTGCTCCCTAACATCTCCTTATTCCTGTGGGGTCTAGCACCCCTACTATCATGCTGTGTATCGCAGGTACACCGGGGAGAGTATGCGTCCTCCCCATCCCTGTTATGCCTATGCCTTATGGGCACATCTAATTCATTGGCAGCAGTGGAAAGCTGAGGGGGGAGGCATGCTTACCAGCCCCACTGCACCCCTTACTCCCACAGATCATATTACCTCCATTGGTAGCAGCGGGACACTAGGGGGAAAGAAGGCAACCCCCCCAGCCAAATAACATGTTGACCCTTATGCCGTTTTTTCTCATGGGGCTTACTATAATCATTGTTTTCAGCAGGGAGCTTGAGGGGGAGGGAACCCCCCTCATATTTCGTTGCTCCCTTTTGCCCCTTATTTCTGGTGCGATGCGGCATAGACACTCGAGAGCAGTGACCAGGAGGGGACACCACATTGGCCTCAGCCACGGCGCAACCGCAATGTTACACTGATGGGGCACAGAAGCATTGGATGCAATAGAGCGCTGGTCAGAAAACATGTGGGGAAAGAAAACAGGGGACAAAAGCCGACAGGGGGAGAAAATTAAAGGCAAAGAGGGATGGAAAAAAGGGGGGGATGGAGGGGGAAAAGGGGAAAAGGGAAATAAGACTAAGGATAAGCAAGTGAAAGGCTAAAAGGACACATGGAGCAAAGATAAAGGAATAAAGACAAAGGGTATATGACAACAAGATCAGAAAAGGCAAACAAGACAGGGAGCAGACAATTGCTGTGATACTTATCAACTTCCTTTCCTGGGCCAAGCAAGTGAGCTAACTCCACCCACTCTTTATATTGATCCCTTGTCCTTGCCCCTTCATGACAATTGTTTGCACATTACCATATCTACTCACTTTGTTAACCCTTAGTAATCCAAAATGGTTATTAATTTCCTTAATAATAACACAAACACTCATCAATTAAAGAAGTTGGTACCTTTGGGCAACACATGTTATTTATTTTAATGTATGTTTGTGGTCATGCAAATTACCATCGCTGAAAACAGGGAGAGTAAATTGCAGTCAGTACTGGCAACGAAAACTGGATGGGAGATTCAAATTAATGCTCAGCATGTACAGAACTTAGTAAATTTGGCAACTGATTAAACAAAACATTCCAATTCAATCAGCAGACAACACACCCTCATCCTAACTTGATATGTTAGGCCCACCAGTGTTGACAGTTATCTCCTCTCTCCTCTACGTCTGTCAACCATGCTGGATCTCAGCTGCATTCTGGCAAAGATAGTCAATGTACCACGAAAGGATATATGTTGGGAGTGACCCTACATAGTAAGATTTATGTGAAGGTGAACAACCTCATTAAATAGACAGGCAAGATGATCAGCTCTGCTTATATTTCACTGACGTTTGCAGAGCTTTTGAAGAAAGAGTGATATAGACAGAAATAAACCATCAATTCAACCTATGCTGCTAAAGCAGTGCCTACAGTAACACAGCAGTTTCTCAATTATAGTGTTCCCATGTGGTGTGCGATTGTACACTATATAGGGCATGCCATGAGTAGATTTTCTCTTACATATAATATGACTAAAAGTTTTTTCAATGCTAAAAATGAGCTTAAGCAAAAAGACCATAAATGCTGCTGGTTTAAAGTGGATCTATTATCAACAAATATATGAAAATACAGCATATAAATAATTAGTTTGCTAGGTGTCAACATACAAAAGCAATTCCCATGGGTTCTTTCCTGCTTGCAGGGATAATCTAAATATCACATATAATGTAGGTAATGCAGGTAACATGAACAATATACTGTACAAGTCCATAGAAGACAATTAAAAACATCAGTTAAAAGCAGCAAATTAGTACAGACTTTAGTGCCCCGAACGGTATTGTAAATTGTACCTGGTTTTGTTTCTTGCTGGATGTATACTGGAATCTGACAATTGGTACTCTATAGTTGGCTTCATATGTAGTCCACAATGCAGCATCGAATAGTGCTCCTTAGAGCCTATTCGCCATGTGCATAAACATGTATTTTTTAAATCTATGCATTGTAAATGATGCATAATAGTTTTAATGGATAAACATTCCTACATTATGAATATTGCACATCGGACAATGCAATGAAATGTAAAATATGGCTTTTGGACTCGTGTAAGAATTCAGTATTTACTATGCCAAATGTTTGATGAATGTGTGAAAGGGCTCTAAATGTTTGCGCTATAATTTCATAAGAAACATCATTATATAGGAAAAGAGAGTGATACTGTAGATATAAAGTATTATTATTTGAATTTCACAAAAGGATATTTTACAATCCTTAACAGAATCTTTGCACCATCTAACTGTGCTTCTACATATGTATTGTATATTTTTGTTCTTAGTTTTTAAATGAGCCAAATTTGTGCTCACTGGCTTTAGACACGAGTGTTCATCAAAGCTGATAATGTTTCTTATAGCAGCTCAGTTCCCCATTCACATGAAGGATACATAAGTTTGTTGAAGCCAAGAATGTTTCATTGAAGCCAATGGCTATATTCATCTTTTCAATGTATGCCTGGTACATAGTAATTCTCACTAACTGCTGTTATTGGTTTTCATCCAAGGTGTCCATGTGTTTGGGCTTTGCTCTACCGCTCTCATTACTGACATTATCCAACTTTCAACTGGCTACCAGACCCCATATTTTCTGACAGTCTGCAAACCCAACTATACGTCTTTAAATGTATCCTGCAAAGAAAATCCATATGTGCTGGAAGACATTTGCTCTGGACAAGATCTTGCTATCATAAATGCTGGCAGGTAAAGTATAAAACTAAAAGTATTACTTTACATTTGCTTTACATTTACATCTGCCTCTTTGCATGAACCTAATCAACCTGCACCGAGCAGGTTGCATATACAAAGTACATATTGTGTTTTATATTTATTCTCTATGCTCTGAGGGAGAGTGTTATTAGTAGCACTGAGTATACTATATGTGGTATATTCTCTACACATAAAAGGCAATCATTTTGCCTATCTACTTGGAAAGCTTCCAACAGGCACCAATATTCACAATTACAAATACAGTCGGAATGTAAAACAGCGTTTTCCTCCAAAACAGTTAATACTCCTTTTTGAGAAATTGCAGCCTGTATTATATGGTTTGGAGCAAATTCTGTCCATGTACTTTGGCTTTTATGAATACCTCAATTATATTTAATGTGCCAATTTTAGCAGTTATTGTGTGGTTGCAGAGAACATTATGTTGTCAGAAAGACTATTGACTATTTAGCAAATTAAAATAAACAGTGTCATATAAAATATTATTTTCTTTTATTTATACAGTACCATTATATACATCATTGTACATCAGACAACTTTAATCAGGAACATTTATCATTCCTGCCTCAGTGGAACTGACAATCTATTTTTCCTGAAACAGACACCAGGGACAATTTAGGCAGGAGCCAATTAACTAACCTTGAACTGTGGTATGGAAGCCATGCAAACACAAGGAGAGCATACAAACTGCACATATACAGTACTGTGCAAAGGTTTTAGGCAGGTGTGAAAAAAAATGCTACAAAGTAAGAATACTTTCAAAAATAGAAGTGTTAATAGTTTATTTTTATCAATTAACAAAATGCAATGGGAATGAACAGAAATTAAATCTAAATCAAATCAATATTTGGAGTGAGTACCCTTTGCCTTCAATCCAGCATCAATTCTTCTAGGTACACTTGCACACAATATTTGAAGGAACTGGGCAGGGAGGTTGTACCAAACATCTTGGAGAACTTACCACAGATCTTCTGTGGATGTAGGCTTGCTCAAATCCTTCTGTCTCCTCATGTAATCCCAGGCAGACTCAATGATGATGATGAGATCAGGGCTCTGTGGGGGTCATATTATCATTTCCAGGACTCCTTGTATTTCTTTATGCTGAAGATAGTTATTAATGACATTGGTTGTATGTTTGGAGTCCTTGCCGTGCTGCAGAATAAATTTGGAGCCAATCAGATGCCTCCCTGATGGTATTGCATGATGGAGAAGTACCTGCCTGTATTTCTCAGCATTGAGGACACCATTAATACTGACCAAATCCCTAATTCTATTTGCTGCAATGCAGCCCCAAAATTGCAAGGAACCTTCACCATGCTTCACTGTTGCCTGCAGACACTCATTATTGTACTGCTCTCCAGCCCTTCGGGTCAGAACTGAAAAAAAAACCCAGTGGGACCCAGGTACACCCATCTATTGCTAGGAGAAGTCTGGCCAGAAGTGGTCTTCATGGAAGAATTTCGGCCAAAAAGCCAACCTTCGATGTGGAAACAAGGCCAAGCGACTCAACTATGCACATTAACATAGGAACTGGGGTGCAAAAAAATGGCAGCAGTTACTCTGGACTGATGAGTCAAAATTTTAAATATTTGGCTGTAACAGAAGGCAGTTTGTTCACCAAAGGGCTGGAAAGCGGAACATTATTACTCAACTGTTCACAGTTAGGTAATCCAGGATGTTGAGGGTCAATGCATTATAAAGAGATCATGTAAAAATTAAAACCTTGTCAGAAGAATGGTTTCCATGCAGGCAATACCAGATCCGACAGGTGCCTTGGTTACCAAACCAAATGTGTTCCATAGTTAAATCACTCCTCTGATAATGTTTGAATCTGTCTGTGCTCTGTCTCTAATGTACTGGTTCTCCCATTTTATGCGTTACATAACATATTATATAATACTTTTAGAACAAATATACTGTAAGCAGTGTCTGCAGCTTTGCTATTTTTGCTAATATATTTTATACAGGAAGTTTTATTGATGATACAATTTCTACCATAAATGAAGCACTAATGCATGCAGCGCTCCAAAACCCCTATGGTATTTAAAGAAGAGCTGCAATGTTGATAAGCATTATATACTTTTGCAGTCACTAATATAGCTTAATGTGATATTTAATATAGGATACAAAAAACAATACAATAAAATATAGTATGGCTAAAAACCAATGCATATGCATGAAACTCCTGTTTTGCAATATAAATGCAATAATGATGCTAATAGGAGCAATGAACCATGTATACCTAATTCAATTGTGAAAAACTGATTAAATGTTAGCACAAAAGTCAGCTATCCAAATAGACAAAGTGAAAGTCTCTTGATGGGAATCAGATCCGATTAAATAAAGAAATAATGGTTTAATAGTTGTAATTATGCTGTCCATATATTTATTTTATGGGCCCACAATTGTATGATGTTTTATACGGAAATTATAATTCTGACCCCAAAACTTTTAAAATGAATAAATTACAAATTACTTTGTATTCTTTTAGAATGTTTCACCAGTAGCTAATATTAGATGAATTTATGTTCTGATTTGTATATAAATGCCAATCTTCCTTGCATCAAGTATCAGAGACCTCCTTTAAATAATGAAAGGAGTTTTGTTTGTAAGTAAAAAGTATATACAATATACAATGTCCCAAAAATATGGCTGCTCATCCAAATAGAGAGGGTTCTTTCTGAAAACTCATCTGTGGGGCTCAAACAGCAATCAGAATTATTCTCATATGGGCGCCTAATTGCAGAAAAATCACATATCTGAGAGGTGAACCGATTAGACCTCTCAGATTTGCTTGCTGGCAGCTCTCACCTCTCAGGCTGGCAGATCTATCTGTAGTTTTTCGTGTCTGTGGATATTTGCTATGTCCGGTGACAAGCCCAGCATCCACTCCCAGTCTACCACTTGTAAGATGAATGTCTGGAGTCCTTGTGGTATCAAATATATGTCGATGGAATAAAAGTATCCAATTGCAGTTTGTGGCTATAAGCAAATGAGCCACTCAGCCGGGTAAAAAATTTATATAACTCACACGGAAACAGTTTCCATATAATAGAGAAAAATGCTGAAAGTCCTCAGGAAATAGGATTGCCAACTGTCCGATGTGAACCATTAATGGGCAGACAAAGGGATAAAATTAAACAGTTGATAATGTGAAACAATAAAATAAACTGACGCGTTTCATTACACAAAGTAATTTCATCATCGGGAAGTATGAAAAATTACAGATAGAACCAAGTAGATCCACCAGCCAACACTTTATACTTACAAACAAAACTTCTTTTATTATTTAATGGAGGTCTCTGATACTTGATGCAAGGAAAATTGGCATCTATATACTAATCAGAACATCATTTCATCTATTATTAGCTACCGGTGGAACATTCTAAAAGAATATTAATTAATTTGTAGTGTTTCATTGTCAAAGTTTTGGGGGTCAGAATCATCATTTCTGTATGAAACATCATACAATTTTGGTCCTGCAAAATAAAAATACGAACAACATAAATACAATCTGCTTTTAAACCATTTCTTCTTCATTTAATCGGATCTGACTCCCTTGAAGACACTTTCACTTTGTCTATTCGGATAGCTGATTTTTGTGCTAACAATCATTCAGTTTTTTACAATTGAATTAGGTGTACATGGTTCATTGTTCCTATTAGCATCATTATTGAATTTTTATTACAAAACAGCATTTTTATGTTTATGCATTGGTGTTTTTAGCCATATTATCTTTTATTGTATTGTTTATCAACATTGTGTTTCTTCTTTAAGTACCGGTGTGGTTTTGTAGAGCTGCGTGTATTAGTGCTTCTTTTTCTATGAATTTAGTGGAGGAGGGTTGTAACCTCCTTTCTGCAGCTGATTTACCAAGGTATTTGATTTGAATTTTGTTTCTAGCACTTTTGGTTAACTGTTTGTGTGCCACTATCGAAGGTTTTTCTTTCTTTTCTCTGTTAATTGAACCATAAATGGCCTCAACACAAAGTGCTAATATTGTCGTACTTGGCATGATCCCACAATAATCATTCTGAAGACACAGGCTATGTAATTTTCCCTGAATCTATGGTCATTGGTTGTCTTGCATGCTAATAATCCATATTCTATAAGGAGCCTCTTCCAATCATAATAATCACTTTCAATAGTGGGGCAAATGTGAAGCTATAGATCAGTGCACTTAGTAAATGCTACAGAGAAAGAGATCCTTTAAGGTTGAACCATATTAGTTTCAGAATATAAGTCTGTAGCAAAATTCAGATAGGAATGTTAACTAATTAAGGCTTTCTGTTTGAAGTGTAATTGGTTATGTCTCTAAAGGAACTTATATAGAAACACTATAATTTTGCTTGTCTTTTGTTGGCAGAAAATCATTCCCCTCTCAGCATGCCACGTTGGCAGCTTTCGCAGCTGTTTACATTTCTGTAAGTAAATGTATTTCATTTGCATAAAATACACAAATTTTACAGCATGGTATTAAAGTGATATTACCTTGTTTATTAGACTTTGGAAAGTGATATTGTATAGCTTAGTGAACTTACTTCTTATGGTTGTCAGCCACAAATTCAGAAGGGATATGCAGGACTCCAATTTGTATGCCAAATTAAAAAGTGTAGTAAATTCATAGACAGACATAGGCGCAAATGTTCCATAACCTATAGCAGCCAATTATATATTTACTTTCATTCATATAACTTAACTAACACTGGGTTTAGAAAGTGAAATCCTCACGTACCACCAACAAGCAATGTTTTGTGTATTTCACAGTTGAGATAATTAGTGTCCCAATCAAGGAGATTTGTGCTTCTGTGTATAATTAACAACATCCTCTATATAAGGACATCATCTTTTAGGGGTATTTGTGGCTCAAGTCTAAGAAATCCTAAGCCATCCTATTGGTTGATATGTTACTGTGCATTTGCAGTTTTTCTAAAATGCAAAATATATATCATAAATTCTGGGAATTTTTACAATGTTTTATATTGACCCCATGATTCCAGAATATTATCACAATTCTATTCAACAATTCTGCGCCTAGCCAACATTCTAAGGAATATTAAGCACAGCGGACCTTCTGTTCTGTAGCTCAGAGATTTTAAGTGTGTGGTGAGCTCAAAGAACATGAGAACATTGCTGTATAATATTTTACTTGAATTCAATGTAAGGTCCACATTTTGATCAGGCAGTGGGAGTTCAACCATGAAGCTGTTAATTCAATTGCTATAGGATAACAGATGAATAAATTGGTGTTTCTATTCCTCTACTGTGAGACAATAATCTGGTTCAGAAACTGGAAAACATGCTAGGTTAAGAACTTGCAGTGAACTTGTTGGCATCTGCAACACTGCACCCCTTATCAAAGTTTGGCCATGGCTTGTCCATCCATCTGCATTGACAGTCTTCCACTGAGCAGCCTTTACGTTCAACCTGTCTTGCCTGTCATGCTTGTAGAAGGGCAGGAGCTAAAGATATGAAGTTTATCCAAGCATTAGTTCTATGCAGTTCAGCTAGTTGAAGACAGGCCATTTTAGATTTTGGTGGTTTTTTTTCTTTAATCCCAATGACAATTATTACTACATATAAATGTATTAATGATAGTGTTTGGTGCTAATGAAATGCTCACACTTACCAGCTGTATGCACACATGTGCAGGTCCAGATTTTGCATACAGTACCAAGCAGGGCCGCCTTCAGAAATTATGGGGCCCAGTACGGGCCCCCCGTGTCCCCCCCCCATGAGCAACAGCAACACATACTTACCTGGGGGCCCGCTGTCTTGCAGTCCGCTGGTCTCCGCTACTCTGTCTTCAGCCTGGCTGTCACGGTGACAGCCAGGCTGAAGACAGAGTAGCGGAGACCAGCGGACTGCAAGACAGCGGGCCCCCAGGTAAGTATGTGTTGCGCTGTTGTACCGGGCTCCCTGGTGAGCCCGGGCCCGGTACAACAGTACCCCCATACCCCCTTGATGGCGGCCCTGAGTACATGTCATCATGTTGTGAATGTAATACAAATATATCCAGTCATTATTTGCAGGGTCTGAAAAAGAGAACATTTTTCATATGAAATCTTCACTTTAGAAGTAATCCAAAAGCAGACATTGATTGACATGATGACAAGCTTTTAACTGTGCTGAAATACTTTGCTTTCCCTCCTACTGATAGAACAGCTCAAACAGGAGAGGCAAGCAGCCAAACCTGCTAACTATCAATTAATTCTTCAGGAAAGGCAGTCATTCATATTCTACCCACTCCCACACATTAACTCAGTGCATGTCCAAGAGGAAGCATTATCTTTAATTGCTTTATAGCAGTATTGTGTCCTAATATCTATAACAAGCTCAGATTTTCATCACAAAATAAAGATCTTAATGTGATTTTAAAACACAATTAGAGCTCTTTACAAAGGGCAGTACTTGGCACAATCTAAACCTATATTAGTACATTTATTACCCTGATGGAAGCTGCTAATCCTCAATGATTTTTTTCTGACCTCTGCTCTTTGATGTAAGTACATTGCCTACTTATGTATGCTCCACCACTACCACCATTAAATGACCTTGACATTAACATTTAAGTTTAAAAGCTTGTTTAATAACAACTGATGGAGAAAGTTTTTGTACTTCCCATGCAGCCCCCCTTCACTGGAATGACCTCCCACGCTCCATCCGCCTCTCTCCCACTCTGTGCTCCTTCAAACGTGCACTCAAAACTCACCTCTTTCTCAAAGCCTACCACCCATCCACTTAACCCCTATCTCTTCCGCTCATTCTCCCCTCTCTGCCATTGCCTCAACCGGCTCCTCTTGTGCCTGGTCTGTCAACCCTCCCTTAAGATGTAAGCTCGAATGAGCAGGGCCCTCTTCCCTCCTGTCTCCTTACCCGTTCTTCTGCTCCCTGTCTATTGCATCTGCCTGCCTGGAGTTTCTGAAGTATTGGTACTTTTTGTTTATTGTTCTGTACTGTTATACCCTGTATAGTCTACTGTTTGTACTATGTGTGGCGCTGCGGAAACCTTGTGGCGCCTAACAAATAAATGATAATAATAATAATAATACTCATTTCCGTTGTTAGATATGTGTGTATTTAGCTATTCATGTACAGGTCACTAAGCGTAGCTTTATTATATATTTTACCAACCCCCTATTCTAAAGTACTTAGATTTACACTTATTGGGCCTGATTCATTAAGGATCTTAAATGAAGAGGTATCTTATTTCAGTCTCTTGGACAAAACCATGTTACAATACAAGGGGTGCAAACTAGTTTTCTGTTTTGCACATAAGTTAAATACTGACTGTTTTTTCATGTAGCACACAAATATCACCTAAATTTCAGTGTACAAATAAGCTATCAAGTATTTGTGTGCTACATGAAAAAACTGTCAGTATTTAACTTATGTGCAAAACAGAAAACTAGTTTGCACCCCTTGCATTGTAACATGGTTTTGTCCAGGAGACTGAAATAAGATACCTCTTAATTTAAGATCCTTAATGAATCAGGCCCATTATTTTCACCCTTTATTTGTGCAGCACTGTACATTGAGGGGATCATGATGCAAACAGACAGCATACTGGTGATAGAGATGACTCTGCCTTAATGAGATTACAATATAAGAGGTGTGGAACAACTGATACGTAAGGTAGTGGATTAACAATTGTAGCTGGTGATGGGGAACGTGTGTTTGGCTATTGTCAGTACCAATACCAGACACCAATATTAAAGCTACTATTGGCGACTGGCATTTCTGTGCAGCTACTGGTGATATGGTACCGGTGGTATGAGGATAGACGGAGTAGGGTGGAGACATGAAAGATGAACCTATCATTGTAAATATCAAGAGAGTCAGCTGCTGACAACCGTAACTGTCCTTCTCAACTGAACCTCCTTCCTCTTCTGGTTCTGGAAAAGGTTTCAACTCTTATGCTGCATGGGCACTCATGCGGTCATCACAGAGTAGCAGTGTACCTGGAATCTTTCTAGCATTGTGCTCACTTCTTTACACAAAGTCAGGACACTTGTTCCCCATTTGCGCAGAAGTTGTGACAGCAGCTGCTGTAATCAAGAATGGTCACCAAAGGAGGAAAAGGGACGGCAAAAACAATAATAGTTGAACTCTCAGGGTCTAGCAGCACATCTGGAATGGTATTCCAGTATATCTTCAGAAGAACCCTTCTCTTGGTGTGTGACATTCTTTGCACAACCTTGTAATTTCCCAGTCCCTGCATAAATGTATACAGTTTTATGTTTGTGATAAGATCATTATATGGAAAGCAGGGCACAAAGCTGATCTAAACTGCAGACATGTCTAACTGCATGCGCATGCAACACTTACCCCCTAAGGTTCCATATCCTGTTTAGAAGTTATGTCACAGAATTGCAGAGATGGCCGCTAACCGGTATTGGCACAACTGAACAGGGAGGCGCGGAGTCTAACGTACCCCCGGTATTGACCAGGGACCCCTGCAAGGTGGTTTGGGCTTAGCTGCAGAGGGTACGCAGGTCGCGGTTCTCCAAGACAGTCACTGGTGTAGCGACAGTAGTAGACAGGCGTAGTCAGGCAATCCAGGTCAGAGCCAACCGAGCGGTGCAGTACAGAGGGAGGATCCAGAAAGAAGTCAGGTCAAGCCAAATTCAGCCGGGCAGCGAGGTACCAAAACGAAACACAGGAGAGTAGTCACAGGAAGCCGAGTCAGAACCGAATAAAACACTGGATCAGAAGTTCAGAAAACGCTGGAGCAGGAGTGAACCAATACTCTGGCACTAGACATGTGTCAGAGGCTGCTTTATATACCCTAAGGTGCCTCCTGATTGGGTTGGGGAGATTTGGCGGTAAGACATGCTGGCTACAGACAGGTGAGCAGAGATAGCGTCCCGCTGCTAGGCAACAGGACGCGGTTGCTGAGAAGGTGCAGGCGTCCGTCTCCTGCACCAAGTGTCAGTGTGGAGACGGCGCCTGACAAGTTATAGATAGTTTTCCAAATTTGGAGCAAGCCAAATTGGTGGCAAGCCAATTTAAAACTAGAGACATCTATATTGACTTAGCAGGCTGCCCTGGAGCTTCCTAAGGCATAAACAATAAGTAAGTGGAACCAGCACCAAATATGGAAGATACACATAACAGGCATGAGAGAATAACCAATAGTGACAGGCATAGGAAGAGCAGATGAGGCCAACAGACAAGAGACAATTGGTACAGAAAAGAGATAAAGGGGAATATATTTTCACAAAGCTTTAAAAAAAAGCCATGTAAAGCATGCAAAATATCTGTGTTTTAGTTTGGTTGGCTGAAGGAAGCCAGTGTCACTTAAGATTTGCCTAAATCTAATTATGAAACAAACAGATAGAGCAGAGTACCAATAGTTGCACTGAAATTACAATAGTTTACAACACAAAGGTTTTCATGTAAAGTGGAAAATATTTATTTTTCTGCTGTTGTGGAAAAACGATTACCACATAAATTAATGCATCTTTAGGGCTATTGTGCCTGTGAAGAAAAAATGGTCTTTATTCATCAAGGAACGTAAACGGCGATTTTGTACGTACAATGTGTACAATCTGCAAAATCACTCTGCGCATACCCCGAACCGTCTCATACACCACAGAACGCAACCTCGTTCTAGTCATCTTCGAGCACAAAAGACACATACTACAGCCTAAAAATTCAGGGAGGTGAGGGGGCGGGGAAGGGGTGTTTGGCCATAATCAATTTACAATAAGGGCACACCCTTGCTGTACATTGTGACACAACACCCTCTAACATTTATCCAAGCAAAATAGGGACAAAGTAGGCCCCACCACTGGTCTATTTAAGTCATGCCTAATTTCACCTGTTTTCTAGTAAAGTTCCGTCCACATTCTGCAAACCAAAAGCCCCACTATTTGGGACATTTTGGAGGTAGGCAATCAGTACAAGTGAATTATATATAGTCCTTTACAAGAAAATAGGCTTTTGTATGAAAGGGTGGACAGACTGACCAGAGATGAGTACATATAACAAATACAAAAAGAGTAACCAGCAGCAGGGCCATTTATAAGCTACTAAGCACTACAGACGAAACTTCAGCCCCCACTCCCTCACCCTGTTACCTGAAGGGGCATGACCAGGACATGAATGGGTTCATGAATATGACATATTGGGGAGACATGAACATGATTTCTTCTGTCCAAATCACTATCTGTTTAGCACATAAATTCCGCATGGTCCCTCTTCACAGTATTTGCAGAGGAGCATGACCTAGTACATATCTCTCCCCTGTCCCTGCAGTCAGGAAAAGGCCCCTTCCTCACCATTCTCTCAGCCTCCACAGCAATCCCCCCCTCCAACTCTTCTGTCATTTATCCTTCTTTATAATTCATTTTTCACTCATAAAGCCCATTATATGATTAATTTCCACCTCACTAACCCCATTTTCTCCTCATTTCCCCACTGCTATCTGATTCATTCCCCCAATTCATTGTTCCACATCTTTGTCATTTCATACCTTGTAGAGCAGATGGGCAGAGGAGGGGAATGAGCCTCTGTAGGGATGTGATAATACGCATCATGCTGCTATTGCTCAGTGTCAGTGACTTGAAGCAAGACACCGTGCAGTGACGTGACAGCCCAGCGCCATGCTTATACCTTATCAATGACACTGAGAAACAAGCAGTGCAGTGAGTATGATCTATGATATCCCCCTGTTCTGGCTGCCAGCTTTACAGTACAAGTAGAGAAGAGGAGGGCCAGGCAGGAGCATTTAATTAATTTAATGTACCCCACTGCCAGCCAATGAGGATAGGGATGTGTTTAATTTTGATTCATAGGGTGGCCAGCATTCATTGCAGAGGGGCTGCAGCGAAAATACAAAAAAGGAATTAGTTTGCCTAGTGCACCAGCACTATAATCTGTTCTGGTTACAACTAATGCAATGGGGGCAAAGGGCATAGCCCCTCAGCACCAGGTTATGCTATATACATCAAGACCCACAATGTGGAGTCCCCCAGAGCTGGATTACATTTATATTATAAGCCTGTTTTTATATTTGTTTTTTTACAAAAGGTGGGTGAAGGCGCCCCAAAAGAATATATTGCCAAAAGCCCCATGAGGTCTTAATCAAGCTCTGGGTCTCCCTGTCAATATGTGATGCCTGCCAGAGTTGTTTATTTATTTTATAATATAATATTTTTTGTATGCGTTCTGAAGTGACCATATCTTGCTTATATGACGCGTGTGCATGTACTTGCAGTCTGTTCTGTAGGTCTACGTAAGCTAAGTACGTTTAAGGCGGAGCGCTCTTAACAAGTGACACGTACATGCTCCAAGCATGGCCACAATGCAAATAAATGAAATCGGCCTGTACGTGACTAACCACAGTGGCTTCTGAGGTTGGGCAAATTTCTCTGATTGGCTGCTCATGTATTGACCCTTAGGGGTATATTTACTAAACTGCGGGTTTGAAAAGGGGAGATGTTGCCTATAGCAACCAATCAGATTCTAGCTGTCATCTTGTAGAATGCACAAAATAAATGACAGCTAGAATCTGATTGGTTGCTATAGGCAACATTTTCCCTTTTTCAAACCCGCAGTTTAGTAAATCTAGCCCTTAGTGTTGAATGAATTAACTTAAATGCATGTCAGGAGTAGCCGCATGCAATGATGGAACGCGAGCCCGTTAGCAAAATTCGGTGGATAATTTGACAATGCCACTACAGCCTCCTGGGCCACGCCTCTGCTTTCTGCCCTCTTCTAACTATGCGCAAGTCTGATGCAAGTGTGATTTTCAGCCCCATGCTGATCAAGCAGGAGTGGATTGGGTCATGTTGGACATCCGAGGAAGGAGGTAATAGAAGGAAGAGCCTAATCTGAAAGTATTTAAAAGGTCTAAGCCATAATAAGAGGAACATTGTTGCATGGTAGAGAAATCTGCCCAAGTTCTATGTGGCCTCAGTTCTGCTATAAATCTGATTCCTGCTCTGAGTCTTGGGGCTAGATTTACTAAACAGCGGGTTTGAAAAAGTGGAGATGTTGCCTATAGCAACCTATCAGATTCTAGCTGTCATCTTGTAGAATGTACTAAATAAATGACAGCTAAAATCTGATTGGTTGCTATAGGCAACACCTCCACTTTTTCAAACCCGCAGTTTAGTAAATCTAGCCCTTGGACTGAGATTGCTAGGTTAAATGTCACGGGGGAAATCCAGGTTATCCCAAACAGAGATAATGAATGAACAGGCTGATAACGTGGGATACTTACTTGTGATTGAGTGCTAGATTGTTAAAGAGTATTTGTAGGATGGGAGGAAGTTAACATGGGTTTTAGAAAGATACTACTGTAAATAGACAACAGTAGAGATATATTGAAAAATGTAATTTTGATCTCCAGCTTTGAGATTGTATTTTGAGGGGCAAATGATGAGGTAATTTGAGCAAAATTGGAGGCAAGAAAGTACGGTTTAATATCCGCTAAATCCTCTGCCATTTCTATTTGATTTCTTTTTGAGTATCAGCAGAGAAACCCTCAAAGGATTTTAATTCTAGATAAAATCCAACAGAATTTCTGGATATTGCAGAACATTGAAAACGGGCTGTTACTTGGAGAGTCTGAATTAGGTATAAATATTTAGAGATTACTTTCATTTTTATTGAATGATCCTGCCCAGCAATAAGATAATAAAGGATTTGCAGACCAAGATAACTTTTTAAGCTTTGAAAATATAGAGTAGAGTTCTCTTATTATAAATTATCATAAGAGGAGGTCATATATAATCCTAAACATTTACTCTTACTGGCCTGTCATTGTAATTTAAAAGTAAATAACATGTTTTATTTAACTGTTAACAAGTAATAGCATTGCCTCTGATTTTAAAGTTAATTTTATAGCCCGATAATTCCCATTGTGGTAAATGGCCTTCTATAGGTTAGGGAAAGAGATCAAAGGTTGTGTTAGTGAAAGGAAGAAAATAGGTCTATAATTTGTACATTTATCTGTCTGTGGCCATGTAGTAGTTGTTGTGGTGTCATTGTGCAGGGATTTTGTGGTCCATAGAAGTTAAATGTGAAGGTGTGATAGTGGTAAGTTGAAGGTGGTTGAGTGAGCTTAGGGGAGGTAGGTGGTTCCTGGTATTAAGAGCTTAGGTAAAGATGCTAGAAGGTAGGTATGGAGTAAGGGATGGAGTGGGGGAGGGGGTGGAGATGATGTTAGAGATAGATTAATAGCATTTAAGTAGTTGGGCAAAGGTAAGTGTGTGGTAGTATATGGGAGTAGATGTAGAAAGGTGTGTATAGTAGACAGAAAGGAATATTGGAGTGTGCAGTGTGTAGCAGTTCTATTAAATAGGGACAGGTATTTGGGAAATTACAGAATAAGAGAGGTGGGGTGGTGTGACGTATGGACATAACAGTAGTTAACAGGATGTAAGATAAAGCAAGTTCAATGTAGCAACATTAAAAAAACATTACATTCAAATGGAAAACATGCTCCTTCATTAGTATACATTTTATTTATGTTAGAGCAGCCATCCATATGCCACTAAAGGCTCAGTCAACGTAAAATTAAATATCAGTCATAGGTGTTTTTTTGCTCTAGATCCCAAATCGAAAGTAATTCGGATTGGTCAATATGAGTAATTGCATATTGCGCTTTGTAAATAAGTGTAAACCTCATACAGTCACATGTATCAGTGGGGCCTTGTTGGACAATGATAGATTAATTGATTGTCTGAAAAACATAATTTGTTCTTCAAGTTGTTTCAATATAATATCCCATTTAAATTTTCCCATGTAATAACAGAGACAAGATTAGTATATACTTTATAATGAAACAGAATCAATATTTATGAATTTAAAGGTGTTAGAGTTGCATCATTTAACACCATTGGCTGGGAGAGACTGGTGCAGGGGTACCTGGAAGAAGAGTGCATCACATTACTGAATGTAGGGGCTGGGGTGGTTGTTCAACCCCTTTAAGTAGTAGTATGAGCATACCATTTAAAGAGCATTAAGTAATACGTCCTTATTTTGAAAATGTCCTATTGTTGATGTTTTGTCCTTCTAAGAGTTTCCAGGACCTACAGGTATCATAAAAGTTCCTCTGCTTTTTGAAGGCAAGTAAAGGAATAGTTGCACTCAGTTTAACAGTAGCAAAATATTTCTCTTGTATACACAGCAAGAGTGCAGATGATTATAGTGAACGGTGTATTGTCCTGCATTTTAGAGTTAATCTAGGTTGCGCCTCCTCAGAACTCTAAATCTGGTTGTGCATTTTACATTTTCCCACTTTCAGCTTAAAATTAGTTTTTTTCCAGGTGCACATTTGGCACCCAGCAGCCATATTTGCTCCTAAGTCTAAATCAGCCGTATAATGTTTTATGCATAATTCAAATATCTCAAGTTATTCACAACTGAACTTTTCATGGATTCATCATAGAATAGCACATATTCTGCAGTAAACCCTTAGCCATGTTTTATTAGTCAGTGTGATAAACTTGGCTACATCTCCATATTTTGTTGCTTCTTATAGAACGCCAACATTTTGATGCGGTATCGATAGAATTGGTATATGCTTCCTTCTTTGTATTCAAACATACATATGAATGTAAAATGTTAGCAACCCATGACTCACACTTTGATAACCTAAGATAATCAAATGAATAAGTTAATGAGTCTACAATGTCCGTATCAAGCAAATTCTAAATTACTAAGATATTATTTTTTCTTTACTTTTCAGATGTACTTCAATGCAACATTAACTGACTCATCCAAGTTATTGAAACCATTGCTTGTATTCTCCTTTATAATTTGTGGGATTATATGTGGTCTCACACGCATTACTCAGTACAAAAATCATCCAATTGATGTTTACAGTGGCTTTCTCTTGGGTGGGGGAATAGCTTTATATTTGGTAAGTAACTATAATGGTGAATGTTACTACAATTTTCAAGATTTAAATTATTTGACTTGTATATGTTTTACCTAAGTGATATTTATTAGTATAAAAAAAAATCTACTTACATAAAAATTGTTAATATAAAAGGCATTTTGGATGCAAAAATTACACCTGGACCAACGTCTTTATCCCCAATATTTACATTTTCCTGGCATCTACACCAAGGACCATGGCACAGAAATCTGCATGTAAATTCCTACTACCACCATTCTACTAACATAGCTAGTGCCAACAGAACACCAGCAGACAGCTGGTAATGTAACCACTTATAATAATCCACCATAAACCAATGTTGTAGCGGTAAATTCCTTTGTCAAGACTTACACCTATCTCGTGACGTAGGGTTGTACACAAAAACATTGTAAAGAGTCTATATCCAGTCAGAACATTTAGAGTGTTTCTTAAAAATAGAAATTGAGTATTTTATTTTTCTTAATTAGTCAATTACTGACTGGTCATTGCAGTGGCGTAACTATATTTTGGTGCCCTGGGCGAGACAGGGCACCGGCGCCCCTCATCTAAGGAGGAGGAGGAGAGACAGAGAAATTAACTTACCAGAGTTTGATGCTTCAGTCCTTAACTTCCACCATGGAACGCATGTGCGTTCCACTGACAGGAAGTTCAGCATTTGGAATGCAAGTTTGCGTTCCAAATGCCGAACTTCCTGGTAGTGGAACGCACATGCGTTCCATTGCGGAAGTTAAGGACTGAAGTATCAAACTCTGGTAAATTGATCTCTCCCTCTCTCTCCTCTTCAGCCCTTAAGCGGAACTTAAGGGCTGAAAGTATGAAGGCAGGTAGCGGGCGGCTGCTGCGCCCACTTGGCTTTACACCCTGGGCGACGGCACCGCCCGCACCACCCTCGTTACGGCCCTGGGTCATTGTCAACAAGCAAAACAAAATAGAATAATTGTTTGGCAATGTAGATATGTTATTCTGTTGGTAATGAGGCTTCCAATGCCTCTCTGTTGTGGTCTGGCTGCAGCTAACCATTGAAAGCTATTAAAAACTTCCCACATCCAATCAAAGCCCCTGGCTATGAGTGACATTTATACAAGAAAAATGGAATTGAAGTATTTTTCCTAAAGAAAATGCAGCCATATAACTCCGGAAGACACCCACATGGGTCACCAGGTTTATAATCTTCACATATGTAATTATAACTATTTACTAAATGTAACTGCATTTCTCTATGGAGAATCAAAGCCTGCTTGTGGTCTTCAAAATATAAAAGCAATAAACTCAGACTTAACAGTGACTATGGTACAGATACATGTAAAAGTAAAATTAAAACTGAAGGTCCCATAAAACACATTAGCAAAATAGTTGTCTGGTAGAGGTAACTAATAAAGAGAAGTGAGAGTTAAAAATCATTGTCTAACAACCTGTACATTTTACTTTCATTAGCAATAAAACCTTATCATAAAGCTATGTTTAGTGTAATAATTTGAGGATTCCTGGGGCTTTTCACACTTCACATACAAATTGATTATTTTTAACATAACCAGCCTTAAAGGGCAGTAATTAAAAACAGTGATCATAAAAACATCTAGCCCTAATACATTTTAGCCAATAGCCTAATAGTTTTATTTTCTATGTGTTTTCCTTTTTTGTCCTTGTGTGGCATTTAGATAATATTAGTTCTTCTTTCTCAGACAGTTATGGCTTCTTATATTTACATTATTGGTTTGTTCTAATTTAAGTTACACTTATTACAAGACAATTCCAACAGTAGTGTTTTTATTTTGCCATTATTTTATGTTACAGGGCCTTTATGCTGTTGGAAACTTTCAGCCTAGTGAAGACAACATTCCGCAGAAACCGCCTCCTCCACTTAGAGAGCCACTAAGGTCATTAACGGATCTTAGTCAAGACACCAGCAGGATATTACCAGGGAAAAATTGTAGTAGCAGTGATGGCATCTCTTCTCATCCCTCTGAAAGTATCTTGAACAGAAATAATCGAGATTCAAGTTCATTGACAAATATTAAGAGAGCGAGTACAGATGTAGAAGTAATAACTCCCCGAAGTCCCATGGGAAAGGAAAACATGGTTACATTTAGCAATACTCTTCCCAGAGTTCATACTCCATCGTTTGAAGACCCAGCTAGGAGAAATGCAACTATTCATGCGTCAATGGATTCAGCTCGTTCAAAACAACTTCTGTCCCAATGGAAAACTAAAAACGAAAGCCGTAAGCTGTCTTTGCAGGTAATTGAAACTGAAGGTGGGCTTTCACCGCAAAGAGTAATAGAAATGAGATCCAGCTCTGAGCCGGTGAGGGTTGGTGTTAATGGAGACCATATTGGCCCTGGGAATCCATATTTTAAATTACAAGCCGGTAGTGTGCCAGGCTGCAACAATACAGGTATTCCTGGTGGACCTAGAGTGTCTATACAATCACGACCTGGGTCCTCTCAACTAGTACATATCCCAGAAGAAACTCATGAAAATATTATAACTACATCTCCTAAATGCAGTTCAGCTAGATCAAAGTGGCTTAAGGTGGCAGAGAAAAGTGTTGCTTGTCGAAGTAATAGTCAGCCAAGAATAATGCAGGTCATAGCTATGTCAAAGCAGCAAGGAATGCTTCAAGGTAGTCCAAAAAGTTCAGAGGGAAGCACAGTCAGTTGCACTGGATCTATCAGGTACAAGGCCCTTATGGAACATGAACCAACAAACATTGTGCGGATTGAAGCTCATCCTGAAAACAACAGGCCAATTATTCAGATGCCTTTAGAAGGGGAAGGGAGCGGATCATGGAAGTGGAAAGCTCCTGAGAAAGGAAGTTTGCGTCAAGCTTATGAGCTGAATGACCTCAACAGAGACTCTGAAAGCTGTGAGTCATTAAAAGACACTTTTGGGACTGCTGAAAGAAAAAGAAGCAATATTGATAATGACCACCTTCTTCATGGAATAACCACAATACGAGTGACGCCTGTAGAAGGGAGTGAAATTGGTTCAGAGACTGTATCTATTTCATCAAGCCGTGACTCTACTCTAAGAAGAAAAGGCAACATCATTTTAATCCCAGAGAGGAGTAACAGCCCAGAAAGCACTCGAAATATCTTCTACAAAGGAACATCACCAACACGCACCTACAAAGAGTGAAACAATAAACAATGTTTCCATTGGTTTATATCAGAGTCAGTTCTAATTTGATAAAGGTTGTGCTCTTATTAGTTTGAAGATAAAGCAGAACAGGATCTTACTCGTGCCAAAATTACATTACATTGCTCAGATGGTCTATGGTTAAACCTTACTGAGTCAGACAATAGAACATAAACTTGTGCAGAATAGGACAAAATAGAAGCACAATGCAAAGAAATCAAACCAATGTGAAGGAATAAAAGCATCATACAATCAGTTTCTTTAAACACAAGTGACTATAAAAAGTAAAGAGATATAGTTAGAAACAGAACAATGGAACTTAGACACTTTATTTCATGAATGTGCCAACTTTGATGTTTCATAATCTATGAAAATATTGTTTCCACCCCATAAAGTGGCAAACGTTTTTTTATTTTATGTAATATACATACATTTGCAGATTATGCACTAACGTGTGAAGAGGTGGCGCTTGTTAAAAGTCTAGATTGCAAATCTGCACAAGTATATAATCCAATTACTATATAGTTCTTTTGACAGTTCAGTTGCTTCTGCTAGGGTGGTAGTCACTGCCTTTGTACAGAATACGACATTCAGCTCTATTATTGTGGAATGATCACAAATGACCTGCCAGAATCTGTGCAGACCTGTCCTCACGATTACTTTGACAAAGTGTGGGTGTAATTCACTTACAATGGTAAACCTGTTTTCTATTATTCCTTCTTCTGTAACCTGCTTATTATTAAAAGTGCAGATTGTACTCAAGAAAAGGTGCTCAGTAGTGGGGACATTCATGCACTGTGGATGTCTTGCCACTTTCCATGATTGTTCCTCTTTTCATAATTTCATAAATGCAGGGTTTAAAGTTTTTGAGAATCAAACATAAGGCTTCAAAATTCATAGGTTCCTTGACATAACCTCATATAATTTATACAGAACACTGCCAGACCAAGTTATGGAGAGCGAGGAAGTGATTTTATTTTCTGAACAAAAATGTAGAACAGAGATGTAATAAAAATGGTAGCACATGTTGACAGAAACAGTCTACAAGGAGGGTAATGTTGAAGGTTTATACAAAGTCATTGAAGAAAGGTCAAATATGACTACTTTGTAGCAGCAGTAGACTGTATGGTCATTTCTGTGTGATGGTTAATTTACACTAAAGGATTTCACTGGGTTTTGACTCTAACATATAGACTAGAAACATTTTATCAAATAGTTCCTCTACCTTTTTAATTTTTTTTTATTATCAACCACTATCTCCCAGGCTAGATAAAAATTCATTATACCCTTAATTAGGCACTTTTTGCCTCTATAGCGTATACATTGGATTGTATAAGTATAAGTAACATCAAAGAGAAGAATTAGTTTTCACTGAAATTGTCACCCTTATGTAAACAATTAATAGGTGTCAAAGGAGTAAGACCAAAATGGACATAGCTAGAATTAATGTGACACACAAGTGTTAGTTACTAAATACAGTGAAAGACTAACAAAAAATTTCTCTTGACCCCTTTATCACATTCATATCTTAATATCTTATCACATCCATTTTTTGACGGCAGTTTATAAGGTTATTCTAAATTATAATTTGAGAGAATTGAAATCGTAGTACAGTGTATCAGGTATGTGACTTTTTTCTACTCGAACTTTCCAAAGTCTTAAACATGATTTCTGATTGTTTCAGTAATCCCTGAAACTGTGCTCTTTACATGGACTTTGTTCGTGTAAGTCATTTTATACTTAAAGTGCCAAAATTGACTTGTTTCTTTTTTTTCTCTTTTTTTTTTTATAGAGGGAGTAAAATTATATAAAAATAGAATATTGTGAAACATCAATTTAAAAAAAATAAAAAATTCAGTTGTTTCAAATAGACACCTGCATGAATATTTGATAAGAAAAATGCCTTTTGTAAATGTCATATTTGTTTACATTATACTAATACCTTAATTTCAAAACAATCAAGTATCAGATGACATCTTTTTAAATTTCTAATTTTCTTACTTGCTAAAGGGGCACTAATTTCTTTGTGAGGCTGTGCTTTATTGAATAAAGACTATAAAATATGACTATGTTTTTCAAAAAGAAGACCTGTATGTAAAGTATTGTGTTTAATAAAATGTTATGCAAATGTTTTCAAAATTGACAAATTTGTACATTGCTATAAATGTATTTTATCAATGCTATTGTGTGAGTTTATTGTGTAAAACATCACAAAAAATAAAGATACAATCTACAATACATTTTCGTGCTCCCATCTGTAAAATCATAAATGGGATAGTTAGAATTTGATGGGGTGAAATTATTATACTTGTGTACATGTGTTTGATTAGATTTGCTACATTCTTGTTGTTGTAATCCTACCAGTGTAAGTTTTTAACATTTAAAATAGATGCATAAAATTTACAGAAGTCTCCCTAGGCATTCACATTTAAAGGTGAACATATGAATCAATTTTATGGTAAGAAATATATTAAAAGTAATGTGCTTATTAGAAAATAATGGAGAACTGATGCTTTCTGGAAGCCTACAGTGGTGCTAGAAAGTTTGTAAACTGTTTAGAATTTTCATAAATTTCTGCATAAATGTGACCTTAAATGTGTTCAGATGTTCATCTAAGTCACAAAAATAGATAAAGAAAACCAAATAAAACCCAATAACACACACAATCATACAATTTTTCATTGATTTATTGATCAAAATCCAACATTAAATTTATTTCTCAGAAAAAGTATGTGAAACTTTGCTTTCAGTAACATGTGCAAAGTAAACAAACTGAAAACACCAAGCAAGCATGGTTAGTACAAAACAATGCAATAAAGTAAACATTAATTGCTTGAAATATCCGGCAATAGTAAATACAAAAAAACATAGGTGAAAGGACCAGGTCACACTGCTAACATAACGTCTCACACCTGTCCGTCAATCCACAGGGATTACATGGACTGTCACCCCAGATCCAGTTCTTTAATTGTGCCTGGTGCAGAATTTATTGCGGACACATGGGAGAGTAAGAAGGAAGGGACAGGAAGTGAGGGAAAGCTGGAAGCCCTGACATATGACAAAAGCTTGTAAGAGGCTAATTACAGATGGACTGTGTGTTTTCCAAGATCTGGAAATGGGGAAAGATAAATATTACCCATTTTCTTTCACAGGAGTGGCAAAGACATTGTGGCTGGGACATAGCAGGGGAGCCACTGTGGAAGGCCAGCTCATCTCTACTCCAGCCCCGTGGCCCAGCACCCATCAATGTTTAAGAAGGAGAGACCAAGGGGTTTGCCCGGGGAAGGGAAAACACCATGGGAACTTGACCATAGATATAAAGAGCTACTTGGAGGTTGGAGGGTTGGAGGTTGGAGGATTGGAGGTATTAATTCTGAAGATTAATTTCTGGTAGGTGTGGGGCTGACTAGTGTTGAATTTCTGTTCTCTACAGGCAGACCTGTGATTATCACTGTCCTGTACCTAAGGAAGCAGGCTGTTTCTCCATCTTGGGAACTCAGCACCTCAGTCCATTGGGAGGTACTTGCCTGGTTCTGGATAAATTTGTAAGCTCACAGGACGGGGAAACTGATACCCAGAGCCCTGCCACGCTGGTGGAGAGTTCGCCAGATGGTAGATAAAAGCAGGATACCAGGACTGTTATAAATAAACCAGTCAAACCAAATTTGAGTATGCAAACATTATATCCATAGATGCCAAATACCATATTTTATTAATAAGCTGATGTCTGGAGGGACAGCCTGGACACTTCTATTCTTTTAGGACCAAGCATCTGGCCGCATTAAGAATTTGCATGGAGAGTTTATCAGAATATTTATCCAACCTCTCCAATGGGAAGCCAATAAAAAAAGAGAAATTGGGATTTTAGTAATGTTGGCAATGAGGGTGGCTACATCATCCCAGTATTGATTGATCTTTAGACAGAACCACCAGATATGGAGAAAAGTTTCCACTCTACTACATCCTCTCCAGCATTGCTCAAATGTTGTACCATAAATCCATTTGAACTGTGTTGGTACTTGGTTCCAATATGGTGAAAATGCCTATAAAGTATACTTTATAGGCATTCTTTTTGATAAGGGAAAAAATTGAAACTCTAGAAACTATTTTCCAAACTGTGTTCCATATGTCCTCTTCTGGTGGCCTGCCCAGATGATTTTCCCAAGTAAGTTCATGTTGGGGGATTTAGTTTGTTTGTTGGTGACAAGTAGATTGTGAACAATGGAAATAACACCTTTCGGAAGAGGATTATGTACACATACTTGAGAGGGATCTGATATGTAGCAATGTCAGCTTAAGGGATGGAGTTGATAAAGTGTTTCACCTGTAGGTATCCAAAAGGGTTGATAGATTGAAAATCAATTTTTCCCTGTAGGATAGCCAAGGGGATGCAACATCCAGAACCAAATAAATCACCAACCATCTTGATACCCTTCTCATGCCAAGGTAGGAATCGAAAGAGACACTGTCCTGGAGAGAAATCAGGGTAGTTCCAGAGGGGTATGATGGGGGAGGGAACAAAGGTAGTCTTGAAATTAAATTTACATTAATTCAAGATTTGACAGGTAAAGGTAATGACCGGGTGTAACCTCACCAGGGTTGAGTCCTACTACCAGTTGGAGTACCCAATGCTGACGCCAAAAAGGGCATTTTACAGAAGGAGGATTTTAGACCTACCCGGTCTATGTCTGCCTGCAGAAAAAGCTATAGCCTGGATCAGGTGAGCAGTAAGATACTAGAGACGGATGTCTGGAAAGCCCATTTTACCATTAGAGGTGGCCCTATGCAAAGTAGAAAAATTAGAACATGGGGAGTTACTTTTTCATAAGAATTTGAAGAACCAACATTGTCAGAATCAATCTAGGTACCTTAACTGGGATGGTCTGATAAATAGAGCAGATGAGGCCAGAAATTCATCTTCCGTGTTTCAATTCTACTCAACCAAGAAATCATAAATTTTTGACACCTGAGCAGATCCAATTTGATTGATTTGATAATTCAGGGAAAATTGTCTGTGTAAATGTAATATATATCCCCAGATATTTTACTTTGGACTGCTGTCAGGAGAAGTTTTACTTTATAGCCCAAGATGGTTATGTATGTGGAGAGCTAGTGAAACAAGTATGGGAGGGATGTGTGTGGGGAGGTCAATGTGAGGAATATGTCATTGGCGAATAAACTCAACTTATATTGCTCAGTCCTGACCATAACATTTAGATGTCTGAAGAAAGGTGTATTTTTGCCACCAAGAGCTCAATAACTACAGCAAATAATAGGCCAAGAGTATAAGCCTGAAACCCCTGAAAAAATTCCCTGTCAAAGCTGATTTTCTTAAGGGTTTCAAGCATAAGCATGCAGCTAATCTCATCTAAAAACTAATACAAATGGATAAGATAGTGCAAAACTCAGAGCGGCATGGAATTTTTAATAACATCCAAAAGTAAAAACAATGCAAAATGGTTGTAATGTACATTGGTATTAAATAGTAATCAGTAATTCGTAAAAGGAGATTGCATCACATGATATATCAGATAGGGCAATCACTTTGACAGCATTAGATAATCTCAAAATTGTATCACAATATGAAATGTACCCGGGTACTGAGAAACCACATAAAAAACTGCATATGCTGCCAATATCAATTAAGCTGGCTCATAATTATTCCACACAGCTGTTTATGGAATCACTCTAACATGAGTGTATAGAACCTGGCCGACAAAAAGTGATATGCTCTGAATATAAGGTGCCGACTTGTAAGCGGGCTTAATGTCCTCCGTTCCCGGCTGCTGATTCTCATAGAAATAAAACCAAACAAAAGTTCTGCCCAACAGAATGACACTTTTGTATCATGGAGATTGTGTCTTCCAGACCTTTATCACAGGTTATTTATGGAATCACTCTGTTAAAATAGTTGAATGTAAGTGTATAGATCCTAATTAGCAGGGAGCGGTATGCTCTGAGTAAAAATTGCCCGCTTGTGGGCGGGACTTGATGTCCTTCGTTCTTAACTATTATTCTCGTGTGCAGAAAACCTCATGAAAATACTGCCCGGCAGATATCACTTCATATTATATAGGTTATATATCTCAAACCTTTGGCACGGGCTCAATGTCCTCCACTTATGACTTGATGTAGCCGATAATCGCTCCAATGTAGTACAGGGAGATGCTGTATAACTTGTCTAGTGCATTCAGCCTTACCCCGGGGTATACGGAGTGGACAGTCTCCAAATCTCCAAAGACTCCAGAATCACCAGTGCACATGCAAAAGAGTCTGCCTGACGCGTTTCTCGGCAATGACCTGCCGTTTCATCGGAGGCAATGATGTTAGAAACATTGGAGCGATTATCAGAAGGTAACAGTTGGAAACTGTACACGAACAGATAGAATAAAGGTGAATCCACACAAGGAAAAAATAGCCCTTATTTCAGCAAGCAGAGTGAAGCCGAATTCACAAAAAGGGTTAATGGTTTAAAGTTTGTATCACAGCAACAGGATGAATCTGAATTCACACAAAGGGTTAATGGTTTGAAGTCCATACAACAGCAAACAGGATGAAGCTGAATTCACACTAAGGGTTGATGGTTTAGAGTTGTATACAGCAGGCAGGATGAAGCAGCAAACAAATAGCAGCTATGTAGTCTGGAACCAAGAACTAGGAAAGTGTTGCACTGGCAATTTGCTGAGTGTAGGAGGAGACTCTTATAGTCTGCAGTGGAAACTAATTGATGGATGAGATCAGGTGTTCAGACTCAGCAGGATGTTTATCAAATGTTTCACCCAAGATGGCAGCCTCCAGTACTGCAGACAGAAGTCCTGCTTGTCCCACGATAGAATGCTGCCTTCGAGACCAAAAGGGAGATGTATGGTGCTCTGGTACCGCCGAATGGTGTAAACAGGACTAAGACCACAATTCGTGACAGACCCCATGCTCCAGAATTCTTCCACCATCAAGAATTTTCGTAATGTCTTTGATGAGCCTAGCGATGTTTCCTTTGCCGCCTCCGGCCTACTAGCTCTCTACAAAGGTTCACTTACTGCTGGACAATATGCTGTGCATTTTTGAACTTTGGCCTCAGTACTTCACTGGAGCAATGAGGCCCTTGGAGCCTCTTTTTGGAAGGGGTTAAACAACCGCATTAAGGATGACCTGGCCTCCCGCAAGCTTCCGTCTAGTCTTGACGATTTCATCTCTCTTTGTATTAAGGTTGACATTCATTACGGGGAGGGTACTCAAGAACAAGAACGGACTCAGCGTCCTTTCCCTTGCCTGGCACCTCAGTTTCAGTCTCCAGCAAAACCATCTGAGGAACCCATGCAAATAGGCTGCTCTCGTCTTTCTCAGGGGGAGCGTGACAAGGGCTAGGCTCACTAGCATGAAAAAGCCAAGGAGTTGGACCCAGGTGGGGAAATGGCTGAAATGCTGAAAGTGTCCAAAAGTGGCCCTAACGACCAGGGAGAAGGGGGGGAAGGGTGACAATTGTGAAGTGGCACTGGCATTAGCCATATAAAAAGCTAAGTGTTAGGGTCCAGGGTGCATGGGAGAACCATCATCATTTCATCATTTATAAGCAAATATGCATAAAATGAAATATAGGTAAAATATGTTTAACAACACATAAACAATACTAAATTCAGAAAAGTCTAAAGGATTCAAAAAGTTTCCAGCACCACTGTATATAATTTTAAAGATAACCTATTGAATTCACAGAAAAATTTGCTTATTTCATTTTATTTAGAAATTGCGATTCACTTAGATCCACGATTCTCGGTGTCCAGCAGGGATTTTCCTCACCCACTTGCACTCATCCATTACAATCAGAAGATATCACCAAACAGCAAGCTAGGGAGGGTTTTTCAAGTAAATGTTTAGGTTTTAGTGTCAGCGCATATGGTGGATACAGTGTTATTTGAAAAATAATAGCAACGAGGCATTTTCCATCACTGTTCTGCATCTATTCCTGAAATGATAGTGAATCCACAAACTTTAAAAGTATATTTTCTAATGCTATTATGTTTGCTAAGTGTAGATTTAGTGAAAGTGTTCTAGAGTGTGCTCTGCTGTAATCCTTCCCCGCCTGTATCCTGTCTAATATTTCCAGCAGTGATGGTTGTTGGCCATTGTAGTGGCAGGTTTATAATTTTCACTTGGATTTATTACACACATTAAAAGATGATGTCTGAAAATTTACATTTTGCACTTCACAATTTGTATCATGTGAAACTTCTGTCCCATGATAATAAACCTGTCAATCAGTAGCAGCAAAGACTGATGTATGCTTTATATACATTGAAATATGTTTATGTTTTTTTGTGGAACTCCCATCTGGCTTGTCAAGTCTTGTGTGTTTATGGCAGTGATGTCCTCCCATATGCTGGCACATAGCTGACATGCTGAGCTTTGTTTCTTGCAATCTTGACTAATCCTTTCTGCAGGTACTATGCACAGGACTATTGCCATGCTATCCATCTCACTCTGAAAAAAAATCCCAAACCAAAATTTACAGCTTGCAATGACAATGTACTTATATATAATGTATGATTAATTTTATTGCTTGAATTGGAATTTTTCTTATTATTTGTAAGACTTTAGGGGGTAAATGTATCAAGAGTTTTCCGGCGGGTTTGAAAAGTGGAGATGTTGCCTATAGCAACCAATCAGATTCAAGCTATCATTTTTTAGGATGTACTAAATAAATGATAGCTAGAATCTAATTGGTTTTTCAATCCTGCCAGAAAACTCTCAGCTTGATACATTAACCCCTAGGTGATGGAAAGCTAGCAGCTGTGTTCCTGTTATATATAACATGATTGGTTTCACTTAGCCTATGATAAATTACACTTTTCTCCGTGGTAACTATTTTTGGGAGGCTGTGCTTCTCAGATGTAACAAAATAATACATGCTTGCCAACTCTCCCGGAATGTCCAGGAGACTCATAAAATTCGGGCCAGTCTCACGGACTCCCGGGAGAGCTGGCAAAGATAGAACACAGGAGAGCCCTAATGAATGCATGCATTAATGAATGATGGGTCTGATTCATTAGGGCACCCATTCTGAGCTCAATCCACGCTCAGAAATTCACACCCGTATTTCGGCTTTGTGTGTACCCAAATTCATCAAGCCACGGAACTCATGATACGTGGCCTGTTGAATTCGGGCACAGGGCTGCTGTAGTACACAGGCACCAAGGTAATTATGTACCTGTCAGCGCCTGCTGATCCAGAGGATCTTACAAGATTGGATCGAATACAGATGAAGACATCAGATGGTAGGCATATGGGGTTTTATTATTTTTAATAAATATATGTGGTTTAAACGTGGGTTGTTTGTTTTATTTTAGGGGTTTTATTATTTTTATTAAAGTAAGGTGGTTAAAAAGAGGGTGTTGTAGTTTATTTACATTTTACTTTGTGGCACTACACGGCTCAGTGAGCCCTGGGTTCTCAGGACATGGTGGCACTTGTGGTTCTCCAAAAGCCAGCATGTCCTGACTGCCATGGGTCTGCTGGTAACTGTAGTTCTAAAAGCACCAGCATGCCCAGATTGTTAATGGCAACCCGGGCTGGCTGGGACTTGTGGTTCCACAAAGTAAAATGGTGTTTTACACTTTCTCTATCTGTCTTTTTAGATTATTACTCTACACCCACCGCCCCAGGGGAGTAGGATGAGCCATAGTGCTTTCAGCACAGGGCTGGGTCTTCCTAAAGGGGGGACCCGCATATTTTTTTTTGCGGACCCCACTCCCTAAGGAATCCAGCCCCGTGCTGAACAGCCTGGGGTTGGTTTGTCAATATGGCAGGGGGACCCCTGCAGCATTCCCACCTGCTATAGTGCCACCCACCCCGGCTGTTTGGCCTAGTGCTGGTTTCCAGTAAAATCGGGTGAACCCCACGCTTTTTCCTCTGATTTCACCAAAACCAGCACTAGCCTGGCAGCACTAGGGCTAATAGCATTAGGAGGGGGAAACCCCACCGACCCGCCGGCTAACTTAAACTAGCCCCAGAGCTGGAGCAAGAGATATGGCAGAAACACAGGGTTACTTCCACAGCCATAGAGCTTGCTACACCCATGGCTGTGTATGCCTGAGCTTGGCACACCCACAGTGTACATTGCCTACAGCCACATGCCCTTTTCCGCCATGATCACTCCCCTTTGTCGTACAGGTAGATTTATAAATCTCTAAAAAATATAATAACTGTGGCTCTTTAAATATTACAAGTATTTAATGATTACTCAGCAAAATTAAGGCTATGGCAAAAACCAAAGAGATTAGATAGTCTCTAAAATATAGTATACCAAAATTAGCAAAAGTGTGATTGCTCTTTATTGCCGAGATATGCTAAAAAAAACTGAATACATGTAAAGGTATTCTAGTTGATGAGTCTAAAAATGAGTTAAAGAAATTATAACAGAATTTCAATCAGTGTGTAATTTAAGAAATAAGTAAAAGCTCATTATATTTTAAATTACATATGCTTTAAGAAAATCTGATGAAAGAAATGTTAATGAAGATGGGAGAATGTATTTTTTATAGGTAAAGTCTATTATAAGAAAGAAGTAATTACAGACTTCAGGTCCGGACCACTTGGACTGGAGCAAACTAGCAAGTGGATTTGGTGATGAGAAAATGCCTGTACTAAGTTGGATTAGTTTCTATTTTCGACCATTGGTTATGTAGCATAAAGTATTATATTTCCTTCTACTAACAAATGCACAACCATATAAATCACATTAAAGAAAATATTGCACAATTACAAATATTGCATTACCTCATGTCTAGTGCCTCTATTCTTCTAAAACAAAAAATTGTATTATAAAGTGGTTTCTGACCAGACAAACCACCTCATGTTTACTGTTGTATTACAAAATGCAATACATTAATTTATTTTCTTTACCCTTTGTGGATAAAATCAAGGTTCTGAGGCTTCTAGGACATGAGAATAACCAGAGACCAGAGTCTTGTTAATTTAGCCATCTGTTAATATTCACCATGCAAGTTACAGAGCTCCGTCCACAAGAACAAAATAGCATGAGACAATGAAAAGGAAAAAATTTAACATATTGTACAATTGCAATGCACAAAGATTCCAGACTGCTTGTGTGCACTAAAAATGCATACTCTGTTCAAATCAGCAACTAGTCTCTTTCAGTTCCGCCGACACCATTAGTCATTTTTTAGACAGCTGCATAGGGCACTGGGACTCGAGGGGTGGGCAATGGTTGAGGCCGTTAAGTATTAAATTGCTTCTTCTATTCCATGCTAGTGGCGGCTGTAGTGCTTAATTGAAGTAATTTCGAAGGACGCTGGCCACCCCACAGCTTTGTTAGTTACTTGGTGCCCATTCTGAATTCATCTAGGGTATGACAGGCCGCAGTCCCTTCCCAGCCTCACAAACTCCAACCCTGGAGGGGGTGAAGATGCACTCTATTGTGGCCTGCAGAACCAGTTAGGAGTGCACTCTCTTGTCTGCTAAAATCCATATAGAAGGAGGCAGGTGTTTAGGAGGGGGGTAGGGGCTGTTAATGTAATTGGGGTGCAGGCATGGACAATTACTTTAATGGTAGTAAGAAGTTTTTTGCAATTGCTCTTCTGCAGTCAGCATTGTGTCTAAGGCACTCAATGCTGACATCTGCACAAAGGGTTGGGGAGATTAATATAGTAATGTGGACTAGGTTGGCAAGGGGTTAATCATATAATGTTTGGTGGGATCTATATTTGTTTATTAGTGGGGGCTATTTACTTTAATAGTGGCTTTATGGAGTTGCCTATTAATTTAAGGCGGGATGATGGAACTATACATTTATAGTTTGGAGGGCTATTAATTGAATATTGGGACTATAAATTTATAGTTTGTGGAAAAGGCGGACTTTTATTAAATGTGAATATAAACTATTTAATGTGTTTTTGGAATGAAAATAGGTGTATTTATTAATGCGAATAGTATTAACTTAATGTTGATGCTCAGAGTGAAATATGTCTACTTATTAAATGTGAAAACTACTAATTTAATGGTGGGGCTGGTTGCAGTGAAAGAAGCCTGTTTAATAAAAGTGAGTGCTGGTGATATAACGTCAGAGCTGGCTGGGGGAGAAGGAGGCCTTTGGGGTTCACTCACTGCAAAACTTTCCATATATCATGTATCTATCCTTTTCCAAAAGGAACCAAAACTTTCAGAATCCAGATAAGCAGCAACTGAACTTAAGACACCACCAGCAGGTAGTGAAAGTTCAAGAATAGGTAAGAGAGAATAGGACAGTCTGTCAACTATCTGGGTTCTGTTGGGGCTGTCCTGATTTTAGGTGACTGTGCCACTTTGAGCTCGGTGGGGGATAAAGCCCCTTGAGTAGACGGAGGATGTAGTCCTCAACGGTGGAGGAGGGTCTAATGGAGCACTCAAGTTCCTGATCATAGTGAACCCTCTTCAGACACTTTGACTCAATGGTTTACATCATTGTAGACCACTAGGAAATGAAAGGGATAGCGAATCCTGAGGTTCTGAAGCGCTTTAGTGATGTTGATTAGATTCCTTATGTGCTGAATAAGGTATGACTGGGAAATTTCTGATATATGTAATGAACAGTTGCTAGGTTTTACAAGAATATAAACGTGATGAGAGTCCCTCCAGATGGAAGGGGGGGACTCTGAAAACGTGTACTGTCCAATGGAAATGTAATTGGACAGCAAAATTGGAGTTAAATGCCTTGCAGAGCAGAGAAGAAGCACATCTGTTCATTTTAATGTTTATTTATTATATGCCCACATAGTATCAAAAATTTTTTACCAATTTCTAATTAGTGTAAGGGTGATGATATACAATATTGATTATTTAACAATATTATATTTTAATGAATTAACACCTGTGTATTATATTGTATAAGCAGAAAAATACTAAGCACAGCCCTGTCTTCAAAATATATTTTATAAAGATAAAAAGCAAACAGCTTTATTTTAATGATTTATTTCTACTGTTCTCAAAACTAATTCCTTAATGATATCTGTAGATAAATGTTATTTTCTAAAAGTACAAGAATATCTTCCAACTAGTTTTGGTGTAATAAATTTTCTTTGATCCTAGGAACTGCTCCTTATTTTGCACTTTAAACTGCACACCAAAACAATAAATAAGTCTCACTGTCGCTTCATTAGGCACTGGACTCCTATAGCACAGCAGAATGAATAGAGAAAAGAAAAAACAAGTTCAACAAAGCAAAACATAATTAGGAAGCGGTTACATAACTTGAATGTGCATAGCTGGTCGGAGCAAACAACAATAAAATATGCTGTGTGGGAGCTTGGCTGTCACTTGTTAAAAAAAACAAATTCAGAAAACTGCAGAAAAGCTTGCAGAAAACTTCTCTGAAGGTTGGCAATAGACTGGTGATCTATGACTAATCCCTTAATCGGAGAATCACTCCCTTCAATATTCTGAAGCTATCCAAAGGCTATTACAGAAAAGGTTATTCTTATCTAGACAGCACGAATAGACAGAATTGCAGTGATGGTAGTATGGTCAAGACAGGAACATTTTATGTAGACTATGAATCCCCTCTTAACAAGAACCCAGCAGTATATACAGAAGCAGAAAACAAACTGAGCTTTAAATCATAGTTATATAATGCTATCTATATAAGGCTCTGTCTACCTTTTGTATTGTTATATTATTTTTATTTTCAATACAAAGACAGCTAACTACTTCTCTTAATGTTTATAACATATTTGTTCCTATCCCTGAAATGGGTACTTAGTTTATGTCAACTGGTTTTCAATTACTGAACAGGTCAGAAATAATAGCAATTATTGACATAATAATACATCATTGATCATGCAGGTCAGATGATGATATAGGCAATAAAGTATTCAACATCGACTTATACCATAAAACATAAAGCAATATTCATATATAAAAACATCAGATCAGATAAAGATATTGTTCATGACCATTGGTCAATGTCTAATTAGAAAACTTTATTCATGCTGCTTCTTGAACTACATGTGTACAGATTTTATTGGATATTGTCTATATCATCTGACCTGTATGATAAATAATTTATATACTGACAAATCTATATGTTTTTTGTGCTTATTTATACTAGTATACTGCCTGGCCGCTGTGTTATATGCTAATGGGCTAGAGACATCATACTTACAGCATGTGTGGTATGCAGATGAAGGGAATCTTTTATATTAAGCATTGTGGATGTATTTTCCACATTAAATTAGACTTAATAGATACAAGTGTCTGTGTTCTTACAAATTCAAACAACAGTTTAGTCACAATGCTATATAGTTGAAACAGGGGAGAACATTATCAGCTCTTCACAATAAACCTTGGTGGTGGCATAATAGGTAAGGTAAAGCTAGTGTGTGGAATTGATAGGGAAAATTTTGTCATTTTAGACAGACCAGGTGGTTGCTTTTGATTAACCCTTTGTCACGAACGCATCGCGCAGGCTCAGGTGAGTGCTGATCGTGAGATATCATTTAATGTGCCACCAAAGTGGATTTATAGTAAGTAGTGGTAGTTTATTTCTATATCTGCCTGACTGTATCCAAGTAAAACAAGAAAATAATGATAAGGTCATAAGTGTTGTGTGACCCACCTGACCCTAGAATAATTTGGGTCAAGTAAAAAAAAGTATGACGAGATCTGGCAACACAGTGGGAATATCGGGCTAACTCCGTCTGTCAGTCAGTGGGCCAATTGGGCTACATCAGCCCATTCAGTTTATTAAATATCGCCGGTGGCTGGATCCAGCATTGTTTTGACCAAAGAGGGAGGTGGAGGCTGCCTACAGGAATTATGGAAGAGCTGGAATCCCTGACATGTCACAAAGAAGTGGAAGGGGTTAAGAATGGGAGGTTCTGGATTCTATCTAAGGTCAGGAGGTGAGATTTGATTATTGACTGACCAGAGTCCCAGCACATTCCAAAACCAGACTTGGTGGCAGGGAAACAGCAGGTGGGCTACTGCTGAGGTCATATTCTACTTCCACTCTTGTTACCACCCAGAGTCCAGCCACCACCAATGAAAAGGGATCATGGCCCGGGGGATTGGCCCAGGGAGGGAGCAAGGACTGGGGGATCTTCAAGGGAATTAAAAGGGAACCCTAGTGGGAGATCACTGTTGTTACTGTGGGATTTTCTTAGAGAAGGACTTAGCCTGATGTTGAGTAGTCATACTCTATCAGTGCTAGAGGAGATCGTTTGAACCAGGAACCTGCTCAGTCAGATCGAGTGCTGTATCTTTGGGACTGATTTGTCATCATTCTATTGAGAGATACCCAAAGATTCTGGGGAATTAGTGAGCCTACATCCGTAGGGAGACTGATACCCAGCATCCAATTAAGCTGGTGAAGTTTTGGCCAAGCGGCCGGGATAAGCAAGTATACAGACCTACCAACCAGATCAGAACCCTTGGCCCATCCTGATTGTTCAACTGGGGACTTTGTTGCCGGGAGTTTGTGACTGTTGGAACTCTGAGCTGTGAAGTAACCTGCTGGGGACTTTGTTGGGGGTTTTGCTGACAGTGGTGAAGTTACTTGGGGAGCACTGTTGCATTTAATTTGTGTGTACACATTTGATAAACAAAGTTGTTATTATCTCTTTTTTGCCTCCTTAACTGTTTGATCTTTGAACCTAGAGAGCTGGGTCCCTAGAGAACTACGATTCCAATCCCAGTGTCCTCACAAAAAGTAAGTACAATTAATGCTGAACTCAGTTAAACCCAGCCTTTAATACCTAGTTCAATTGCCTAACTGCATCCTTTAGCTATAATAAAGTCATGAATGATATACTAATTAGAAATGAATCAGGTGTTAAGATTGCAAGAAGATTCACAGTATTGGGCCACAAATCTTTTATTGCTTGTTCAAACTAAAATGCACAATGGAACTGAAAGCCTAGTTGTGCGCTTTCAGTTACACAATTATAAAAAAAGTAATACGAGTATTTAAACATACACAAACATGTACAGCATTATATATAACATTATATATGATGTTTTAACTTAAATTACTAAACTTTACTTTCTTATTATATATAAATAAAAAAATATTGTAAACATCATTGTGTTTTTAAACAATACTTTATTGTAAGAATGAAATATTTGTTTAAGGGTTCTTATGGCAATGCCATCTTCAGATGGGCACTAGCAACTAGTAATGTTGTGAGACTTGATAGATAGGCTTCCCTGCGTAAAACTTAGAGCAGGTTTGTTGTTGTTGGTAGTATATATAGTGAAGTCCATTCAGTTTTAATTTGCCCTTTAATAAATTAGCTCCGCTGTGTTCAGGGCCCGAGTAAGGGTTCAGGACGTCGCTGGCTAATACACTTGTAGTGACCTCTCACTAATATGCTCTAGATAAAAGCAAACTTGTCTTTGATACAAAATTTGGTTTCCTTCACCATCAATGCTTATGTTCCAGTGTTTTCGAAATTCAGCTCCACTTGGCTTTTTAAAAGGGTCACAGCAATCTTTGACACTCATTTAGTTTTCATTAAAATCAAAACTGTACAGCAGAACGGAGGCATGAATGAGCACTACTGAGGGTGGAGATGTGAAGGCAGCTGTCATCCTTGTTTCTCCTTAAAGCTTATCCTCAAGTCCCCATCCAAGGATCACTCTTTATCTTCAGTCTTTAAGATGGGAATAAATCATGAAGATTAAAATATTTTTTTTTTTTTAAAAATTGCTCTACCCCAAAAGCCTCACGCCCTACTCTGCGGCTTAGTCAGCCTTTTTAATAATTATGGCATGGCTGTGTTGAATTTGCTTTGAAAATAAACTGTACTTCAATACCAAAATCTGAACAAGAATTCAGTAAGTGATCCATGCACCTATCTAGAGATCCCTAGTATATATGTTTTGAAGTTTTCCATTTCATAAAGGGCAAATTTCAAAGAAGGAAAAATACTGAGCACCATTGAGTTAACAATTATTTCTGCTACATGAGTTAATTCAGTTATACAGGCCTCACATTTAAAAGACATTGCTTGACCTTATAAAAAATGAAATACAGTAATGATTTTATGAATAGATTTCCCGTCTTTATAGTGTATAAGATACAATTACACATGAAAGCTATTAATTCTAAAGTCCATCTACTGACATGATTTGCATAACACTTAACAAACAGATCCATATCTACAAATGGAGCCAAGGACATTTTGATTGTTCCGACAATAAAAACATTTTAAAGTTAGAGAACATGACATTTCTTCTGGTTGACAGGAAAGGATTTGTAGAACTTTATGTGAGGGGACTTGGTGGCAATCAAACCACTAAATCAACATATTATTTAAAAAAAAATGAATGTGTATTTGTGACTACTTTGAATAAAATATGTTTATTCCTGTAATAAAAAATTATTAAATACTACCATTTTCACAACAGTTTGACTTCAGGGGGCAGTGTTCCAACAACGTCTGTGGGTATTTTTTTAGTTAACCTGAGCATAGCTTGAATTATTGCAGCAAGACCATATGTTAATACATTAAACTTGCAGCAAAGATAATATGTTACGTGTACTTAGAATTAGAGATGTTCACTGAGTCCCGTGTTTTGGTTTTGGTTTTGGCAAAACTGGCCTCATGTTTTTTGATTTTGTTTTTGTTTTTGGATCTGTATTTTTTTTAAAAAAAATGCTAAAATCATATAATTTAGCTCCTTTTTTGTTCCTACATTATTATTTACCTCAATAACATTAATTTCCAGTCATTATTGTGACAAGAACACTACTACCCCTCCTGTTTCTGTGTGAGCAATGGCACTGAGACTGGAGAGTTACAGGAACAATGTGACTGAAGACTGGAGTGTGACAAGAACACTACTACCCCTCCTGTTTCTGTGTGAGCAATGGCACTGAGACTGGAGAGTTACAGGAACAATGTGACTGAAGACTGGAGTGTGACAAGAACACTGCTACCCCTGTTTCAGTGTGACCAACGGCAAAGAGATTGGAGAGTGACAAGAACACTGCTACCCCTGTTTCTGTGTAAGCGATGGTACTGAGCAATGTTACTGGAGAATGGAGAGTGACAAGAACACTGCTACCCCTGTTTCTGTGTGAGCAATGGGGCTGGATCTCCTGGGCAGGGAGGTACTTATGAAATTCAAAACCTGCGAGATCCAATGGCGTAACAATGTTTTGCCTCGATTCAGATCCGAGGAAGCGGTAAAGTACTGAGCTGACTCGGCTCAGCTCAGTACTCTGATTGGCGATGTTTGGAGTGGGGCTCGGTTTTTGGAAAACCGAGCCTGAGCATCTCTACTTAGAATATATTTTCTATTACCATAAAGTTTTTTTGTTTTATTTTTGTTTGTTTTTTATTTGCTTTTTTATGTATTGATAATGAACTCTATTGGAGTTTGATATAATTAAAAGATCCCAAGTTATGGAGGGACAGCAAGTACGAATTTGCACAGTGGGGTACATTTGGATTAAGACATGGGGTTTGGCATGGTAGAGGTGGGCATCCTGGATGTTCTACCAGCAAAAGTGATTTTGGGGAATAATTTGGGCCATGGATTGATCACTCACTTTGTGCAAGCTGTGACCTGCAGCCAGAGCTGAGCGCAAGCCACAGCAGCACCATGAGCCGCCCCACACCAAGGGGACCACCAAGACCAACCCCTACAATCAGAGCCAAGGAGCAGGAGGCAGCACCGTTGCTAAGTAACTCAAAAATATCTGATGTTGTACCAGAAATTAATTGGGGGAGGAGGACATAAGGGAATTTAGGAAGGCCCAACAGACTGATCCATCCCTAGATAAACTGAGGAGTGCAGCTGATGCTGAAGGGGGGGGAGTGGGGGGTAGTAAGGTAATGTGGAAAAAGGGACAGTTATACAGGACATATACACCCACCCTAGATCAGGACCCAGGGACAGAAGTGAAGCAACTGGTGGTACCACTGGCTTACCGAGCCCAATTGTTAGAGCTGGCCCAGGACATTCCAGCAGTGGGGCACTTTGGGACCAGAAATATGTTGGCCCGGGTGTTGCAGACTTCTTCTGGCCCCGAATCACCCAGGATGTGAAGCAGTACAAAACCTCCTGTGACACCTGCCAAAGGATAGGGAGAACCCTTAGGCCCACTACACTGCAACCCCTGACCATAATTGAGGAGCCCTTTGCCCAGGTGGCTATAGATATTGTAGGTCCATTAGCCATCCTCACTAACACAGTGAAAAGATTCCTACTGACCCTGGTGGACTTTGCCACCAGATACCCAGAGGCAGTAGCCTGTTGTCCATAGATGCAAGGCATGTGGCACAGGCTCTGGTGGATATTTTCAACTGGATAGAATATCCCAGGGAAGAGGAAACGACCAGGGGACCCAGTTCCAAGAGGACCTAGTCCAGACCTTATAGGAGAAATGAGACATTAAGCCTCTCTGAACCACCCCTTACCATCTTCAGACCAATGGGTTATGTGAACATTTCAATGGAACTTTAAAATACCTCTTGAAGGTATATGTATAGTCTGAGGGGAGAGACTGGAAAACAACATACAGGGAGGTGGCCAAGGAGTCCACCGGGTACTCTCCTTTTGAACTATTGTATGGCTAGAGGGTACAAGGCCCCCTATACCTGTTAAAGAGTGCTGGGGATTAACATTCCAGGCCAATAAGCAGCCCTTCCTGCAATATGTAGAGAAGATGAGGGAGAGGATGAAGAGATTAGCAGCTAACGCAAGGCCATTTAAAGGGAGCCCAGGCTAGGCAGAAAGAATGGTATGATGCCAACACTCAGGATAGAAAGCTAATCCCTGGACAGAAGGTGATGATGGGAGTACCAGTGAGATGGAATACATTTCAGGCCACCTGGGATGGCCTATACAAAGTGGTGCGGCAGGTAGGTCATTTATGTAGTTGTTAGCGGAGGTGAGAGAGGGTAGAGACAGTGACAGTGGGGATGCAGTTAGGAGGAATGAGGGAGGTGCTGGAGAAGGAGCAGTCTCAATCTACCTGTAAGGCCAGGTGTACCCACCTGACCACCCACCATGTAGACACGGGGAAGACGAATACCATAAGGCAGATGGCATACCGCATGACCCCAGCAATACTGGCCCAAATACGAAAGGAGACAGCATCTCTTGCACCAACCTCTCATTTTTAAAGAAATTCTGAACAACCAATATTTGTGGGCAAAGCATGATACATGTTGAAATTCACCCAGTCGTAATCAGGGCCGGATTAAGGGAATGGAGGCCCCTGGGCTAAGGGGGTCTCCATTCCCCCGTGAGGGCTCCCCCCATGATCCGAGCTGCCCGCACCCCCCGTGATCCAAGCTGCCCGCGCCCCCCCCCCCAGACTTACCTCCTTCCCCGGCGCGCTGTATGCTCTTTACTGAGGAGATCTCGTGAGAGTGAGACTCACGAGATCTCCTCAGTAAGGAGACTACAGCGCGCCGGGGAAGGACCGCAGTGAAAGTCCCCAGCAGCACTGATCGCGCCGGGGGTGCCCCATTCCCCGACTGATCAATACTGCTGCTGAGCACTTTCAAGGGCCCCCTGGATGCCATAGGCCCCTGGGCTGTAGCCCAGTTAGCCCTATGGTTACTCCGGCCCTGGTCATAATGGACAATGTTTGTTCGCTCCATTATCAGCAATAAGGGAATCTGGGGCGAGTCTTACTGCAGTGAGACATTTTGCTATGACATTCCTGAATTTTTCCAACACATTCACACCGGTATGCTTCTTAGTGAAGCCAGCGAAACAGAAAGTAGCTTGCCTGTGTTTGACTTTGAGCAGCACACCCCCCCCAAAAATATTTCTTGATTTAAAAAACCCAAGTTTTTGATTGTGAAGGTAATTGTGACAGGATCTGTATCACATCTGTACTAGTGCTCGTTTTTGCTCACACCTCATAAAAGTAAGTTACCTTTTGGGATCAGAATTTCATTTTCATTTTCAGTTCTGGGTGAAATTATACTTTGATTTGGAAATAAAATACAAGTTTGACTATATAAAGAAGAAAATATGCTAAAAAAAAAACACATTTATAATGGAATAGCAAAGAATGTTTCACCTGTAATAAACAAGTGCATTTCATTTCTGAAGCTCCATATGTTGCTTGTTCCCATGGAGACAAGGAATAAAATGTGAAACAGTACCAGAGATCGCTCTTTTTATCATCACAACACTGATGTTCTGCTACAACAAATATACCAGCATTTCATTTGAATGTGGTAATAGGTACTTAGGAATCACAAATGTATGTATTTATTCTCTCACTTGCAAAGCAAAAATGTGACAGAAGCTCAACATTAAGTTTTAATGAAATTCAGGCTTTAAAATGTAAATATAAGCCCACGCCAGCATGTGGCACCAAAATGGAATTGTAAGTTTAAAAAAATTTTGTTACATTTGTCAGATAACCTCAGTAGTTCTTGCTAATTGTCTTGATAAAGACACTTATTCTAACTAGTACACAGGTAACTATAGTAGCTAACCAGACATCTGCTTTTGCTTACTAAATTGTACCAAAAAAATTACAGGTAGAATTTGTTTGGTTGGCATGTGTTACAGCACATGTATTTCAGTTATCTGTGCACCAGTTGTCATGAATATTCCTGTACTCTTCTATAGCCTATGCTTTGGTAACCATGGAAATTTGTGATGTCACACAACAGGGTGTCAGAGCTATTGGGAAATTAGAATGTTTAGCTAGACTTACAGCAAGATAGTACTCAATAACTGTGTGTGCTGCTTGGAGGGAGATCACTAGCATAATACTCTAGTTCAGCCTTACTTACTTTCAAGACTTAAATCACATCTGATAGAGAAATAGGACCACGCACAATGTAAGAACACCAGTATAATAGCAGTGAAATGGTTAATAACAAGTCAAATCAGAGGCATTTTATGAACTAAGAGAGACTGTGTGTAAGAAAGTATTTGGACCTCCTCTTATATGAAAAGTGGACAATGCCTCATCATTCTCCCCCCCCCCCCCCTCCACAGGATACTACCTTCTGCGGTGCCCAGTGGAGGAGGGCTCTAGCGTTCACATCAGCTACCACCTCTGCTACTCCATGTGGGAAGAAGCTCTGTGCAGAGCACCATTGACTGCATTGATTATGTCCCTGGTGCCTTGCAGGTAGGGGTGGATTGGGACACCAGTGTGAAGCATGACATGACCTCTCAACTGTCCCTGCAGTCCTATTCACCTCCTGAGAAGCCAAGATATGAGTGAACACTCTAGGCCTTCCTCCCCCACAACCAGGCCCAACATTTAATTATTAAAACCCACTTTTAAAAGAGAGACCCCACATTGCATTACAAGCCTCCACTGTATTAATAGACCTCATGAACTCCACATTACATAATAAAAATAGGGCTAATATTAAATTAATAACCCCTACCTGCTGACACATGAACTTGAACAACCCTCAAATTATATTAATTATACCTACCATTACATGAATAGCCTCACCAAATAATCCTTTCACACTTACATATCATCTCCCATACACATTACATTAATTTCCCACCACCATATTTACCTGATCTGCACAGATGGAATGCAGTGGGTAACAAGCTTTCTATCTGCCTTCTGTACAGTTTCTGCAGAAGAGGAGGAGAAAATAGGAGAGGAGGGATGTGGAGGAGTAGGAATGGATGAAATTTCAATAATGGAGAGAAGGAGGAGTGGAGTATGGGCCATTATGGATGTGGAGTAGATCAGACATCTGCCTTGACTGGCTTGGCACCCTATCTTTCAGACTAAGCATCCTGCACCACACTGACAGATAGGGAGCTGAACCAAGCAGAGTAGAAGGCTGATCCCTTCTGCAGTCAAAATTACATTTAATATGATGGCTGGTACTTGAGGAGGGGCCAACCAAGTATCCTGGTTCTAAGACTGGCCTCTTATAGGCCAAAAGCAGCCCCAATAAGAATGGGCTGGTTACATCAGGGTCCCAGGCCCACTCCCCATGTCAATTTAGTTGTGGTTGTAGGGTGAGCCCATCAGTCAGTGGCCCAGCATGTGTCGTTCTTGACTCATGGGCCCACATGCACTGCACAGCCTGCAGCCATGGTGGATACGCCACTTGAATCTATACATTCAGATAGATTCAGAAAATGTGCCGCCAGTGCTTTAAATGATGTTTTTTCTAGTTTTACTTTTTCAAGATTGCAGGTGAACAAAGATATTTATGGTGAAGAGAGTTTAGTAATCATTTATCTGCAAAATGTTATGAGGTGTGTGACAGAAACTCTGGTCATTTATAGACTGTATGTAAGTCCCAAGTTTCTGACTTAAGTGTTTTAAACCAGGTAAAGTTGTTATTGGAAGTATAGTTTTCCAAAAACTTTTGGCTTCAGCAAGAGTTGGACTAAAGGTTTCCTAAAATGAATGAAGAGAGAGAGAGAGAGAGAGAGAGAGAGAGAGAGAGAGAACCTCTATTCACTAGGTCACTTTCAGGTCTTTTGACCTGCCAGTCAGACAGCAGGCTAATTAATAGTTGCACCTGCAAGGTGTAGTTTAAAAGAGTCAGTTTGCACAGTCACTCTCTCTTATTACCTGGTGAAAGACGCTTGTATCTTTCACAGGGAGAGAAAACTGCTATTTGTTTGTAAATTAATGAAACTGGAAATATGTTGTTTGTTTGCGAGTTAGACAATAGGTCCTTCCACACTAATATATTAGTTAGGCCGTACACTTTTGTAAAATCAATCAGCACTTAGTTTTGATGGTTGGTGGATGCTCTGGAATATGTGCAGAGTGGAAACAGTAAAGACATCACATCAAAGTCCAACCTACTTTCATATAAGAAACAACCCTTTATTTGTTTAAACATTTCTCTACTCTTAAAATATTGTTCATTTTAGTTTCATTGATGTCTGGATCATGAGAGCGAAAGTACACCAAGGGGTAAATGTATCAAGCTTAAAGTTTTCCGGCTGGTTTGAAAAGCGGAGATGTTGCCTATAGCAATCAGTGAGATTATAGGGCCTGATTCATCAAGGTACGTAAACGCATACACATCTGCTAAATGGGACTTGAGCTACGTAAAACACCACATACGCAGCGCAAACAGAGCAGATATGGCACTCAAAGTCAACTCAATCTCAAACTGCAACGCAAATATAACGGTTTGCGTCACTCAAAGTATGAAACACAGATGCGTATGCGTTTGCGTACCTTGATGAATCAGGCCCCTAGTTATCATTTTGTAGAATGTACTCAATAAATGCTAGCTAGATTCTGATTGGTTTTTCAAACCAGCCGGAAAGCTCTCAGCTTTATACATTTACCCCCAAGAGTAACTTTATTGCATGTGTCCTTTTTGTGTGTTTGAAGCGTATTATTGTCTTACAATAGTATTCTGTAGAAGCCACACCAAAAATAGTAATAAGAAAACAGCAAAAAAGCAATCTTTTATTTACTGTACAGGACTAGTGCTATTAATGATGCCAATATCAAAGAAACCAGGCACTTAATTCTAATGTAGTAATAAAAAAATGCAATAAACCGCATGCAAATTGTTTTTCATTCATATTCCATAGCAATCTCGTTTAAGACAACAAATTGTGATAATGTCAATATATACTACAATATAATATCAATATCTTACATTAGCAAACATTATCATCATCATCAACAGCTGACTAAATGTTTCCAGGGAAACTGTATATGACAAAAAAACAATAAACATAATTGCACTAGAAAAAGTTTCTTATAAAACACCATAGAGGACTAAGGTAACAGTGAAGAGGACTTTAGTATTAAAATATAGATACAATTATATCTGGACAGCACTGCGGACCTCATGTGGCGCCCTGTATAAAAAGGATAATTATAATAATTATAGCAGGATTAATCAAATTGAAGCCATGCAGTTCCTTTGTGTCCAAATTAAATGTCACAGTCTTATCCAAAAAAGCTATGACTTCAATATGTCTCATGATATCTTACTGTAACAACCAAACTTATGTGGTGTTTCATCCAAGTGGTCAATCACCATCATTTTCAGTTCATTGACTCAATGCCTAGCATCAACACGTAGAGATACAGGCTTATTAACATCTGGGGGTAAATGTATCAAGCTACAATATGCCTTTTTTCAGTGATTTTCTCTGGCGAGTTTGAACTCGGCAAAGTATGAAAGTGCGAGTTGATAATAAATCACTAGGATAATGATGTAACCAAAATCCATAGGCTACAAATCGCCGTCCCTACTTTTGGCCATTCAAAGAATACAAGTTGTCATAAGTATGAAGCTATAATTCTGCAAACTCGCCTGAGATTACCTTGAAATTGCCATAATCAAGATGCAGCTTTGGATAGGTGAGATTAGTAAACACATCAGCATTCCACTGCTGCCCATTCTTAGCACAACCTAAAGCACAATACAGTTCAATAATACACAATGAATGACATAATTGTAAATAAAAAAAGAGTGCCCCCCCCCCCCATTTAGATTAACCCTAGTGCTAGGGGGGACAAAAAGTGTGCGGTCCCTCCAATTTTTGTATAACTAGCACTAGGCCTTGCCAGCTGGGGCTAGTAGCCCTATATCAGAAGAACCTGCAGCGCTGGGTCCCTCTTCCTTAATAACAACCTGCCCAAGGCTGGTCAGCACCAGGCTGAATTCACTAGGGATATGGGTTCCGCAAAATAAAATTAAACCTTCTCCATCGGGGTACTCAACCTTGTGCTGAAAGCACTAGGGCTCTCCCCACACCCCTGGACAGTGGGTGTTTGGTAATAAAGTGGGTTTAAATAGAAAAGGTAGCATTTTGTGTTGGTGCACTACACATCCCAGCAAGCCAAGACTGCCATTAACAGTTTGGACATGCTGGTGCTTGTAGTAATACAAGCACAAGCATACCCATGACTGCCAGGTCATGCTGTCACTTGGGGATCCACAAGTGCAGGCATGCTCCGGCGCCCAGGACCCGCTTGGACCTGTAGTGCACAACACAAAATCTAAATAAATGAGACACCCCATTTTACAAATCATTTTATTATCATTTTATTAAAAATGTAAAACCCCAATAATAGGTACCAACATCTGTGTTCTTCATCTGTAATGTATTGAACCTTGCAAGCTTCAAAAAAAAAAAAATAGCTATTCAAAGTAATCCAAGAGTGTTCTTGCAGCAGGAAAACCCAAAATAATCCTCCAGAACATGCTTGTAAAAAGTAAAAACCCATGTCAGATGATGCATATTAGCTTCTGTACTCAGAAGATGTCGCCGCATAGTGAAAAGCTGTCAGCCCCTTGGTCTAGCTTGGTTAATTTCTCACTTCACTACATGAAAGATGTTATGATTTACATTGAAAAGTAATTTTGTTACTCCAGGGTTCTTCCCTATGATTGACACAAGCATTAGAATAGTGAGGCATGATGTCTTTCAACATAGATACAATGCCAATATAAAAATCTTTATAAGAATGAGTGGAGCATCCTTAAATCTCTACAGAATGACAAAAAACTCTGATTTTAAAGCCTGCTAACAAGGTCCTGATGGAGATACCAAAAGGATATGAAATTGATGATAACTGTTGAGTAATGCTATCTAGTATTAACTTATGATCCAACTAATAGAATTAGGGCACACATTGAGTCATAAGTTAGGTATTATTTAGGGATATTAAGCTAGGCATGGACACCCTGTGCAGACACATCGCCTCAACTGTAGTGAGTGGGTGTGCCGAGAGGCGCATTTTGATAGAAGCATGGAAGTTGCGAATTTGGAGATATTGGTAGAAGTATTTAGATGGGATTTCTATAGCTGAATATCAATGAACTGTGGAAAAAGGGTAGAGCGGGATATATCATTTACATAACGGACACCCCGAGAGCGCCAGGCGGAGATTTCAGAGGAGTGCATACCCGGTCGGAATTCTAGGTAGTTGATTTAAGGGTTAATCGGAAAGGGGTGCTTGGGGAGACCATGTTGCCTGCATAAGAAGTTCCAAATTGCTAGGGAGTGTGCGACCGTGGGATGAGCTAGTACTCGTTTGGGGGTGGCGAGCCGATGGGAGCCAAAGCAGGGTAACAGGGTTAAGTAGACTCACACCTTCAGCCTCAACAGATATCCAGACCCTGGAGGCCGTATGGCCACACCATAAGACACATTGCGCAATATGGGCCGATAAATAATAGTGTTTGAAATTTGAGATTCCAAGGCCACCAACCCGATAGGATCTCTGAGGGACTAGTAGCCTTATTCATGGTCATTTGCCCGCCCAGATAAATATAGAGGTAATGTATTGGAGGTATTTGAACACATAAGGGGGAAGTAGAATAGGGAGGGTTTGGAACAGATATAGCAATCTTGGTAGGATGGTCATTTCTACTGAATTAATAAGTCCTATCCAGGAGATGCATTGGTGAGATGAGGATTAAAGGTCAGTCTTCACTTCGAAGAGGGTGTGGGGAAAGTTGTCTTGAAAGAGCTACTGATGGCGCTTAGTTAAGAGAAGATAGATCTAATTTTTATAATACAATGGTGATCTACAACACCTACATGATATTGATTTCCCAATATTTTACAGTATTATCAATCTGTGTTGATTCAATAGATTGTGCAAAACAAATTCAGTTTATGAAAAACTAATTTGTTCAATGTGGTTACCCACTACAGGTTATTGTATCTGCATTAGAAATGGTAAGAACAATTTCAATGGGAGTGTATTAACAAATTTCTTGCAAATTGTCATCGTTTGTCAGGACGCCATACAGTGTAAATCTACATACATTATAGGCTCATTCAATTATTGTTCCAGTGATTAAAATTGTGCACTACATGTGTATAGAAGAGGTGAAAACATTCAAGGTTCTGAGTGTTTCTTTCAAATTCAAAGTAAGATCCTCTATTACTGTAACATTTGCGATTCTTTCATTTGTGGGCAAATATTTTGCAAGGCTAGAGCTCATATTAAACTTGAATCTTAAAGACTCTTAAGTAGTTAAGCAGTAAACCTCAATTAATAAAAACTTTATATTAAAATGTTTGTACACCCACCCTAGAAGATGCTTCTTTTGATAGTTACTGGCATTGGATTAGAAAAGGGGACAACCTAGCAAAGAGCGGCACAGTCACTGCCAGTTTGAGCCAACCAATAAGATATTGCACTCTATGGCGGAAAAGGCATCTCCCTCTTTATATCAATCTACAATAGCTGTCAAAATTGTCAACAGATGTCGTACACCTCCAGAAAGTATCATTTTATGTTTTTAATATATAGACTTAGATCTCTTCTTTCTTTTGCACTCCATCACGCATTGTTAACATCCTCTAAACATTATTTTTACTCATATTAAGCACACAACAATATTTAAAATCATCAAATTCATACTATAAATGAGGTATTATTAATCTTAAAAACAAATTACATTCAGTGTTTTCAGCTGAGAATGACTGTAGTGAAATGCCAGAAAATATCAGAATAAATTACTATTGACTTAGTGCTTGGTTGGAGGCCACAGTGGAAAGCAATTATGAGGCTTAAATTAAGCCATTGATGGATACCTGGACACTTGTCTTGGAGTTGTTGACAAAATAAGATGTGTTTTTATCATGAAAATCTGCTATGTGTCATATATTGGTTTTGTTCCAACTAGCACACTGTGTATCTCTTATGAGAAAAATAATGTAATTATTCAGCTAATTGTTTACTTTCATATCTGAGCCTTACAAATCTATAACCAAGCCTGATTTTCAAACCTTGTTTTTGTAGCAAAAAAGGAGGTCATTTATAAAGAACATTTGTCACGGACCGAACCCCTTACTTTGTTGCCCGGGATCCGGCACAATTGTTACCTGCACACAGGTTGATTGGAAAGGATTTGGGGGTATATTTACTAAACTGCAGGTTTGCAAAAGTGGAGATATTGCCTATAGCAACCAATCAGATTCTAGCTGTCATTATGTAGAATGCACTAAATAAATGATAACTATAATCTGATTGGTTGCTATAGGCAACATCTTTACTTTTGCAAACCCGCAGTTTAGTAAATATACCCCTTGGTCTGGAAAATCATGCCTGGGTTAATTCCAAGGATGTGAAATGCAATTCCAGATGCATACAGGTAAGAATTCTAAAAGGTGTCTTGCCAGAGCAGCTGAGTTATAGTATACAAAGTGATCCAAACCTTGTGACTAATGTACGTATAAAACGGATGGTACTTCAGCGCTAATAAGCAATAATATGTATTGGTTCCCTGTGTGTCAATTGTCTCTTGCAATTGATGTCTGCACAAACTGTTATTAGTGACAAAATAGGGTAAATGATTTCAGATAAGGTTTATATTGTTAAAACAGTTTATCTGAATTGATAATAAGAAATTTAATACATAATCTCATAATAACAACATAGCAACATGGTAGGTGAAGAATCCTAATGCATCGGTATTAATATCTATAGTCTAAAGTTCCTTGTTTGGAGGTAGGTAACTTTCACAACCAATCGGAATCATCGAATATGCATAAAGCCAATAAATGAAGCAGGAAACATATGGATAAAATCTCATATTGCTTGAGAAAGTAACATGATGAGGAAACCGGTAGGGCATGCACAGAGTGATGAAGGGGGTTAAGCAGCATGGCACAGAGTGATGAAGGGGAAAGCAGCATGGCACAGAGTGATGAATGGGGGGAGCAGCATGGCACAGAGTGATGAAGGGGGTGTTGAAGCAGCATGGCACAGTGATGAAGGGGGGCAACATGGCACAGAGTGATGAAGTGGGGGAAGCAGCATGGCACAGAGTGATAAAGAGGAAGGAGGAGTAGCATGGCACAGAGTGATGAAGAGGTGAAAAGCAGCATGGTACAGTATGATGAAGGGGGAGTGAGAAGCAGCATGGCACAGTGTGATGAATAGGTGGTAGGAAGCAGCATGGCACAGTGCGATGAAGGGGGCTAGCAGCATAGCACAGTGTGATTAATGGGGGAAAGCAGCATGGCACGGTGTGATGAAGGGGGGAAAACAGCATGGCACAGTGTGATAAGGGGGGAAGTAGAATGGCACAGTGCGATAGGGGGGAACAGTATGGCACAGTGTGATGAAGGGGGTCAGGAGAAGGGGGGAGCAAAGGCAGCATGGCACAGTGTGATGAAGGAGGGCCAGGAGAAGGGGGGAGCAAAAGCAGCATGGCACGGTGTGATGAAGGGGGGAAAGCAGCATGGCACAGTGTGATAAGGGGGGGAAGTAGAATGGCACAGTGCGATAGGGGGGAACAGTATGGCATAGTGTGATGAAGGAGGGCCAGGAGAAGGGGGGAGCAAAAGCAGCATGGCACGGTGTGATGAAGGGGGGAAAGCAGCATGGCACAGTGTGATAAGGGGGGGAAGTAGAATGGCACAGTGCGATAGGGGGGAACAGTATGGCATAGTGTGATGAAGGAGGGCCAGGAGAAGGGGGGAGCAAAGACAGCATGGCACAGTGTGATAAAAGGGGGAAAGCAGCATGGCACAGTGTGATAAGGGCGCGCAGTAGAAGGGGAGCAAAGCAACAAGGCACAGTGTGATGAAAGGGGTAGCAAAAGTAGCATAGCGCAGTGTGATGAAGGGTGACCAGGAGAAGGGGGAACAAAAGTAGCATAGTGCAGTGTGATGAAGAGTGGCCAGGAGAAGGGGGAGAAAAAGCAGCATGGTGCAGTGTGATGAAGGGGGGCCAGGAAAAGGGGGGAGCATAAGCAGCATGGTGCAGTGTGATGAAGGGGGGCCAGGAAAAGGGGGGAGCATAAGCAGCATGGTGCAGTGTGATGAAGGGTGGCCAGGAGAAGGGGGGAGCAAAAGCAACATGGCGCAGTGTGATGAAGGGGGACCAGGTGAAGGGTGGAAAACCAACATGGAGGGCACAGTGTAATCATAAGGGGTCACAGCGTGGTGATGAAGGAGCACAGTGTGATCATAAGGGTTCACAGCATGGTGATGATGAAGGGGAACAGTAATATGTGTGTGATGGCACAGTGGGCTTGTGGAAATGTAGTGTGTGTGTGTGATGGCACAGGGGGTTTATGGCAATGTAGTGTGTGAGTGTGTGTGGAGTTGCATAGGGGGCTTGTGGCAATGTAATGTGTGTGGGATGGCACAGGGGGCTTATGGCAATGTAGTGTGTGAGTGTGTGTGTGATGGCACAGGGGGCTTATGGCAGTGTAGTGTGTGGTGTGTGTGAGGTAGGTGGTGGCTAATGAATGAATGCTGTTTTGTTTGTGGGGTGATGGTGGGGCAATTTAACTTAATAGTGGGGACTACTAATTTAAGATGGGGTTGTTTGGGGGCTATTAATTGAATGTGGGGTGAGTGTGTGGAGAATAAGGTCTATTTATTTAATGTGAATATGAATTATTTAAAGACAGTCATGGTTGCGGGAAATAGGTATATTTATTAAATGTAATTACTATTAGTTTATTGCTGGGGCTGTTTGGAGGGAAGGAAATAGGTTTATTTATTAAATGGGAATACTGTTGCTTTAATGTTGGGGTTGGTTGGAGGGATATCAATCTATTTATTAAAGGGTAATACTATTATTTTAATGTTTTGGCTGGAGGAAGGCCTAATTATTAATCATGGGTGCTATTGATTTAATGATGGGGCTGGTTGGAATTTTCTAAATGTACCCATTTTTTTTTTTCAAGTACGGTCCCCAACATTCCAGGACCTAGTCAAGCCACAACTAAAGAAACCAGCAGTCACAGGTGTTGAAAGTGAAAAGAACAGGTAGGAGAGAACAGGACAGTCTGTCAAATGTTTTGATTCTATTGGGACCATCCAAATTTTTGGTGACTGTTCTGCCCAATCTAAGGGTCAGACAAAGACTGTGTACTTTTATATATACACTGCATTCTTTATATACTACACTATGGTGCTAACTGTCGTTCGTGGGCTTACCACACCCCCACTAATTGTTTGGTTACGCTTCTCTAGTGGCTGGCCACACCCCCGCTGGTTGTCCTCTACCATTGTATTCCCCCTGTGGGCCCTTCATGCCCCAGTCCGACACTATGTGCATATATTATTTTGATTTATTTTGTATTAATATTTAATTCAATATATGGTTGGTGCATTGTGATATGCAGAGATTTATGTGCCTTTCTTTTGCTAAAAGGATGGTTTTCTCATAATGCTAGTTTATTACACAATAACCTAAACATCAGGAAGCTACATCTCTCCTTACATAAGGACTGTTTATTGTTATGAACTTATTAGGATTGGGAGATCTTTGTGATTATTAGTGATTATGAAAAAGTCTTGAAACATATAGAAAAAGAGTATTGTTTGTCAATAAATATTTTACCATTAAAGCGCCTGAAATTAAAGTGAGGTAGGGAAGTGGAAATTTCATTTCCTTCTCCCCTATTCCTTATTTTACCTACATCATTTTCATTTTTCCTTGCTGAAAATGTAAACATATTAACTGAACTTAGATCTTTTCAGGACCGACATCAAAGAAAAGGGACATCGTTTTTGGATGAATTATCAACTGACGAAACATTCTCAAAATGAACCCAGGAAAAGTGTCAGGATTTCTTTGTCACCTGAAGACAGAGATCTATGAATGTGTTCATTATTACACACAAATATTTAGGCCACTGAGATATATACGAATAGCTCAGGAATTCAAGATAACAGACGAGTAGTAGGGTGTCAGGAACTCATGATAGTATGCTGTTAACCAAGTTACAGGAACGCAGGATTGCACACTAGTAACAAGGTTTCAAGAAAACAGGATTGCACATTTGTAGCAAGTTTGCAGACACACAGGACAGTACTCTGGTAGCAAGGTTGCAGGAACAGAGGATAATACTATGGTAGCAAGGTTATAGTAACAGAGGATAGAATGCTGGTAGGTGCCAGGAGCTCACAGATAGCAAAAAGTCAAGGTCTCAAGGTTGCACACTGGTACAGTCTGTCAGGAACACAGGTTAGCAGAAACAAGATACCAAGAACTCAAGATTTGTACAGTGGTAACAGTGTGGCAGGAACTCAAGATAGCAGGAACAGGACTGAATCACAGGAACTATAGTTGTGTGAAAACATAGGCTCCCCTGAGGAGAGCCAGAGTTTCAAAGTCCAAGCAACAGAAAGTTCTTTAACTGCTGGGAATACAACAGGCTTGATTAACTGCTGCATTGCTGAAACAGCAGATATCCAGAATACTGCAGCACCTCTTGTTTGAGTAGGATATTGAAAACTTCAAGCCCTGACAAAGAGACGTTGAACTGAATAGTAGATAACACTCTTTTGGACAACATTATTTGTACTATAATAACATGATTTGGTTGCCATAAATTCATTTTTCTGTATTGTGTGGACTTTCTGTGATGTAGAGAATGGAGAAATATGAGAGAATGCATTTAAAGTGTAATATGAGTGTGTAAATATGAGAAAGTGTAAATATGAGAAAAGGCAATTAATCGTGTACTATAATAATATGATTTGGTTGCCATACATTCATTATTCTGTATTGTGTGGACTTTCTGTGACATAGAGAATGAAGAAATATTAGAAAAGGCAATTAAAGGCTTCAAACAAAGTGTGAAAATTATATTAGTCAAGCTATTAGTGATGAGTTAATATATAATTGAAATTTTGGGCAATATAACTTATCAAATTCCTAAATTAAATGAAACTGAACCCATATTTCCAAACATAAGAATCCTCTTCATTTAAGATCCTTGATGAATCAGGCCCATTGTCATTATCTTAATAGATGCTTTTAAGATCGATAATGACTCAATATCAATTACCTAATTTAAGTTTTCTATCAATATGGACTAAATTGGTGAAGAAGATTAGATTTAGATTTTTTGAGGATTATAAACTTATTTGCAGGCTGCAAACCTCATGAAGCTCCACTATAATTAAAGATTTTTTATTATACAGATATTATGATCATAGGCTTTGTTTATGCTAAATGTAAGGAATGTTTATCTGTTTTCATATTTTCAAACTAAAAAAACCCTTGTTGCGAAACCCACTCTTTCTAATCCAGAAGAAGGTGTAATAAACAGAAAAAATGTACTATGAATAAATTAACTGATTAGAAGAGGTCAAAGGATGTACTTATTGACATGCAAAGAATTTTCACCTGGATCACTTTCTGTACAAGAATTCAAGAATGCATAGGACTATTCTTGAGACCTAGATTTTAAAAAAAAATCCTAAAAACAAAAAAAAGCACCTCCGAAAAACTGATTAATAACAAAGATAAACACATAAACTTGGCATAATAAGTGGACCTGTAGTTTCTTTTAAAACATCCCCTTTATCTCTTTTAGTCCCAAATATCTACTTACTAAATCTATCAGTTTATTATTCCAAATATCACATATCTCTTAGGACTCATTTCACCTCTTGTATTTTTTTTTCAAGGTATATAAAAAAAAAAAATTCAGAGCTGAAAGCAATTTCCATAGTGACAAGGAATAATATTGCTTTTGTTCAGCTCATGTGGCTGTACCTGCAGTTTGTTCTTATTGCTCTTAATTACACTGTTGGAAACTCCTTGGCTAAGAAAACTGTTCAATTATATAAGACAGATTTTGTACCAATGTGCAATAGACTTTTTCTGTAGGTAAAATACATAAATATAGTACTGGATTTAAATTAAAAAAAACTCTCCAAGATGGATTTGTAGTTAATCAAAGACCTGTAGCAGGTGTTTAGAAATTCCAAATGGGCAAATGTGTGGGTGTTTTGGAGCCTCTAGTCAAAACTCATTGGACTATTAAAGCATCATTGTACAAAGTGACTCAAGAATTAAAATTTTATGGTAAATATAGCTTGGCTTAACATCACATCACTCTATCCGAACATTGAATCAGATAGTTATTTTAGGTAGTGACATTCAGTTTCAAAGAGGTTTGCATATTATTTTTTTTATTATTATTATTATTATTATCCTAGATTTGTAAGGTGCCACAGTACTCCGCCAATGTGGCTTAGAGTAGAGATTAGGATATTTGTGTGTGTATTAGTGTGAATAGTATCATCAGGATAAGGTAAGCTTTAAAAAAAAGAACATCTAAAGATATGAAGGCTGTGGTAAAGCCTGATTGGGCAAGGTAGGGAATTCTATAAGTGGGGAGCAGCATGGGAGAAGTCTTGTAGACGCGAATGAGAGGTAATTACCAGAGGCGAAACAAGGCACAGGTCAGAGATAGATCTAAGAGGGCAGGAGGGAGAATATTTTCATATGAGATTTGATATTTAGGGGTGTTGTTGTTGAGGGTTTTGTAGGTAGGGGTGAGTAAATTGAATTGGATTTTGGAGGACACAAGGAGCCAGTGTAGGGATTTGTAAATTGGCTCAGCAGATGTGGAGCATTGAGAGAGGAAGATCAGTCTTGCATTTAGGATGGATTGAAGTGTGGATATCTGGGTGTCAGGAATACCAGATAGCAGGAGGTTGCAATAGTCAAGACGGGACATGATGAGAGAATGGATAAGAGTTTTGGTAGCAGGTTGAGTAAGAAAAGGGTGTATTCTGCTAATGTTTTTAAGGTGGAATTGTTAGGACTTGAAGAGAGTCTGGATGTGAGGAAAAAAGCATAGGTGAGGCAGCTGGCTTGGGAGACTGAAAACATTTTGTTATTAACAGTGAGGGAGATTTTAGGGGCGATGGTGATTCTGGCAGAAGGGAACATAATAAGTTCTGTTTTGGATATGTTGAGCTTTAGGTAGCATTGGGACATCCATGTGGAGATAGCTGTTAGAGAGTTAGTTATACGAATACAGAAGGGGAGAGGTTAGGGAAAAAGATATAGATTTTGGTGTCACCAGTATAGAGGTAGTACTGGAGACTGAATGAGTGAATTAGTGCCCCAATAAAAGAGGTATACAATGAAAAAAGTAAAGGTCTAAGAACAGAGCCTTATGGGATCGAAACAGATAGTGGGTGTGGAGGGGAGGATGTACCAGCGGTAGAAAACTAAAGAAGCGGTTCGATAGGTAGGAAGTGAACCTGGAAAGAACTGTGTCATGAAGGCCAATGAAGTGAAGGGTCTGTAGGAGAAGAGGGTGATCAAATGTCAAAAGCAGCAGATAGGTCCAGGAGAATGAGTATGGAGAAATGACCCTTAGTTTGCAGAAAGTAGATCATCGATCACTTTGTGAGAGCAGTTTCAGTAGAATGTTGGAGATAGAAGCCTTATTAAAGAGAGTCAAAAATGGAGTGAAAGAAGAGGACGTGAGAGAGGCATTTGTACACTAATCGCTCAAGTAATTTGGAGGTAAAGGGGAGGAGAGAAATAGGACGGCATTTGGAGAGTGAGAGGCTGAATCAAGAGATAGTTTCTTTAGAATTGGTAAGATGAACACATGTTTAAAGGAGGATAGAAATATCCCACTGGAGAGAGACAGGTTTAATTGGTGAGTTAGAGGTGGGCATGCAGTGGAGGAGAGGAAGTAGAGCAGTTGGGAGGGACTAGGGTGGAGCAAACAGATTGTAGGATGAGATGAGTGTAGAGACTTCGTCTTCAGTTACTGGAGAGAATGAATTAAGGGTGTATTGGGGAATGTAGGTGAAGGTGGGTAGAGTAGGTGGAGTGTGTGGAATTTAGCATTAAGAAATATCTTGTCAAATGTTGTAATTTTTTTCTTTCAAGTAGGTGGTAAAATTATGGGCTGTGAGGGAGAGAGGGGGAGGAGGTGCAGGTGGGCAGTGAAGTTAGTTGAAGGTGGCAAAGAGGTGACGTGGGTTAGAAGACTGGGTGGATATTAAAGTTTTGAAGAATGCTTGTTTGGCAACTGAAAGTGTAGTGCTGTAAGATGAAAGGATGAATTTATAGTTGAGTAAATCGGGATAAGAACGAGATTTTCTCCAGTGGTGCTCTGCAGTGCAGGAACACTTTTTCAGGTAGCAGGTCTGTTTGGTTTGCCATGGTTGGGGTTTGGATTAGCAGAGACTTCATGTGGTAGCTGGAGCTGCATTGTGTTGCCCTAAAGTGAGTGTTTTGTTGTAGAAAGAGGCAGCCTGATTAGGGTAGGACAATGCAGACATAGGAGAACATAGTTGTTTTAGTGAAGATGAGAAGTGGATTGGTTTAAGAATACATAGGTGTCGTTGTGTACATGTGGATTTGGGTGCAGGGGGGAGCGTATGAGTTAATGTGAGGCTGAAGGAAAGGAGGTTGTGGTCGCAGAGTGGGAAAGCTAAGCAGGTGAAACTAGAGAAGGAACAGTTGTGGTTGAAGACAAGGTCAATGGAGTCTTCATCACAGTGGGTGGGAGACGAAGTTCACTGGGAGAGACCAAAGGAGGAATTAAGTGAAAGAAGTTCAGTGTTTGAAGAGACAGTGGGATTATCAATCGGAATTTTGAAATGGCCTAATATGAGAGTAGGCAGGTCAAAGGACAGGAAATCAGTGAGCCAGGCTGAAAAGTTGTCAAGAAATTGGAAAACTAGACCTGGGGGGTGATAAATGACAACAACGCGAATGTGAGGTGGATAGTGTGGTGGGTGCAAGAGACAAAACAGTTCATGTGTACAGACCAGAGAGGAGCGATGTAGTAAAGGGGAAATCATCCCTGCCACAGCTAGCCCCAAGGGTCCCGAGAAAGATCCCAGAAACCCTATTGCCATGACATCATGGCAGCAGCTACAACAAAATGACCTGCCATGCCACCAACTGAAACAAGAGACTATTCAATCGACTAGACATTAATTTCGTTGACAATGAGAAAGTTTGCAACATTAGGTCAACAATGTAAGTGTCAATTTTATTCTTAGGGTGAAAACTCACATGTTCAACATTATTATTAGATCAACAATTGAAATGACAACAGTTTTATATGTTTAAGGTTAGGGATATTATTGTCAACCTAAAAATACTGTTTACATTAAAATTGTAGACCTAATAATACTGTCACATTTCAATTGTCCAGTTAAAGTCATTAAAACGATGAGTGGAACCCCGACAACTGCTAATACTGACAGCTGGAAACACAGACCTCAAACGCTGTCAATGAATGAAGAACCCGGCAGCCTGAGATGACATCACTTTGAAAGTCCACACTATGTTTCCTGCTGTTAACCTGGTAATTTAAGGAGGCACCGCCTGTACAATGTACTAGACTTTGTAAAGAACATTGTACAGATGGCGCCTCCTTAAATTATCAGGTTAACAGCAGGAATCATAGTGTGGACCTTGAAAGTGATGTCATCGCTGGCTGCCGGGATCTTCATTCGTCGGCAGTGTTTGAGGTCTGTGTTTCAAGCTGTCAGTTTTAGCAGTCTGTCGAGGATTACACCTTCGATGTATTCATGTCGGGGTATCTGTTGTTGGGGTTCCGATCATCGTTAAAAGATACCCAACCCCAATTGTCAACCCAATAACACTGACAATGTTATTATTATCAACTTCCTAAGCTAGATGCGCCCTCCTCACTTCGCACTAAATGTTGAGTGTGACATCATCAGTGAGGACATTTGCAGTGAGGCGTGCACAGAGAAGAGCCACTACAAGAAGAGAAGTTAACAGAAGAAAAGAAAACAGAGGAGAAGAAAGTAAGCAACAGAAAGGTAAATGAAGGGGACCAAAAGCAGCAGCGTGAAACAGCAAAAACAGCATGGAGTGCACAGTGCCAAGCATCAGTAAGAAAATATTAAACTTTATTTTTGTTATTTCTTAATAATAAACCTTACAAAACTGCATTTCTTTTTCTTGCGGCCCACACAATCTTAGAGTTTGATTATTATTTGGCCCAAGTAGGGTTTTGAGTTTGACATGCCGGTCCTAACCTGTGTATATTATTGTTTTGACCATATAACTGTTGATCATGTAACTTATGTATCACAACCAGCAAGAGTTAGTAACAAAGTGGAATTCCATACTTTATAAGCTACAGTGATTTTCTCAAAACATTTCAGTTGTGGGGTGGGGCCCTTGGATATCTCCTTTTCTAGAATTACTATCCTATCAGCCAGTGCTATGCCATTATGTTTTAAAGGTGCCATTTACTTTATTAAACTGCCATCCTGTCTGCCACTGCTGTGTTATAATGTTTAATAGGGATTGTATCTTTTATTACACTGCCATGTATTTGTGCCATTGCTATATCACAAATATTAGCCAGCTTGCTGCAGCCTTTGGCCAAAATTGGTGAACATTCTGACAGTGAGGGAAGAGGTATCAGTCAGTCTTCACAACCAGGTAAGCAAGGAGCCTATATCAACGGACCACATGCACTAGGTGCACTGGACCAACATAATCAAATCCACCAGTGTCATAATAACAGGTTACTAAAATCTTCTTAATCAGTATTATAATAAAGAAATAGCATTGCCTATTGCCAGTCACATCAGTGTCTCTTCCCTGCTTCATCCTGACCTTTAACAGGTATTTGTAGCTATGGTGTTATTAGATCTCTTTAGAGACATATAAAATAATTTTTCCTTACATGCCTCTATAAACCTGAATATCTGCAATCCATTCCAAACCCATCACACATTCTCCTACTTCAAAAGATTGCTTTTAAAAGTCACTACTAAGTATATAAGCAATCATATGCATGAGTAAAAATAATAAAGTCAGCAGTGCTGAAAGCATTCAAAATAAATAAATCATCTAGTAAAAGTGAGAGACATTTTAAAAAGGAATTGTTGCAAAATGTTTAATGCAAGTCAGAAAAAAAGTAGAAATAACTAACATGCACTGTATATAAAATATGTCAACGAGCTAATCTGTGACAAGACTGTCCTCACATCTCTCAGATTACAAATGGGCTACCTACTGAATGGCAAGTCTATTGTATTGGAATCTTATCACATAAATGTATCCATATTGACATATGCTACCTAAATCACTCCAAATCAACACAAGCTGCCCCCCTGTTTATATATATCTTATATATATATATATATATATATATATATATACACATACACGTGTATGTATATATATATATATATATATATATATATATATGTATACAAGTTAACCCGTGCATGATACTCATGCATTCTAGTCAAATCAAGCTACTTAAGGTGTTTAAAAGGTTCTTGTCATGCATTTGGGCCATAGCCCAGGCCTCCTCAGGGGAAGAGCGTTACTTCCCAACGCGAATGCCCTGTGGTTTTGTCCACATGTCACCACCTCATCATTTTTCTCCATCACCTCATCATTCATCTTTATTGCCACATCTATCCAGATGTCTATCCAGACACAGGGATCTCTCTCAGCGGTCCTGAGTATCACACTCCTCTCACTCTGTCACCCCCGGCAACCACCAACCACTCCCCACTGTCACCCCCGGCAACCACCAACCACTCCCAACTGTCACCCCCGGCAACCACCAACCACCAACCACTCCCAACTGTCACTTCTCCTTCAAAAAATATATATATATTTTTTTAAAATCTTTATAAACACTTTTAACAATTAACAAATTAAATTAACAAATTAAAAACATCTTAGTATACCAAATTTCAGCCCTTTCTGATTTTTTTTTTACACACACACTAAGAATTTAGTAGGTCAGTGTATAACTCCGCCCAGCAGGTGACGCTGCAGCTTGGGTTTTTTTTTTCACACACAGACACACGCCACTAGGCTTTTATATTATAGATATATATATATATATATATATATATACATATACATATATATATATATATATATATATATATATATATATGTTTGTGCAGATAACAGATACCACATAAAAGGGGGCGCGTAACCCTATTCAGTATACAGTCACTAGGCGGGATAATTACACCCAAAGTCCAATGTACAGGAGGCAGCCAGTTCCAATACAGGTGGTGAGTCTGGAAAATCTATAAAGGAATAAAGGAAACACGGCACCACATGGTGTATTACCACAATATATTAATGTAATAAGAGAGAGTAAAGTGGAGGAGTCAGATGTGTACTCAAGGATAATAACTTCTCTCCGGTAGGGCTAATGAAACCAAAAGGGTGAATAGATATATACAAAAGTGACAGCACACTGTGTTCAATGCCACCAATGTAATCACCAATAAACATAAAACTGCGTACCAGATACTAGAACCAGAAGATGTATGAATCAGTTCAATGGAAAACTCCAAATCTGAGCAGCTGTTACCAGTAACGTCACTCATCCAAGTGTACAATTCTGTTAGGACTGTAACTTCAGCATCATAGGAGCAATATAAAAAAACTCATATAGTGTAATATTGTAAAAACTCAGATTTTACTAATAAAATAGTAAGTATCACACTTACATAAAAACACAAGGTAACAAACATATATTGGTATCTTTAGGTACTCATCTGGGATGTAATCAGAGATGTATGCATAGATATCAATCAGCTCATATATAAATCTCTGCAGCGCGCCCACCACACTAGTACCACGATATCCAAACAGATGATGGAAAGGTCCTTAGACACTCCTCAACGCGTTTCGTCTGGTTAGATGTTCAGACTTCATCAGGAGGAAAAAATAGTATAATAAAGAAGCAAGAATCTCCAGCGCTTTTTAAATGATGCCAGCGCCATCTTGGACATGCGCAGTAGCGTCTATGACGCGCGCATTGCTTCAATCACATGATTGATTCATCAGTCACATGGTTAACTCTGGTGAGAAACACCAGACACTAGAGGAAAATTGCTATAGTAAAACCATGTCCTCGTATATATATAAACACACACATATATATATATATATATATATAAATATATATATATATATATATATATATACTGTGGCACGAGCCCGCTACTGCTGAAGCGTCTAGCGTCTCCAAGTAGGGGGACGCGGACTTCGCGAGGAGCGCATATTTTCGTGACAACGCATCTGCATTTTTGTGTAGAATCCCAGGTCTATGTTCTACCAAGAACTTGAAAGGTTGCAGTGCCAAGAACCAGCGGGTTACCTTGGCATTAACCTCCCGGTTATTCTGCATTCATCTCAATGGTGCATGATCTGTTATTAAGGTGAACTCTCTGCCTAGGAGATAATAGCGCAGAGCTTCTGTAGCCCATTTTATGGCGAGACATTCCTTCTCCACAGTGGCATATTTTTGTTCCCTTGGAAGCAACTTACGACATAAGTACAGGACAGGATTTTCTACTCCATTCTTCTCCTGTGACAAGACTGCACCTAAGCCAACACCAGAAGCATCAGTTTGGAGGAAAAACCTCCGGGTAAAATCCGGTGCTTGTAGAACTGGAGAGGAACAAAGAGCTAACCGAAGATCAGACCAGGCGGTTTCTGCAGAGTCAGACCAGGTTAATCTATCTGGACAACTTTTTTTTAAGAGCTGCTTCGTAAGTGGAGCAGCTCTAGTGGCTAAGTGGCTTACAAACCGCCTGTAGTAACCTACTAAGCCTAAAAAGGTTCTTAACTGCGACTTTTTTTCTGGTCTTGCCCAATTTTTGACTGCCTCCACTTTGTCTAGCTGGGGTTTTACATGCCCTCGACCAACAATGTACCCCAAATATTTGGCTTCTCTCATGGCTATGGCACATTTCTCTGGGTTAGCTGTTAACCCTGCTGACCTTAATGAAGCTAAGACCGCCTCAACTTTGGGTAAATGTGATCCCCACTCTGGTGTATAAATCACTATATCGTCCAAGTAAACGGCTGCATAAGCTGTGTGAGGTCGTAGCAATTTATTCATGGCCCTTTGGAAGGTGGCAGGTGCCCCATGCAACCCAAAGGGTAGGACTTTATATTGATAGAGACCATCAGGGGTGGAAAATACAGTCTTTGGCTTGGCCGTGGAAGTCAGGGGAACTTGCCAATAGCCCTTTGTTAGATCAAGGGTTGTCAAATAGTTGCTACCAGCAAGATTTTCCACTCGTTCATCCACACGTGGCATCGCATAGGCAGCAAACTGCAACATACTGTTTAGGCGCCTACAGTCATTGCAGAACATAATTGTCCCATTGGGTTTCGGAACAAGCACAATGGGACTATTCCACTCACTAGTGGACTCTTCAATTATGTCTAACTGGAGCATCTTCTCGTTCTCCTTTCTCACGTCCACCCGTCTGGCTTCCGGGAATACGATGCAGCTTCTGCTTTACAATGACTCCTGGCGGAGTGACAATGTCATGTTCGATTAAGAGCACCCAGGGAGGGAAGAGAAGACATCCCTGTTCCGGAGAATTATTTCTTTAGTCTGTTATCTCTGCTTAACAGACAATGCTGGCTCTATGGGCACTTCAGACTTTTCAATGGCAGTACTCACTACCTGAGGAGAGGTTTCCTCATCATGCCAAGGTTTAAGGAGGTTAACATGGTATATTTGCTCCTCCCTTCTCCTACCTAACTGGCGGACTCTGTAATTGACAGGACCGACAGCCTCTAGAACTTCATATGGACCCTGCCAATGGGCGAAAAGTTTGCTTTCCTGGGTAAGAACCAGGACTAGGACCTTGTCCCCCAAGCTTAAAAGATCGAACAACAGCACTTTTGTCATAACTTTTCTTCTGTCGTTCCTGAGCCTCTTTTACATGTTGTTGCACAATGGGCCTTATCTTTCCTAGCCTCTCATACATTTGGGACACAAATTGTACCAGATTTGGCTCCCTGGGACCTTGCTGCTCCCACCCTTCTTTTAACATATCCAAGATACCCCTGGGCTGTCTCCCAAACAATAACTCAAAGGGACTAAACCCTGTTGAAGCTTGAGGTACCTCACGGATGGCAAACATCAAATAGGGAATAAGTGTCCCAATCTTTTTTCTCTTGAGCCACTGCTTTTCTGAGCATGTGCTTTAATGTACGGTTAAAGCATTCCTTCCATCTGTTTGTGGATGGTACACGGAGGTATGAAGCGCCGTAACCCCTAGCAACTGGCACATGTCTTTCATCAGTTTAGACATGAATGGAGTACCCTGGTCTGTGAGAATTTCTTTGGGTATTCCCAAGCGTGTAAACATCAATACAAGTTCTCTAGCTATGGTGCTGGACATTATGTTTCGTAGGGAAATTGCCTCTGGATACCTGGTTGCATAGTCAAGCACCACTAGTATATATTGGTGCCCACGTGCAGATTTTTCCAGTCGCCCCACACGGTCCATGGCTATCCGTTCAAAAGGAACTTGTACTATTGGTATTGGAATGAGAGGTGCCTAGTACATGGGTTTGGGACAGGTTCTCTGACAAATGGAACAGGACCGGCAATACTTTTTCACTGCCATGTGTACCCCGGGCCAGTAAAACCTAAGCAGAACTCGTTCCCGTGTTTTTTCTTCCCTTAGGTGTCCCCCACAGACATGTTTGTGTGCTGCTTTTAACACTTGGGGTACATGTACCTGAGGAACCATTAATTGTTCTACTTTTTCCCCCTGTACAATAGCAACTCTATACAGGAAATTATTTTTGACAATAAAATATGGTATACCTTCTGCAGGCTGGGCGGCTTTCGCTACCCCATTTACCTCAGTCACACTTTTAAAGGCATGTTCCAAAGTGGCATCATTAAGTTGGTCCCGAGCAAAGTCCTGCAGAGGAAACAAAATTGGTATTGCGGACCAGTCCGTATCCTCACTGACAGGCGGGGTGGGCTCATCTGCGACATCACCAACCAATGCTAATTTGGACTGTCCAAGTTTCCCCACAGGTGGATGCTTTAGTGGAACTGTTGCTGTGACTCCCAGGATGGCATTCCGGTTTGGCGGTTCTCAAAGATCGATGTCCAGATGTTGTTGATTCTTAGGCGGTTCCTTTAAGACTGGGCTTCCGACCGTTGCATCAGTTGCCAGCATGTCCGGCCGGATCCGCTCACCGAGGACATCATTAAACAGTGGGAAGTCTCACCCCAAAATGAGTGGATATGGAAGTTTAGGTGCTTTGGCAGCTACCACCATAACGGTTTTGTCTTTGAGTGTGACTGGTAGTATTGTTCTTTCATACTCCTCTGTCATGTCATGTACACAAAGAACCTTCACCTTGGGCAACAGAGAAGTTATGGGTTTGGGTAAGGCAGAGCTGGAAACCAATGAGAGTTCACTCCCCGAGTCTACCAAGGCCAGAACAATGTTTTGGTTTATTAACACAGTCACCTGGAACAAACAAGGACTTCCTGATGTGGGACTCATGGTAAAACAGCTTGGAAAAGCAGGCTCAATATGTGCCATGGAACAGTCCATGGGTTCCTGTAGTTTAGGACACTCTGCCTTAAAGTGGCCTTGCTCACCACATTCAAAACACTTCAGATTAGACAGCTTTGCACCTGGCCCTCTGTCCCGGGCAGTTTTGCCATTGGGCCCTGTAGCAAGGATTGTCAAACCTGGCTTTTGGCGTGGCAGCGGCTTTGGCACGAATGCAGGTTCTTTAGTCATTTGCTGTAGTGCACAAAACCTTTCTACCACTGTGGAAAGCTCTTCATAGCCCTTTGCAAATCACGGTTCAGCCCCCGGATGTAGTGATCTTTCGCCAGAACTTCACTTATCCGAGAAGGCGAATTCTCCTCAGGCTGCAGCCATATCTTTAAAATTTTAGAAAGCTCTGCCACTTGCGCTCTGACCGGTTTTTCTTTATCATAGTGCCATTGGTGATAGCCCTGGGCTCGGCCTGGCCCGGAAACCCCAATGCGAGCCAATATCTCAGACTTTAGACATAAATAATCAGATGCTCGGTCCTCATCTAGATCCATATAAGCTCGCTGAGCTTCTCCAGTCAGATATGGCGCCAGTCTCTCAGCCCAATCTTTAGGAGGCCATTTTGCCCTTTTTGCAAGTCTCTCAAAAGACACCAGATATGCTTCTACGTCATCAGCTGGTGACATTTTCTGCAGAACCGGACCAGGTGGTTCATTTCTGTCATGCCTCACCTTAACTCTTCTCTTAAGAGCCTTGTGTTTTCCACCTATGCCTCGGTGACTCGTAGCATCTGAGCTTGCTGCTCTTGCTGCGCAGCGGCCACATTCACAAGGATTCTCAGTACATCCTCCATGTTGACGTCTGCGCGGGTTGGGTAGCGGAAACTTGCTTCCCGGACTATCCCACTCCAGACACCACTTGTGGAACGAGTCCGCTACTGCTGAAGCACACGCGAACAACTTCTTGCTTTTTATGTAGTTTTATTGTCAGGATGGTAAATGTTTTGACACCGTACAGATTTCACAGCAGTTCTTGGAGACCCTAAACGCTAGCTAGACATAAACCAGCTCTCTCAAGACCAGCCAGCTTCCCAAGCGTTGGTCTCCCTGAGCAAATGATACAAACAAGCTTTTATACCTGGTACTCCTCCCCCAGCCTTAGCTTGATGGACAGGTGACACACCCACCTTCTTTTTAAGAGGCAACGCCCATCACTGGCTCTGTTTGCACTAACAGACAACCCTGTCTGTTTGCTGAGAGGAAAGAGCTTTCACATCATGTAAGTTAACCAAACTTAAACTATTGCTTTTCATACATAAGTCTTTACATTCAATCTAGGTGCATTACTGCACAAATGTTTTACTCTACTTCCATGCTTTCTCTGCATATTGCCAGCTAAATGCCTCCTTTTGTTACAATACATACACACATATATATTATATATAAACATATATATATATATATATATATATATATATATATATATATATATACACAAGAAAACAGATACCATATGAGGGGCGCTTAAACCACTACTGGACAATCAACATGCAAAGTACAAGGAATATGTATAAATGGTAAACACAGGGTCCAATTTACAGGAGGCAGCCAGTCCTAGATCAGATGGTGAGTCTGGATAATCTAAAAAAAGGTAAAAAGAACAGGGCGCCATATAGTGTATTACCAGATGTAAATAAACACAAACAATATGCTGTGATGAATTCCCAGACAGGGAAAGCACGTGACTTTCACGTTAATAACCCGTGAAGTCAATAACACATATATAAATAAAGTGACTCATATCCCAGGTGAGATCACCAATAGTAGAAGATTCTGCGTACCAGATACCAGACTTGAAAGGCACAACTGGATTATAGATGATATTTCTATGTCTGTTCAGACGGCCAATACTGACTTCTCCTCAGCAGAATACACCGATTACAGCTGGAACCTCAGGTCATAGGCATAATAAAAAAGCTAAAATAGTGTGATACTGTATATAACAGCTTTATTTAAAACAGTGAGTATCTCACTTACATAAAAACACTTTGAAGTATACACATAAAGGTTTCTTTCACCATTAATCATCTGGGCTTCATGGAATCCAGTGGAATGGCAACATGTAGTTCAGTCTTAAACTCCACAGCCACTTAGCTGGAAAACAATTAGCGGCCAATATCCACAATATAAAGATCCAGATACACCAGATGAATTGGAACAATCCTCAACGCGTTTCGTCCTTTCAATACGTGGACTTCATCAGGAGGGTCATGGATAGAAAAAAGAAGATAGTACCGAAGCTCTATATATACACATACACACACACATACATATATATATTAGAGATGAGCGGGCTCGGATTGCGCTAATCCGAGCCCACCCGAACAAAAAAAATGAGACAGAGGCTATGACGTCCAAGTCTCGCGTCGGATCTCGCAATACTCGGATTGCATAAATTTCCCGCTTGCGGCCGCCATCTTCAGTCGGGCTCAGATCAGGGAAGAGGGAGGTTGTAGTTTGTAGTGGTGCTCCTGTGTTCTGTATCCTGTCACTCTGTCCAGCTTAATCCAGTGGTTACTTTGTCCTGTGCTCTGTCCTGCTGATCAGTCCAGTGGTGCTTTTGTCCTGTGCTCTGTCCTGCTAAGTCCAGTGGTGCTTTGTCCAGTGCTCTGTCCTGCTGAGTCCAGGGGTGCTGTGTCCTATGCTTTGTTCTGCTAAGTCCATTCATTTGTTATTTTAAAATTATTTAAAAATCATAAAAAAAAATTAAAAAAAATTATACAAAAATAATTTTCAAAAAAATATAAAAAAATTATTAAAAAAGTATAAAAAAAATTATACTGCAATATATAAATACGTTCACTGTTCCTGCAGTCCAGAAATATTAGTACTGCCATATATAAATACGTTCACTGTTCCTGCAGTCCAGAAATATTAGTACTGCAATATATATAAATACGTTCACTGTTCCTGCAGTCCAGAAATATTAGTACTGCAATATATAAATATGTTCACTGTTCCTGCAGTCCAGAAATATTAGTACTGCAATATATAAATACGTTCGCTGTTCCTGCAGTCCAGAAATATTAGTACTGCAATATTTTACTACGTTCACTGTTCCTGCAGTCCAGAAATATTAGTACCAGAGATTAAACTACGTTCACTGTTCCTGCAGTCCAGAAATATTAGTACCAGAGATTAAACTATGTTCAATGTTCCTGCAGTCCAGAAATATTAGTACCAGAGAGTAAACTACGTTCACTGTTCCTGATTGGTTTGTTAAAGTGCGAATGTCCTATTTCAACAACATAAGGGTGGGTGGGAGGGCCCAAGGACAATTCCATCTTGCACCTCTTTTTTTGCCGTTATGTGCTATTTGGGGCCTAGTTTTTCAAACTGCCATCCTGTCTGCCACTGCAGTGCCACTCCTAGATGGGCCACGTGTTTGTGCTGCCCACTTGTGTCGCTTAGCTTAGACATCCAGCTACCCTGGTGCAACCTTTTGGACTAAAAACAATATTGTGAGGTGTTCAGAATAGACTGGAAATTAGTGGAAATTAATGTTATTGAGGTTATTAATAGTGTAGGAGTGAAAAAAAAACAAAAATATGGATTTTAGCACTTTTTATGCTTTTTTAAAAAAAAATCAGAACCCAAAACCCAAAATCAGAAACAAAACCTTTCGTGGGGTGTTTTGGCAAAACAAATCAGAACCCAAAACCTCAAGCTAATCAGAACCAAAAACCCAAAACACCAAAAGTGGTCGGTGCACACCCCTAATATAAATATATATATATATATATATATATATATATATATATATATATATATATTCACATATACATATATATATATATATATATATATATTATATACAAGTTAACCCGTGCATGATACTCATGCATTCTAGTCAAATCAAGCTACTTAAGGTCTTAAAAAGGTTCTTGTCATGCATTTGGACCTAGCCCAGGCCTCCTCAGGGGAAGAGTGTTACTTCCCGACGCAAGCGGCCTTTTTAATGTGTGTTCATGAGGTAAAATTACCTCACGAAAATGAGTTTGACCCCTCAACTCGTAAAGTTAGCCTTTACTACCCCTCCCACGGGGGGAAGGGGGGATGATGGAAGTTAACTGACTTGACTATTCTAATTTTTTTGTCAAATAATGTCAGTATACCAAATTTCAGGTCAATTGGATGAGCCCTTTCTGAGAAAATAGTTTTTTCCACACACACACACACACACACACACACACACACACTAACGCACGCCTCTACACATGTGTGTTCATGAGGTAAAATTACCTCACAAAAATGAGTTTGAGCCCTACCAAATTTCAGCCCTTTTTGAAAAATTTTTCCCACACACACTAAGAATTTAGTAGGTCAGTGTATAACTCTGCCCTGCAGGTGGCGCTGCAACTTGGTTTTTTTTTTCCACACACAGACGCCACTAAGCATTTATATATTAGATGTGTGTGCAAAACTGACTAACCACAGAGATTTAATGAAAGCAAGTGAAGACATCAAAACAGTTTGGGCCATATTTCAAGTAGGCCGCAACTTTGTAGTCCAATTTTGTAGTACAGCCACAAAATTGTGTATTTTGTATTGCACATATGTTGGCAGCTTAAAATACAGTGTAAGAAAATCGTCTTTATACAGCACAATTACCTGGGGTATTACATGCTACATTTTAACATATCTTGATGTGGCTGCACACTAGATACGACAGACATCATCACCAAATTTGATGATCATGACTGGCACGGCATGACTGAGTTTTTAATAAATAATTAGTAACAACCAAAAAAAATAGATAAGTAAAAAACTAACTTGCGTTATATATTCTCCCAAAAATATGAGAATTAAGCAGTTTTACGATCTGCTGAAGTTTAATAATTGGATGACAGTGGTAATCAATATTTTCTGTACATTAATATCTGTTGCAATGCGATCAGTACGCAATTGAATAATTATTATTGCAAATAACATGCAAATAAGTATAATCTATTTGTTTTAGTTTATATAAAATATAGATTAGTAAAGAGGCTGAATAATGTTTCCAACTTACAAATTACATTGAGTTTGGTATGAATATGTTCGCAATTGCATGAGAACGTTTATTGTTTATGCAAAGTGGGAATGGTAGTTATAAAAAATAATGTCAGTTTTTCATACACTGAATAGCCAGCTCACAGGGTCATAAAAACCAGTTTATACAGGTCTAGAGGCGGGAGCCTAAGAAAGGACACCTGGCAATCCCAAGGAACAATGACCAGAGGAATTTACCAATGGGACGTTGAGTTCCTGCGAGGTCAAAACCATTCATCCTATGAATGAAGACCTTAATACTGTAACTGTGTATCTTTGTGATGTCACTGCTTTTTACAACTGTACTGTGTATAAATTATTCACCTCTGGCTTTGAAAACCAGAGCGTTCTCATAGAAGTTTGTTGTCACGGTTAGCTGGGATACAGACCCCTGGCCTGCCAATACTAACACTCACCAGAGGCACGGAGTCTAACACAGTGGCTGGCCTTCACCAAGAACCCCCGCAAGGTGGTATGGACTTCGCTGCAACCGCCACGCAGGTCGCGGTCCTCTGGTAGTGGAGCAGGATCCACAGAGTTAACTGAGTTTGATATCTGTGGGTTCCAGTAATGACCGCAGGAATAGCGGGGCAGCATGGAGTTGTGAAGCCTGAAGATCTGCGGATTGCAGGATGACCGTAGGAATGACCGCTGGGATAGCGGAGCAGCTGTGAAGCCTGGAGATCTGCGGATTGCAGGAAGATCGCAGGGATGACCACTGGGAAAGCGAAGCAGCTGTGAAGCCTGGAGATCTGCAGATTGCAGGATGACCGTAGGGATGACCGCTGGGATAGCGGAGCAGCTGTGAAGCCTGGAGATCTGCGGATCCCAGGAAGATCGGAGGGATGACAGCTGGGATAGCGGAGCAGCTGTGAAGCCTGGAGATCTGCAGATTGCAGGATGATCGCAGGGATGACAGCTGTGATAGTGGAGCAGCTGTGAAGCCTGGAGATCTGCGGATTGCAGGATGACCGTAGGGATGACCGCTGGGATAGCGGAGCAGCTGGGAAGCCTGGAGATCTGCGGATTGCAGTATGACCGCAGGGATGACCGCTGGGATAGCGGAGCAGCTGGGAAGCCTGGAGATCTGCGGATTGCAGGATGATCGCAGGGATGACCGCTGGAATAGCGGAGCAGCTGTGAAGCCTGGAGATCTGGGGATTGCAGGATGATCGCAGGGATGACAGCTGTGATAGCGGAGCAGCTGTGAAGCCTGGAGATCTGCGGATTGCAGGATGACCGCAGGGATGACCGCTGGGATAGTGGAGCAGCTGTGAAGCCTGGAGATCTGCGGATTGCAGGATGACCATAGGGATGACCGCTGGGATAGCGGAGCAGCTGTGAAGCCTGGAGATCTGCGGATTGCAGGAAAGCTCAGACTGGAGGAGACATCCACTAGGAGAATCCTAACTGAACCTAAGAACAGGCTCAGAGGAAAGGAAAAGGCAGGTATAAATAGTGGAGGGAGATCCCTCCAAGATGGCGGCCGCCAGCGGTACTCGGTCGGGGCGCTGGAGAGGTAAGTGAGCCGGGTCCCAGCTAGCGGGTCCCCGGCGTATGACACTTGTGTTAGTGCTAACAGGTACATGAGTATGCATGCCAAACTTGTCTTTTTGTTTTGTATGCATACCAAACTTTGCCTTGTAATGCTGTACGAATAAAACCTATGTGCTTTGGAACCACAGCGATCGCATCGGACAATCTTTATTGTTGACAATATTTACGAACTTAACAGTTCCCTGTGGAATTATCTCAACCCTTTAATTATGTTTTTTTAGCCTTTTAATAATGATCTTGTAAAAGGACTATAAAGTAAGATAAAGTAAGATGTCCATATTTGCTAAAGATACTGAAGTTTGCAACCTTATTACCACACAGCAGGACAATGACCTCCTTAAAAAAGCTGTGGTGATATACTACACAGTGGTATATATTTAATGAAATACAACTGCGGAATTATGGAAAACAATTAAGAAAGTAGACAGTGAGTAAGGTAGTTGCTGAAGGACCAATAAAATACTTGGATGAGTAAAAGGGCAAAAGTTAGAAAATTGCATCTCAAAGTTGCAAGAACCCAAGAACTGTGTCCAGGTAAGTTACATATCATCAGCACTAAAATAACCATCTGGAAAAGAATAGAAAAAAAGCTTACTTCCAAACACATACTACAAAATGCTTGATAAAGTGTTTTAATCAGTTTTTGGGGCTTGTTAATTTATAAAAAAAAACTATTTTTTTTTAATTGGAGTGCAAGAAACACAAATTGTTTTATTGGCCCTTATCAATTTTTGCTTCTGCAAAATTCAGGACTTTTCTGCCTCCCTATATTTCCTGTCCTCAGAGGAACAAAAAATCCATTACAGCTACACAGCATTGCCGGAGGCAAAGCAATTATCGCAGTCCAAAGTTAGGAACATAAGACGCCATCTCCATTGGCTTTGAATCTGCAGCATTAAGGGATGTTGATGACAGTTAGTGATTAGCAAATCCTACTATTCACAGAACTGTTTATGATATGGGATCAGTAGTTCTGTTTGGTGAATAACTTTGCTAATCTTTCATTTATGTTTGAAACAGTAAAAAATAATCTTGATAACAACATAAAAGTGAAAACTTGCTAAAAATTTTAATTTCAATGTGTTGTAGAATTTATTTTTAAAAATAATATTTTAAAGCAATATTGTAGCATTTATTAAATCATCTGCTGTTGGTGAAGTTACTAGTAAACATATGGGGGTTTTGTTAGGATCAGTCTCTCATGAATTTACATAGATGTGCCTGGAGCTTTTGAGATATTTAATTTGCAAAGTAGATATCTGCCAACAGAAAGTTCAAAATGTAGCTTCCAAAATGTCATGTGGATTTAGAATAAAACTAAGCAGACCCTCCATCAAACATTCCAGCTGCTTGTTCCCTCTGACAATTTGGTTACCCAATTTCTTAAAACAACAAGGTCAGGAACAGCTGGCTCCTTTCCAATCTGCTCCTGGCATTAGTCAAGCCTGAAACTGCAAAGCTTGGTGCACAGCGTAGATAAATTAGTATAGTTACCATCAGTGGTTGCAGTGGGGGTGTATACAGTGGCAATGCAAAACGCCACTTCTCCTACTGCCTTAATTGTAAAACTAACGAATTCCATTCAATTAAAGTTTCCATACCATCACTTCTAAGTTTCCACTTCGACCATAAATTGTAAGCTTGTGTGGAGGGCTTCTTACCTGTCTGTATTACCCTGTATTGTTTTATTACTGTGTTTGTTCCAAATTGTAAAGTGCTTTGGAATTTGCTGCCACTGCAGGGGCAAATGCAGGATTTGTAGAGGGGGGTTTCCACACCATGCCACCAGTGGGTGTGACCAGCATGCAAGGGGGCGTGGCTATAATTTTAGAAAGTGCTTGGCTGCTCTCCAACTTCTCCTAGCCCTATAATATACATGGGCAATGCTTCGTGCACTACTGTTAGGTGCACGTGGCTCTCCCTTTTCAAGCAGAGCCATTTGAAGCGGGGGGCAGGGTCCAGCCACCTCAATTATACGTTAAAATGAATAAAATGTGTACTCATAAAGTTATAGTGGGCAGAACTTTGATGTAAAGTTTTTACTATTTCTGGCATGCACATCATCATCATCATCAACATTTATTTACATAGCGCCAGCAAATTCCGTAGTGCTTTATAATTGGGAACAAACATGAATAAAACAATACTGGGTAATACATACAGACAGAGAGGTAAGAGAACCCTGCTCGCAAGCTTACAATCTATGCACATTCCCCTGTGGGTCACACAGACTACATGCACATGGGCACTTTTCAAACTGGACAAGTCAGTGCATTTGCACATAAATTAATGCAGAGTACATCCACCTGTTTTATGTTAATAAATGATCCTTAATGGCTGTTCACAGTTCTTTGTAGTCCTACTCTTGAGCCGAACATACTCACTGATGTAGAAAAGTATCAAGCAGCTCTCATTTTCTCCTGATATTCAGAATCCAAACTTTAAGGACTATGGGGCTGATGATGAATTGGACACATATACATCCAAAAAATGTCACACTTAAAAGTAATGTAATTACAGCAGTAAGCGGAATTGGACATATCTCAAGATGCATCCAGCCCTGCCCCAGTAGCATATGTGCCAGGTTTACTTTTACATCAGATACACCGACACCCAACCAGGTCATAAGCACAAGAAATTATTTTTAACATTTGTTTTGATAGCGAAAAATGCATTTGCTATTAGGTATTATTTAAATTAAAAAAAAAATCTCTAATGCAGCAGGTATAATCTTCCTACAAATAAAAGTAGCAAAAAACTAATTCTTAAATACAACCAGAAAATCATATAATAAAGGCATGATCAATAAAAGAAGGACCTATCAGCTTCAGAGGTGAATCCTCAATCAACCAATCAGAAGTGACTAGTGCTGTCAACTACCATCATCAGGAATGCACCAGCCTCCAGACACCCACAAGTGATACTCGTTCACATCACGTAAACACGTTCTTACTGGACATGCACTACATTTGCCCGACTCTTTAGTCCCCTATTCGGCTTCTAGAAACATAAGGAGGAGCAAGTACCACTTGTGACCAAATCTGCATATGGATGTAGGTGTACACTTTTAATGTGTAGGTATGCTCAGTACAAATTTTTGTATTATAAGAATAAACAAATGGGCATACGCCCAACTCAACATGAGCTCCTATGACTACAGCAGCTCATTACCACTGCATATCTCAAAAGAGAAATAATATGGCTACAAATTTCACTTACTGGCTCAGAACTTGTATACTTAAATACCAGGATCATATAGGAAATCTTAAAAAAATATTAATATACAAAAATAAGGATCTTTCAACAACTCACATTCTATTTAATAATTGAGGTTTTACAGCTAGTCTTTCACTTTTGAAGCCCCCCGGGCTGGTCACATAGTGGGCTACCTTGGGCTGGGTCACTGGGCCACCTGCATTTTTTCCTTTAAAATGTTCCTATTAGGCTGCTGAGTTGAATTTTGGCCCCCGGGCTAAAATTTGCCAGCCCTCCCCTGTCTATAGGTACTAAAAGTAACTGCTTCTTAAAAATTTAATTTGCCTGAGAAAATTATAACTTAACACAGTTGTGTCATTTGCTAAGATTGATTATTCACCAAGTTTGTGATCTCTGTTTGACTTCTCATATATTTCATAGGCTGTTGCTGACATTTAAATGTTTAATGCCTTATAAGAAATTCTATGCACAATATTTTCTCATGAGGAAATAATTTGGATGAGATTTTGAGAAGATCTAATGCATTACCTGACCATCAATTTTTAATATACCAAATAAAATTAACTCCATATTTCCCAGATTTGAGTGTCTTTGAAATCAGGACTAGCCTTTGTATATGGCTATATATTATACATATATATATATATATATATATATATATATATATATATATATACTTTTAACAATAAAGGGTGTGTTTACAAAATGATGTCATCACAGAGGTCACATGAGCAGTTACAAAGCAGTTGATGAATCACCACCATGGATCTACATTCTAGTAAATATCCATCAGCCATTTTAAAGGTTAAATAGTCCATGTCATTAAATAGACTATTTTATAACAATTCCCAAATAAACAATATGTATAATAACAGTAATAATAATATATTATATTAGCGCTAATCATGTTGCACTCTACGAATGGTAATATTATTATAAATCCGACTTTAACAGTCCACTCTCTGGTAGTTTACAATATTACCATGATTTAAAATCAATAGTATAGTAATAATAATAATAATAATAATAATAATAATAATAATAATTATAATAATACAATGACTCCTGTGTCAACTATGTGGTCCTTACGCAATTTGTCCTAATCTTATCATGACCCTTTCCCCAAATCTATTCTCTAAACTAATGCATTTCTCGTAAATTTATCGATTGAACAAAAAGAAATGTGCTGGACTTCACTTGTTACCTTTTTAAAACCTTACCAACATTTTCAGTATCACTTTTCAAGACCCGCTTCTTTAGTTAAGAATAGATGATGCTGGAATTCATGAGAAGAAAAACCAACATGTGGTGACCACCATGTATCACTCATTCTTCTCCACTGATTCACTTTTCTTGCACCAATAAATCTTTTGCTTCCTGGAACACATTCTCAAGCTGTGGAAGTATTTCTCCCTCTGTTGCTTTGTCTTTTTATGGATTGGTGTTCCACTTACAAATTGTAGAATGGATCTAATTGTCTCTTTTAACATCCTTCAGTAATGTGATGACCAACACCTGGTAATATCCATCCCATTGCTATATTACACAACCAGAAGACAATCAATTTCTACTTGTAACAGTCAGTGTTTTGTTTGTTAATAAAATATCTCCTAAAAAAAAAACAACGATAGATGAACCTTCATAATTCTGTTGAATTAGTGTATTATATTCAAGAAATTGCAATGATGGTACTATTTATCCTAGAGGAACTATTAGAATTGATATTTAAATGCGTTGCTATAAAATTATTAATTGTTATGTTTGGTTATTCTAGGATCATTCATTGGGATCAAGATGAAGGTTGGTCAGTAAGTGTATATTTTCATTACCATATTGTGTTTTTAAACTATTTATAGAGAAGAAAACTGCTTTGTTGTTTAGTTCAAAAAGGTGAAAAGTTAATGTTTTCATCAAGGCCATGGGGATACATGATGTTCATTAAAAATATATGCTTGGCATTTTTTCTCAACAGTTCTTGAATTATGTCTCCTCTGATTCTCAATTTTATTTTTTTATGAATCAAAGGCTCTAACATTTCTGTGAATTTAAACAAACATCTGGATACACTTGTCAGTGACGTCATTCTATATTGGTAGATTCTAGCACTTTGTACATTGCCAGCATGTTCCAAAATTTGCCTTTTAAAGTTGTCTTTAGGTCATGCCAACGTAGTTTTTGCTACATGAACACTGAAGACAATAAATCACATTCTGGGTAGAGCAATTGATATGTTGTGAGATTTGTTTTTTGTTGTTATAACAATCATCATATTTAAATGTTGTGGTCATGTACTGTAATGCCTGGCAGTTGCCACATTTATGGTTTTACAGGATTAAATCTACATGGCGTCACAGAGCATGTTTAAATAGAAGCCAGAGTGACATCATGAACATACGCCATAGCACAATGCACATACATCACAAGGTGCGCCTAATTGGGAGCATAGATAAAGCTAGCGCCTATATTGGTGCATGCAGTAGAGCTAAGTTCAAGAAGGCAACATTCAACTTATTCACAACTAAAAATATACTATTGATAATAAATTGATACTATTTCCCTCATCTGATTTTAATGTACCTGTATTGTCCATCAATATCAGTATTTCAATCATTACACCCACAGTCTAAGCTCACAGTCTATTTTCTTGCCATCTCACGTACGTACGTACGTACGTACGTACGTACGTACATATATGTAGGAAGAAATAAATGTTTTAGATGCCCCTGCACTACCCCCAATTGCAGCAATATACAGCTTAGATTAACATTCAATTTAACCAATATTAAGAAATATCCAAAAAACAAATAAGGTGTACTATGCGCTATTGGTACACTATACAATAAAAATAGAATTTCATTAATTGTACTTTAGCCTACAGCGCTTAGCATTCCCAGGTGGTCTCCCATCTAAGTACTAACCCAGCTCAATCCTGATATAGCTTCCAAGATCTGACAAGATTGGGCTTGAAGGGTGGTGCAGCTGTAAGCATATGTTACTATAATGTCCTTTTAAAGTGATGTGTGATATATGTAGGAATGTTCTAAGGCAACACCTCTTAACTGGAATTCTCAAGCTCATTCCATCAGCCTGTCCTCCAGGTTCCAGTTTCTTAATCTTTAAGAGGTCACTGTAAACTCCGTTATCTTGACTGCTCTCAACTTCTTGTCCTTGTTAATGCCCTTAACAGTAGTTATACTTTTTTTTACAGTTTTGTTTCTTGTGCTAGATTACATTCTCTCAAGAGTAGGGCCCTACATAACCTTTATTTAGCTTTTATCCTTGTATCTAATATTTGTACAAATTTTAGAAACTGCACAGCACTATGCAAAATGTTAAAAATACTGCATAATAATAAAAATATAATTAATTATAGTGATAACTAGTGGATTATCTAAATACACTTATTAACACTCTGTTTGCATTAAATTGTTATTTAAGACACACATCATCACTAGCAACACAAAACTTTTTTTCTCTCTCTCCAAATCCAATACAGTATGTTACATTAAAATGAAAACAAAACAATTAATCTGACTATTCATACTCTCCCTTAAGCAAATCTGTCGCTTTTAGTTCTTGTTTGGATTGGATAGATGGTAAAAAATAAATTGATATTGAATGTTATCACAGAGCATTTGTATGGGGGAAATGAAATGTAAGCCAGCTATGAGTACATGTTACTGAAGTTATAATAACTAGGAAGGTCAATTTAAGGGCATTGTATTTTGCCATCCAATTGCAGCGCACTGTGAATTTGTAACATTACTGCTTTCAATGTAAACATTGCTGAAATACTTAACCTTCATTTAACAATATCATATTTGTCTTAACAGAAAGGTCAATGTTTTCTTGTTTTTCATTTTCTGAATATAAAATCATAATAGATATTTGTAAAGCAAATATATGAAAAAGTCACACAGGTGAATAAAGTACTGACTATGCGTATTGACAGATGCCACTAATGCAATACAGAAAAAGTGAAGCAAATAACAGAAAGTCAATAAGAACGGCTGTCTTTGTTTATTTATAATAAGGTGACAGTAATTGCATACATGTTTTTTTTTTCAAGGCCACCAAGAGTGGTCTTGTGCCCCGGTACAGCCGCTGCATAGAAAGCCCGCTTGTGCAGCTTTGGAAACAGGCTAAGGGAATTTGACAATACATACTCCCCCACTTGAGAAGGAGCTGTGTTTTAATTAGGGGAACCTAATTGGTTAACAATGGCCTAGTCAGCGCACAAAACACCGGAATCATTTTGAAAGCAATATCCATCAGCTATGCAATCAGCATTTGGAAGAGGCGTATTTAATAGGTCTGGTTATGGTGATAGTGTAAACCATCTGATGGCAGTCATGATCCACTGTGTATGTGTGTGTGTACTTGTACTCTAATATTTGTGGGTACATTGACTTGTTTAGACACTAACATAGTGGGGACACAAAGGTAAGTCCGCATGTAACTGACTATGCTAGAGACCTTGCAGGAGACCTTGCTAATATACCCAGCAATAAAATCTTGAATGTCCCAACAAGTTACTTTGTCGGACAATATGTGCGTGTGTTTATGTCATGAAGAGGATGTGTGTGCACTCCACCACCAGCTATCAGTGGAACTGCACGCTCAAACACACACATTCAATTACATGTCCTCTGCTTCATCATAGAACCACCATGGTCCTTAGTGAGCCGGAAAAAAAGGGGATTGCAGCTTTCCCTCCTTATACATAATGGACATCAGAGAGAGCAAGAGAGAAAGAGAGTACTACAGCCTTCTCCTGCCAAAAGGAAGGTAGAACAGTGCGGTATGACACAGACTGTTGGTGGTGGCTCTGCTTATAGCCTGGAGAGCAGTGCAGATGTGTATGTCCCTGACCCTTCAGAAGAGAGTGGTTCAGACACCAGCAATAGTAGCAAAGATGTACAATTTCTGGGTACTAGAACAAAAAGAAAGCACACAGAGACTTGTTCTACACACAACTATTCTCTACCTGATGGCAGCAGTGTTTTAAACACAGTAGGCCAAAAATCTGATTCTGTATCTGTCCAAATGTGACGGATCCAGAGCATACAACAAAAGCAGTACTGCCCCATAAGTGAGAAACCTCAAACATTGTCTGGCATATTGAGCATGTTCACCGTATTGTGATTGAAGTTGCCTGGGCACTTAAATTTCCTTAGCAGTCGAAGTAAAGGAGCATGCAACTTGAGCATCCCCAGAATGGAGGCAACTTAGCCCACAACTCTGTGGCAATAAGGACACAAAGCAGTGTTCTGATTCCATGCAAGCAACCAGAAAAAAACATGGGTCCTGAAGGTTTCACGCCCTGTGCTGCTTGCCAAGGCGCGTTTACAACAAAATAACTGTGGCTATATATAAATAAATGTAAGCTAACCCAAAGGTGCGACAAACCCAAACCTGGCAAAAATGGAGTCCCCTCTTAGTGTGCCTTTGATCAATCTGTTCCACCTGACATTAATGGTGGTTTGAGTGGCATGAACCAAGATGAAATTTTATTCATCATTAAATATGAGAGATGCGCCATGCAGATGGGGCAGCATCTCTACAGCCGGGTAAGATTAGATGTCAGCAAACATGGGTACATCTGTCAGCAACTTACAGAAATGGAAAGGCTACTGTTACATGTCAGAAGGGCTACCCCTTTGGAGAAGATTTTACCATTCCATCAAACTTTCTGCATGTAATAATGAAACTAGTGCTTTGAAGCCACCCCAAACTGGTACTGAAGATCAGACAAGGCTTTCAAAAAATATCAAGCATTGTGGACTGCTGAGCAATGATGGTGGGCTGTACTGCTATAGTGTAAAATGCACACAACTTCTGGAATATCTTTGAGGCAAGATGGAACGAGCTCAACTCATCGGCTGCTTAAAAAACTCCAAAGGAGCCAAAATGGAACAAACCTCAGATCTTTCCTTTCTCTGAAGATGTAAAAAAAGTGCACTTGGATCTCGATGAGAAACAACACGCATACCACAGTATTTTATCCACCAAGCCATCGCTTAAAAACTTGTTATTGCTTATAAATTATTTTATTCAATGGAAGAAAGAAGGGGAATTCTCCAAGATGTTGTTGACTACCTTTTCTTTCAGAGATGCTTTGAATCTCCACAAAGCTGTTGCCTGGCACTCTCTGATATTGAAGACCAGCTGCTTTGTCTCCTAGGGGGACTGATTGATACCTGAGATTCCAAAGTGAACATATTAATATTTTAATATTTATTTTAATAACATATACTGTTGTTACTTTACTTTAAAATCTATTAAAAACAACCCAGAACACTGCCTTTTCATGCCTTGATCTCTGCATTATCTCCAGTACCTTCCCTTCTCTGATCTTCTAATTTAGGTTGTAAGATCGTACCTTTTAATGTTTATGGTTACTATTGTATCGATTCAGCAATACATTATACTTATATTCTAGAGTGTTAAATAAGTGCGTCCAACTCTGTATATTTCAGAAGTCAGCTTGTGGAAGTTTATTTTTAGTCACAACAGGACAGACTTTGTGTTCATGTTTAAGAACGGTCAAGCAAAATAAGGTGAAGTTAGACTTACAATCATACTTGTCAACTATCACAATGAGGGTCCTGCGAGATCATAGAGAGGTGGGCGTGTTGGGGGCGTGACTTGGTGTGTCGCATCATCTGACCCCGGCCCTAAACAGCAATCACCCGTTCTGACCAATCGTAGCAGGGGTGGGGCCACAATGATGCACTATTCGCATCCTAAGCCCTGGCCCGGACACATTAATAATTAGATTATTAGGATCTGGGAGGTTGACCTGTTCTCCCGGGAGTCCGGGAGCACTCCCAGGAATTCAGGAGCTCTTTTTAGTGCATTGTCTGGCACCCTGGATCGGTGTGTGTCTGCTAAAAGCACACATCCTGGGGGGGGATGGGGTCAGAGCTCGTTGACATTTATTAGCTGTAGAATTACCTCACTTGTCCAAGAAACAGGTGGAGCACTCGTTGCCATATATTAGCTGTAGAATTACCTCACTTATCCAAGAAACAGGTGAAGTGATCGATCGTTGCCATGTACTAGCTGTAGAATTACCTCACTTATCCAAGAAACACATGAAGCGCTCGTTGCAATGTTTCCTAGATGTGGTAGGAACTACAGTGTATTTGAGTCCTGTCGCTTACCATCCAGACAGATCGCTGCACTATTTGGCTGAAAGTGTATGAAAAGCATTTTGTGACCTGTGACATGGTCAAAATTGAATGGAAATGACTGGAAATTAGTGTTAGTGAGGTTAACAATAATGTAGGTACAAAATAATACCTAAATGATGTGATTTTAGCCCAAAAAATGCAATTTTGTAAAAAATAGCAAAAACAAAACCAAAGAAAACAAAAACCAAAACCAAAACACGCAAGGGCGGTTTTGGCAAAACCAAAACCAAAACACAAAGGTAATCCAGATCCAAAACCAAAACCAAAATATGGGGGGTCAGTGAGCATCTCTAAATAAGAGGTCATTACACTACGTAACATATGTTGTTAAAAGGTATAAAAGCACAGAGAAGTGTGTCCTTATGCTGACAAGTACACGCTTGTACTTGTCAACATAAGGACACCCTTCTCTGTGTTAAAGAAGTGTTCACACCTGATGTGAATGCAATAAAGACTTAATATTTACTTCAGAAGACTCTGTAAGACTTTTTCACCTTACCACTTATGTAACTGTGGAGTGCTGCATTTAGTAGGTTGTCATGATGTTGTACAGGAGCTGTAGTCCATGGATATTGAATCCGGAGATGAGATCATGGTCAGAATGTGGATGAGTGTGCCAGTGAAAGTAGGCGGTTACTAATTTTGACAACTAGAAGGTGCGAGAATATTAACGTGAGGAGTGGAATGAGCCCTATTAAGGTTAAAAATACTGCTATAACCAAAAGAAATAGAAAAATCTGTTGAAATATACAAAGTGAAATAAATTTGAAATAAATAGTTCTCAAACTGTTAGAAGATGAAATTACAGAATTTGATTAAACACATTTCATTACTGGTCACTAGGTTCTGTATATATAGATATACTCATGATATGGAAATTTGGGAACTAGAAGTTCATCCAAGATGCCAGTTGGAAAACATAGTGATTACTTTCAACTTATTGCCTCATGCTGATTCTATGTGAAAGTAAGAAAAAAAGTATTAATCAAGGTCAGGAGAGTGAAAGGAGAGTTCTTTTGAAGTTACTGAGCCATTGATGTTTCTCATTGTGACTTGCCACAGCTGCTATCAAATATGATAAAGTTAATATTTCAGATATTGATGAAGCATCTATTTATTGCATACAAATACATACAGATATACACTGTTTATCACACCCATGATGTTTCAATGGCACTAAATATATGTTTACTGTGATACACATATATATATATATATATATATGTGTGTGTGTGTGTGTGTGTGTGTGTGTGTGTGTGTGTGTGTGTGTGTATGTGTGTATAATGTATTTAAAGAAACTAAGGGCTAGATTTACTAAACTGCGGGTTTGAAAAAGTGGAGATGTTGCCTATAGCAACCAATCAGATTCTAGCTGTCATTTTGTAGAAGGTACTAAATAAATGAAAGCTAGAATCTGATTGGTTGCTATAGGCAACATCCCCACTTTTTCAAACTCGCAGCTTAGTAAATCTAGCCCTAAGTCTTGCCAGACAAAGTAATACAATATTATGTGGGTTAGCTATCCTGTAGGGGAAATACATCTTCTGCCTCCTGCAGACTGTGCCTTTACAGACCCTGTATATCAATTCCATCACCAATGCCACCAATGTTTGATACTTGCAGGTTACATACTGTGGCATATGACATCATATCAATAATATCAATAATATTTTATGGTATACAGAGGCTGGACAGTCTGCAGCTTAGAAATAGATTATCAGAGAGGTCTTTTCTTAGAGCATGGTGTATGGTATGAGTAAAGGTCCAAAAGCTGAATAATTCCATACCCATCACCATACAGGGGTTCAACAGACAGTCCACTCAAATGTCTAATTAAACTTTCAATGAAGTAAAGCCCGCATTTATGTCTCACAGCTCTCTGGAATTATTACACCTGTGGAGACAGAGGATTGCATAGCGGTAACAATGTGCCAGGAACTTAGTGTAGTAGGAACAGGACCGAATCATAGGAACTGTTGAAGTGTGACAGCATAGGCCCATTAATGATCTGACTCTCAATGCAGGAAGAGCCAGAGTTTTAAAGGCCAGGTAACAGGTCCATTATCTGATGGGGAATGTAGCAGGGTTGATTAACTGCCTTAGTGCTAAAACAACAGTAATCCAGAATACAGCAGCCCCTCTATTTAAAGTACAATATCACACATGGGAAAGTCCACAGTAAGCAGGGACAGGGGCAGGCTGGGCTGTGGGGCAGGGGGGCATTTCCTCCCCAGTCCGGTCCCATAGTCGGCTTCCTTTGGCTAGTTCACTGAGCCACCTGAATTTTTTTCATTTAAAATAAGCTGATGAGTCGAGTCTTGTCCCCCGGGCTAAAGTTTGCCAACCCTCCCCTGAGCAGGGACCAGGGCTTCAAACCTTGAGAGTGTTACTGTAATTTTGCCTAGTGAGCATTCTCATTCTATTTTTACTCTACAATTTTGTTTAAGAATTGTACAGTTGTGTCTATAGGATCTCTGTAATGGGGATTGGCACATAATGACAGATGGATATATGAAAATGCAATTTTATGTTCAAGCAATAGCAGTTAAATATAGCTATTTTATGTATATTTTTATTTTGCAGCTAAAGAAAATAACGTTATTAGAAAAAACAAGGAAAACTTCTGGCATTTTTTCTGCAAAAAGTCATATGCAATAATATGTGTGAAATACGGGAATACATCCCCCAGATGGATCTAGATACATAAAAGCGAACCAGCTGCAAGTGCCATGAACCTCTGCTCTGTAGTTACACTGAGAAACTTCATGCTGTGCTTCTGCCTGACTTAAAACCAGAACAACCTCTTCTTATGATAAGCAATATCCATGGAAACAATGTTGAGCCTCCTTATGCATCTAGGAGATTGTATAATCCACACATGTGACTCTACAAAGCCAGATAGCTCGCCACTATTTTTAGAAAATGTAGGAGTAGGAGTAGTTCTCCATATATTCAATAAGAAAATGTGTTTGTATGAATAGCATGCCCCTTTGTTATCCACAGATCTCATTTATGAAGCACCCTGGATATGCACCCAGTAGTCGAAGCGGAAATTTAGCAGTGACAGTATGAAAAATGTAATGGGAATGTAAATGATTGGAATGTGATAGTTTTACAAGGAAGGCAGTAGGAGAAGCTGTAGTGTAACATACCACTGTATACACCCCAACTTCCACCACTGTATGTACTACAAAATGCCTTGGTTTCGTACAGGTGTGTCTGGATGGGCCACCACTTGCATGTACCCCCAGCACCTAGAATTGCATCTACATTTTCAGAAGTGCGTCCAGGTGTGGACATAGGTGGCTCACAAAGGTATGCTGTGTAAATGTTACATCAAAGTTTTGTTTGTCCTAAAGTACTGCTTGATTTAGCCTCATGTATGGCTTAAAATAATCAAGAGAGTGAGGAAATTTTGTGATTCCTGTGATGCCAGATGCAGAATTCCCAGAATAAACCTTCAGAAACAGGCTAGTCATGATCTTAGCTTATAGCAGCCTCCTTTCCCTTAGAGATGTACATGCTCATCAGTAGTTGAGAGATCAGGGCAGGAGGTGAACCAGAAAATGGTCAGAGTCAGGCAAGAGTTAGAACCAGAGCTAGAAACAGAACCAAGAACCAGGCAGTTTAAATGGACCCACAGTAGCAGGAATTTAAGTACTATTATAGGCAGTGAATAACTATACCTGCACTAAAAATGTGCAGGCAGACATTATAATAGCACCCTCGGAGCCAAGCTCCCTGCAGTCGATCTGTTGCTAATGTGTCATGTGACCACATTTTAAACTACCCGCCTGTCCACTCAGAAGCATCATAGTAATCAAGCAGCCAGACGGAAGCTGCACAGAATGGTGACACACACCTGCAACCATCAGTCCAATTCCGCATCAGGTTCTAGAAGTCTAGGTAAACAAGAACAACATTTTTAAAATTAATCATTTGGACCAGATTTCTCTTGACTCTACCCTTCCCCTAGACTATTACTCCTGAGGCAGTCTATCCCCTAAAATCAACATTATTTGTTCAAAGCAACTGCTCCACAACTCCATTGTACCGTGTGTTATAGGATCCTGTATGTTCCACCATAATAATGATACAATACCTCTCATCTTATTAATAACTGATCTCATTAATTATTGAGATATAATGAAATTTGCGACTTTCACTTTTTAGTCACGTCGAATAACACGCACCTGTGACATCTCAGATGCACTTTAGTTTTACACAACCTTTTTAAACATTTGCCTTGTACTACGCCAAACATTAAACAAGGAATCCCAGTTGTAATGCTAAAGCATCCCAACTAGAAATCTGTAAGAATGACTTACGCAATTGCTTGATTTGACCATTATGTGTTAATCACTAAATAAATACCATCTATCATTCACTTCACTATACTGCATTATCTATATAAGCAAACCATCCATTGGTCCTTTCTCTCCGTGAAATTCAGGGCTTCTTCTTTGTGTGTGTGTGTTTGTTATGTGTGTGTGTGTGTGTGTGTGTGTGTGTGTGTGTGTGTGTGTGTGTACGTTATGTGTGGTTGTGTATGTGTGTATGCTGAAAGACAGAAATAATGTATATGAGTGTATTATCAGTCTTTGATCTTTGTGTGTGTGTGTTTATGTATCTCAGAAAAAAACACATATAAACACACCATGGCCTCATCTGTGTGGAGTTTGAATGTTCTACTCGTGTTTGCGTGGGTTTCCTCCGGGTGCTCCAGTTTCCTCCCATACTTCAAAAACATACTAGTAGGTTCATTGGCTGCTATCAAATTGACCTTAGTCTCTCTTGGTCCATGTGTGTGTTAGGGAATTTAGACTGTAAGCTCCAATGGAGCAGGGACTGATGTGAGTGAGTTCTCTGTACAGCGCTGCGGAATTAGTAGCACTATTTAAATAGCTGTTGCTGACGATGATAATATAAAATCGAATATGATACACCGATTTATTTTTGTTGTCTAAAATATTAAAACATTTAAAAGTTTGAAATACAACAGATTATTAATCAAAATTTTCAAATATAACAAGAACATATAAAAGAATAACACAAATGGAAATACTTCTCCACTACAACAGATCCAACGCATTTCCCAGACCTCTGTCTGCTTCTTCATGTAAAAGGAATTTTGCAGTTCTTTTGGTCTTTCATCAGAAGCTCAGTTAGAAGACGAAAAACAAAAAGAAAATAACATTGTGGTCAATATCACCTTAGGCCCCCATGGCAATATTTCCTCTTCTTATAATATATAGACTATTCTATAGTTGCAAAACTGAAAATATTTAGGGCTAGATTTACTAAGCTACGGGTTTGAAAAAGTGGGGATGTTGCCTATAGCAACCAATCAGATTCAAGCTGTCATTTTGTAGAAGGTACTAAATAAATGAAAGCTAGAATCTGATTGGTTGCTATAGGCAACATCCCCACTTTTTCAAACCCGCAGCTTAGTAAATCTAGCTCTTAGACTCTAATAACTTTAAGGCCAAGAAAGGCATCCACAATATGCAGTTTAAGGGCAATATAACATCAGACTGCTGTTGCACTGAACTGGGCCAAAGGAAACAAAAGGCTTTGGACACTTATTATACCGATGTCCATTAGTACATGTGAGTTTTCTCAGTGCTGTGTATCATCCGCTGATTGCAGTGCCTTCCTTCCAACTGTGCCTGCTCTGTGGCGGTGGGGAAAAACATGGGTTAAGAATGACGAAGAATGAGGCAGACCAAGCAGCCAGAGAGAAACTATATAGAAATCCAGAACACTCCAAGCTTCTGTTATTGGTCGGCCTGGAACTGAGAATTGATAACTCTTGCAGGGAAGTGTAAGATTACAGAGACCCACGCATCTGCGTTTAAGTGCTTTCATCTATAGGGACTCTTGTCATAGTTATCACACAATGTACACTAAGGGTATGTTTTCTTTTTCTTTTGAAACACAAATGATATAACAGAAAGAGGCAACTCAAGAGACGCTGTGAGCCCGACACTTAACGAACTTCACACAAAAGTCAGCTTTGTTGTGTTTGACAATCACCGATGGACATCGGCAGGGCCTACAGAACGCCGTAAGTGGGGTAAGCAAGGCGCAGGGTTACCAAGACTGAGGGGCACTTCCCCCACCTGCCATCCCTGCTTGACCCCCGGCCAGCGCCATCCCCTCTGCTCCCTTCTCACTGACAGTGTCGGGTGTGATATCATCACGTCCCGACACTGGCAGTGAAGAGCGGAGCAGAGAGCAACAGCACACAGAGACAGTGAGAAGAGTAAAAGACAGAAAAAGAGAAGAGAAGGAAAGAAGGTGATAAAAAGGGAAGTAAATAATGGAGGGGGACCGTTATGTGGGTAAAAAGTAGGGGGGCAGTAATGTGGGGAAAAGGAGCTGGATGCATGTTACGACGGGTGTAAATATGCTATTTTTTACTGCAAATTACGCTCTACTTGCATCCAACTCCGCATCATGCTCTATAAGTCTAGGTTTGGCCTTAGAATGGCTATCTTCCATGTAGCCGAGGCCTTGAAAGTGCAAATTGCACTGTTGAAGTTCACTAGACAGTAATGTCTTTAAGGAGTCATCTGAAGGTGACAGTAAAACAAGCTTTCTGTGGTTGGCTATACTTTTATAACATGCACTGTACTATATATTTAAATAAAATCCGATACAGCTATATGATAAATATTAATTAGAGCTCTAAATTTTTTTTGTAACACAAAATGTGGGCACTCATATAACATGAAGTCCCAGCTATTTTTACTGTTAATTGGGTACCAGTTGTTATAAATTATAAATGTCTGATGTCAAAGATATTGTAACGTACATTAGCTGCATTCATATAAGTACATGGTGAACATCAAGGCAAGACTGGTTGTCTCTGAAGGTTTAACAAGAAGCTATGCTGGCTTAAATAGTAATTTGTCAGAACTGTTCTGTATGCACTTGTAATTCTGGTATCTGCACAATATACCATTGGTGATTTACTAGCTCTGCTGTTGCATGTAATGTTGGCTGGTGTTACATTATGTCATATTCATGCTTCATGTTATTACTATTCCCTGAGGAATTTTTCTCTCTTGATCTACGGAGGTCACCATATGCTTCTGTGCACAAATCATGCTTTACAATATGTTAAACAAAACACCACCACTCTTTCTCTGTACAGAGACATGCTGGATGTCTACCTTGGGATAAGTGCGTCTATATACGTTAAATCTTGTTACCTCGTTTAAGCATGAATGGTAGAATTTAAAATCCATATTTCTCTATCCATTTTACTTTATCTACTACTTTAATAATAAAAATGTGTGGCTCGCCTCCTGTCAATGTATTCAGCCATGACATTGTGAGCTGTGGAATGCAGAAGTCCAGCCCATCAATGAGATGATTAATGTATAGAAGCTTTGATAATAAATGCTCTATCAGGAGCAGCAGTACGGTAGACATCAATCAACAATTCAATATCAAGTTAATTTCTTTGAACTATCTTACTCTCACTAACAGGAAGATAGTGAACATGTAATTTGTTATTTGCAGTAAAATGATGTGCAAAGTGTTGTATTAACACTTTGATCATATGATCATATCTGTCCAAACATGCCTCTAGATATAAACTTATTGATGTAAGGTAATGTTTTATATCTGAAAAAATAGTATAGATATATATTCCAGCTTTTTTATTATATGTTTGTTAATGCCTTGCCTTAAGTATAAAAAGAATAGGTTGGCATAACTATATATTTATAAAGGTTTATTGGTAGCCAAAAGTAAATATGGTTAAGATGTAGATAGTAGTTACAAACCCTATGAATAAAAAATTATAGTACTGGTTAATCATATGATAAGTTACGGAAGATGGGTATATATTAGCAGATATGTTGTGAAGATGTAAGAAAGCATAAAGAGTAGGTGCTTGGCTCCCTCTATGTATCAGCCTTTGCAAGGCGAATAGTTAGAAGACCAGGTCCGCAGGTGTGCATGTTATGGGGATTGATATGAGAAATGTATAATATGTATTGTTGTTTGAAATATTATAATTATTTAATGTAATGAATAGTTAAATTCACATGTATGCTTATTTAAATTGATATAGGTAATTTATAGTAAAGATCATGAGGTTAAAATTCATTATATTTATAATTGGTTAAATAGGAAGAAATTATTGAAAACACATGTATGTTTATACTTAGGTCATCGTATTTGTTTTTTCTTTATTATTTGGATAGAATGTGACAAATTTTTTCACTTTTCAGAAATATACATATTTACACTTATTGGTTTGTTCTGCTTCCGATTGAATATGATATATTGCTGTTATATTATACTGATATTTGCAATTGTCTTTCTTTTGTTTGTTATTTATGTTTGAAAACTAATAAAAAAAAGATTAAATAAAAAAAAAAAGGAAATGATAATCCATTTGCAGTATTGTACTCATTGAGAGTCAGTAATGTTCATGCTAAACACAGCATTTTTTGGCAGTAAATAGTTTGTGTAAGCAAAGTGTTTATATAATTGAAACACTACTAAACCTATACATTTCATAGTATACTAGTATATTTGATAAGAACTGAGATTAGATCGGATATGTCTGATTATGAGTTTAACAGTACACATTTTTAATATTATGCCTAAATATTTCTGTTCAGAACAGCTTTATTATTGATGTGTTGTGGTTACAACTCACCAATTAGAGCAATTACAGATGGAGCAAAAATTACTGGGATATACTCAATGAACCAGCACTTGTTTCTCCTCACTCCCTCACTCCACCCACTTCTGACCTCTCCACACCTACATAATACTTTATGGGATGCATTTTGTCTCTTCATATTGCAGAAATGCATTACCAGGCACAATGTGAGCAATGTATTAAAACGCTACACACACACAAAATTACAATCTGTTATTAAGACAGCTCTTATGCCCCAGCACTCATGACTAATGTAAGCCATACACAATGCTAAACCAAGCAGTAAAATGAAAATATATATATTGGATTGAAAGGATTGAAACTAAAGGTTTAGGATGTTGGGCTTTAATGGGACATTTACACTCGTGCACAGTGAGCCTCTATAGAGACTTTCTTTTAGATTGAAAAGGTTTCTCCTGATCATGGAAGTAGCTATGCACCTAGAGTTGTGCCGGCGGACCATCCATGCGCTAATGCAATACCAAGGTATTTCGTGGTGCAAATCTGGTGGATTTTGTAAACTACCTCCACTCATGGTTGTACATTCTTTAGAGTCGCACTTATTCAGAAGCAGAAAATCAGTATGTTATTAGCATCTTCTACTTACTGTAAACAGTAGAACCACAAAACAGCTTGTATTATCATCAGGGAGGTTTAAGACTAAAGACTAAGACCAAAAATACAAAGCACACCAGTCCACATTTGTATACATGCCCAAAGTAATGAAATCACAAAGAAGTATAATGTACAGCATACAATGGATGTGGTCCATAAGACTGTAGTAAAAGTAGGGCTAGGAGACTCACAAAGTCTGAGCTTAAGTTTGGGAAATTAGACCAGGCCACTAATACTCCAAGGCCCATGGTCCTTCTGGAAAGTGCCAAAATTGCCACATTGTTTGTCCATCAAATAACACTTTTACAATCAGCCATTTGAAACAAGGGGCGGTACTTTTTTCTAAGTACAAATCTACAAAATCCAGGAATCACAAAACACCTAAACAGTTTAAATTAATCCCATTCCTCATTCTTCACCTCTCTTCACTTTTACTAATGTATTTTTTTTTTAAAAAAAAAATAGTGTTATTCCCTGTCAACACTGTTTACAAACACAATTTTTTATTATTAATAGATCCAATATAAATTTAACAATTTCTTGATACCAAACATGCCTAGGTCCAGTGTATTAGTTCAGGAAAACTCATTTCCTCAACTTCTCTGTGTGACAGAATGCTTTATTTGACTTATGGGCTGCACTTCATCATACTATTGGTGAATATGTGGTTGATCACTACTTTTATTGATTTTAAGTGGCATTTTTGAAACCTGAATTATATTTGTCTATATACAATATTGCAGGCCATGGTTACACAGCTCATGTCTCTTCGGGTGAGACTCCTGCTGGGAATGGCTCCCTAGCATCTTTCTAGGTGTCAAAAAACTCTCCTATGTCAGAATGTAGCTCACCGCAGGGGCCTTTGAAGCTGAGTCAGGTGACACTGTTATCTTCTAACACAGGACCGTTTTTCTTGCCTCATATTTTACACACGGAAAAACATTACATTTAGAGAGCAGGGCTCCGCTTTGAAGTCATTTGCATTTGACTTTCAGAGATAAACAAATTATAAATGACAGTGCCGGAACTAGACATTTCAGTGCCCTGGGCGAGACAGGGTATCGGCGCCCCCCCATCTAAGTGGGAGTGGCATTTGACAAGTGGGTGTGGCCAACTAATGTGGGGGTGTGGCTAGCACTTAAATGAAATAATTCTGTTACACATATTTGCATATGCATGATACAGATAGATATATATATATATATATATATATATATATACAGTGGTGGGATTCAAATAAATTAACAACCGGTTCTCTACCCTAATGACCACTTAAAGCATGCAAAAATATATAGCGAGAGGTATTCTAATATTTCATGCACTTAATACTCAAATAAGAACAGTAAAAGTGTCTGTGTGTGTGTGTGTGTGTGTGTGTGTGTGTTAGGGAATTTAGACTGTAAGCCCCAATGGGGCAGGGACTGATGTAAATGAGTTCTCTGTACAGCACTGCGGAATTAGTGGCTCTATATAAATAAATGGTAATAATAATAATAATAATAATAATAATAATAATAGAGATACACAAAACTAGATTGTTATAAGAAAGAGTTTTAAAATGTTAAAGAGTCTTACCTGACAAAAATCTGTTATTTAATATTATATTCATATTATGGCACAGTAATGCCCCCAGTTCATATTATGCCAGAGTAATGCCCCTAGTTCATATTATGCCACAGTAATGGCTCTCTTCATCACACTCTGCCATGCAGCCTTCCTTTGCCCCTAAAAATACTGCGATGCAGCTTCCTTTGTCCTTCAAAACACTGCGATGCAGCTTCCTTTTCTCCTCAAAACACTCTGCCATGCTGCCTTCCTTTGCTGCCCCTTGCTCTGTTCCTTCACTTACCTTTTCTATCGGCTTCTTTCTTCTCTTTTCATCCCTTTTTGTCGCCGACTTCTCTCTGCGCCGCTCCTCACTGACGTCACGGCCGACATTCAGTGTGGGCGGAGCAGGTGCCGAAGCCACAGAGAGGTGATTGTTTTTGTTTTTTTTCAAGGAGCCTTGAAGGAACGAGAGAGAAAACGAGAGAAAAAACGAGAGAGAGAACGAGAGAACGAGAGAGAGAATGAGAGAGAGAACGAGTGTGTGTGTGTGTGTGTGTGTGTGTGTGTGTGTGTTTTTGAAGCCAAAACACAAGCAGTGGCACAGATCTGTAACGTAAATGTGACTTCTATCAGGCAAGGTCCATCCCTACACACAATGCATGTTTAATACATAAATGTTTTAATGGAATTACAGGCTTTGTTTTATAGAGGACAAAGTATATATTTATTTTACATAAACTGTACTGGGGAGGGGCAGGGGGGAGAAAGAGAGAGAGAGATATATATATATCTCTTAACTTATGAGAGAGTTTGATTCTACATCCCTTAAGTTCTACAGTGGAACGTATGTGTGTTCCACTGACAGGAAGTTCGGCATTTGGAACGCAAGTGCCGAACTTCCTGTCAGTGAAACGTACATGCATTCCACTGCGGAACCTAAGGGCTGAAGGTACAGAGGCAGGTAGCGGGCGGCTGTTGCACCCCCTTGGCCTTGCGCCCTGGGCGATGGCACCGCCCGCACATGCCTCGTTACGGCTCTGATAAATGGCTTCATTTGACACACAATATTTACAATGCAGTTATGGTTAGGCTTTATTCCCCATAATTATTTTACAGGTTAATCCTTATAACTGTAATTCCTCACTACATTCCCCCAATAGCGCGAGCAATATATTTCCATGAATTATTATAAAAACAAAATGTAAAATGCTATTCAAGTATGACAAGCTAGAGGTCTGATCAAAGGCCACAGAACTGTACTGTACTGACAGTTGTGCATACCATTATGTAACACTTTCTATGTGAGTCATGAGACATAGTATCAGGCATAGTATCATGACAGTATCAGGTAAGCTGGAAAGATGATTCTTGCTTTTAGCTAAACACAACTAAAAATGGTGCATTATGTTCTCATTAAGGTTCTGTGTGGGAATGTGTAATAATAATATAGAAAGGTCATTATGTACTTGAAAACATGGGGCCTCATTCATTACCAAATGCAAAACGAAAGTAATGTGAACGCCCGTGACCTGGATTGCATTGCACATTCATTTTCAGCAAGGAGCGGATATGAAGATAGGTCTGCTGATACGGGTCTAGGTCCTCTCTGCTCAAATAGACAGGTCACTGCAGTATACACCTAACACATATGTGAAATATAAAGTCCCAAAAGACCATATAGAAAAAAAAAAAAACTTTTCAATTAATGTCACCTGTTAATAATATAGTCATTAATGACAAAGAAAACATGTTTTTTGTTTTAGGATCTAATTCTACTGTACATAAAATACATTTTTACAGTTGCTCCTGATTGCAAACACATGTTATAGCATGCATACTCTGTCGTCACTACTAGTAATCGGCCCTTTGACTAAACCTGCAACTGGTGTATTATAAGTGCTACCACTGAAAGTCATGTGCCTTAGAGATGCGCGAAGCCTGAATCGGATTCTGCTGTGTGCAATCAAGCATAGCATGCCCTTACTGTACATTACCTACATACATCCGCCCGCTCCCAACCCCTTTCCCTTCCTAAAATCATAAGCTCTATTAAGTGTCCTTTGCGCTCAAAGTTGAATCAGAGGCTGCTTCGTCATTCTGTGGCATATGGTCCAGTTCTGGGTATATGCAGAGTAATTGTGTGCATTATATGCAACGAATTGCCGGTTGCACTCTGTAATGAATCAGGCCCATAGTATGTAAGACAGTATCAGTAAATGATACACTCTGACCCAGATCTTTTGGACAGCCAGACATTTACAGATGGAACAGATTGCTTTGAGATAACTGGTGCCTCTAACATAGCATGTAAATTGTGTTGTTCCCTTCTAATCATGGTCGGAGAGCCATAAGGAAACTACGGTGTAGACAGGGCTAACATGGCACAATCTGACGCATTCTTTTATGTACAGTTCATGTGGATGAAAACAAGAAGAGTCTGTTAGCTAAAACATTGTGCCAAGTTACTGCATGGTCTCAGCACATTGTATCACTAAATTGCTGAAAATGATAATGTTATTGTTAATGACTATTATTATGAAAAATAAACTCTATCAATAATCTTCTTGATAGAGTAAGAACTAGAGACATTTGCACAGTGTGTGTGTAGGCAGTAAGAGGGTGTATGCAGCAGATGGAGAGGAAAGGTTTTGAAGACTCATTTGAAATAAACAGACTATTATACAGGTGATAGAAATAAATTAGAATTTTAATATGATAGTTTATGCACACAAGGACACTGAAGTGGTGATTTACCATTCTGACCACTTATATGGCACGCTGAAAATGCAGAGGGATTCATAATTATTGAAACGTATACCTGTACTCCTCCTCTGTTTACAATATTATGTGCTTTGAGGTCCAAGAATATGGTAACATTACATGCAAAGAAACAATACAATTTACAGGAGGGGCAATTATTAGTTCACATTTCAAATGGCAACTATGACTTGCAGACACTTAATATGCAAGTTTAAAAGATGTCATCAACAAATGACTCTAGAGCAGTATTTGACAAACTCAGTCCTCAGGTACCCCTAACAGTGCATGTTTCATCATCATCATCATCATTTATTTATATAGCGCCAGCAAATTCCGTAGCTCTTTACAATTGGGAACAAACATTAATAAAACAATACTGGGTGGTCAGAACTGTCTCTAGGACCCCCTACTCTCTTATTTCGCTCCCATCGTCTGTCATAAACAGACTGACAAAGGATAGTGGTAGAGGTGGAATAACGTTTTGGTATCACTACATGTACTCTCTGATTCCCTCAACTAAAACTCCTGCACAAACCCAGTGGGAAACGCATGTGAATTTAAGACTCACTGAGCAACAATGGGAAAGAATTTATGTAACTTCCTACCGTATGTCCAAATGCATTAACCATACAGAGATGCAGGTCAAACTTCTCAACTGGCTGTACCTTACCCCGGAGCGGATACACAGGTTCTGGCCAAGTCAATCAAAATTTTGCTGGCGCCAATGTACCCAAATAGCTGATATTTTTCATGTTTTCTGGGCTTGCCCAGTGATTCAGCCGCTGTGGGGTGAGGTATTTGCTCTGATCTCAACTGTTTTAAAGACTCCTGTTGCCCTAGACCCAGCCCTGGCTCTTCTCCATGTCTACCCGACTTCCATTCCGAAGCACGATTGCTACCTCTTGTGCCATATATTGATAGCTGCTAGAGCAGCAATAGCCCAAAACTGAAAGTCTCAGGCCCCCCCACCACTACCCGAATTATCTCTAAAATACAATATAGCTTTGAGATGGAAACAATAAATACGCCCTATTCCTCATCTGCATCAGCTCCCATCATGAGATGGTTTAGGTGGCATGAATACATCACAGATGGCCCTGGGGCTCCTCAAGAGACTCCCGACTTCCCAGCAGCTCACTCTCCAGCGGCCCTTATAGAATCCCCCCAGCCTGTCGAGCAGCTCCAACCCCTCGATACCCCTTCCATGGTAGAAACATCTTCAGTAGGTCAAAATGTAGGTTGATTTGTTTTGTTGTATCAATTATTTTCTCTTTTCTTTTATCACTAAAGGTTAAATGTACATTGTTTACATAGTGTGCCTTATTTTAATCGAGTGATTCCTTTCCCCCTGCGTGGGGACCCCCTATGTGTTTTCCTTTGTTTGTATTTTTCTCTTCCCCTCTTTTTTTTTCTGTACCCCATATATCTTTGAAAATGTTCAATAAAAATATTGATGCAAAAAAAAACAAAAAAAAACAATATTGGGTAATACATACAGACAGAGAGGTAAGAGAACCCTGCTCGCAAGCTTACAATAATGTTTTCCATATCTCCTTGCTGGAGCACAGGTGTATTCATTACAGACTGACACATTGTAACAGATCCACAGGTGGTATAATTATAATGTGTCAGTCAGTAATGAATACACCTGTGCTCCAGCAAGGAGATATGGAAAATATGCACTGTTAGGGGTACCAGAGGAATGAATTTGGGAAACACTGCTGTAGAGGACAATCTTGAAAATTCAAGCCAAATTTACAGATTAAACTGGCGATTGACTGATTGCATAGTATTCACCTGGGTGATTACAGCTTGTGTCCAGTATAAAAGTTATTCCCAAAATAAGAAAACTGTTCCATTAATATCCAAAGCTTTCCAAACGTTGGGTGTTAGTCTTGGACTGTGAAACATTACAGTACTTTGCTTCCATCTAATCAGTTAATATGGATTACAGTGCAGTTGTACTAGTGGTGTAATGCTATTAAATATGTCAGAAAATATCATATGTTTATATATATACTTTTTGCATTCAATGAGTTGAATAGGACATCATTCAATTGAATTAATACAAAATGTGCACCAACGCTCATATGTAGCTCAATCTTGCTTAAACACAAACTTCAAAGATACTAAACATACATTACAATTAATTCCCCTATACCAATTTAATATGCATAGAAAGCTTATGTGAATGGAAGAACTTGGCTTTTATCATACCTGTATTGTACAGCAACATTTTAAACTACATGTAAAAACAATTGTTTGTTACTACATATCGTGCAAACCACATGCTTTTCCACCCTGTAAAAAATATTCTCAGCCAATCAATGTACTATAAGTGATATGCTGTATATTTCTATGGATGTCTATGACACTGCCAATATAATGTTGCTTAAAATACCACTCAATAGCCTTCTGCCCATGGAATGACTATAGACTTACTGATCTGTTAATGAACTGTCCTTCATTTGACCCTTCAGTCTGTTCCTTGATCCAGCAAACCCATTCACTGTCCATTCACTATTACTCTAGGTATATTGTGGGCATCATTTTTTTTATTCTACTTTGTTTCTATGGAGACCTAGCACTTTAGAGATTCAATATATTTTTCTTTGTTGAGCAATAACAATTCACACATGGCAATGGGTGTTTCTTTTACTACACGAATTAACCATTTCCTTGTTAGTTGGCAGATCTTAATACCATCTGGCTGATTAGTAAATGTCATAGATGAATGAGGTCCTAGTGTTATTCTAAATCCTGCTTCATTAACCTCAGCTTGGCTGTATTCCCGGCCACTGCATGTATGGTTTGCTATGCATCCACTGACAAATACTGCTGCAGATGGTTCTTTGTAAGAGAGATACCTGTGGCACCGTTGGTCAGTATGCGATAAAGCTCTTCTTTGTGGTGCTCTCACAAGAGGAAATAGGAGATAGCATTTATATGTTTTTCAAATGGGAATTTATAATTGCAGTTTAATTAATTGATTTCAACAGCTAGGATCTACCTGATATATTTTTCTTCTTATCTTTGGAGGGATATTGAGAAGGGCTCGCATCTCCCATCACACTCCAAAAACATACTGCTAGGTTAATTGGCTGATGACAAATTGAGTTCTCTGTACAGCGCTGTGGGATTAGTGGCGCTATATAAATAAATGGTGATGATGATGATGATCATTTCTGTTTTGACAAATAACTGCAAAGTTAAATTTTATCATTAACATTAAATTATGGTAAAGCTAGGAGTCTGGCTGTGCCATGCAGGCGAAGAGGAAAGGGTTAAATAACTGGGATTGGTTTATTATTAGACACACACACAGTAGACCTGTTTGTAAAGAAGGTATAGGTTAACAGACAGCTCGTTGCCTGCACAACACACGGAAACTTTTGATTCACCAGCAAAGAAAAGTGAACTGAATGAATGAGAAAAGCTAACTGATGTGGAAGTGGGGAGAAGAAGTGGACTTTGGTGGCACTGTATTACTCTTTTTAATGCAACTGTTGAAGCTGCAGAATGTTCTGTGCAATATTTGTGGTTAGTAAATGTCAGGGCCTGTGGCACCAAAAGCTGCATAACTATAGGCTCCAATGCAGGGGCGGGCTGCACGCCCCCCGGGCCGAACCAAAAAAAGCTATTTAGGGCCGGTGCGATCCCTAATAATTACTTGGTGGCTGGCCCCTCCTCAGGACCAGCCACCTTCTCCCATTGCCGCAGATCCTCAGCCGACTGCCCTCCCTTCCTTCCACTAATTGTCGCCGGCCATTGCTGTCACATGGGACGCGCACCACGTAATAGGTGCCATCCCGTGTCTGAAGACTGCAGAGCGCGTGGCGCGAATGGAACAAGGTAAGTGCGGAGGGGTGGTGGTATATTGATATAGTATGTATATATATATATATATATATATATATGTATGTGTGAACTTGTGTATTTGTATATGTGTGTGTGTTGCAGCATATTGTATATGTGAGTGAGGGACCAGTGTATTGTGTGTGAGTGAGGGACCAGTGTATTTTTGTGTGAGTGAGGAGCCAGTATATTGTGTGTGTGGCCTGTATATTGTGTGTGTGTGCTTGTGGCCAGTATATTGTGTGTGTGTGTGTGTGTGTGTGTGTGTGTGTGCTTGTGGCCAGTATAGTGTGTGTGTGTGTGTGTGTGTGTGTGTGTGTGTGTGTGTGTGTGTGCTTGTGGCCAGTATATTGTGTGTGTGTGTGTGTGTGTGTCTGGCCAGTATGTTGTGTGTGTGTGTGTGTGTGGCCAGTATATTGTGTGTGTTTGTGGCAAGTGTATTGTGTGTGTATTTTGTGCGAGTGAGAGGCCAGTGTATTGTGTGCAAATGAGGGGCCAGTATAATAATATAATGTGTGAGGAAAGGGGGGTCTTAATTTAATGGTATAGTATAGGTGGGAGCTAATTATGGATTGTATTTGTGTTGTGATGGTGGGACAATTTAATTTAATAGTGGGGTCTATGAAGTTAAGATGGGGTGATTGGACCTTTAATTTATTGCTGGGCTGGTTTGGGACCTATTAATTGAATGTGGCGCTGTTTGGGGAAAATGAGGTCTATTTATTAAATGTGATTGTGGGGAAATGAGGTATTAATATCACCTCTACCTGTCTGCACCCCGTTTCTCACAAACAGCGGACTATAAAAACATATAATTTTTCTAGCCCTCTGGTTCCCCATGTATGTCAGTCATATTTAAGCTTGTATATATTCTATTTTGAAAGTTGTTAAAATGTCTGCCGGCATGGTTTGTTATCTTGCAGACTAGTCCATTGTGTCAGCCTAGGAAATAGGATTATTGTCCACCAGTCCTGTATGAATGTACATCACAACAGGGGGTCTCTTGTCTTTGTTTAGCTGTGGGTTTGTGTGTGCTAGCATAGAGAAAATGCCCACAGACAGAGCTCTATGTTTAATTACATTGGACTGCATTGTGTATTTAAATGAAAATGTGTCTGGATTGTGATCACTCCTGTTTAAACAAACTCTGCTGTATAGCCACAGAACAATACCTGTCCCTAATTAAATCAGGAGTGACTCATCTGCTATCTCTTTGTCTGTATGTTTACTTGTGAAAAGGTAAACAAAGAAAAAGACCAATCAGGCAGGTCCTTAAACTCCTATGGAGGTAATTTTTGCCTGTAAAAACCAGCTCCAGTGAACAGCAAATTGACATTCACTACCAAGTGATAGCTGAAGTCAGACTGGTGTTGAAATATAGATCTCTGCCCCTGACAGGAACGGGACAATTGGTCCCTAAAGTACGGCCGTTACCCTGATCTACCTCTCCAGGTCTTGGGGAGCTGTGTGTACGCCGAAAGCGGAGTGACAGTGACTCATGGCCGCTTCCTTTGCTGGTAGCCTTAAAGGAGAGAGGGGGATAAGCTTGGATTGATAGACAGCAGTCCCTGAAAGTGACAAGGATACTGGTGAGGCATTTTCATTATACCCTATACCAAGCACCACCCTCCTATTAAAGATTCCATTCTGTTATTATAACTCAATCAGCATGACAGATTGATCTCCAGGCTTGTCCTCATCAACACTCTCACCTGTGTTAAAAAGAGAATCACTGACCTGATGTCAGCTGGTCCTTTTTGTGGCGGGGCTGAAATGAAGTGGAAATGTTGTTTTGGGGATAAAGTTCATTGTCATGGCAAAGAGGGACATTGAAATAAATTGCAATTCATCTGATCACTCTTCATGACATTCTGGAGTATATGCAAATTGCCATCATATAAAATGAGACAGCAGACTTTGTGGAAAATAATATTTGTGTCATTCTGAAAACTTTTGGCCAGGACTGTACATCTAAAATAGTGCTATCAACTCACCAACTGAGCATATTGCATGCAGCGATGTTGAGTGTTTACTGTGATACATACTGAGTTGTGGATGGACTGGCCAGTAACCATAGCAATTAATTATTTTAAAATCACCAAGTTCTATGCATGTACTGTATGTGGTCAGCATGCCATCAATACACCACTGTTATAATATTGATGGAAAAAGAAATATGCAAGCAAGCAATAAATGAATAAAATATATCTACAAGATAACTTCAGGAACTATAAGAAAAGTACATAGTAATATGGCTTTAGCATAAGGATTCTACCATGTGGATACCATTCAACCCCCTACAGTTCATATTTATATCGTAATCAATTGCATATAAAACTCCCACTATGTAGCTGCATGCCTGTGGAATAGTCAATAGAGAACTAAATATTAAGGTCACAATACTGTGACTAACATACATTTATAAATGAAGTCAATTAATAAATTTACATGCTAACCTAGCCAAGTGAACATCTTTGCAATTTGCAGCTTATCTCCTCTGTATACAGGGCAAAGATCAATACTAAGATATAGAGTATTCAGCTTTATCTAATGTAGTACTAATATAGTTTTGTTTGACCCTGTGATTCTCATCTTGACTTTATTTCCACTCACTAATAACAAAACGGTACTAATCAGAAAATAGTAAGTCGAAGGGGCAATTATAACCCTCTAACAATAGGTAAAGATTATGTGCAACATAAATGATGGAATAAGCACCTTTTACATGTGTTACACTCAGGTACGAGTGCTTATGGTTTTCACTCTTGATGCACAATGTGTCTGAATGTCTAGACTTATGCACAGATCCCAATGCATGAAAACTGCTTGAAAAGTTTATTGCAATTGGATTCATTTGTCATGCATTCAGAAGGAGACCATGAATTGAATTAGTGCCCTGATAGCAGCATGACAGAAGTATCCAAAGTGCCTCAGAGCTGTGGTTTTCATGCTGTTAGCATTACCCTCCCTTAAGATAGCAGCAGTGGCCACCAGAGCAATTGTTTCTTGCTTTCCTGTGTAGGGAATAGTAGCTTTCCCGTATCAGTTGGGAGTGTGTACTGAAATCTACAAACATGGACTGGACCTAGGAGAGTTTATGGTTGGGCAACCTTACTCTGCGAGGGCAGCAGTTGTCATAATGTTAGTTGCTGCCAACGTCACCCTGCAGAATAGTAGAACTCCTTGTGTTATTTTCAGAATGGTAGAGCAGCCTATCTACATGCACTCGACACAAGGAAATTCTACTATGCTGCAAATGATAAATAATAAATAAATAAATAATATAAAGTATACTAGTCAAACCAAGACATCAATAAAAACAATTGCCCTAATTTAAATAAAAAAAAAAAACATCAAAATGTGTATTAGTAAAGGGTCAAAACACACTGACAAATATGCAATTCCAAAAGCAGAAAATACAGAATAAATAAAAACAAAGAAATCCTAATAAACTAAAATTATAGGATGAGATTCAAAGAATGCCAGCTCTGAGGTAATGCAAAATTAAAATTATTTTGCACAGAAAAAAATGTCGCTAAAAATACATAGACCCTTCCCCTTTATCTTGTTTTAATAATCTGTATTTGCAAAATGAAATTGCAGTTTTTCATTGCTTCGGAAAACTAGTGCCAATTAGGGCCAACGCTAGCCAGGGCATCAATGGTAACTGGGGTACCTGAAACACTGAATGAATATTATAATGTAACTTATTCAGTGTTTTTAAAGCTCTGCAGTGCCCCATATGGAGCAGAAACCATTACCATTAAGGAGAAGCAGGCCGCAGCTTCTTACTTATGAAGCTGCTTGCTGCTGTGTCTCATTGTCAGTGACACACTTGGAGTGTTGCGCTTGGGTAAGATGTAACGGCCAAGCACCACACTCCCAGCCTGAGGAGCAGAGGATGCCACCCCCACATCCTACCTGCTATGTTCGAAACAGCGGGAGTGGGGGCGAAACACCCAAGGGCCCAGAGCTGGCAGCAGCTCCTAATCTGTACTTTACAAGAAACACTCTCACTCCTCTCATCTTCTCCCTTCAGCCGGTGTAAACTTTTGTTTCTCTGCAAACTTCACCATCTTGCTCCACTAACCAATGAGCTTTAGCAGAAACTGAGGCTCCCTTGCGCTAATCAAGGTGCAGGGTATGGGCAAAGATCATATTTTGCTGTGCCAAGACTATTTTGGTCTTCATAAATAACTTCCAGTGACATATTTTAAGTTGTATGTTTGAATACACATAAGCTAATGGAATATATAGGGATTAACAAGGTTTTGTATTTGTATAAAAATATAGAAACTATGGGTCTGATTCATTAAGGAAAGTAAAGCAAAAAAAGAGTAACTTTGCACCGTGGCAAAACCATGTTGCATTGGAGGGGAGCTAAATTTAAAATGTAGGGACAGATTTATAGTTGGGGTAGGGCATGTCCTAAAACAACTTTAAATTTCAGTGTAAAAATAAAGCCATACTTGCTTACTCTCCCAGAATTCCTGGGAGGCTCCCGAATTTCAGACTCTCGGAAGAGTAGACACACCTTCTGGATTCGCCGAAATTCACGGCATTGAATGGCCTGGGCAGGGCTTAATCGCATCATTAGGCCCCGCTTCTGCTATTCAATGCCGTGAATTTTGGCATTTTATAGTGGGGGCGGGGCAATGGTGATGCCCGACGACATCACCGTGCCCTCTCCTACCCCCTGTTACATGACTTCTCCCCAGGAATTTCCCGAGTGAGAAGTTGGCATGTATGAATAAAGCTATCAAATATTTGTGTGCAACATGAAAAAACAGCCAGTATTTGACTTATGTGCAATATACTACACTAATATGCACCCCTTGCATTGCAACATGGTTTTGTCCAGGAGAAAACTTACTCCTTTTTTTTGCCTTACTTTCCTTAATGAATCAGGCCCTATGAATCTTGAGTACAGCATGTAGGCTTATATCACTACATTCCGGCATTGTTCTCTAAAAATAACAAATAAACATGATTCACTTTATACCTGAAGATATTTACATAGGTGATCAATCATATATAAAGTATAAACATCTATATGTTATTCAGTGATGGCATTTAGATTACCTCATGTTCATTTATTGTTCTCATATGAGCTGGCTGATTATGACCTCTAGTGGCTCAGTCACAGAAAAGCAATTACATGAAGAAAATCTCTCAGAAAAGATATAAATTCACCACATAACACCTGGGGCAAGTTTCTACTTTCTTGCTTGCAGTTCTAAACAGCTTTATGGTAATGCAAAACAAAACCCCAAATCCTAGTTTAGCGTGAGGTGATTACGTAAAAAAATAGCCAAAGACATGTTGCATCTTTCTTCGTTATGCAAAATCCGTGCACGGCTCAGTGGCGAGCAGACAAATGTACATATATGTCCTTGACCAGATTGTCTGCTTTGCAGTTAATTTAATAAATTAACTAATGGACTAGCTATGTCCTTCCAAATGGTTTCCAGAAATGTGTTATATTATCCCAGGTGACATGTACATGTCAGGGCTGGTAATGTGGTCACAATAATTTACCATTGTGCTGATATTTATTATGGATTCATTATCTGAAACTGAGCCACTAGGGCTGCAGAAACACAGAAACAGTCTATGTGAAAGTGTTTGATAAAAGACACGTACCATAACTGAGATCTCTAAAGACAAAAAATGTATAAATATGGATTTACTGCTTATAGTGTGCACCTGCGTTATTTCATTTTGTATTAATGTCTACATTTATTTTGTTTTGTCTACTTTGAATGTCAGGTTTTATTGTATGGTATATTTTCCCCGCTGTGTGGCACAGCGTAGGACTGAGGTGCCCTACAGAGCAACAATAATAATAATAATAATAATAATTCATCAGACTGCACCAGACTTCATCAAATGTAGGAAAGTGCACTGGTGAGCCACCCAGCTCACATGTCCTGTACAATGTAAACTATCTTCTCACGCTCCTCTTCTATCTCAAAACTTCCAACGACTACAACCTTATCTCTTACAGAGAGGGAAATCTGTTTGTAACAAACTTGCATCCACCCATTAATTATTAATTTCAAAATCCATCAACCTCCTTGCTGTTACAGAAACCTGGGCTAACCTTCTCTGACACTAAATCCCTTGAAGATTTCTCCTACAAGATTTTTCCCTTAGCCAAACTCCAAGTCCCAGAAACAGACAATATGTTAGAATAGTACCTGTCTACACTGCGTATTCCAACTTATACGTCCCTGTCCTTCTCTTCCTTTGAAGTTCATACCATCCATCTCTTCCACACCACCTTTGTCTTGCTGCAATTCATTGCTCCCCAGGTATAGTCTCAGTTCTTTGCTCCCTGGCTCACAAATTTCAAATCCTTTGACCTACTTACTCTTATACTAGGTGATTTCAATATTCCCATTCACAACTCCACTCTCTCTGCCAGCAAAAAAGGGTTTAGATTACTTCCTCCTTTGGTCCTTCTGTGGACTTTATTTACCAACCACTGTGATGGACACTGTTTTATCTCATCTTCTCCTGCTTTTCCTCCATCTCTAGCTTCTCCAACTATCCTTCCAAGTCTCTGACCACAGCCTCCTTTTCTTTAATTTCCCCTTACCTCATGATCCCCGCACACCCAAATCCACACACATATTGATACCTAAATGCTCTCAAACTGACTCATTTCATTCATAGTCACTAAAACTACTCATTCTATAAATATGCTGTTCTCTGTCCTGCTTTGACATAGCTGCCTCTTTCTACAATGGCAACTCTCTCTAGTCCTAGACATAGCAGCTCCAGCCACCACATACAGTCTACAGTATACAGTGATCTAAAACTGAAAAATGGCATGCCAAACAGGCCTGCAAAGTGCTCCCACATGGCTAAGCTGGAATAAATCTCGCTCCAATACTGACTTCCTTTACTTTAAATTCATCCATTCATCATATAATATAGTAGTTTCTTTAGTAGAGGAAAATTACACCATAAATTTGCATCTACTTCAAAGTCAACATGATATCTCCTCATGTAAGGTCACACACCTCACCCTCCTTTTACTGAACTCCCCACTCCTCAATTCTTTTTCCATGTAACTGAGAATGAAGTTTCTGTACTCATCGTCTTATCCAACAACCTATTCCCTCAACCCCATACTCTCTCAACTTCTCTACTTCCTCTCTCCCTCTGCATGCCCCTCTATAACTCATCTCTTCAAACTTTTTCTCTTTTGGAACAATCCCATACTCTTAGAAATATGTGCTCTTCTCGCCAAACAAAGCTGTCTCTTGACCGATTATCTCTGTCTAATTACCGCCTTACTTCACTTCACCACTTTGCCCTTAAGCAATTTGAGATACTTGTGCACAACCACCGTTCCTGCTTTCTCTCCTATTACTCCCTTCTCAACTCTCTGCAATTGGGCTTCCGCCCCCAACTTTACACTGAAACTGTCCTCGCAAAAGTGATCAACAATCTACTTACAGCAAAATCTAAGGGTTACTTGTCCATACTCATCGTCTCTGATACTTTCAACATCATTTATCGCCCTCTTCTTTTACATTTCCTCCGTTTCATTGGCCTTTATGACACAGTTATTTTCTGATTCATTGCTGTTTATCAAACTACTACTCCATTATTTTTAACCAAGGCACATCCTCCCCTTCACTTCCACAATCCATTTTTGTCTCACAAGGCTCTGTTCTCATACCTCTGCTTTGCTAACTGTAAGCCTCTCTTGTTGAAATAATTTACTTGTCAGCCTCCATAACCATCTGGATGCTGAGAACACATAAATCTACCTCTCCTCCCCTGACCTCTCCAAATCTCTTCCACCTAATGTGACCAACTGTTTCTATACTATTACCAACACTACTTACAACTCAATGGGCCTGATTCATCATGGCATGTAGCTACCGATATTGAAAGCATCCTGCGCAATATAACTCTGCCCAGAACCGGCAGATATGGCCATGATCGTAGTCCTGTTCCTTGCGCATGCGAGTGCAAAGGGCACTTATTACATGTTACTTCAGGTGAGAAGGGTGTGTGAAAATTTCCAAATGTAAGTAATGCCCAATGAAGGCGTTTACCTGCACATACGTGCGATGTAAACTCTAATGCACACAGAAGTTCACATATCTTGAAACTGAAAGCGTGCACCACCTCAGGGTTTAGTTTAATTCCTCACTGACAGCTCTGAACAAACAAGCTTGATACCTACATCATCTAATGGAACTTTGTACCATCCTTCTGCATACACCTGCATACACTTATCTCATTACACACCATTATATAGGACCCATGGAGGGAGATTAATATGGTACCATTTTGAGAAGACTGCTGTGTATTTAAGAGTTGTGATTGTGTTTTGAATATTTGGAGATTATTCTGACCAGCATCTCTTCCAAAGCACGTGATTTAGCTGGGGCGGAGAGCTACAAGGTGATGGGAGTGTAGCCTCTCTGTCAACAGCTGGACCAAAACCTCCACCTCCTGTGAGGAAAAATTGGGCTGCCTCTGCCTCAAGGCTGAATCGGAGGAGCCTGAGGTATTACTCAGGCCTAGCTGTTCATGGTCAGATATGTTTTTGTCTAAAGAGAAGTAAAAAGCAATCATTAGTAACAATACTTAAATTCCTGTCTGACTTTCTACTCACCAATGGTTTCAAAAATAAACTTCTGATTTAGTCCAAAAAATGTTGCATCTCATAAAATGTGATGATCTCACAAAATGGCAGGGCTGAATGATTGTTTCACCAGCTCCTAACATTATCTAGCTATCTCTATGTAAGTGCGAGACAGAGATAACCTTTAGAAATCAGCTAATGTGTTATATAAATTTTGACACACCGCCTGACCGCGCTACACCGCTTGCAACTATGGCAGCGAAGAAGTGGGGCGAGGGTGGAGGCTGAGGAGATGCATGAGACAGAGGAGACCATTGATTTGGTGGAGTCTGTTGAAGAATGTATCTTGATGTAATAATGTTGAATATTGTTGTTGTTTTTGTTGGGGTAGCAGCATTAAAGTATAGTCACCTTGATTTCACAAATGTAATTTACCCTAGACCTAGGCATGATTTGCCATTCCACAGGTGTCTGATGTGATAGGCCTAATAAATGCTTGCTGTTAATTAACCACCCCCCTGCCCCCAGCCACCCCACAAATATATATCTTCATGTGTCTCCAAAAAGTATTAGTCCTCTGGCTACTACTGTGTTTAGCATGACATGAACCTTTGCAGAGAGATTCAAGTTATATAAAACTTTAGACTTCTGCTGAGCCCGGCAAATGTGTATGCAAAGTACACCCGTAGAAGTAATATATGTTGTCAAAATGACCTAAACTTGCAAATCTGATTTTTCCCCCTTTTTTTTACAGTTCAAGAAGACAGCTGTATTGGCAGCCCCCCTCAACCAGCCACCAATCCCCCATCCCTACTGTATTTAAAGTGCTACGGAATTTGCTGGCACTATATAAATAAATGTTGATGATGATGATTTAATGATTTTTTTTAAAAAAAGTTTAAAAAATGTTGAGCTTAATTTTTTTTTTGCCCTTAATTTGTTTACCTTTTTATGTTTGTTTAGATATTAAATAAATAGTTCCTCACATTGGTGTGTGTGGGTTTTTTTTAATAAATGAAAATGTGTGTTTACACATTTGTACCATAATGAAGGGACATTTTGAGCGTAAACTAATATCTAATATACATTTGTCCGTTTCTACTGGATATTAACTCCTAGACATTTTTAAACATAAGGAAATTTGTGATGAGAGTAGCAGGGCTAAAACAATTATGACATCATTCCCTATTACTGTAATGAACGAGGTAATCATTTGCTTTCCACACACATTGTTATGGGCTCAAAGCCATTATGCCAGTATCTTCATATGGGATACAGTCACAATATTGCCATAAATCATTACATTTTTACAGACAAAATAAAAAAAAAGTTAGTGAGACCCCCAAAGCAGTTTAACCAACTGTAGTGCTGCCAGTCTAGACAGTAACTAGCAAAAAATAGGGAGCCATACAGCATGGGTTCACCCTGATTCTACAATTACCAGCACTGGGAGCTCTATAGCAGGGAATCCCACTGCAAGGGGTCAACCTGCCTAATGGCAACAAACCCCAGAGTAGTCAACACTGGGCTGCATTCCCCAGGGAGATGTGGCTCTCCAAACCCCCCTCCCCCAAACTCTGTGTAGAACAGAAACCCCCCCCCCCATATCCTGAGCATTGTGTGTGGGGTAATATTAATAGTAAAATGCTTCAAAGTAGTTTGTCCCAGGTGCACTACAGGTCCCAGGATGGCCAGGCTGCCATTAAGTATCTGGACACGCTGGTGCATATAGTACTACAAGCACAAGAATACTCCATGGCTGCAAGCCCATGTTGGGACCTGTCGTGTCCCAAAGAAACATGTAAAGAAACATGTAAGTAAAACACAGACACAAGTGTAGTCATAGTTTTTAATGCCATACATACACACCCATTTACAACATTGTATGTTATGTTATGTACTCAGCTTTACCAAAAAATAATGTAGACCAAAATCCAGCAGCATGGTGGCTTAGTGGATAGCACTTCTGCCTTACAGCACTGGTTAACCAAACAGGAAATTTGAACCTTACCAAAACTATGTTGTGACCCATGTAAGATAAAGTTTAATGTATGTGATAAAGGTGTAATCATTATTTGCAAAATTGACATGAATATATGTGTAACCCCCTGTCACTGTGTGTAATGTGGGGTGCAATGGGTACACAGTGCACCTCCTCCTCAAGCCCTGGCTAGCTGATGGGCATGGGTGTAAATGATCAGGGGGTCCCTGCACATGCAGGTGTTTCTCTGTAGTTAGTGGGACACAGGTAATGTCACTTTGTGGTGCAGTGTAAGAAAAGTCACAATAATTTGGGCACCAGACCATCTCTATGATAAACTGAACTTTTATTTACACTCCTCTTCCTCCAGCACGATAATCATAATGGTTGCAGCAATAAAGAAAAATATATACATCTCCTTACTCTCTCCAGCACAGTTCTTAATGAGCAATACGAATATGGTTGCAAATATCTTATTACTCCTCCTGCACAGTTCTTAATGTTATCCAGATGTTAAATAACATAAAGCATAGGTCTCTTACACTCCATACTCACTGAAGATCACCCTCCTCTGCAGGGGCACTCACATGGATGCTAACAGGCAGGCAGCTTCTTCTCCATGCAGCTCTGACACACGCTGTGTACCTCTCAACTGCAGCTCATCCCTCCTCTGCGGGGATAATGTCTCCTGTGCTCTGACACTTCACTCTGTTTTCTCTCAGCCTCAAGGTCTGACAATACAGCTACCATGCCTCTTGTTGCAACCCTACTCCAGGGTCTCTTCCATGCAAAGAGTCCCCTCTCTCTTGGGTTCTCTATAGTGACATGGAGTTCTCCCCCTCATCCAGGGCACACATTCCTTGCCCTGGCTCAGTCACCACGCTCAGACTTCCAGGCAATGCTGGGGGATCCTGGAGCTTCCACCCCACTCTCTCCCAGGTCCCCAGCTACCATCTCTCCTCTCCTGTGTCTCCTCTCCCTCTCTCCCTGTGTCTCTCTTCTCTATCCCCCCTTAATGACAGCCCCTACTTCCTTTCACTCAGTCTCACAGGCTGGGCTGGGTTATCACCATGGTAACCAGTTTATGTAACTTTTTATAAACTTCTAGCTTACCCTCTAGGTGACCCCTCCTGTATTCACTGAAGTGCAGTGTTTTACTAGAACACCACTAGGGGGGTGTTACATATGATTTATAATTACTTTACAAAAGACACACACACAATTTTGTTTTTGTTTTTTTATATACAAATGTAAATAATGCCAACATTAGTCAACAACCAAAACAGAATACAAAAAAACAAAAAAATTTAAACAGAACCATAACATTTTTCATACAATGAAATAGTTTTTTTTGTAGTTTTTGGTATTTTCTTTTTTCTGTATTTGCCAAGTTTCTGCATTAGGGAACCCACTGCTGGGTCCTCAAGCTGTTAAGCACAAGGAAAAATAACGCAATTAGCATTCTTAGGTTATTTCTTATACATAATTTACTTCTTTGGGTGTTGTTTGACGGAGTCAGCAGAGGTGTGAAGTGTGAGGTAACTTTAAACTGTCTGCAAAGGTGAATGCGATGCTAAACATATTAATAGCCAGAGGGCTAATCCTCATTGCTCTTGGTGCCATATATATATATGACGGGGACGACGCCAATTCCTCTTTCAACACACAAAGCCAAAAGCTCATCCTTTTTCATCTGCTTATAGTCATTGGCAATCCTGCACCTCACACTTACACAAAATAAAAAATAGAAAAAGAAAAGCAAGAAAAAGGGGGGGGGGGACAAACTATATATGCAGAATGTCCTTTAACATTTTGTATGGCTTGGGCGTAATCTCTAGTCAATTAGGATGCTGACTGTCTCTAGAATCACACACCACTAATTAATTTAAGTTCTAATGATAAAAAGAAAAATATTATCTATCCCACCAAGCTGCCACCAGTTTGTCACGAACACCCCAGCCTGTCTCAGATACAGCAATCTGAACAACTGGTGATACCTTAGTTAATTAACAATGAATACACCTTTTCTGCCACCACGAAGCATTTATTATGGTGTTCTTGCATTCACCAGAAACACTTATTAATGTTTCACACTTAAATCACATACACATGTAGCATGAGCCTCCCTGGGATTCTTAAGTTCACAAAGAATCACTGAGAATATGCTAGATAAAATGTATTTAATCTAAAACATGTTTCCAAAGTTTATTTACAAAAATTAATAACAAAGACATTTATGTTGCAAAAAAGAGTTTCAGAAAATAAAATAGCAAATAAAATCAGAGTACTATTATTATTACCATTTATTTATATAGCGTCACTAATTCCACAGCGCTGTACAGAGAACTCACTCACATTAGTCCCTGCCCCATTGGGGCTTACAGTCTAAATTCCCTTACACACACACAGACTAGGGTCAATTTGTTAGCAGCTAATTAACCTACCTGTATGTTTTTGGAGTGTGGGAGGAAACTAGAGCACCCGGAGGAAACCCACGCAAACACGGGGAGGACATACAAACTCCTCACAGATAAAGCCATGGTTGGGAATTGAACTCATGACCCCAGTGCTGTAAGGCAGAAGTGCTAACCACTTAGCCACCGTGCTGCCCATGAGCTAGACTGGCTGTGTGTGAGGGAACACAATTGAAAAGTATGGGACATTTCAGTATTGATAGACCCCTCACAAAATGCACAATCTGATGTCTAAGGCAGAAGATTTTAAACCATTTCTTGTTGGCTCTTCATCCCCCACCTTAGAAATTTAGCTGTCAATAAAGACAGATTGATCTCCCAAATGTCACAGGGCTCTCGAAGTGAGCTGAGATCGGAATGTCCACAGGACCTTGAAGTCTCACCTCTGCTCGTTCGATCGGCTTGGCTAAGTCTAACTCCTCTGCACACACAAACTACTCAGAGATTTATCTGTCTCTGGGCCTGGCTACTTTCATAAGACCATTGACACTTGCCTAGGTCAGACTCAGGTAAGTTAACAAAATACACTTTGAAAGGTTACATAAAGTATTCACAGTGTTATACATGAATTCAACAGAAAATAGCAATCAGTCATTAGATATGCTACATTTCGTCATACTCCCCACCCCCCCCCCCCCCCCAAATTAGAAAAAAATTGGGTTAAAAATTATAATGCAAAAAACACACACATTAAACTGCACATTACATATGAAAATCAAGATGCACTGTTATTTTGGAACATACAATATCTTACAAGCACAAACTTTTAAAGTGTCTATAAAAGTGTAAAAGTGTAAGATAACTGTCAATACAAATAAAAGTCCACTATACAAATCCACACCAGTAAATTCCACTATAGACTCCTAACCAACTTCAAGTGTGTATGAAGTCTTTTATAGTGAATTGTACAAGTAAAGACAAGTATATGCAGGTGTATGGCCCACTGTAGTATCAAGTGACGAGATCTGATGCTGGGTCTATGCAACGCTATTTACAGATATCTGTTGTTTAATTTTATACTGATTAAAATATCTTTGCGTTCATTTCTGATTGAGATTTATTCTGAGATGCATTTGCATAGACATTCTTATTTTAAATTGTTGTAATTAAGAAGGTGTGTGCAATTGTTCATTTAATTATGCTCATTAACACTTTAGGTTGCCATTAGTGACTGTGTTGTGTTGTATGTTTGTTTCTATCTGAAGTATGCGTAAGTGGTTAGACATACCAGCTGCCAACTGTAGGGTCATGAGTTCAAATCCATAGTCATGCCCGTATCTGTGTGGACTTTGTATATCCCCATGTTTCTGTGGGTGTAGTCTAATGTGTCACTTACAGAAGACTACTCTAGTATATGTTTTGGTGCTGGCTCTGACTATAGAGTATTGTATCGTGCATGTATATTTATGATTGCAAATTATTAGCCGTTGAATTTGCATCCACATTTATTTTTATTTAACCTAATAGGACTTTCAAATATGGTGCTTGTCATTCAAGTCTATATAATATATGTAATGCTTAATCTGCACGTTTCCTTAGTGATTAGACAATCCACTTTTCATCAGTGGGGTCATGAGTTCGATATCTGACGCATTTTGTGGAATATGCCTTTATTGCATGTTGAAATTTGTGTAGAGCTACAACAGAGACAAGCAGCTGTTCAAAATAAAGTGAATACAAACAAATAGAAAATATCCACAGCTAAAAGCAAACAACATCTAAGTCCAAAAATAAAAAGGCAGAAGGCAAAAAATGACAAAAAATTTAAAGTTGAACTATTATTGTTATTACTATTATTATTTTATACATCAATGATATTACATTGCAAAATATTAAAACTGTGTATCTACCATGGATTTAGGGCAAAAATATTTCATTGTATAATTATTGACATTAATAAAAATTAAAAAAGAAAAAAGTTTATTATGAGAGAAGTGTATGCCGGTGTAATTTTTTTATTATGAGTTTTTAAAGCAAACATTGTTTTTATAACAGTTTAGTGTGGTGGCTTATTTGGCGCTGCTGGTGTGTGTAATTGTTAATTTTTCACAGTAACAGTTTAACCTGCCAGTAGCACTTGACTTCATACAAGGGTGTATTGTTGATCTTTTCGTTCTAGTCTATATCATGCACCTATTGCTTTCATCTGCACGTTGGTTTAGTGGTTAGCCTATCCACCTTCCAAAAGTGGGGTCATGATTTTGAATCCTCAGTCGCGGCCTTATTTCTGTAAAGTTTAACTATCCTCCCTATGTTTGCGTGGGTTTCCTAAGTTTACCTTATGGAAGACTACACATGGTTTATATTTGCACATTTTATCCAAATAGTTTTAACAATTAAAGCTGTTATGCCTTTTATTTATACTAGCTTATTATTAGCTGTTTAAAAAAAAAATATCAAACAAGGTATAGGCTAACTATTAGATATTACGCATCAACCACTTCACATTGCAATTTATTACAACTGTGCATCCACTATGACTGTTTTTTTTTTTTTTTAAAGTACATTGTTTAATGTTTGACATTAATATAAAATAAGAAAAATAATAAAGAAAAAAACAAAAAAAATTCTGAGTGAAGTGTATTAAGATGTATGTTGTGCATATTTAGTTGTAAGTATTTTCAACGAACAATGCTTTTTGAACAATTTAGTGTTGTTATTCAGCGCTGCTGTTATTGCTTTTTTGGACTTAAACATGACCCCGTGCGTCCTTACGTTTAAGCATGAAGTTAAGAAAAACGCAAAGCATTTCTTATCTATCCAATGGATCTGGAGGTAAATGCCTACTCTTCTTAAATCAGTACAATCTCCGCCCAATCTCCGCCTATTCCCCTCCCTTTCCCAACCCTTTTTTCAGAAGTTGTCGAAGAACTTTTTAAGTGAAGTTAAGAAGAATTTTCATCTTAAGAAATTCTTAACTTACGCAACAGATTTTCTTTCTTATCACTCTTTTCTGGGCATGCGCAAAGACGATTTTCGTAAGATCCGTAAAAAACGGCAGATAAGATCAGTAATTAACCAGGCCCAGAGTCACCACCTTGCCTTAAATCTCCCTTACTGGAAATTACACCACAATTTCAGCCACCCAAACCCACTGCCTTGGTGTCACTCTTGACTATGCCCTCTGCTTTACTCCTCATATCTAATTTCTCTCATAGTCCAGTTGTCTCCATCCTCGGAGTATTGCTAGAAAACGCCCTTTTCTTACTCTATACGCTCTGTTTTCCTCGCTGTCCGGCATTGAGGATCAATGTCTGACATGATGTACCTAGATTTCAAGATGTACATCACAAACACTTGCAATTTCAGTAAGCATTTTTTAGACTTTGTATATCCATTGTACATAAGACTAAGGTATAGCTCTGTGAAGCAGTAAACATCTGAATATATTGTATCATATTTAGTAATAAATAAGCTGAAAATTATAGCACACAGGCACAGTGGCTTTTGTCATTTGAAATTCAAATTATCTAAACAAAGCCTTTGACGCTGGTAATGTATGCATATGCTGAAATATCACTTTTATAACATGGGCTTTTACGTTTCAGACGATCAATGTGCTTCAGAGTTACTTTTCAATATATTAGTTTGGAATATTAGCAATTATCCTTTTTGCTGTTTGCTTACTTCCATATATATGATGTACAAATGTTTTTTTTTATATTGTTTGGATCTGTAAATCCAGTTTGAGCGTGGCGGGTAAGCAGGGGGAGGCTGGGCAGGTGGGCATGGAGGCTCTGCCCTCCGGGCCGGTACCATAATGGGCTACTTTGGGCTAAGTCACCGAGCCACCTACATTGTTTCCTTTAAAATGTTCTTAATAAGCTGCTGTGTCGAGTATTGCCCCTCAGGCTAAAATTTTCCAGCCTTCCCCTGGGGGTAAGGAAGTTCTAAAGCTTTTTAGAATAATATGCATGCAAAGCTGGATTTTGTGGCATAAATTTTTTTGCTTGAAAACTATTAAGAGAGAGAAAGAGGGTTCTTGGACTGTAAATTCTGGTATATTTGTAACCAAAAGCACTCTGTTTTGTATACAAGTCACAGAAATGATTTCTTTTTGCTAATGTATGCCAAGAAATAAAAAATGTCCATGATTTTTTTGCTTGGTGCATCTAATGGCCTGAACAATGCAGTAAATAATAATGATTGTCTATAATGCATAATTCCTTGGCATTACTTTACATACCTAATAAATATAATCTCATAACACTTTTGAACATAAGTTACACAAAAATACAATTTAGCTATTGGTATTCATACGAAGGGAAAATTAATGGATTTTCTACAAATAAATTAGGCATTCATGTCTTGACTTTATGACCTTGGTTCATAGTTTTTTTCAGTTCATGCTAATTACACCTTTTCCCATTTCTTTTCTACATTTCTGAGTGCAGATGTGGCTTCTGAATACACAAACAGGTAATTAAGCTATTTAATCAGAAGTCATATATTGTATTTTCTTTCTATAGTTACCTTTCAATTTTATGTTAATATGTAAATTTAAGGTATAAATAACATTTCCTTAAATTAATAGAAATAAATTACTATATGCAACATACATACTATGCATTCAGGTATTTTGCAGTTGGTGGAGATAGAAGTCTTTATTTTCCAGTTTTCAAACTGAAATTGTATCGATTTATTAAAAATCTTTATTATCAAAACAATAGTATTTTCATCTTAGTGCACTGCTTTATTAGAAATTAATAGATTATATATTCTGATTAAAACATGGGTAATTTACAAAAGTGCAAAGGAAATGTGCAAATGCTATGTTGTGACGTCACAAGATGGATTTGCAGGTTATGACGTTGTTTGAAGGAAAAAAGTATTGTGCTTCCAGAACACAGGATGACATAAAATATGAGAAAAAATAGTAGTAATATTTAGTTTTTTTTAAAATGCTAATACTGTTGAAAAAGCATTATAAAATCTTTACTTTCTGGGCCTGATTCATCTTCTGACTTAAGTCCATTTGCATGTTGTTTCATTAGTGAAATAGCTTTGTGCATGCTCAGAAATGAACTTTACAGCTGTGACTAGATCACTTATAAATAACTTATTTATGGCTGGATCATGTAGAAATAATTTATTGTACAAATGTATTTCATTCAGAGATGTAGGCAACAATGTATAATTTGAAATGCATTTATCGTGTTATCTTGGGATTTGTTTTGTATGGAAGTGTCATTGTTTGGGTTTGCAACTTTGCTAGAGGAAGTCTGTTTGCTGATAGTAGGAAATGCTAAGTAAGTCTATATGTGAAGTGACAAACACCTGTTTAGCCTGTATACCCAGCAGGGGGGTGCTGCCTGGCTCTCTGACATGGCTGCATTTCAGATAATGCAAGCATCAGGTTATAGCATATAACAGAGTAGTGTAAATATTGGTAGCATTGCATTGCATGTAAATCCATGTTTGTAAAACATATATTGTTTCCTGATCCTAAAAATAACTCAGACCTCAGGGGGCTGGCTTACCCTGTGAGGCTGTGTCCAAACTGTATAAAAAGAGAGACCTTGTACATTGAAATGTATCATCATTCTTGTTCTATCTGACCTGATCACTGGTACCTTCAACCAGTGTGACAGCAAATAAACATCATTGGCTTCAAAGACCTACTTGAAAATGTCTTCCATGCTGAAAATCCGTGGACCTACAGATTAGACCCAAAATCGAATCCGTTTCCGGCTGTCTGAGGTTTGGACCCAGTTTCCCAGCACCACCGCTCTGCCCGCTACCCAGCAGCTTTGGCGAGTGTGATAGGCCAGGAGGGATCCATCCACAGCAAACCTGATCCATAGCAAACGGTAAGGAGTACCAGCCCAGGTGTACAAACAAAGGGGCACCCAAGCAGTGACAGTTACCCAGAAGGAACTCGGTACTGGATGCCGGTAAGGAGTCCAGTGGTGGCAGCATTTGTAAGCCTCTCATACTGCGGTTAGAGGACGCATTTGGGATAACGAAAGGAACGGTGGCAAAGTAAGCCCAGCCAGTTCCCAGCAACAACAGACAGGGTGGCATTGGTGGTCCATCCTGTCACAACAGAAATAAACGCAATTGCGTGCAATTCATGTCTGAACACAAATGACACTTACTACCGCTTATGGCTTGAAGGGCCGAACAAGGGAGGAAACAGCTGCCAAAGGCATCCAAATCCATGTGCAGATGATTCAAGTCCTTGGTTTCTCTTACGTATGTGTTTTTTAGCCATATAACTGGCACCAGCTCCAGGGCAGGTGTAAGTGCCAACTAATATTATTATTATTATTATTATTATTATTATCGTAGATTTGTAAGGCACCACAATACTCAGCAGCACAGTACAGTAGAAAAAACAGTACATACATAAAACAGGGACATACAAGGTTGACAAAATAAATGCAGACATGAAAACAAAGGGTATGAAGTATCCTGTTCATTAGAGAGCTTTCATTCTAAGTGGAAGAGGGAACAGCTGAAACAAGAGGAGTAAATGTGTTTTAGAGTGGAGACTGGGATAGTTGTCAGTGTGCATTAGTGTGAATAGTGTTATCAAGGATAAGGTCAATTCTAAAAAGAGATGGGTTTTCAAAGAGCATCTAAAGCAGTGGTCGGGGAACTGGGGTAAATTACCCCAAATGGGGTAAAACTGAATTTCCTGGGGGTAATGCTGCCGAGACACACCGCCGATGGTCATGTGATTTTTTTTTCAATCACATGACCGCGCGGCAGCTCCCAGCAGTCTCCTCTCCTCTTCTCTCCCAATGAATGTTGGGCGGCCCGACGTCATTTTCAGTGAGAAGCAGAGAGGAGCAGCGGCAGAAGAAAACAAGACAAGAAGAACAGAGAAGAAGAAAAAAGAAGAGAAAAAGTCAATAGAAAAGTAAGTAAAATAACAGAGGCACATAGGGTGAGGGAAGTAAGAGCGGGGGAAACAAAACTATGGAGGCACATAAGGTGAGAGAAGTAAGAGAAGGATCAACAAAACTATGGAGGCACATAGGGTGAGGGAAGTAAGAGAGCGGGAAACAAAACTATGGAGGCACATAAGGTAAGGGAAGTAAGAGAAGCGGTAACCAAAGTATGGAATTCCAATAATTAATAATATATGATTTCCTTCCGTTCAAATTAAGGGGGTAACATCAGCGTATCTAAATATATTTTGGGGTAAAAGGTAAAAAAGTTCCCTGACCCATGATCTAAAGATTTGAAGGCTGTGGGAAAGCCCAATACCACCTCTACAACGATGAAACCCAAATCTATATCTCTTCCGCTGACCTCTCTCCTTCTGTACTATCTCATGTAACCAACTGTCTTTCTGCCATTTCCAAATGGATGTCCCAACACTACCTAAACCTCAACATGTCCAAAACAGAGCTTTTTATCCTCCTTCACCACCTTCTACTATTCACCACCTACCACAGTTTTCTCAGTCTGGGAGCCCGCTGCCTTGGTGTCTCTGACCTCTGCTTTATTCCTCACATTCAGACTGTCTCCCAGTCCTGTCGACTCCACCTTAAAAACATTGCCAGAAAACGTCCTTTTCTTACTCAACATGCTACCAAATTGTTATCCATTCTCTCATCATCTCCCTTCTTGACTATTGCAACCTGCTGCTACACCCATATATCCACACTTCAATCTATCCTAAATACTGCTGCAAGACTGATCCTTCTCTCTCACTGCTCCACATCTGCTGCAACACTTTGCAAATCACTACACTGGCTGCATGTGCCCTCTAAAATTACTCGCACTTACCTACAAAGCCCTCAACAACACTACCCCTACATACATTTCAAATCTCATATCAAAATACTCTCCACCTCTCACTCCTGCCTACAAGACTTCTCTCGTGCTGCTCCCCACTTATGGAATTCCCTATCACGCTCAATCAGCAGTGGGGTTATGAGTTCAATTCTCAAACAAGTTCCACTGTGTGGAGTTTGTATGTTCTCCCTGTGTTTGCCTGTTTTTTCTCTGTTTTTTTCCCACACTATAAAAACATACCGGTAGGTTAATTAGTTGATAACAAAATTACACTAGTGTGTGTGTGTGTGTGTGTGTTAGGGAGTTTAGACTCTAAGCTTCGATGGGGCAGGGACTAATACAAATGACAAATGTTCTCTGTAAAGTGCTGCACAATTGGTTGTGGCATATAAATAAATATTTTTAGGTTAATTGGCTGCTACTAAATTGCCCTTAGTCTCTCTCGGTCTGTATGTGTGTATGTTAGGGGATTGAGATTGTAAGCTCCAATGGGGCAGGGACTGATGTGAGTGAGTTCTCTGTACAGCAGAATTAGTGATGCTATATAAAAAGATGATGATGATGATGATGATGGTAATGAGAAGTCTCAGACATTGGAACCAAATATGGTGTGAGTTTGTTGGGTGCATTCTTGTAGATATTAGTTCATTCCACTGCCCTCACAGAAAACTACTACAGATTTATTTTACATTGTTCTCGGGTTCATCTGCTAGTGTGGGCAAATGTCAGAACATTTGAAGGATTCCTATATATTCATGTTGATTGTTCTATTATTAGTTTTGTTTTGTTTTTCAATTCCACACTTCTATCAGAAGATGTCACTATTGCTACAATATATGTTACTCGTTGCATAGACAAACCCGTTTCACTCACAAATGCAACAATGACATTTATTTTTTTTTCAAAAGAGGATGCACGTTGTGATGTAAATGGAAGGAAGCTGCAAAAGTACAGTGTTTCGATATTTCAAAGTATAATGCATCAAACATTTCAGATGAAAAGACAGACAAACAGGCCACATTATTGCAGCATAATGTAATTTTATTATCTCATAGACTTCTTCAATCGATATAAATATGTCAGTATGATTACAAATCACAAAACTGTAAAACTTAAAAAGCTAATGCTCTTTTGTGATGTAATATGCCTAGATTTATACAAGTCTGCTTAGTATAACAGGGATATGCAGTCATTTGTGGACTAAATGGGGGCACCTGCATCTGATAGGAGGAGTTGGGTGTATAGAGAGTGTTCCTTGCTAAGTGCAGATGAGGCACACAAGCACACCTAATGAAGTGCACAACTTAACATTGGCATTTTGGGTGAAGGCGTTATTTTACTGAGAGTAAAGGATGGACAGGGCATTTACAGGGGCCTTGCGGGAGGGCATACATATTTTCTACCTATAAAAGGATTTGAGTTCTTCTCCACTTCTAAGGTCTGGAGGTCAGTTTTCATCCCTATACTTCATCATCATCATCATCATTTATTTATATAGCGCCACTAATTCCGCAGCGCTGTACAGAGAACTCATTCACATCAGTCCCTGCCCCATTGGAGCTTACAGTCTAAATACCCTAACACACACACACAGACAGAGAAAGACTAGGGTTAATTTGTTAGTAGCCAATTAACCTACCAGTATGTTTTTTGGAGTGTGGGAGAAGACCGGAGCACCCAGAGGAAACCCACGCAAACACAGGGAGAACATACAAACTCCTGACAGATAAGGCCATGGTCGGGAATTGAACTCATAACCCCAGTGCTGTGAGGAAGAAGTGCTAACCACTAAGCCACCATGCTTTAATGGGACATACTTTGTACTTTCCAGCTGCACTTGTTTGGGAAAGAGTATTTTTAGACATGTGGTCATCAAGTCGTAGTAGTAGGTTAGACTTTGAAGTGATGTTTTTTACTGTTTCCACCCAGCACATTTTCCCGGAATTAACCTGCACATCTAGGCATATACCACTTTCACGTAGTGTGTTTCCATAGATGTAGCTGGAAATGCGCTTAGTGAAGAAGTAGGTTACAGGTACACAGATATTGTGGTTCGTAAATGTCCCTAAATTACTACAATTTGAAATAAAATAAACATATTGCAGCAATTAAACATTTTCCAATAAAATTTCAATTTGCAAGTTAGCCATTTGTTTTTTAGTCATTTGTTTCAAAAAGTTTACTTTTGTTTACCTAACTGCATTTTATTCTTGCTCTATTGCATTGACACAGACTATTATTCTAGATTAAAAACTAGACATCTGCACTAGCTCTGATTAGATTATAGGAAGGTTATTGTGAAAGTGCCTGTCGGTGTTGAATATACAATCGCCTGTGTGACAGTGCTGTTTTTACAGAGACTGTAGACATGTTGCTAATAGACACAAGTGAAACAATTCATGTGACATTCTTTAGATTCTGGCCATTTCAGCTTTCATAATAAATTCACAGACTAAAGTGCATTAAATTCGTTCATAGAATATTATTTTGTAATCGGGCTTATATTTTTAACAAAACATTCTTTAAATAGCTTCAAAATCAACAACACATTGAACAGCTTTACATCATAAATACCTTTATGTTCTGTCTAAAGTGGTTCAATGTTCACATATGTACTGCAGCCTGTCACATGTTTGTAAACTGCAATAGAAGAATGACTGCTAGATTCTGATTGGTTGTTGATGTGTTGCTTTTCTACACATTTGTGTCCTTTTATTAAATAAGCCCTAAAACAGCTAATAAAAAGTCAATTCAATGAAAATCGAATTACTGTACAAATGCTACTAATATTTCAGCAACGCAAACTAGGAGATTTGCTCATGTCTAGTGAAAAATATGTTTTTTTCTACATAATACATCTGGCATGTTATATGGATTATTAGTAAATGAAAAGAGAAATTTGTGAAGCTGTTCACATTTTCTTTTTATTACCATCCTTCTTTATTGTTTTTGACAGTATAAAGATAACATGTTTACATTAAAATAAAGAGAAGTTATTCACTAGGGTTGGGTAATGTCACCATTATGTAAGCACTAATAGATACTTGCAACTAATTAAAAAATATTAAAGGACTATTTCTACCTCAGGTGAATTAAATAATCCATGAACATTTGGAATAGAGCAGGGAGCTATATGAGAATTAAATTAATTCAGATTCCTGGTTTCTGTAAAATCACAAACAAATAAATTAGAGAACATGGCCTTAAGTGGTCACACGGAGTAATCATAATACATAGGGTGTCATGCAGCGGTGTGCCTTGCAGTTCAGTTACCTGAGACAACAATTGAAAAGCTGGGGTTTGTATGAATGCTTCACAAGACAAATATTGTCGTTTTTAAGCAATCTAAGAATGACAAGCTAATAAAACTTGTTGAAATTTTTGCCTAAATAATGTCCTATTTTTTTTTACTTAATTCTAACCACAATTTTGCTGCCCCAGAAACATGCTGCCTGAGGTTGCCTCATTATAAGCACAACCCTGCCCCAAATGATACCCCTAGACAGATGTATTATGTGCTTGAAATCAAAGAATATTTTGACCTGAAAAAAGACAGATCAAAACATTGCCTGTTATCATTTCTGGACTGCTCTCTTCATTTGATTTACAGACTCTTCTTTCCAAACTCCTTTATTCCAGGCTTGTCAATCACAATGTTAAACAGTAGAACTAAATTTTGACCCCAATGATTTACTAGAATTTCTCTTAATACTCATAAGCAAACCATTAGATTAATAAGGTGCTCTCCCAACATAAAATGGAATCAAAAGACAAGAAATCATTGAAAACTGAGCACTCAAAATTATACACTAAACTAAAACCATCTAAAAAGTAATATATGCAAATAAAGGCAAGTTACTTATTTTTTAACAACAGACCTTGTATAGAGCTCATATTATAGAACAAGTGAAATCTGGGGTAATTTATAAGGTAGTTTACATCTATAACTGTATAACACAAGTATTTACATGGATTCTGGCAAATACTAGTCATTTTTATAATATAATACAAAAAAATAATGACAATCATAGCAGATCCCAAATCCCCACATAAATAGCGCTATTTGTTCAGTTCAAACTAACCGGTTTATGCACTTTTACTCACATTAAAGAACTTTCCCATGCTTGTTTTTCTTTTCCCTGAACAAGACAATCCTTAGTGGCACCATGACCGGGATGGCCAATGTTAGGTAGTAAATGATCCCTGCCAGAATTTACAGCTCATTGATGTTGCAGGGCTGATAGCCCTGCAGATGTCATTTGTAGACTCATTGGACGACTGAAAACTACAGGGGGGGGATTCAATTGACCGTGGAGTGCCCCCGGGACAGTGGCGAAAGTCACTCCAAAGTGATGTAACATCACAGAATTCTGCTCACACCCCATAGAGGTCTGCGATTTGCACAGCCATGTTGTTCGGTGGCACCAGGGCCGTCTCTTCCATAGGGCACGATGGGCAGGTGCCCGGGATCCTGCAGCCCAGGGGGCCCGTCAGAGGCAGCTAAAAAAAAAAGTTCCTGAAAAAAAGAAGAAGACAATACTTACCTTGCTATCAGCTGGCGATCCGGCTCCCTCCCTGGTCTCCTCCTCCGTACGGCGCTCGCAGTGCATGTCGGGCGTGACGTCATCACGCCCGCCCGACATCCATTGCGGAGAGCAGCACGCAGGAGGAGACCAGGGAGGGAGACGGATCGCCAGCTGAGAGCAAGGTAAGTATTTTCTTCTTCTTTTTTTCAGGAACTTTTTTTTTTAGCTGCCTCTGACTGGCCCCCTGGGCTGCAGGGCCCATATATATAATAATTTAATTTTTTTAATATATATATAGGGGCCCCGGTGCACTGCTTTGCCCGGGGGCCCCAAATGTTGCTAAGAGGGCCCTGGGTGGCACGTTGTGTAAAATTGAGTACCCTGCCAGGATTTTGCTTTCAGACTCCAGGCTGTGAACTCTGGAGCATCAAGGGCTGAAGGAGTTGACCAGGGTAAACTTCTCCAAAACTATGGGCATGCTGTTGGGAATCCTTCAGTTTTGCCAGTTGGGGCTTGGGGTTTATTGTAGAAAAACATGTATGGGATTATGTTTTACAACATTACTTTACCACGTAAAACTGACCAGATTAGAAACATGTTTTTTACACTACTTTGAAGTTTATTACCATAGCCCCTGCACAAGATAAACTATACCCATATGTTTTATTACTTACTGTGTAGGATAAATTGCCTAAACTCAAAGTCTTCATCTTTGAAAAATTAAAGAAGAAAATCAAAAGCTTACATGAAACACATGTATTATTTATTCTCTTTCAAAGTTCTACTGGACGTGAAAACTGAGTGGGTTAAAAAAAATAAGTTGCATTAAATGATTCGCACACCACTTCCCCAAGAATTTCCCAATAGTAAAAAGTAATTTAGGAAGTTCCGCATCTTGGCACGCATGGTGCTTGATTACTGACACAAGGAAACAGCAATCTGTGACACAGCAGAGTGTGAAGCATTCCAGGAATCAAACAGTTAATATATTGGTGCTAGACCATTTGACCTGCCAGAAATTCATAAAAACAAATATATGAATATGGATTACAAGGTTGTCTGGTAAATACAGTAAATGTTTATTCAAGCTTGGACAAAGCTATGGTTTTCATAGAAAACTTTATCAAGGTTTAGCTATATTGTATCCATAAACTATCCATAAACAAAGGAAGTTAAATATATTATAAATGTGTCAACAAGAAAATGTAAATAAAAAATATTGGTATACATGTAACAATACAATGAATGGTGTAGTACTCCAAAACTCAATAGCCAATTTAGGGAAGTGTGGAGTATAGGAGATAGTACCGACAAAATGAACTGGGGGTTTAAAGAGTATCTCAAAATTCCACTTTCACACTTTATGGAAACCCGATGATTGTGTGTCCTTTGAACATATTAGATCAGTGAAATGACTTATTGGTGATAATTCAGGATAAAACCTACAATAAACGTTTAAATGACATCAGAGATAAGACAACCAACCAACAGTTGCTACAGATGCACTATTTATACTTTGTAGAGGTGTATAGCTATAAATTGTTGCACTAATCTAAAATGGGAAGAGTGCTGCGATCCTTTTATCTTGAAATCTTTTGATATATTTATAGACCCCGGGTTCTTAACCTTTTTTAGCAAACAGTCAAATGATGTCTTAGAGTGAGCTGCAGGGCTAATGCTGAGCAGAGTCTAACATTCCATTCCTGGTTCAGATGCTTTACAGATATCACTGTTCAGTCACAACTATTTTTTAATATAATGCATGTGGGACTCTAAAATCTAAAAAACAGAATACAGATTGAATGGTGATATACTGCTAACAGCAATAGAGGAAAGGGATGTATTTACATTTTCAGATGATATGAAGGTAAGCAAGTAGTTGGAAAGAGCTATAAAAACAAATACTTGGTTGTATAACAGTAAGAAGAAGATAAGACTAGATTAGATTATAGGTTTCTCACCTTGAGTACTGTATACAGCTCTCGAGTAATATAATAAAACTGTATACAGTTATGGAAAATATTCGGAGAAGAGTTATTTAATGGTGCATGGATTGCATAACATAGCTTATCAGCAAAAACTAGAGCTAAACACGTACAGCTTACAGTCAAAAAGGCACAAAGGCAATGTTATAGAAACATTAATATATAAGGTATTAATAGTGTTCAGGAAGGTAATATTTTTAAAATAGGAGTATTTTGTAGAAGAAGGAGACTTTAAAACTGGAGGAAAGAGGACTCAAAGTTAACTTAAGGAAGATTTTTTTCCAGTAGGAATGATAGGATTCTGCCAGGTGGGGACTTATACAGTGAAATAATTCAAAAATATATAGGACAAACATATTGACATTATTAAGATTTAAAAAAATAAATTAAAAAAAATATCAAGAAAACTAAGGTGCAGATTAGACCGAGATTCATTTTTTTTTGCGATCATATTCTATGCTTCCATGAATAAGCTTCAAGACACATGGGTCTTTATTTAATTGGGAATATGCTTCCTTTCATTGTGGGTACCCAACCTGCCCTATGCATGCAGCTGACAATAAGGTGCCCAAGCAATGTAGATCTGTGCAAAGTTGCTAGTTGGCAATGGGATTTCTGTGCAATAAGGTCTTTATGAAGCAGTTTCTGTTGCCCTCAATATAATACACAATAATATTAAGGTTGTACGGAAGGGGCACGTGGCCCTGGCTCAGATTCTGCACTTGTTATTTTTATTACATGCTTTTCTACAAAAAATGTGCTTTTAAAAAGCAACCACAAGAAACGACCATACTTTGTAAACATTGTGAAAGAGCAATTTACAAGTCCTGCAGGAGATTGGAAATGATTACAAATCTCACGGTGCTGGGGAAATAACCGTTATATCATGTGTGTTTTCTGTCCAGCCATTGTATTTATAGTAACAGGATGTGGTGTTTACATGGATATGTAATGATGATAGGTCGCTTCCAATGCGAATGATTAGGCTGCTAACCAGCATAAATGACTGAACATTGCAGCCACTCTAGACGGGTTTGTGCTTATACACTAGGCATTGTGTAAGCTTCCTGTGCTTTGGGATTTTATTTTTTAGTCACTAGATCGTACGTGCAACAGCTCAGCTTATAATTAGTAGGGTAAAAAATTATTATTTTATGCAGTGTCTTATGGTGGATAAACATATTGGAGTTTTAAAGTATTAACATTGGCTAACAGTTATTATTACTATTATTATTATTATTATTATTATTTTTATTATTATTATTGTCATCTTGTATTTATAAAGAATCAACCTATTATGTAGCACTGAAAACTAAGGGCATTGTGGAACAAATAAATGTCATACAAGGACATATAAAAGGAGGTAAAAAAAAATATGACGTTTTACAGTTCTAAAAAAAATGTTAAGTCGTATTTTATTAGGATATTCTTTATTTGATAAATATATTGTAATCCCAAAAGGATTTGTTTCTTAAAAGAAATTTACAAAGGACACTAATTAAAATCTTCGTGCTGTGCTTAAAGTAACATATGTAGCCTATTTTTATCATAAATACATTTTATTTTACCGCTATACATAGACATTTTAAGTAGACAATGGGCAATCATTAATCTGCAAAAATATTATAGTTTTTGCAAACTTATCTTTTAAATTCCAGTTTTAGGTATTTGCATTCTAATAAACACATAGGGCCTGATTCATTAAGGATCTTAACTTAAGAAACTTCTTATTTCAGTCTCCTGGACAAAACCATGTTACAATGCAAGGGGTGCAAATCAATATTCTGTTTTGCACATAAGTTAAATACTGCCTGTTTTTTCATGTAGAACTCAAATACTTGATAGCTTATTTGTACATTGAAATTTAAAGTTGATATTTGTGTGCTACGTGAAAAAACAGTCAGTATTTTACTTATGTGCAAAACAGAATACTAATTTGCACCCCTTGCATTGTAACATGGTTTTGTCCAGGTGACTGAAATAAGAAGTTTCTTAAGTTAAGATCCTTAATGAATCAGACCCATAGTATGGATCATTTGCAAACTGGAAAAATCGTTGACCATGAATACTTACGTGTGTCTACTTCTCTGACAAGCACTTTTCAAATACTCACTTTGTCTTTGAGACACACGATGAAAGACCAATCTATGCCTAGTTTTGCAGGTTGGTGGACACTTCAAAAAATGCTGATGGTGGAATTATTGCTCCACTCGTGGATAATGTTTTACAAGGCGTTTTGTCAAATGCAAGGCCTGACCTTTAACATGGGTTAATTACTGACTAAGTCATTCCAATATATTATCTGTGCAAAGACGAAGAAAGTCATGGCCTTTGTGAGATGCATGTGAAGGTCTACTCAGACAGGACTTTATTTTCATATTAGGGGTCTGGGGTCTCATCAACTTAAGCATAGCTGAGACTCCATACCAGTTAGGATTTCAGTTTTGTACAGTCCTATTGACTGAAGTTCAGTGAGTGATGTTTATCATGTGGCATCATATAGCGCTATTTGGTTTAAAAAAAGGAATACGACCCTTTGGTTGACCTGGATTTCCTGGTCAGAGATTACTTGACCTGGTCAAACAACTCATCTTATATGATTACCAGTAACAGGGCTGCTTAAACCTTTCTATCAGAGACTAGATTGGGTATGCATCCAGAAGATGGAAAGTCAGTTTTACCATGTATTCCTTGTAATCAACATACTATTGGGCCCCACCTAAATTTGCGGCCCCACTGATGGAAATCCTGATAATGTAATATTTCATTGATTAATGGTGGTTTATGTTGAGTAATGAGAGCAGAAACCAGGTTACAGAGGGTCCAGTATGTCCTTAGAGGTAAGATATGTCAACAATTACAAATGAACATTTGTTTTACATACTTTAGATGAGAAGGGGAATAGTAAGACTGGGTGATAGCTGGAGAGAGATAGAGCGTACAAAGAGGAGTTTATTGATAGGTTAGATACTAGTATGATTAAAGGAAGATAGCAATATGCCAGAAGACTAAAATATGTCAAGAGATATTACTGTTGGAGTAAATGTTAGGAAAGGTGGAATGACATCAGAAGGAATGGGATCAAGAGAACAGGTAGCAATTTGGGATTTGGAATGAAGTGAGGATATGGGTTGTTCTGTTAGGAGGATAAAAGATGGGAGGGATGAAATGGATGACAGGAAGGAAGAAGGTTAGGTAGACAATTGGAGTTGTATGTCAAAGTCATGTTCTATGTTCACCTTAAAGTATTTTAAAAGTCCTCAGTGGTGAAACATGAGGTAGGAGAAGTGGGACAGAGAAGAGAGTAAAAACGGTTGTTATCCTGTTTAGGATTGTGGATGTGTATGGATATGAGAGAGAAGAAGTAGGTTTGTTGTGTAGTAGAGAGAACACCCATAAACTCTTGTAAGGTATGGTTATAGTGTGTGAGGTGTATGGTGTATAAAGTGGATGAAAAGTGTAGAAGTTACACCAATGTCCAACCTCTTACCCCTTTAGCATCACCCCTATTAATGAATGTCTGTTTTTCTCCTAAAATGTTGCTCAGTTTAGCCTTATTTGTGGCTTAATAACTTATGAAAGTGTGGGTACACGGGCTGTGTGTATTAAGTGTCACTTTTTTGTTTGTGACGCTGTTTATAATGCTGTTCTAAGTGCGCAAATAAATGCTTTTCAAACATTGTCAGAGATTGGGTATTGTTTTATACTTTTAGTTGGAGCTATTCGGTGAAGAAGCACATTTGCAGGTGTACTTTGACTAATGTAATAATACACTTAACACGCAAAATGTGCACCTGTAATTAAACAGTACCCATGCACAGTGCATTGTTTAATATAAAAATAAGTAAATAGATTATTTAAGCAAAGAACAATGTAAGTCCCTCCACAAATCCTCATTTGGCCCCAGCACTAGACAGCCTGGTCTGGTTTACAATATAACAGGGATACCATGAATGAGGTGTCCCCCTGCTATAGTGAAAACCAGACACCTGGCTGGTCAGTGCAGGGCTGTTGCTTCTATGGGGGAGGATGCAAAACAAATGAGTACTTCCTACTATCAAAGGCTAACAGCCACTTTCCAGTGTGGGCCTAAAATCCCAATATAAAACTACCTGCACACTATGGCCAACTGATGCTAAATAATTATAGTTGGGTGAAACAGAGACAATCCTTCACTGGCCAGCCAATCACCAGCATTGTCAGACACTGCTATTTATTGTACTGGAGCTCTAAGGGGGCTCCGTGTGTGGCTCTGGATTTCCTATACCTGGATGATAACAGCAAACAACTTTGAGAGCCAGTGGTGGATGAATACAGGAGCAGGATGGTCAAAGCAATAATATTGCAATGAATTGTAGTATTGTGTTAAATGATGATAATGTAATATTCGATCAAGCAGAAAAATAAAAATAAATTATGTGGTATAATAATCTAAATAAAAGATGAAATGGGGAGAAATAAGAAAGTATACAGTGCAAACGAATGAACGATGAATAATGCATTGATTATTAATAATGTAAAAATTAAACAAAAATAATATGATTCATGCAAATGGGTTAGTTGGGATAAATAAGTTATGAGTTTTTTCCAGGTAACACATCATTCTTGAGAACCTGTTAATGACTATAAGTGTATTTATCAAACGTTCTAAAAAGAAAAAATAGAGGAGTTCCCCATAGCTAGCATTTATCTAGTTCAATCTAGAAAATGATAGCTAAGTGTATTTATCAAACGTTCTAAAAAGAAAAAGTGGAGGAGTCTGGTTGCTAACGGCAACAGATACCCTTTCAAGAAGGTCTGATAAATCTATCCCACAGTGGTAAAAAATAGTTAATGAAAGTGAAAGAAGTCTTTGATATGATATGCTTCCCACAATGTAGGTAATGTAAAAACATGTACAATAGAATAATAACGAAAAAGAAGTAATGAATAATGACAATGGTGAAAGAACTCAGATGCAAATGAATAATAAAGGAAATAATAAAATACGTGAAATATAGTTATATTTCATATGATAGTTTACCCACAATATAGGAATTGGAAAATGTGTATTTGACTATAGTGATGCAAAGAAATAATTAAATATTATCATTAGGAAACAAGATAGATGCGAATGAATAATAAAGGAAATAATGAAATATGTTAATTAGTTATGTTTTTCTGAGATGGTTCAACCACAAAAAAGTAGTTCTAGAACGCTTCCTAAAAAGGCTTACAGTCCTTTCTGGTAAAAACATCAAACTCTTTAGTGCTGACCTGTTTACATGAGACACAATAGTTACCTGTATCCTTCTCATGAATTATTAAAGTTACATTGAAATATGACTGCAAAATTATATACCACAGGCAGCCTTATTGTGCACCATTATTTTGTTGCAAGTAGTGAAAATTATAGATTTCTTGTTATTAAAAAAAATGCAATATGATTATATGATTGAATATTAACCATTTAGTAACAACAAATGCATATCTTCTAACAGTTCTATAATAAGCAATGAGACACATACATGAACCACATGTTACCATTGTGTTTCTTTGATCCAGAGTGCAATGGGTGTATCTCAAGAATACAAAAGCGCATGTCTGAGCCAGAATTATAATTCCATTGCCCAGGTTATTCTAGCAACACGTACATTTACATATTGCTATGTAATCAATCTTAATGGCAGGAAGCAGAATAAATGGATTATTTGAAGGTGGATAGATTATTAGAAAGGGCAAGTGTAATAGGATTGGATGACGGTGATTATTGTGTTTATTCTGTCTGTCTTATAAATTTTGCAGTACCCAAGACATAATAATGATTAGCCATTTACACTAATAGGAGATACCAGGATTAGTATCTTTGAGTGGGTCATTTAATAAAACTGGGCAAATGAAAAATGGTAAAAACAAACACTGTTTATGCAACATACATAAATGCATAGGATCACATCAATGGTACAGCCAGAGGACTGCCCAAAAACCCCAGCTACAATGTAAACCAACTGTCCAGATTCAGATGTACAGCTGTTAATAGCAACCAGAGATGGTAGCGACGACTTTTTCAACAGAAAATATGTTTAGCAGAGAATAGTCCCATGTCTCATTGTTTGGGATGTAGGCTCACACAGCCAACTATTTGAAGGTTTTCGGGTCAGTCTGACAAAGCTGTATCTCCTATTCAGGCTAAAATGTCCCATAGCTCCGCATACTTATTTTTATCCCACCATCTCACACTAATTGTCATTGAAGAAAGGTAGTATGTGCCGCTATTTCTGGGCTTTAAGCAGTGCCACGATGTCTCAGTGTATTAGCGCTGATAGTGTAGTTATCTACATTATCGCTAGGACACTGTCTCCATCCCTGCATTACCCCTGCTAATTTAATCACATTTTATTATGCCAATGCACCCACCTGATTGTCTTTAAGGACAACAATTGTTCTTTCATTATAACTAAAAATATAATCTCAATCAATATATACGTGATCAATGTTCAATAAACTGTACAAGCCAACAATATAACAATGTGTTCTCAAATATATATCTTCCATAAATCACCTGAAAGACTGTATGCATTCCCAGGTATTGTCCATATTTACACAGTCGTGGATAATGAAATCAGAAGAAGTTTCTGTCTTTCATTGTGGCCCGGCTGGAATCTCCACAAATAATATGGAAGAGGACAGAGGGCAGTCCGGATAAGGGGTCTGATTCATTAAGGATCTTAACTTAAGAAACTTCTTATTTCAGTCTCCTGGACAAAACCATGTTACAATGCAAGGGGTGCAAATTAGTATTCTGTTTTGCACATAAGTTAAATACTGACTATAGGGTCCAATACGATAACTGTAAGGGACATGAAAGTCTAAGCACTTTTATTAAGCAATACATAACCATTTTAGTCTTCAGAGGGTCAAGGGATTGTCCTGTTTATTGAGCATTTATGGCCAAACAAGCAATCACAGCATTTGGGAATTTTTTTTGCCTTTGCAAAGTCAACGTAATTTTTATTTCCATGCTATCTAGATCTCTACCTCACAAGAAAATAATGAAAGTTAGCCATAAGCCTGTAGACTATTTTTCATCACATTGTCTTACAAGTGTTAAAAGAAAAGAAGTAATTACAAATATATTAAGGTTTGTGGTTGGTACCACTGCAAATCTTATCTTTAGTTTCCGACGTGATTGAATGTATGCCAAGCCTGTTTCTTTATTGTGACTAAATGAGATTCCAAAGCAAGGAACTTTTCAACTGCTTACTTTCAACACATATTAATCTAACAGCCTGAACATGCAGTTTTGATTCCAAGTTGGCTCTGCCAGTCCTCAAATTCCAAGCAATTAAGCCTTTGATATTTCCTTACTGCTAGGCTGCATTAGAAAACAGGTCACCTCCCTAAATGAAAATTCTCCCTAAGACAGATAATTATTAACTGTTTCACACTTTTTACGTAATATTGCGGAACAAGTAGCTGTCATTTGGACAACTTAGCATGAAGAAAAGGTTTAAAACTTTTCTTACATGTCTGCAAGTATTTAGCCGTCATTTGGGCAGTATTCATGAATATTAAGGAGAGTATGAATAGCACATATACTAACCAGAGAATTCTCAGTGTACCTCTTAGAAACCTTTGGTGACACCATTTAGTACATTGGCCCAAAATGATCAGTGCTACAAGAACTTTTACCCACACCAACAGCTAATTTAAGTATTTACTAAAGCAATTATGATTCTAAGAGATTAAGATGCATAATTTTATTGCTGATTTTTTCCATTAATTCCACCTTTGCAACATTCCAATATTCACCATTTCCTCTCCCTCGATGCCACCAAAACCATCGTCGACGCTCTTGTCATCTCCCGCCTTGATTATTGCAATCTTCTCATGTCTAGCTTGCCTAACAAATGTCTTCCCCCCTGAAATCTGTGCTGAATGCAAAATCATGAATAATCTTCCTCTCCCAACGTTTTTCTTCTTCTATGCCTCTCTGCAAAACCCTCCATTGGCTCTTCATTACCTTCACAATTCACTACAAGTTGCGTACCCGCACTTATAAAACCCACTTTAATGCCTCCCCCACCTACATCCTGGACCTTGCCCATAAAAACTCCCCTACTCACCCATTACGTTCTGTCAATGATCGTCTCCTCTCCTCATCACCTATCACCACCACACACTTGTGACTTCAGGACTTTGCACATGCTGCTCCCCACATTTGGAACGCTATGCTTAGTCTAATTAGACGTGCCCCCAACCTCAAATATTTCAAACGCTCCCTCAAAACTCATCTTTTCACACTATGGGGTCTACCTGGCCCCATCCTAAGACAGGTCTCTCCTCACACTCCACCTGCCCCTTTCACTCCACCGCTATCATTTTTGCTATCTACCCTAATCCTCTTAATGTTAACTCTCACAAGTTTGTTCCTCTCTGCCTCCTATGTCCTCATCCTCTTTGTAATGTTTTATTTGTTCTAGTTGTGTCTTCTTATGTAGTTGCTTTCTCTATAGTCTCTTGTATTGCTCTTTCCTGATTCTATTGTTTATCTTGTCCCTTAGTTATCTGTATCTTTTTCTATTTAGTTTTTTGTTGATTGTGCAGGGCTGCGGATTCTGTGGCGCCATATACATACATTAAGATAATGATGATGTTATGGTATGTGTACATGCAATTAGGCTTTTACTCAGGCTGTACTATTAATGTTCAATTTTTCCAAAATGCGTGACAGGCATACTTTAACTAAAATACTATTCTTGAGACAATGACTGATTACACTGCACCACTTCATCTATATCTTGCACCACCTGCTATAATGCCTTAGACATTATACAGTAGCTGTTGCTCAGGGCTGTCCCGTGGATTGAAGATTTTGTGACATTATTCTCATTCATAATCATTCAGAGCCAATGGAATAGACTGGTAAACAGCTTACATCATTGATGACGTATTATTAAGTTTATCAGGAGCTCCTGTTAGTACATGGGATGTTTATTTTTTCATTAATACACCAAAATATTTTATTCCTGCCAAGAACATAGCTAACTTTATGCAAAAATGAGAAAAGCCAAACTTGGAGTAAACTATATGGCTGTAACACAAAATACATGTAATGTTTATTATGTTGCATAGCAATTTACAATGTACAGTAAGATAGAAAATGTCTACACACCATTGTTGAAATTGCAGATGTAAAGCCTAAAATCATGAAAAATCAAAAGTGAAAATAAAAAACTTACAATTCCCTGTTTGCATAAGTGAGGACACTCCTAAACTAAAACTTTTGAAAGCACCCTTTTTCTTTTGTTATAGCAGTAAAGCTGGGTACACACTACACAGTTTTCATCCAATAATCGGCTAAATCAGCCGACATACGACCGCTCGTTCAAAAGTCGGGTCAGTGTGTGCAGTGACACGATGGTCGAAAGTCTGCCCAAATGGACGATTGTCGCCTCATTTGGTTGGTCGTACCGTTTAATATTTTCGTTCCAATCTCGTTTCCGTTGTGTAGTGTGTATTAACTTCCGACCGATCCACAACAGTGAGTACGAAATTACAGTCATTGCTCACGACAACATGGCTGTAAAAAGTCGCTAAAGGGATGTCCGCTCTTCCCTTTATCGTCCTAAACAAGGCTAGTGTGTATGCAGTCCATGGACCGAGCGATCAGAACATCGATCGCATGTAAAATTGCTTGGCATAAAAAGTTGGTTGAAATTTCTGTAGTGTGTACCCAGCTTGAGTCTTTTTGACTTCTTGCTATAATAGATCTACAATAAGAAAATACAGTTAGGTTTTGTACAGTCTGACCCCATGCTTAAAGGGCACAGGTGGATTCATTTGCACCCATGCAATGCAGCTTGTTTGCAAGTCATCCTTCATGTTATTTTGAACATGGGAGAAGTATATAGTATGGCAGCACAGTGACTTAGTGGTTAGCACTTCTGCCTCACAGCACTGGAGTCCCGACCATGGCTTTATCTGTGTGGAGTTTGAATGTTCTCCCCGTGTTTACGTGGGTTTTCTCCGGGCGCTCTGGTTTCTCCCACACTCCTATACTAGTAGATTAATTTGCTGATAACAAAATTGACCCTAGTCTCTCTCTGTCTGTGTGTGTATGTTAGGGAATTTATACTGTAAGCTCCAATGGGGCAGGGACTGATGTGAGTTCTCTGTACAGCGCTGCAGAATTAGTGGCGCTATATAAATAACTGATTATGATGATGAGTATTTGTTTTGTGGTATATATTTCAAGGCCCCACACTGGTCCCAGAGAAAACTGGAGTCTTATAATATTGTATAATGATGTTGTACATGGGTATTTTGGCCCACTCGGATTACTTGTGTGCAGTGTTAAGCATAATGTTTATGTTGGATAAAAGTATCCCATAAAAAAGTCATCTTTGGAAGTCATCAACTTCTCAAGATAGAAAATATAGAAAAGACCCTATAGAAGCACTTTATAACAATAACTATCAAGCAGCTGTCAACAAGAAGCTGCTACCTTTCAAAGAAAATAATTAAAGCAAAAAAGGATAACAGCGCTAACAAACTAACTAAAAACAAGCAAACAAAACTTATGTCTGTGATGTAAATAAAACAAGAATGTTGTAAAAATGTGAGTTCATTCTACAAGTTGTCAATGGGATTGAGGTCTGGGCTATGACTGGACCATTCCAAGACTTTGATCTTCCTTCTCTGAAGCCACTCCTTGGTTGGCTTGGATGTGTGCTTTGGATTGTTGGAAGGTGAAAAGTCACTTCATCTTCAGCTTTCTGACCGAGACCTGTGGGTACTGTTCCAAAATATCTTGATATTGTAATGAACCAGGGAAGTTGGGACTCCAAATGTGTTAAACTAGATTGGCGCTGGCCGACCAGGGGTGCGGAGTGCAACGAGTTCTCCGGTAGGTGCCAAGAACGCCGCAAGGTGGGATGAGTTCACGGTTCTCTGGCCTGCCACTAGATGTAACACTGCGGTACAATTCAGGAAACAATAACGAAGTCAACTAGCCATGAACTAGTACACAGGCGGTCAGCGACGTGCAAACTGAGGAGCAGGTGGGAGAGTCAAACAGAGCCAGGGACTGGTACACATGCGGTCAGCCTAAGACAAGATCAGGAGGCAGATAGGGGCATCAAAATGGAGCCAGTACTGGTACACATATTGCCAGCTGAATTGGCAGAGCTCAGAGGGAGAGATCACATGGGAGCTGGGAATCAGGTAGATAACACAGGAACCAGGACAAGACAAGCAAAGTAACCTGTTGCTCTGACACTGCTTAAGTGTCAGAGTGTGATTTAAATACTGAAGCGGATTTGAATTCCCACCTCCTGGATGCGGTCACGTCATGACTTACAACACTGGAACGAAAAGGTAAGATAGTGACAGATATTTGGAGCAATTCATTATGTCCTTTATCCTGACAATATCGCCTTTCCAAGCTGAAGAGAAGTAGCCCCAAAGCCTGATGCTACCACTATCATGATTCTAAGTTGGTATGGTGTTCTATGGGTAATGAGCTGTGCTGTATTTACGAATCTTTTAGAAATAAGGCCAAAAGTTGAACCTCATTCACTTCAGAATGCAAGAAATTTGCCCACATGGTTTGGGGTGATTAAAAGTATTTTTATTTGGCAAATGTTAGATTGGCTTCTGTCTTGCTGAGATTATAGATACTTGCAGGGAGTGATCAGCTCCTGGCAGAAATTTCTGCAGCTTCCTTAATGTTTTCATAGACCTTTGGAGTTTTCTCCTTGCCCTGTCATCAACTTTAGAGGGATGTCCTGATCTCGGCAATGTCCCTGTGGCATCACATGTTCTCCACTTATTGATGATAGTCAAAGTGTTCCATCCTACTGGTTATCCCAAGAAAACAGCAAAGAAATGGTATAGGAATAATTGATCTTTACTTGGGGTTACTCACAATCATTGCTGGCAGTGATATGCTAAACACCTGTATCTTGATTTTGAATGTGATTGGTTAATTTGGAACAAAGTTACAGCACCATTATGAAATGATGTGCACATCTATGTAACAAGAGTATTGTATTTTTTGAAAAACAATTCTAATTGTTTTTCACTTGAACTGTGTTGGTTGCAGGTCACGTTAATAGGTGGGGAAAGGTTTTATGACACAAACACCAGCAGTTTCTATAAGAGTGTGTAGACTTTTAAAGCTGCTGTATTATTGGTACATTCCCAAAGATCAGGTACCTGGAAATGGAGATAACATAAAACCAGAATTTATATAGAAAGTCACCAATGACATAATCAACACACATTTGTCAGTACTTATGCTAAATGTACAGTACCAACCAAGCAAATATTTTAGAAACCAATGAAGATGTGTATTCTATATAATGGAACTCATAGAGAAATAAAGTGCAGTATTAAAGAGCAGTTCAGCATAAGTGTCGTATTATTGGGATCATAAGTCAACTGTCCTGAAACAATGTGTTGTGGTTTTGTATAATAAATACAGGATTATTTTCGCCTGTGAAGAGCATTTGAGCCTCCACGGATGCTTGCAATCTTCCAATTTATCTCACTTGAGAAAGTTGAATTTATCCCTCTCTTATGTTAGTAAATGCAATTACTCACATAAATTACGTTCTGTATATGTTTATGCTTGTATGTAACATTTAGAGATCCTTGATCCCTGGAGGGATTATTTTGCTTTGTCATTTGTGTCTAAGAAAATTATAAAAATGGAGTATCAGCCAAGAGTCAAACAGAACAGTGTTCTCAGTGGTCAAATTTATCAAAAAATGGTTGAAATATTGCTTGGTAAATAATCTTGGCTAATTTGATGTATACAGTGTATATAGCAGGATGTCCTATATCAGTGTAGTTTAAATCCTGGAAGAATTAAACAATGAACCCACTTTATGAATCAGTACTCTCCTATAATTATTTTACATTTGATGGACAGTCCTTTCATCAAAGTGTGGCTATAGTGCCAGGCATGTCCGTTGCCCTAGTTATGTTCATTTGACAATGTTACTGGGGGGTCTCTGTACATATTTAATACAGGTACATAGTCCTTTATCCAGAAACCTATTATTCACAAAACTCTGAAAAACAGAACGAAAAAAGCAAATAACCTTTGCAGTTCTGTGTTTTTGGCAGGCAGACAGATATGATCATCAGGTGCTTCCTCCTACTGTCACAGTGGAATGAATTTAATAAATTGGGGAATACCGTGGAAAACATGGGGAAAAACAAAGGAAATGTTTAAAAACGTCAATAAATCTTATGCATGGTGCTCTAAGTTATGGGAATTCTGTATCAGAAAACCCCTTAGTCCCAGCATCCAATATAACAAATCTCATATCTGGACTAACAAATCTTTTGTGTCTCATACAAATGCCCTAGTGATCTCAAGAGCTGTCCAAAAATAGTCCTTGCTCCCCTCTATAGATATATTCATGCAGAGGGAGTGTAACTTCCAATCACTTCGGTTTCAGTCCACACCTGCTACTTATCTACTGTACAGTGTATCAGGAGAATGAATGGCAACATATTAAAAGTGGAATCACATGAGGATTATAGATGGACATGAATCCCTCTGTATGTGGGAAGCATAGCTGCACTACAGATATAATGCAATGCATATCATTCAAGCTATAGCCACCAGAGTTTTAACTTCCATTAAAAGTCTCTGTTGATCCGGGAAAGCATAGATGCAGATCCTGTTCTGTGGTTGCCAACAGGACTTCACTGGGCGCATACAGTTACAGTTTGCAGCGGTACTCTGGGATGCACGGGCAGTATATTCCTAGTCAGTATGTCGGCTTCATCTGACACGTTTCACTGCCCATTAAAGGGCAGTTTCATCAGAAGTAGATAAAACAAAAACATAAAAAGGTATTTAACTGAGAGTTGGTTGGTCACATGTATCTGACCCAGCCAATCCAGACTCACTTATTGATTAGCATAGCTTTGTGCTAAACGATCAAAGGTTAGTCACATGTGTGTGATCCAGCCTATCGAATGGAGACAAATGTTGTCATGGTTACTCCATAAACTAAGGAGCAATAATCATATAAAACATTGTTAAATATGCAATCCCCAAAATATGTTATTTCCATCATAAGCAAATTGCATGCTACAAATGAAACATATTAAATAGTAAATTCAATATACTAATAATAATTCAATACACTAAGGACCCTACATATGTGTTCCAAGGATAGCACTAATTATCTCATCTTATCTAGGGGCACATATAGATAGAAATGTACAGCCAAATAAACATAATTTTGTACCTTATACATTTTTATCAATACTAATTATTTAGTTATTTATTTCTTTTTTTATTGATAATTCATAATTACCCATCTATAATTTTTTGTCAAAGTATATGTGCCCATTCCATAATATAAAGATCCAAAAATCCAAAATCTCAATTCAAACCTGAAAATTGGGCCCAGAACTTTGACACATTTTAAATATATATTCAATGCTATAGTGTCATTAAGACCCTGTGGTATAAGTGTCCTAACTCTAAAGATCCAATATGTTTCCCTTTTGCAGAATAGACTAAATCTACCCCCCCCCCCCTTCCTTCTTTGAGTAATACATATTTGTACAATTGTTTTTATCCTTAGGTCATTTAAAAAACCATTCTGACCCAAATTTACATGTTTAGATAAACTATGAGTCTTAATGTACTTAAGAATATTTTGTTGATGTTCAGAGAAGCGCACATGTAGAAGTCTAAATATGCGCCCAACGTACTAAATCCCACAACAGCAGTTGATCAAATAGATGAAAAAACTGGACCTACAGTCCATACATTTCTCAATGGGAAACCTTTCCTCCGATATAAAGGAACAGAATTCACTACTTTTATGATCAGCATAATTACACATAAGACACCTAATTTTCCAACAATGATTGGGTCTAGTCCCAAGCCAATTCAAACCCATAGGGGGAATTTAATTAGCCACAAAGTATCTCCAGAACGTCCGTGAGATACTTTGCAGTGGAGATTTGACAGAAATCCATACAGATGCGAGATAGAATGAGTGGAGAGTTCTACCGTAATTGCAGGCAATGTGCGCAACATGATGTCTGTGCACCACATTGCTGCCAATTGAATCTCACCCATTGTCTGCTTCATATGAACTTTCTCAGCTCTCTTAAAAAATGTTGGGTGCTAACGTCTCCTGGAAAATCCCTCAGCACACCGCTTTTAACCAGTAAAAGAGCTGCTATTTCTACTTGTACATAAAAATGCAGAATTCTCAGTTACACATATTTGCAAATGCATGATAAGCCACCTGCCACATCATGGCACTTCTGCTAATAGGGTGGTCCTAACTCTAGCAGAAGCACCTTGATGTGGCGGGAGGCTTATCATGCATTTGCAAATGAATACTGCATTTTTATTTAATTTATTTTATTTTATTTTTATTTTAATAATTTTTATTTTATTTTACCTTAAGAGTCCTTTGAGAAATTCAATGTAGTGCCTTTTCATCCCAAATTACCTTATTCATTATGAATATCCAACGTTTTCGATATATCTTTGTTAAAACCGTGTATTGTCAATTGCTTTACTTTTTGCGGCAAGCCTTTAAAAGCCATGCCCGAGGACAGACAACAAGAATTGGGGGAACCAGTCATATTTTAGATTGTAAAATATTCATGGCTAAATTATTCTGTTTAGTTAATTGGAAGTGTTTTGGTTATAAAGTATCATAAATCCTTTGAATCCCAACAGAGGGCATATGTAGCCAACCATAAGAGGTTGTGACAGAATTTAGTACCATAACAAACCTGTCCTTGTATCCTTTTTTTGTCTTCCTCCATAAGTGAGCAAGTGCATGTGCCCAGATAGGTGTATTTTATATATACATACCTGAAAAAGTGCACTTTATATATGTGCGCCCATTTAGACGCTACAAGTGACAGTTTGCGTTAACATTAGCTGTGCTTAAATATTATTCTGTTTGCCTTGATGCTTGTTCTTGACTTTGAATATTTGTTTATGACACTGACCCCAATCTGTTATACTGTCCCTGAACCTTTTTTGGCCTGTCCTAACCTTGCCCTATATTTTGAATGCAATTCTAGTCCCATCCCGTTGTATAGTAAGCTGTTGCCTAGTTAGGCTAGGTACGCACTGAAGAATTTTCCCACTGACATGTTATCTACAGTGATTTTCCCTTCGACTGAAGGTCCAATCACTTGGACGATTAATGCGTACACACTAGTCACGTTTTAGACTATTAACGAAAGACCAACCATCCGGGAAGCGACTTTTCACCACCAGATTGTCGTGAGCAAAGATTAGAAATTTGCACACACTTAAACGACAATGTAACAATATCTCTACGAAATTTAAATAAGGGTCAAGATCATGTTCAATAGTAACCATCCCAAACCTCATAAAAAAGTGAGGGTAACACGTTTTCTTCATACATTCGCTAGTACATATATATTGTACGTTCGTTCTGAACCACACATAAAAAATTTTTTTTTACTAATATGGATACTTTTGAAGAACAACAAGCAACTGCTCTTTTTCTGCCCACTGTGGCAAGAAGACTGCTAGTACGGACCCGAAGGGAAAGAAGGAGAAAGAAAAGATCTTGTTGGACCAAAGAAGGGTTCAAGAGGAGAGACTCATTCTCTCATATGTCCCTGCTGCAGGAGATACTGACAATAACCTCGATGACTTAAGGATTTTACTGAGAATGAAAGAACCCACATTCTGCTCCAACTAGTCACCCCCATCATCCAGAAAGAGGACACCCGTTTAAGGAGACCTATATCTGCTGAGTCGAGATTGGTTGCTACACTAAGATTTCTGGCAACAGGAAGGACGCTGGCACTGGATACAGCACAGCTATTTCACCACAAGCTCTGGCTTTGATAATACCTGAGACCAGGGCCGCCATCAGGGGGGTACGGGGGGTACTGTTGTACCGGGCCCGGGCTCACCAGGGGGCCCGGTACAACAGCTCAGCACAGACTTATCTGGGGCCCGCCGCTGGTCTCCGCTATTCTGTCTTCAGCCTGGCTGTCACCGTGACATTTTTTTTGTTATAAGCCTGTTACACAGCAACAGCAAAATGTACTTTACTTACAGTTCCACTAGGAGGTATGTCATCTGCTTGGACCACAACAGTAGGAGAACTACTGTCCGTATCCAGGCTGCAGGTGGACTGTTGTGTAGTTTCATTTTCACAAATGAAGTGCAAAATGTCAAAGTACGACAGCTTTGGCACATAAACATCATCTGCACCTGCCCCTGATTTTTTGAGGCCTCAACCTTATTTAGTTATTTTTTTGTAGACAGTCCGAAGGTTCTGTATTTAGCTCTTTGCCCATTCCACATTTGCTCCAGGGTAATGTGGCAGGAATGCTTTAACATGTTCTAGCATAGCCACATTACTTAACATTCTGTTATAATATTCCATTGATTTTATTTTCCACAAACAGGGGTGCGCCCTAAAAGTCTCAATGAAATCCCACATTACGGTCATATGACATTTTCAGGTTCTGTTTAAAAATAAAAAGAAACATTCATCTTCATCTTATAATATAAAAAACAACTGTACAATATATGGTACTATATTTATAAAATATTTTCACTACTATTTTAGACAATATGTGTATCATAAATAATACTAATAAGGATAACAAAAGTATTTTGCATATACACATATTAACATTCACAAAATATATATTTATGCAGTTACGATAAGCACACTGGTGCAAGAAAACATTCAAAATCACAACTTACCTTGTATGGCAATGGATGTCACGTGTAAAACGATCGTAGAATCTGTTCGCATTTCTCGGACCACTAGGGGTTAAATATATTGATATGTTCACCAAACACAAGGTTATCATACACGAATGGCCTTCACCCACAATGCTTCATTCTATACAGGCACCACACTGATTGGTCCACAACTGAAACGAACGCCTATGTCTGAGTGTATAAAATTACTGAGGAGCCTGTCAGGTGCCGAGGGATGTGAGAAGATGAGGAGCAGGTGTCGGTGGGGGTGCGAGAATTATAGAAAGAAATTGTAGAAATAGTGGAGGGGGATGGAGCAGAAGTAGAAATACAATTAACGGGCGTTAAAAGAGCAAAAGCAATGAGCCCGAGAGAGGTGGAGATGATGGTAAAAGTACTGGACGAGTATGACTACGACTGCCAAAAGAGAAAATATTAAAGAGTTAATACCAGGAAGGAACTAATAATGCAGAAATTACTAAACAAAAGTAAGGAGAAACTTGAAAAGAAAAGAAATGAATTTCAAGTACAGAAGTGTTGGTCAGAATTAAAAAATAATGAATAATTGAGACTGCGCATAATTGCGAATTTGTAGAAACATTAAAAAAAAATTCACTGCTTAAAGGAATTGTAAATGAATTTGTAGATAAACGACTGACAATAGTATATAGTGTATTAAAAATGTTGTGTCATTTCCAGAAAGAAGAATGCACTATGACGGAAATGCTAAAGCTGAACACGCACTTATTAAAGCTGAAAAAATAGATACCGAATTAGAAGAAAAAAAAGATGTTTTAAAAGAAGGTATTTGAAGTCACATGTGGAAACTGTACAATGTTTTGGCGAGAAATGTATACCATTATAATACCCAAAATGGCGCCTATTTTACAGAACCCATGTAGGTAAAGGGCACCTTTGCAGAGATGCAACAAGAGGGACCACAACATAAAGTTTTTTAGAGCAGTGTAGAAGGTGGGACTTTACTTGCTGTTGGAAAAGAACTAAACTTTATTACAGATAAATTGAATGCTGATTGTTTGCTATAGGCTACATCTCCACTTTTTCAAACCCGCAGCTTGATAAATTTACCCCCTAGTGTCCAAAGATCACTACACAGATTTACTTTGAGTACTGGCTGCTCTGAGGACTGGCTGCTGTGTGATTTTACCACAGTATTTCTTTACTAGCATTTTTTATGTATGTTTTTTGTATGTATATATATATATATATATATATATATATATATTAGCATTGCGTTTGACAGTGACGCCATTTACTGGTACCAGGTTTTTCATTCATCGCAATTGTTGGACATCACTTTTTACAACAGCCGTGATTATAAGTGCATCGGGAATGACAGGTTCGCCCTCCAGATGTCGGGGTAAGTCTTGTCCGACTATTCAGCATCAACATAAAATAATATGAGCATCTTCCCTCACATTCCATATTTAATCCAATGCATTGCTTTTACAGATAAAATATACCATACAAAGAACAGACAAGTTATGGTGTTTATTGTTATTGCAGTAACAATATTTGTACAATGCACATACAGCTTTCAATAGAAATAGAAATTCAATATATCGTATTATTTTTCAGCTACTTGCAATATATTTAGTTTCTTTAACATCTATGGAAAATAACTTGCTGAATCATGTTGGATATAGCTCCAGAGAGCAGCATTTGTTACAAACTAAAAACAAAGCAAAAACATTTTCTCCGACAGCTCTACAGTGTACAGTCATGACTCACCACAATTAGTTTCACCCACTGCTAGGAAACTGTGATTAGCATTTACTATAATATGGGATGTGAGTCTGGTGTTTTGTGTTGTTTAGTTTTACAGACTTTGATAAATAGCAATAAACCATACTTGCCCACTCTCCTGGAAAGTCAGAGAGATTCCAGAATCCTGGGTCCCAGGAGAGCAGGCCCTTCTCCCGCATCCTGCCCACTGCCCACTTTGAAGTGAAGGGAGCCTCCAAGACACGATTTCCACCCCCCGTCACAAAATTACGCTTTTGTGCCATTGCGTCGAAGGGCCGGGGCAGAATGATGCAAAAAGAGGTAATTTGCCCCTACAGTCCTCACTCTTCACCTTTCCTAGAGGATCGCCCAGAGGCAAAGGGTGAAAAATTAGTAAATATGAGATGAACTTGTTGAAAAGGGTTTTCAACAGTTTTTCTTGTATCTATTTAGGTTGATAAAACTTTGCTAAGTATCATCTTAAATCTGTCTATCAAGAACTTCTAATATATGTAAAAACATGTAAAAATATCTGATGTGCTTAAAAGGCAACTAAACTCCCAAACGCTCATATGTGAAGATCAAAGGTAAAATGCATTGTTTGAGAGCCGAACAATTCTTCCTTCTTCTATTACAGACAGCTGAAACCATATCTCACATATTTAAGATAAAGAGAGGTATTTAGTAACATTGCCCAAAAGTGCAAATATGACCCCCCTCCCACACACACATATTGAATTGATTTAATTATTTCATCTTTTTATATTTAAACGCTGCATGAAATTCTTTGCACCACTTAATGAGGTCGTCTCAGTTTTACATAAGCACATCTGTTATTTCTAGAGTTTTTATTTAATCCACATCCTAGTTAGTTATTTGAAAAAGTGACGTAGTAAGTTTTATCCTAGTATAAGAAGGAGTAGACATGCAGTTGCTCTCTCTAATGCTGGATTCCACCGAATGCTCCTCTGTTAGATAATGGTCATTTGCTGTCTAGGACAATGGGAGTCATTGTTTGGTATGATGTGCTATTTTATGTATATAAGTACATGTATATCTCCTTTTAAAGTACCTTTTAAAAAAAAATATAGACACTCAAAAAAAAAAACGTCCCACTGTTCTGTATAGTACCACCCAGTTAAAAAATGGATGGAGGGGAGGGCTGGCAATTTTTTGCCCGAGGGGCAAGACTCGATTCAGCAGCCTATTAGGAACATGGAAAAAAGTGCAGGTTGCCCAGTGACCTAAGGTAGCCCACTATGGGACCGTGACGGGGAGCAGATGCCCCCCTGCCCCTGAATAGATGTATTGAACTTCTTGAGCCACTAAACCCATATGATGCCACAAGTATCCACTGGCAAATTTAGAGCTTACCAGGAAAACAGTTAAAATAATAGAGAGAGTCTTGGAATGTTCATATACAAATGGGCATAAAAATAGGAGAATTACATCATATAAGAAAACGAACTGCAGTTGAACTGTACTTCCACATTTTACCACATTCATAAATGGCTTTAAGCATTTCACTATTTACTTTCTTTTGATATCCTCATATCTCTTGTATATTTACTCCAACTGTGATATTCTGGCAAAATAAAACATGCATAACATTATTATTTCGTCCCTGTCATGTCCTTTTTCTTTCCCATCCAAGTCTATTTTTTTGTATTTAGCTTTGAGTTTGCAACGAGCTGAAAGTAAACAAACAAAGGACTAGACGACAGGAAATATCCCCTCTTAAGTATAAATTCCTAAACATTAAGTGGGAACAGATGAATACTACAAGTGTTTTATTTACTGTACAACCTTCTGTGTATTCAATGAATGAGTGATTTCATATGAGTTATTATTATAAAAAAATGCTGAGTAAATTAAAGTCATAACCTGTCTTACTTTAGAGAAAATATGTTGCTATTTTTCTGTTGAAGAATGAGCAATGAGTGTTCTCAGAACATGTACACTAATGTTTGCCAACTTTGTTTAGAAGTTATGCATGGCTTTTAATTGGTTACTCACTAGTGTTAGGAATACACTAGTACCACAACATGTTAGACACGATTGCATTTGACATGCAGTGGTAGCCGACACATGAGGTCAAGAGGGATCAATCCGCTGACCCTATTGTGCTCGCTTGCCGTAAATAGTAAATTGAAGATATATAATGTAGGCCAAATCCAGAAGATGCCACAGCAATGCTAATACTTCTGACCGCAGTCACAAGAGCAAGTTAGTGGTCATACCCATAACTCTGCTTTTACTAGCATTAAAGAACGCTAGTAAAAGCATTTTTATGACTTGGTTCACATTAGACATTCATTTTCCCAGAAAACCCCTATAGAAACATAATGCTCGCAGGACATTGGGGAGCCATTTGATATAGAAAAATGTGGAATATTAGATCTAATATCACTAAGAGCTCAATATGTGTACGTATGAAAGAAAATGCCCTAAATATATCCTTTAGATGATACTTGCTGCCTACATGACTACATATGACTTATTGCTGCTCTACCAAGAGAGGTTGTAAATAGGAAAGCACTCTGCTCCATATATGCTGGGATTTACAAAACTAGCGCCTCTGTGGGAAGAGATCCACTCACTTATTAACAAAATAATTAAGGTTAAAATATCAGTTACACCTTTCTACTCCTTATTACCTCTGTGAACCCTCAGGATTTCCAAACAGACTAAAAATTTAATTGGTCACATATTAAATGCCACTAAATGTTAAATAGTGGCCTGTTGGGAAAAGCCTGAGGCCATGGTACTTGCTTCCATCCTTAATAAAATTTGGTATGTTCATAAAATGAAACATATCACATGAATTCTTAATAACTCTCCTAAATGGTTTAAGGCGATCTGGAAACCTTGGCTAACACACTTTGGTGCACTTCCCCCTTCTGTTTTTTTACCTTCCTGCTCTATAGCTTTGTTGTGAGTCTACGTTGCCCCAAAGCATCATACCTTTGTTTATAAAGGGTCTTCTAAGGATTTCAAAATATATTTTTCAATGTTAAGTTGATCATTATAATGCAGTATTTGGAAAATACTGCAGATGATATTTTGATAAATCCTACTAAAAGCATGTCTTTGATACCAATGAGCCGGTGGCCATAAACATTACTATAGCATTGTACATTTAGGGCCTCATGAAGAGTTGGTTGCGAGTGAATTTCACTACTGTGCCAACTATACATAAGACCCTGTGTGACCTATTTATTGAAACACTTACCCTATTCATCTAATCGACTGCTAAGTCTATCTGAATAATTGTGTACAGACAATGTTATATAAAGCAATTAGGCAGATATCCATTTATCGTGCTAGAGCAATTCAGAGGGCGGATGTTGTATGAGTATATCAGGGGCAGCAACACTTCTGGGTTTTCACCCATGACAGTATCACAAATGAATTGAGAATATCTTACTACCTACATAAGATCCAGCCCGCATCAGTCCTGATGGGCCGCAGGAGGCTGTAACAATTTGTTAGAGGTAACATGGTAGAGAACAAGCTAAAACTAATTAAATGCACTGAAGAATACCAATCCACATTTACACTTAAGACATTCAAGCTTCTGCAAGTTAGATTATGATAGCAAACAATAGAGCAGCTGGTGTAATAAGTTTGTAATATTCTTTGCTGATAAGGTATCCTCCATATGGCTAGAATCCCAACAGTGCCATCAAATGAGTGCCAAGATTCCAAGCTTGCAAATGTGGGTTACCTAGCTCCGTTGACTAGATTTGTTCCCCCTGGATGTAAAATATATTATTGTAATTGATCCATTAATAAAATAGTACAATGCTCTTTGCAGTCATGCATTTTTCCTGGAACACTAAAGAAAGCAGTTGTCAGTCCTCTTCTAAAAAAAAACCTTCTCTAGACCCAGACTCTATCACTAACTACATGCCGGTATCAAACCTTTTATTTCTAGGGAAGGCTATTGAGAAAGTGGTTGCAATCCAACCATCTGTCAACCCACAATATTTATTATCCAGTTAGGATTAAGGAAACACCATATTACTAAAAAACCCTGGTATGTGTGCTTAATGAACTTCTGATGGCTAGAGCGAGAGGCAATTTTTCGATCTTTTTAATCCTGGACCTCTGCAGCATTTCATACCTTGGAATCATAATAGATGGCCTGAGGAATGTCTGTGGACTGGACGCCACAGTCCTTAGCTGAACCAAATAATTTCTCACTGACATGTTGCAGAGACTGTCTCCAGGAGTATACTCATCTGCACTAGTACCCTTTTTGGGCAGCATTCCATAGAGCTCTATCCTACATCCTATGCGATTTGCAGTATACACGCTACCTCTGAGTAAAATACCACGGCTATACCACTGCCATACGGACGATACTCAACTGTACCTCTCCTTTGCTCTGAATACTAAGAATCCAATCCTAAATTGCTGTTTAGCCGAGCTCCAGGTATAGATGAGATGCAGTTGGCAGATATTGAATCCTGCTTAAACAGAGGTTCTTATTATAGGAACTCAAATAACAAGACTGCAGCTGTGCCAACCAACTAGGATTAAGCTCAGGGGTTCAGAGTTCCAAAGCTCTCATCATGCGCAGAATCTTGGTGTTGTACTTGATTGTGGCTTGCCATTTAAATGTTAGGTTTCAGCCTTAATCATATCCTTTCATCTGATGAACAGAGTCATAAACATTGTTTCCCTTAGAAGATCTTTCAACACTCATACATACATTAGTGTCCTCACGCTTAGAATTCTGCAATGCTCTCTAATTGGGTCTCCCACAAAATAAACTGCATCGCTTGCACCTGGTACAAAATGCAGTAGACAGGTGGTTAAATAACCAGTCCTGTTCCTGTCACATAACACCTGTCCTCCAATTCCTTCATTGGCTGTCTATAAGGTGGACAATCTGTTTCCAGATTGGCTTATTATCATTCAAAGCCATACACAACCAGGGTTCTGGATACTTAAAACAGCTCCCACTCGCTCACTTAGATCCACAATTCGATTACTAAGTCCCTAGAATCCAGAATACTTAAAGACTGCCTCATTTTGCATCTAGCACACAAAAACTGGGCAACTTTATTTTAACACAGTGATTTATATTTAAGACACGCGACTCTCATAACTCTAAAGCTGTTTTCACATTTTAAACTTGCCTCCCCTGCAGCACAACTTGGGTTTGCCAAAATGCAAAATTTCACCTGTCAGATGGATTTACTCCTATCTCTAAATGTCTCAGCAGTTGTCCTTGGCCCTCATAACTCTACCAAGTGTATCTCTCGACTGCACGACAATTATCAGCTCTCCACACACCATCACACCGAAAAAAATTCTTAGGTGCTTAATGTATACTACAACTAAATCCCTTTAAAATATAATGATATTTAGAAGTATTCAAGTCAGCTCCTAAAATCATAGGGGTGTGTTATACAGTTCTTATCCTATTTTTAATTACCCTCAAGTGAGGTAGTTTTATTAATTAGATTTCTGATTTGGTGTTTATTTTTTATTTTATATCAGTTATATATCAGTTATATATTTATTTTATTTTTTTATTATTATTATTATTATTATTATTATTAATAAAATATATGTATGTTTTATCTAAAAGCCTTGTTGTGTTTTTTCTGCCATATTCATTGTAAGATATATGTTTTCCTTTTTTTAAGCTGTTTAAGTATTTAGATTGGTGCTTCTTTGCTGTTTATTTTTCTAATTTAGCTTCACACACATACCTCCAATCGACTACCAGACTAAGTTAAAGCCATCCCAAAGGGCTTGAACTTAGACTCCAATTGGACCCTGCTCACTTTCCCATTAACCACTCAGACTTCAGTAAAGGTAGTATAGTTAGACAACTCAAATCCAGATCATTGTTTATCTGGGAGTGTCTCCATTCTCATGGCATAAATGGATGCTGTCACAGTAAGCAGCTGCATTTTAAGGGATACATAAAGTTAGTTAAAATGTGTGTTTACAAATGCACATCGTAATACCAAATAAATATTCAGTTTACACTGATATATAGCACTTAAATCTTACTTTTATTCTACAGAATACAAAATACTTAGAGGTGTCACTATTGGTATTTTTAGAACTCCTGGTAGTCACTGGCTCTAAGTTAAATAACTTTCCAGATATTTTTCTCAGTGTTGTTTAAGATTGTCTAAGATTACATACTGCTCTCATCTGTAGTCTATTACCAGCTTATATGATGTCTACCAAAATCACTCAACAACCACTAGCAAATAATTTGTCATGTAGCATTCTTCTGGTAATTGTAAGAGTGAGACAGAATAAAATTGCCTCGATCAGCGTGGGAAGACAAGATCTGTATCATTCGTTCTGAAACGAGAGGCAGCTGAGTGGGTTTGTTTTTCTGCATGGAATCCTGCTGATGGGAGCCTTCGGACCTTTTGATATTCAGACTTTCAAAGAGTGAACTAAATGTATTTAATATCTACTTATTATGAAATGTATTCCATCTTACCAAATGTTAACTATTCAGTTAGTTTTTGAGATTTAGCTGTGTGACATGAAATGCTAAGAACACATTGTACTATTTGTTTTCATTCAGTTCCCCCGTGTGCCACTGATTCATGGCACTTTGGGCTAATTTGTCAGTTCCTCAAGAAAAAAAAATCAGCCAGACATTCTTATATGAAAAGTCTATAGCATTTTACTGTACACGATAATACCATGTAAGGTAAACATGCTAATACTGTAAAATAATTATATATTTCCCCCTAAAGTGTGCCCCCCCTCCTAAGTGAAATGGTAGGGTCCCTTACATGATAACAGGAACGGGGGAGAGATTATTTTTTGGTGGACATCAGAACACAGCTAAATGTATATGTGTTGCTATTTCTATAGTGTAAAAGCATACTTGCCGACTTTCTTCAGCTCCCTTCCGGGAGCCAGCCAGTGGAGGGGGGCGGGACGGCCAAAATCGCGTCATTTTGGGGCCAAACGCCGCGATTCACCGGGAATCACGGCATTTGGGATCTAATTCTGCCCACTTCACTAGGAAGTGGGGCACTTCCTAGTGAAGTGGGCAGAATTCGGGAGATTGTCACACTCGCCCGGGAGTCCCGGAGACTCTCGCAAAATGCGGGAGTCTCCCGGACATTCCGGGAGAGTTGGCAAGTATGTGTAAAAGTATCATTTGAATTAGCAAATGATGCTCTATAAGACGTACCAAAAATAAGCTATGACATTGACTGCAGAAACATAGTAAGATATTTAATTGAGATTTATTGAGCCCTATAGCAAAATGTGGAGGGCCCAACCTCTCCAATCTAATCTTCAGCAACATTATATCACTTAATGGATCTGCTCTATTTCAAAGCAATAATGCAGCTATAGATGCTCATGCTCAGTTCCCCAAAAACCGTACACACCCGAACTTAGCAGATCTGAGTACCGAGCCGAGCCGGCTCTGTACTTTTGCGCCCTCTCGGAATTGAAAATGGGGCAAAACATTATCATTACATCATCGGAACTTGCAAATTTTGTATTCTATAAGTACCACCCTCCACGGCGATCCAGCGCCATTTCACAGAGGGACACAGAAGGGGTAGCACGGTTCTTGGCAGTCTCTAGTGCAGTTGGGCAGTGTCATAGGAAGAAAAGAAAGAGGAGGGGTAACAGTGTTCTTCAAAGTCTCCAGTGACATTCATTGTTCTGTTGCTAATTGTCATTGCTGAAATAGAAAATAATATAGCTGGCAGACTTGGTCTTCTAAATCTGCAGTCACATTGTACTGTGTTATATAGCTAACACACATACAGGAGAGATCCATTGCTAATTGTCATTGCTGAAATAGAAATAATGGGGCTGGCAGACTTGGTCTTCTAAATCTGAAGTCACATTGTACTGTGTTATATAGCTAACATGCAAACAGGAGAGGTAGTAGCGTTTAGTGCTAAAACAGAAATTCAAATAATAGGGCTGGAAGTGTTATTAAAAGTCTCCAGACACATTTTACTGTGCCATAGATCATACAGAAACAGAAGGGGTGGCAGTGTCCTTGTCACTCTCCAGTCTGCAGTCACATTGTTCTTGTCACTCTCCAGTCTCAGCCATGATGATACTAATCCCTCTACCTCATGTGCTAAAGCCTATGTTGAAGTGCATAGTGGTTTAAGTCAGGGAAACCAAAATGTAAATAAAAAGCTTGTACCTTTTTAAAGAAAAAAACACCTCTCTAATAAAGTGAAAGTTTACTGCAGAAAAACATAAAATTGCCAACATGCCATTCTAACCAAAATATTACCCACATACCAGCATCAGCTAGCTCCCTTCTCACAGCTAGATCTCAGCACCTGCAATCTACACTGTCATCATATTCACCGTCATCAGTGTATACATCATCCTCAAACTATATTAATTCATCCCCGCTGGAATCCACAATCACAGAAGTCTGTGTACTTTGATGTATTTGCCGGTAATGACCTGCTTTATGGAATATGTAGTTCATTTTACGGAAGAGCTGTCAAAATTTTTCGGCAATACTTTTAGACCAGACCAAATGTCAAAATGTTGTGCAGACTCATCTGCATTAACACTGGGTGTCTTGGGAAAGTTTTTCCTAGCACCAGTTTCCAGAGAAACTGAAGGATGAGACATCATTGTGTCATGTACAACTTGAGCTGTCAGCTTGCTGACCATGAGCTCATTGCATCTCTTGAGATCTGGGTCAGTTGGAAAGAAAGAGAAGACATAGCACTTAAACCTAGGATCAAGTTGCCAAAATGTAATGATCCAAGTTCAAGATGTTGATAACTCTTGGATCCTGGCAAAGCTAATAAACGACTTAATTTACAAGTCCAACATAATTAGCGGAATTGCTTTGTTTCATTTCCTCCTTCAATTTCTCTTGCTGCTTTTCAAAAAGTCTAATTAGGGGAATCACTTGACTCAAGTTAACAGTGTCTGCACTCTCTTCACAGGTGACTACTTTGAGTGGTTTCAGCACCTTGCACAACACGAAAAGTATTCTCCACTGCGCTGGACTAAAGTATATTCCCCCTAAATTCTATTCTTCTTGCAGCTGCTGCATTTTCCTACATGCTGTTGCTGAATACCGAAAATGACTCTAAATATTTTGGGACACAGACAACATCTCCTGCATGTCATTGTGATTTTTTAAAAAGTTCTGTACCACCAAAATGATTAAGTGAGCAAAACAGGGAATGTGAAAGAATTCTCCCCACTGTAATGCTCTAACAATATTGGTGGCGTTATCAAAAATCATATATGCTCAAGAGAGTCCAAGCAGGAGAAGCCATGTTGGAATAACATCCCTTAGTTTATCAAACAGGTTGTCACCGGTATTACTTCTGACAATGCACCTTGTCTCATCTCTGAAAACGATAACATATCCAGCCGCAACACGTGGCAATAATAGTTTTTACACTTTTATGCACATTCACACGAACACACACAATTGTAATTAGTACACATTAATTGTAGTTGCAACACATAGTTATTTATGTCAAAATATAGCAGTATTTATGTTTCATATTAGAAGTTATATGCATGGTAGTGAAATTCAAAGTTCCGGTTGCAGGAACTGTGTCATGTTTAGTACGGTTTTAAGCACCTATTCATCAGCAGCTGTCCGGTTCATTCGCCAAAGAGATCACACATTGCATACTCTAGTTATTGATGTTAGGGAATAAATGTTTAAAGTGATACTGACTATAAAATGCTAATAGACTAGTTGAAACTGAAGTCTTGGCAGGAAAGTCGGAGCACATCCCCTGGAGAGATGACCCCCACCTTTGGATATTTTGGTTTGAACTGGCCTATGACCTGCAGTACACTGGACCTTCCTGAAGCCTGGACCAATAGAAGCAAGCCACACCATCTGCTTTGTTTTACTGTATTTCTGACTACATATAAGCAGGAGCTTTGGGCTTAGTGACCAGTCTTATTTGACCACAGGCTTTAGACCTGAATGATTGTTCACTGGATCCAGGGTGCCTGCGATAAGTAACGGCTGTACTTATTATTATTTCGCTTGAATTATTCTGCTACTTTTGGATAATAAATTACCTTTTGCTTTGGAAACACAAATCGAGATTCGACAATCGTTATTGGATAGCGACAAAACGTGCATAACAGATCAGCTTTGCGACTGGGTGACAGTTTCATACTTGCTTCCTCTTGCAAAGGATTGTTTAACTTTTTAACTTTTAGTAACTTTTTAATTCTTTTTTTTTTTTTCAAAAGTAAATTTTTTGTTGGTTTTTTTTTGCGGCGGGGGGGAGGGGGCTCGGTTGTTGGTGGGGGGAGCAGGGTAGTTAAAAAAATAAACATACTCACGTGATCGCTGCGCCGGCGTCCCTCTTTCTGCCTCTCTGCTCCATTCAGACTGAATGCCGGGGGTGACGTCATCATTCAGTCTGGATGGAGCAGAGAGGACCAAGAAAGAAGAGAGGAGAAAAGGAAAAGGTAAGTAAAGTGAGGAAAACGGGGGGGGAGGGGGCATGGCACAGGTGGGTTAAAAAAAACGAGGGGGTGCATGGCATAGAGGGGTTAAAAAATGGGGGGGCATGGCACAAAGGGGTTAAAACATGAGGGGGGCATGGCACAGAGGGGTTAAAAAACTGGGGGGGACAGCATGACACAGAGGGGTTGAAAAACAGGGGGAGCATGGCACAGAGGGGTTAAAAAAGTGGGGGCATGGCGCAGAGGGTGTTAAAAAATGGGGGAGCATGGCACAGAGGGGTTAAAAAATGGGGGGGGCAGCATGACACAGAGGGGTTAAAAAATGGGGGAAGGGCATGGCACAGGGGGTTAAAAAAGTGGGGGCATGGCGCAGAGGGTGTTAAAAAACCGGGGGGGGGGGGGGCAGCATGACACAGAGGGGTTCCAAACAGCGGGGGGCATGGCACAGTGGGGTTAAAAAAACAGGGGGGCAATATGGCACAGTGGGGTTTAAAAACAGGGGCAGCACCTAAATGTAAAAAACATTTATATAAAAAAAAATGCTTCAATACAGTGAAACATTGTGTTAATTGCAGCTTAAACTCAATACACAAAAGTACATAAATCATGCGTATATTATAGCACAAAACATCACATACTACAGATAATATAAAACCTATGCCTTACAGCATGCACCTCTAAGTACTGAGGTCAACCTCGACTGACCACAAAAAAAACAGGAAGGGGGCTTCCATATTCTCTCTCTCACCCTCTCCCTCCCTCTCTGTCTCTCTCCTTCTCCGTCCCTCTTTCTCCCTCTCTCTCTCTCCCTCCCTCTCCCTCTCCCTCCCCCTCCCTACCTCTCTCTCTCCCCTCTCTCCCTCTCTCTCTCCCTCTCTCGCTTCTCTACCTTTCTCTCTTCTCTCCCTCTCTCTCCATCCTCCTCCCTCTCTCTCTTTCTCTCCTTCTCTTTCTGCCTCTCCATCTCCTTCTCTCTCCCTCTTTCTCCCTCTCTCTCTCTCACTCTCTCTCCCTCTCTCTCTTCTCCCCCTCTCTCTCTCTCCCTCCCTCTCTCCCTCTCTCTCTCCTTATGCTCAGACAGGATTGATTCCTTGCACTCCTCTGCACATAGCACACAGGTATGCAGGTCGAAGACTTGGTTGTAATTAATTCCTTGTTTATTTGTTAATTAATGCTGGGAGGAAGCACAAGTAGGTGACTCTGTGTTGTGGGCGGGGTGACCAATGCTGAACTTGCTGGCCAGTGACTAGTCATGAAAGATTAGCCGAACACCGGGTCGCGGGAAATAGGAAACAAATGTCGTGTTTACTTGCAGTAACTGCACATTTTGCTGACTGTACCATCCTGTCATTGATTGTCTGAATAAGAGTTCAGCCAAAGTGGATCAGTAAAACTGTAGGAGTATCGTCTGTCAGCCGTGCTTATCTATCTATCTATATATATATATATATATATATATATATATATATATAGTTGTCAAAGTGGAAATTAGAAGTGGCACTGGGGTTATGAGTTCGAGTCCCGACCATGGCCTTATCTGTGTGAAGTTTGTATGTTCTCCCCGTGTTTCCGTCGGTTTCCTCTGGGTCCTTCGATTTCCTTCCACACTCCAAAAACATACTGGTAGGTTAATTGGCTGCTATTAAATTGCTCTTAGTCTCTCTCGGTCTGTCTGTGTGTGTGTATGTTAGGGTATTTAGACTGTAAGCTCCAATGGGGGCAGGGACTGATGTGAGTGTGTTCTCTGTACAGTGCTGCAGAATTAGTGGCGCTATATAAATAAATAGATGATGATGGTGATGATGATAGAAAAAGTAAATATCAAGTCACTTCAGGATCATATGCAAGAGAACAATTCCTCCATCCTGAATAAAACAAAATTCTGGACAGTCCCACAAAAATTGCCACATATAAACATTCATACTGTGTTAAGCCTTCTGACAACTTTTAATGATTAATATTTCATATTTCTAAGCATTTTCACTTTACTATCGTATAACTGTTCAGTAAAACTTAAGCTATTTGGTATGTGTTGAGTATGATGAAAACATTGCACATCCAATATCTGTTTCTAAGGGGTATATTTACTAAACTGCAGGTTTGAAAAAGTGCAGATGATGCCTATAGCAACCAATTAGTTTCTAGCTGTTATTTTGTAGAATGCACTAAATAAGTGAAAGCTAGAATATAATTGGTTGCTATAGGCAACATATCCACTTTTTAAAACCTGCAGTTTAGTAGATATACCCCTAAGTCTACAGACAAACACTCCAGTGAGCCTCTGAAACTTAATTGGCTGGTGGTAGGAAACCAATAGCTTGTACTCAGCAGTATCAAACATTTTAAATTCAGTAAGGGTAGAGCAGTGATGGCTAACCTGTGACACTCCAGGTGTTGTGAAACTACAATTCCCAGCATGCTTTGCCAGTAGATAACTAGCTGATAGCTGGCAAAGCATGCTGGGGCTTGTAGTTTCACAACACCCGGGGGGGTAAATGTGTCAAGCTGAGAGTTTTCCGGCGGGTTTGAAAAGTGAAGATGTTGCCTATAGCAACCAATCAGATTCTAGCTGTCATTTTGTAGAATTAACTAAATAATTGATATCTAGAATCTGATTGGCTTTTCAAACCCGCCGGAAAACTCTCAGCTTGATACATTTACCCCCTGGAGTGTCACAGGTTAGCCATCACTGGGGTAGAGGAATATTTATGTACGGATGGTGCATCATTTATTTGGCATTGCAGTGATTCCTTTTGGAGGTGCCAAATCGCACCATTAATGTAACTAACAACATTCCATCTGTATATATTTGTGAATGTTAAAAATGCTTTGTCATATTGGAACACCATTAGTTTTAAGGCTAGTGGCCATTTAACTGTTTCTCTATAATTAAATTGTTTACTTATCAAAGCTATTTCCTTTTCCCTTTATAGCTTTAATGTAAGGCAGATAGTGAATATTTCCTTCTAAAGGCAATATGATCGCAATTCAAACATATGTCCCAAGTCTTTGGCACTCACGGTATAATCAAATTAATCAATTTACCTTCTGTGCTCATCTTTATTGACACAATAATTTAAAGAGCGGCTGACTTTTCAATGTGATTCCCTATGATCGCATCATTTTTTGACTCATTTATTCTAAATCGGGACCTGGTTTATACCAAATGGCGCCATGTGGTCCTTGCAAATATTCATGAAAATAGTTTTTTAAATAAGAGACAGCTGAATCATGTGGCCAGCATTTGAGTCTTACAGCAAATCATACAAGGACATCTGTGGATGTCTGAGCTAGAACACTTGAAAGAAATTCTAACAGGATTAATGTGTTAGTCAAAAGGTAGTGCAGCTCTATGAGACATTTGTGACATAACTACATGCAAGCCAACACCATTGTTTTAGGTTTAGTCATGTGATGCTGACAAATCACTACGGGGAGTGGGGGTGGGCGAAAGGAGTCAATACCATTCAGCAGACTTTATCATCATAGAGTAATCTATCTTTCTTTATCTCTCTTGGGTGTCTACAGGTCCAGATGTTTAATGATCAAGTCAGCACACATCGGGCAAGATTCATAAGTACAGACACATAGAAGTAGACATGGCCTGATCATTCAACAGGCTAATCAGGCTGCAGTCTGGGGCGCAGGGTCAAAGGGGTGCGCAGCGTCGGCATACAGAAAGATTTTTGTTTATTTTTTTTGCATTCCCCCCCCCCCCCCCAAATCACTACCTAGCTTAGCTCACTTATCAGGGCCGCCCCTGATCTCTGGAGTCAGCCTATCACTCACCACCTCAGTCACTGCATTCCCAATCATGATCCAGAAGATGACAGCTAACAGCTAAGCAGAAGCTGTTAGCTGCCGTCAGTGCTGGTGCGGTGCGCTGTTTAGTGTGATCACGTGATATTTTAACACACCACGCTAAGCAGACAGACTGCACCTGCACTGCAAGAAAGAAAAATCAGACAGAAGAGGACCATGAGGTAAGTTAAAGTGAAAAAGTGAAAATTGTTGAGGAGGCTTCATTGGCATTCTCTATGGGCTGGCCAAGGGGGAGATCATGACTATAATTATTTATAAATTTCTACTGTTACCGTTCTTTGATGTTTCTATATTACTGCAGGCAGTACAGAAAATGTGAATAAAAACACAGTTTGTACCAGCAATCAATATTTGAATCTGTAGTAAATTTAGACACATAATTACAGATTTACAGTTAAATATGTGCATAAATATTGGGGCAACTGGTGTGTTAGCCTAGGGCGGCTGGAACCCTTAATCAGGCCCTGGAAGCAGATGAATTTTATAATAAGAACAATATTTTGGTTTTTCAATCCTGCAGTCATTGTACTCATGTCTGCAGGACAACATTTACATATTTTGCAGCAATTTTTTTGCACTGGGGAGTTGATGTACTAACAATGTCCAAATTAAAGTTAAACTTATTAGATGATACCACAATAAACACAGACAAATCTTATTTTGCTTTGCAGGGACATTGATAAGCCCAGGGGAACAGCCCACAAGTATCAAGCACAGTTCACTGAGTCATTTTTAAAATGTATTTCTTATATTGATTTGAATTATTTTTAAATGATTATGTAGTCAGTTATTCAAGCAACACAAAAATGTATTACAAAAAATACTAACCCAGTCAGTCCCACAGGGTTACTACCCCCTGATACTTGGTAAATATTTGCAGTATAAGCATATTATCATTATTATTATTATTATTATTATTCAATAATTCATATCCACAGTCCTCAGATTTTGGGCTAAAATTATTTAATTGTAAGTGAAAATCTAAATCCTGGCAAATGGAAGTTAAAATGCAAAATACCCATCATCATTTAAAAAAAATCAATGATAAAAAAATCAATTGAAACAAAACAATCTCTAGCAAAAAATAAAAATAAAAAAAAAAAAAATCACATTTATTTCTACATTCACTACTAAATTACTGAACCTTTCAGTCTATTGTATTACTGTCTAAATGGTGGTAGGACAAAGGACATGAGACTGGTCTGAGATCTTAACAAATGACCACCATCTGCCATAGTTTGATAGGGTCCTGATGTTGTTTATCCTTTCTGTTTATAGTACTTTGGCTGACAAGATAAACCACCTTTTAAAATGATTTCACCTCCTCCTCACTATCATGTTAAGCAGTGTTAAGCAGCCCCTGTGGCAGTTCAATATCAGGGTGGGATGTTTCTCCTAAGCATTGGATAGGTTTAGTCTTTATGTATTTAATGAACGGAAACACCTCTGACCCTATCACAGCTTTGGATGTCAACTGTGTATCGATTACCACAATGGTATACGCCTTCTTTTTAGTATGAACACACTATAAAATATGACAATCCTGTATACCAGTGGATCCCAAACTTTTTCAGTTCAAGGCACCCTTAGGGTCTCCATAATTTTTTCAAGGCACCCCTAAGCCAAAATAATTACTAAGTAGTCTCCCGCCTTGCTTACCACTGGCCCTGGCCGAGGCACCCCTGTGAGATCGCCGAGGCACCCCAGGGACCCTAGGCACACAGTTTGGGAACCACTGCTGTATACAATACCTATATTCTTAGAGATAGTAAATTTTTATGTTATTCAGACGGTACAATCTGTTTTATTTGTGCATATACTGACTTATTCAGAACTACATTTTTTACAAAGCACTAAACCAGGAATAGCTCCACACTGAACTTAATCTGACTCTTTACTTCCTGAAAATCTGCCACAGTTAGAGGAACTGACCTTTAAATCATTCCTTAACTACATCCCCACCTCTTCACCTCTAGCACTGTTTTTTTCCAAAATATTAGTGCATACACTTAAACGCCTAAAAATATATATATATTACTGACAGCGTGCATACGCAAAACCAAAAATAAGAAAATATCAGTAACTTTAAGTATTGCTTACAACATTGTACTACTGATTCTTGTGTCCTTTTTTAAATTAAGTTAAGCCAATTTATTTTTAATTCCCAAGCTTCATGCTGCCCAATTGGCGGCCAAAAAACAGGATCTGGGTTATTGGAAACTATCCTATTGTCTACACCAGAACTGCATCTAATTTATTGTTAAGTTACGTCTTTATTTTTTCTAGTGTCTGGCCAACCATTACACTTCTAATTCAGTGAAAAAGAAACTGTACTATTTCCAAGTATTTTAATTTCCCCTGAAGTCCAGAATTAGTCACCACCGCCACCTCCACTTAGGAGATGATCTGTATATACATTTGCTACTCTTGTTCCCACACTGTCTGCAGAGCTCATTGGATGACCTATTGTTCTGTCATCTTTTTTTGGAAACATTGTACTGTCCCATACCTCAGTATGCCCTAGAGATATCTCGGCTTATCTAGACCTCAATAGTTATCTTTATTGTATATGATAAACATAGTATATGTAATTTACAGAGTATAGAGCGCAAGAAAGGGAGCAAGAGAGGTAGTATGGCATATATCTTTGGTATTTTAATTTATCCTAATTAATTTACATATTATAATATCAGAATTCAGATGTCAATTATTATCACATTTTTTTTATTTTATTAGGTTTCCAAAACATACTAGTACACTAAATGTTTTCTGATCTGTGTCCGTGTGGTAGGGAATACAGATTGCAAGTTCCACTAGTGCAGGAACTGATGTGAATGTTTAGATTTTCTCTGTAGCTGTGTAATACGTAGGTGCTATATGAAAAAAATGTTAATAATAAATTAAAAAACATATTGGGCCTGATTCATTAAGGAAAGTTAATTAAAAAATTAGTAACTTTGCACCTTGGCAAAACCATGTTGTATTGGAGGGGGAGCTAAATTTAAAATGTGGGAACAGATTTATAGTTAGGGTAGGGCATGTCCTAGATCAACTTTACATTTCAGTGTAAATATAAAGCGTTTAAGTCTTTGTGTGCTTAATGAAAAAGCAGACAATTTTTAAATTATGTGCAAAATAATAAACTAATATGCACCCCTTGCATTGTAACATGGTTTTGTCCAGGAGAAAACATACTCATTTTTTTGCCTAACTTTCCTTAATGAATCAGGCCAACTAGGTTAATGTCTTAACCTATTTTGATTGCTCAAGTGAGGGAACTTTCCACTCTTCTTACATTACCTATTAGTAATTTCTGTGACATTTTCAAATGCATTCAAGAAGCCTCCTTTAAGAGACATTAAGGGGGGTATTCAATTGTTGCTCCGGCCGCCGGAAGAACGAGCGCGTTAAAACTATTACCGTTTATACAGTAATTACTCGCTGAATTTCATCTCTCAGCTCCCTGAACTACCGTATTAATGGTTTTTACGCGTAAGTCTACCGTATAAACGGTAATAGTTTTAACGCGCTCGTTTTTTTTGCGGTCCGGAGCAACAATTGAATACCCCCCTAACAATCTTTATTTCTACATAATCTTCCACAATCTTTACTTCCACATAATCCATATATCTTCCCACAGAGCTCCCCTGTCAGTCTTATCCAGCTGTCATAATCCTTTCTCAATACAATAAATTGGGGGCAAGGACTCGTCAAAAGTTATATGTATAATGTAATTAGGGTTATGGTCTACATGGAAAGGACTGAAAATGTGGCAGAGAACAGGCAAACTGAATAGCATATCTAGCATATACATTGCCCAGTGGCAAAATTATATAATAATAGCAATAATTTTAGAGATTACAGTCCCTTTAAAATAAAGGGAACACATTGAACATACTCCCAAAACACCACATCTGGAAAAAAATGTTTTTATTCATAAACAAATGCTTGAACACTTGAAGTGAGTCTTTAATCAACTATTTTGTTGTTTATTAAAGTCTCTATTGTTAGTAACTAGAGAGTTTCCAAAGAATTCTGGTGGCTGCATTACTTAACTTTAATCCATACCTGCTCTGCCTATGATAAACAGTAACATGTGGAAATGATTTACATAATCCATTTATAATTAGGCCTGGAGACATGACTGAGCTCACACAACACATTACTTCCACAGACTACTAATGCAAGTTTATCTGGGCTTCATAGGATCCCAAAAGCCATTAAGAATGGGAGAGATTCACCTAATATCCAGTTAAGAAGATATATAGAGCCACACTCATTATATAAATTTGGAATTTGCAGTAAACTATTGTTGCTTAGGACAGAATACAGCAATCATCAGGGACCGTTACTTTTCTATGATCAAACTATTTCTGTATTTTATTTATTATAATTATTATTATTGTAAGTTCACACCTGTATGTGTTAGTATTATAGAATTACAGTTCTAGACATGTAGAGCCTGATTTATTAAGGACAGTTGACAGGTATGGTTATTTCACTATTAACAAACTTGGGAAGTGCAGCAAGAAACTGTTCTTTACCAAGTTGTATTTTCCCAGTACAGTCCTTACAGCAAGGTAGATTAATACTCAACATAGCAGCTAACATAGGGATCATCAGTAATGGGGTACATATACCTTGTCACTGACTCACAGCTGAGGGACTCCTGATACTGGATGGGCTTGTCCTGTTGTATTGTCAGCTGTTGCTGGGCTTGTGCCCAGGGCCTGATCAACCATTAGGCTGATCAGGCTGCAGCCTGGGGCGCTGGGTCCTAGGGGGCTCTGCACCGGCGGTCTTTTACAAGGTTTTTTTATTTTTAATAGTCAATTCATTCGCACCCCCCTTAGAATGTCGGCGCTCGCCTCCTCGTTGATTGGGGCCGCCCCTGGTCTCAAGGGGGCAGCCCCGACTGTCCCTATATACACTGTGGTGAATGCAGGCAGCCAACAGCACATCCAATGCTGTTAGGGGGGGGGGGCAACCAGTGTATTAGCCTAGGGCGACTGGAACCCTTAATCAGGCCCTTCTTGTGCTCTCCCCTCGTAGAGCACCCCACATGGAGAAAACAATAGCTGCTCCACAGAAGTCTAAATATACGTCTCTCCTATCTGTCCTAGTGACTGGGATTACAGGGAAATGTAGTCTCCACAGCAGCCAATCTCTAGCAAGTGTATCAGGGCACCAGGGGCCACCCACTGATATGTCTGACAAATGATTCCTGGTGCTACAGGCAGGCAGGAGTCAGCAGGTGTTTCACAGATATTTTATATGTTTAGATTACTATAGTTTAGGGAAATTGGGGTTGTTGTTTTTATATTCTGTGTATTACCCAGTGGGTCAGGATACATCTTGAGGACGCCCCCCGGGCCGTCAGAGTCAGCGGCCCGGGGGGCCGGTGTCTCCCTGCCCCCCGGCCCAGCCCGCCCCTGGTTCTCACTGACATGAAATGCTTACATTTAGAAAGCATACGCATATGAAATGTTACATAAACAATATGGGGCTGATACAGAATGAGCAGGACGGGCAGGTAGGTGTGAATAGGCTAATTTTCCAGTACAATTCTCCCGATTTGCAATTGACTCTGCATCAGGCCCTCTATGTTTACTTAGATTAATTTACATTTTTGCAAAAAAGGCACAGATGCTCCTGTTACTGGTACTATTTGCTCTGCTAGAAACATTCCTTTTAGATCACAATCATTTTTAATAACACTGATAACATGCACTCCTCCTATATAAATAGCAATACATATTCCTTGTATTTTTCTACGTATCTCTCAAAAGTATCTTGTCAATGCTTCATATACTACTTGGTAAATCAAAGTGATATATAAAATACAGACCTTGTTAAACGAATATGTGAAACTGGTGATATGTGACAATTTGCTATTTTTTCCACACTTTTAATTTACTCCCAGGCTTGTGCTGTCATATATCAAGGATATAAAAATCTTTCCAAACATCTGTTAATATCATTAAATATTATTGTCCTTTCCCATGTGTATGTAGAATGGATAGCCGGATATTAAATGAATCACTGCTGCAACTATAGGAGAAAGTGTGTGAATCTTGAGGAAGCTTAAGCTGCAGAGCGGGGGTGGATTGTGAAGTTAAAGTGGCCTTGGAAATTTTTTGGAACGTGGCCTCATGTAGGCAGGACCAAAACAACTGTAGGCGGGGCCAACACAAAGTAGAAGGGGTTAGTACACCTTTAGCCGAAGTCATAACGGTGGTGAGCACCACCGCCTGAGATGCCAATAACAGAACAGGTAGTAATGTGGTACAAGTACCACCAAGATACTTGTTAAATAGACTTCCCCATGCAAAGGCAATTTTTCCACTGGCTGGGGTTACCGCCAGCAATAATAGCGTTATCGATGGCATTAACCCACTGAAACTATAATCTATTAAACGGCTATTCACCGCTTAATAAATGAGCCCCCTGCCTAGTGCCTGTAATAAGGAATCCCTGATCAGCAGTGTTACAAAACCCTACTACAGCATGCACTAATAGGGTTTTGAGCATGATAAATAAGACCTATGTCATATCAGGGGGTAAATGTATTAATGTCCGGATTCTTCAACTCCGGCGTGTTCAGCGTCTTCGGCGATTAAATTTAAAGCGGTGCTGCATTGAAGAATCCGGACATTAATACATTTACCCCCAAGAGTTTATAATTGAGACACTCAGCAAAAAATTTTAAAAACAGAATTTTTTTCTTTCCTGCCATCCTTCAATTTCAATTATGTGGCATTGGACAAGGTTGTGCATCTGTTCGTCCACGTCACACCAGCTATTGTTCTGCCTGCCACATCGACTCCAGCAGAAAAGGAGGAAGGAAAGGCGTGAATAGAGGAGAATTCGAAAACGAGGGGGAAAAGTTGTGATGCAAGTGTGATGTGGGGGCAAAAGGGAGAAAAAGGGGGGAGAACAGATGGGATGGGGGGAGACATACACCCAAAGGGGAAGGGACAGGGACCCATAATTTTGGAGACAGAGATAACAATTAGAGGGAGCGGGAAGAGAGAAACACACATTGGGAGTTCTGATGTGAGTGAGTACTCTGTACAGAACTGCAGAATTAGTAGCGCTGTATAAATACCTAATGATGATGATGATGGGGAGAAAGAGACAGATGTCAAGAAATTAGTACACATACAAAATTGCAGACAAAGATGCAGACACACAAAGGGAGGCGACAAAGATGCACACACACAAAGGGAGGCGACAAAGGTACACACACACAGACAAAAGAGAACGACAGAGGCCCTCACACACAAAGGAGGGGACAGTGATGCACACACAAAGCAGAGGAACAGAGTTACACACACAAAGGGGGACAGAGGCACACATGGAGAGACAGGTACAAAATTAGAGACAGAGGTACTAACAAAGGAGAGACAGATACAGACATACAGAGGGTGAAGTCGAGAGCTGCAGACACAGAGGTGAAAAGAACAAGGGTGTTAATTGGAGTCACGGGAGGAGAGGGGAAACTACTTACATTGAATACTACAATTTGCCTTCTTGCTTGTGCTGGGACTGAGCAGTGCAACATTCCAGCCAATTGATGAAGCCACTGGGAGGAAGGGGAGGAGTAGAATCAAGGGCGAGCCGAGGCAGGGGAAGGGCCACACAAGCACTTACCAATAGGCAGTGCTGTCTGTCTAAATGGCCATGCACTGCCTCTGTAAATCAGCAGGTCCAGACTATTCATCGGCCAGCCAACCCTGCCCCAAGCGGCTCCAAAACATTACCAGGAAATCTGCCAGAAAAGTCTATGACCAATCCACCCCTGCTGCAGAGTATTCCAAGTCTTATACACAGCATTATTAGTAACTCCTTAACTTGAGGAGAGAATCAACAACATGTTGTACTATGTGTATAGTAAATGAGGATTCGATAAGTAATGGGGCTCCCCTTATATATTTGTGTTTCTGAGTTATTATTTAGGCCTTTGACTTTTTCTTAGTTGATTTTTGCTATTTAAGTAATATGGCAGTAATATGGAAATAATGTAATATTAATGTGTACATGATGTAATTAGACCAGTCATGTTTTATAGAAATGAGTTGGGGAATTTCACCATCCTTTTGAATGTTACACACTGGCTCTTCCACAGCCTTTATGGCTATACAATGTGGTTCCCCCACTTATCACAATGTTAGGGACCCCCACCAAATTGTTACATGAGCTACCTTTGTGAGTGACAAAAAAAATTTTTTCTTTGAAGGTTGAAGTTGATTAGTGAATAATGATCTGGTCCTGTGCAAAATTTAGATTATATTGAGAAGGATGGAGTCACAATTTTGAAAAATAATTTCAAAGAGAGGGGCGTATCCTGCGCTGCCCAAGGGTCATACCTTGGGCAGAGCAGGACACGCCCATCTGTGGGCGTATTTTGAATACTTGAATTTTAAAAGGAGTCCATATCTCATTAAGAAAAAAAAAACATAAAAAAGTCCATTAATGACTATATAAAAGATCTGAAAAAATATGGTTATAAGCCACCATAATAAATTACATAGGAGGGCCATCTCGGAAATTTAGAAGGATAGATACAACTTGACGATGTTCATTATTTATACAAGAATAGACCTAAAACAGATGAACTGACACTTTAGCTGTATACAAAGTCTTTTTTAAAAAAGAAAAACTCTGAACAATATCTACCAGGAGTGGAAAGCATAAAAAGCCATAGAAGGATAAGGTGTGGGTTTCAGCGTACCCCATCTAAAGGTGGATGTCTGAACTTTCTCTGCTGCCATATAGATGCATCCACCCGTGCCCTCTAACAGACCTGAATCTTTCTCACCGCATGCAAGTTCACCACCACTTCACAGGGGAGGATCTCTTGCCTAATGGAGACCTGACACAGTGCCATCGATGTGAAGTACCTAACCACTACACTAACTAAATAATAGATGTTCAACTCAAAGTCCCCAAACCTCTTGAATGCCTCATATGCCCACTCAGAGTAACTGAGACCTGAGCTACAAGGGATACCCTGGGTGTGTGAAACTCTCCCATAAAACCCTTATGTTGAAGGGACATTTAAGCAAGAAACAGTCCATCATCTCCACCTCCCCTACACACTTCTCCCATGGGCAGCTACAATGATCCTCATCACTTCTGTGCTTTAAATTTCCCTTCACATAAAGCCTACCATGAAAGGAGAGCCAGGAAATGTGTCTATTCTTCAGGGATATCCTCTGGGAGTTCACCAGAGCTATACCTGCCCTACAGGTACCACCTGGGCAGTCTCTAAATGAGAGTGGCTTATTAAAGTGGGAGCACAAGATTATCCTCTCCAACTCCCTTCTAGAAGAGCTCTAGACCTCCTCCACTCCAATTCATCATCACCTCCACACCTTCAAAACAAGAGACACATAGGTCAAAAGATACCCAAGGGGAACTTGAAAATGCTTCACTGCACCTCCCCCCATCCATGCACTGAGAAAGGGAGACACCCAGACCCTGAATCTATCTATCCTCCGGGGATGAATCTCCAAAAAGAGACTTCTGTAGTTCAGCTTTATAAAGTTAGTTAAAAAGAAGAGCATTGGGTTTACCCTACCCAGGCCTCCTCTCTTCCCGGTTTATAGGTCACAGTGCACTTGATGAGGTTTAGCCTATCCCCCCAGAGCATCTAGAAGAAAATTACTTTAACAGGACAATAAAGGTCCTTGCAAAATGTACACACAGTTAACATACAAAAGATTTGGGATCAGGTAAGTTTTGATCAGATCACCTCTTTCTCTCAGAGACATTTTCCATCTCTACCGACTCCACTTTGGCAGATGCTTCTGCCAGTCTATGCTCCCAATTTTGGGTGGCATAATCGCCTGGGCTAAATTGGATGCCAAAAATGTTTACCTCTTGTTTAGCCTTGGGGAAGCAGTCTGGATGGTCAAACTGTTGACCACCCTCACCTAACCAAAGAAAGTTGCTCTTAGCTTGGTTGACTTTAGAGTCTGAGGCCTCGGAATACTGTTATATTACAGATGTCACTAAACCAGCCTCTTCCACATCAGAGAGAACAATGGTGACATAATCCTCATAAGTCACCACCTTCAGAGATGCTTCCGGGCTCAGCCGCACCCCTCTCTCCATGTCGCCTTCTACCTTTTTGATAAAAGAATCAACTGCAAACACATATAAAAGGGGGCCCAAGGGGCACCCCTGTCTGACTCCTGAATTAATCCCAAAGGTAGGGCTCACCCAACCGCTGACAAGAGGAAAGTTCTCAGCTATACTATAGAGTACGAAGCTGGAAGACCATGCCGCGCATGCAGAGACCAGAGGTACTCGTGATTTATCCTATTAAATGCTTATTAGCATAACATATGTCAGTTTAGGGGAGGGGGGTTGTTTTTATTAATTTTTGTTTGTACAATAAAAATCTTCCAATAAAAAACACATGATTCAAAAAAAAGCCTTAGACTGATACAATGCTATCAGGCAACTATACTGGATAAACCAGCAAGACACAAACCTAATAAAATAGGGCCCAGATAGCTCTCGTAACTGTCTGGGAGTCTCAGCATGACAACTGTCTATCCCGAACAAACATTTCACCAACTGAAGATAACTATTGTTGTATTGTACTGTAGCCTGCGGGTTTACATATCGTTTGAAACCTTATGTTATCTATATCAGCTTTTAGTCATTTTTCTGTATTTTATTAAATGACATAACCTGTCTGTTTCCCAATATATCTTTTTTGGGGGCAGGGTAATACTAAAATCTCCCCTTGACTGGTGGGTTGTTTCCTATAATCTGTCTCACCCCTATTAATAGATTCACGCTGCCCTCCGCACTCTTGCCTGGGGGGTGGATAGACCCTGCTCAAGTGCCATACTGCTCCAAGTGAGGCAGAGATGAAAAGCCACCGTGCTGCCCACTTGCTGAGTGGTTAGCGCTTCTGCCTTACAGCACTGGGGTCTTGAGTTCAATTCCCGACCATGGCCTTATCTCTGAGGAGTTTGTATGTTCTCCCCGTGTTTGCGTGGGTTTCCTCCGGGTGCTCCGGTTTCCTCCAACACCCCAAAAACATACTGGTAGGTTAATTGGCTGCTAATTAATTGACCCTAGTCTGTGTGTCTGTCTGTCTGTTTCTGTCTGTGTGTGTGTATGTTAGGGAATTTAGACTGTAAGCTCCCAATGGGGCAGGGACCGATGTGAGTGAGTTCTTTGTACAGCACTATATAAATAAATGATAATAATAATAATAAGGAATATTAAGTCTAAAGAATACTATACACACGCCATTCAAGAAGAGCAGGAGGACTCTCACCATAAAATGGGAGGGTATATAATATTTTCCCTAGCCTCTTAACTGCATCTCCCTATTACTACTATTTTTTCAACTGAAAATGACTGCTGCTGTAATACAATTAAGACTATGGTTTTTACATATTGTGTTAAACTTTAGAATATCTATAACAGCATTATCTGTATATTTAGCACATAAGTAATGTGTGGGCAATTTACTTCCCCATGAGATTACTATTACAGGAACTATCACAAATATGCTGAACAGGAAGATTAGTATAACTTTGACCCAGCCATGGGGGTCACAGTCAGGGCAGACATAAGCAGTGTGTGTGTGTAGATAAGTCATAGAGATCCTTGAGGTTCATCTGGCAAGTTATATATTCCCACATCTCCAAGTCTCAATCAGCAATAGGTTTATGTCATTTATTGTGCAAATGTATTATATATATGCCATTTATTATACCATGAATGCCCATCACTAGAATCAATAGCTTCGCACCATCCAGATCCAGAAATTTATCATTAGTTGAAAGCAGAGTTATTTTATTAATAATTAAATAGTGTTTTATAAAAGGAGAAAAGAACAATACACAAAAATCCTTGTAAAACAGGGTTATATGCGGCCATATAACAGATAATCCAATCCAAAAAGTACAAAAAGAAATGCAAAAGTAAAATAGGAAGTTTCATAGTCATCATCATCAGATATTTATATAGCGCCACTAATTCCACAGCGCTGTACAGAGAGTTCATTCGCATCAGTCCCTGCCCCATTGGAGCTTACATAGTAATTTGGGTGAAAAAAAAAAGGCATATGTCCACCTGGTGAAAATTAAGACAAAAGAAAAAACAAACCACAGTCCAATTTTTCCTGATTAGTGGCAGTTAGGCTGCTTTCTGGATCAACAAACATGATGGATAGTAGTTCTCTATTATTGGTTTTGTTAGGAAGATGGCTAATCTGTTGGCTGGGGTACTTTTCCAAGCAGGTAATAAAGCTTCAGCAGCAGTATTCAGAGATAATTGTTAGTTGCTCATAAACATCTTGCAATACGCATGTTAAATTGCAATATTCAGAGTCCAGCTAAAGTTTCAAACTGGTTCATTTTTCAGTATTTAAACGACTCAAAGAACTCATTCTACTTCTCTAGTAAATTACTATTTTCGATGCTTAGACTACAAGAGCTATCACAAATATGCAGAACAGGAAAACAAGTGAAACTTTTATTGAGTCATAAAGTCACCATCAGGGCACATGCATAGAGAGTGTTCACCCACGTCAAAGGTCAGTCATTGGGTCACCATCAGGGCACATGCATAGAGTCGGCCTGATTCATCAAGGCACGCATTCTGAGCGCGACCCGCGTTTAGTATTAGTTGCACATATTTCAGCTATTTGAACGCCGGAATTCATCAAGACGCGGATCTCAAGATACATGTGCTAATGAATTTGGGTCTAGGTCTCCTGTATTCTACTACACAAGACATTGCAGCAATACATCAACTACCTATGTCAATTATAAATTCGCATAGAAACACATGAAAAAAAAATGATTAAATGAATGTCACCTGGTAATAATATAGGTGTTAGTGATAAAACAGTTTTAAAAAAAAAAGAAAAAGTGTTTTTTAATTTATTTTTATCTCATTAAAAGCATTTAATAGGATGATATTAATGTCTGCTGAGGATAAAATACATTTTCAAAGATGCTCGTGATTGCAGACACATGTTGGAGCATGCATACGATACTGACAACACTACTGATCAGGACTTAAACTAGCCCTATAGCTGGTGCAAGAGATGCAGCAAAAAACAAGAAACTTTGAGATGGCCAGAGCTGGATTGGGATGTGGCTGTGTACACTCGAACTTGGCACCTCCTTACTGTAAACTGGCTACAGCGAAACGCCCCTTTCCTGCCCCGTTCACTCACAAAAATCGTAGGCTGTAGCAGGTGTCTTTGCATGTGAAGACAAAGCGGTCAGGGCTGCGATTACTGGTGTATAGTCCAGTTCTGGGCATGCGCAGTTTGATTATACGTATGATACACTCAAAATGGCATATACATGTCTTGATGAATCAGGCCCAGTGTTGGCATCCAAGTTCAAGGTTCAGCTAGCATGCAAGTCGGGTATTTCCATGCTCTAAGCAGCAATAAGTCTTTTGACAATTCTTCTACATATGTAGTGGAAAACATGTAGTGGGAGGACCATGCAAATAATCAGATATAGAAAAACAATAATAATAATAATACTATATACATACAAATAGCCATTGGAGAAATAAGTGAACATCATTATTATCATCATTAATATTAACCCCCCATTCAGACCCAGAAATAGATTGATATAGGCTACAAAGGTATATGTCCATCTGATCCAGAGAAATGCAAAATAAAAGAATAACATCACCAATTTTTTTCCATTTTGCTGGTAATTATATTACTCCTTGGATCACATTACCACAGTTCTTCATTCTTGATTTTATTTGGAAGATGACCAAAAATTTTTTAAAGATGCTTAACATTGTCAGCCTACATTCTTTGGCAATACATATTATATTTTACTGTTTTCACTTTTATGCAAAAGGAGATAGAGGTAACGGTAGTAACCCCTATTTCAACTCACCGGTGGTGGTGGAGCCCTCTCTCCCTAGTCTGGGTTGCACTATTGAAATAAAAACCTAGGAGAGGGTATTTTATACCTCTAGAGGTAGAACTATGGAGCTATGGGCCTCGGTGCAGGGAAGCGGGGAGGAGGGAACCAGGGCTCACAGCTCGCTAGATCCCTGTGCAGCCGGCCCCATTATCTCCATAGGCCCCCGGTGCACCGCAATTCCTGACCAATGGTAGTTCCGCGACTGTATAACCCTCAACAGTGTAATGGAGAACGCAGCCTAAATTAAATGGCTGCAAACCTACTGCTGGGGGCCATAATGGGGCCATAGGTAGCGTGCTGTGGGGTCAATATAATTAAGCACTTCTTGCAAACTTTTTTTCTTAGAATGCATCTTTCTAGAGATTTTTGTCTTTTCATTTCTATTTAGACGAGTACTCATTTGTCCTTAAAATATATTATATTATCTCACGATCAGAGGTGTATTTATAAGAAGGAAGGTAAACACCTAACTTTCTATGGCACCGTGTAGATGGAGTTAATATTGACTTGCACTACGAAAAGTCATATAAAAGGACTGCATATAAAAGGAACAGGACATAATGGAGCACTGATGATAATTCTTTCTGTCAGATTCTCTGGGAGCGAGTGGATTATTGTCTACTAGCAACAATAAATAAGGTGTATATTTTTGTGAGGATACCAAGCTTACATGTAGCTCTTTTGTCCACTCGATGCTAGCTGGACAGTCCAAAGGCAGCCTCTTCTGCTGACTGAGGGTACATGGTACTTCTATGAGTTCAGAATCACTTAGGCAAACAACTTGGAAAGTAAAGGTGTACTTTACTTTATTTTATTATGTGTCTATGGGGGGAATTCAATTGACCGCAGGTTTTTTTTCTTGAGCCGTGTTAAAAGAAAAAGAAAATTCCCGCACGGGTTTTGACCCACTGGTGCGAACGTTTTCAGCTAACGCTGAGTAAAAAATTGTGCAATTCAATTTGAAATCTTGTAACGCCGCCTCCCATGCGCTAACGATTGGTCAAAGCGAGTTTCTTTTTATGGGAGGGTTTAACGCAGCCATCTTGAATGTAAAAAATAACGCTGCCACCAGCAAACTGTCATTTGCTGATAGCTGTTGGCTGATTTAGTGACTGCATAGCATCTGGTTTTGTGAGTTTTCTTCATTCCATTGAATTGGCATACATTAGCATTACACTACACAATACTATTTAAATAAAAACATACTGCGTTTTTGTTTAAAACTAAATTTTAATAGAAAACACTAGTTCATACACATTAGTACATGCATACATACATACATACATACATACATACATACATACATAACACCCCACATACATACATACATACATACATACATACATACATACATAACACCCCACATACATACCTATATATAGCTATACCGATCTCCATTTTTCATTTTTAGGTGTATTTTTGTGCTGGAGTCTGTATGAAAAGTAAATTGTTTTTTAAAACTGTTTCATTTAAAAAAAAAAAACATTAGTACATACACATATTACATTCAACCACATACATACCCATATTACATACAACCACATACATACCCATTTGTTGTTTTTATTGTATTTTTCTTAACCTAGTGCAAAATCATTTTAGCATTGTAGTATAGGATTGTTTTTTCTATTGCAAACAGGCCAAGGTAATAATATAGTGTGTCAGTGTATTTATTAGTATTCTTTTAAATAATTAATAAGTTAGGTTAGCAGTTCTTTTTTGTATAGTAGTTATATTTTTGAAAGACGGAATAAGTAAACTTTAATATTTTTTTAATATGCATTTTTTTTACTATATTTCCACCTTTTCAATTTTAAAAATAATATGAAACTACTTATTTCAGTTTTATACTTTTATTACATGTTTTTTTTCTATTTTAGTACACTTTTTAATTTTTTAACAAACCCCAAAGAGGTGTGAGATAAACTGCAGATTTGACAGTTTACAGCGCTGTGTTAAATAACAATTCAATAGCTTTTAACGCAGCTGCCACCCTATACTTCCAATAGATCTTCTACTTGTCCGCAATAGGATCGTTTGAGCAAAAAAAAAAGGTGCGCTAAAAGTTTAATTGAATATTGTGTAAAGTTAACCCGCTCCAAGATGAGTTAAAACCTCGTTAAAATCACATAACGCAGTGTTAAAATTAAACCTGTGGTCAACTGAATTCATATATATATATATATATATATATATATATATATATATATATATATATATATATATATATATATATATATATTTACATATACACACACATGAACATTCAGGAATAACAGTGGGTACCAGTAACAAAAGCCAAAAAGCCAAGGGGTTCATCACACAAAGAGCCTACTACTCACGCCTACCCTAAAGTGACCATATGTTTCGGATCCACTGGAGCACTGTCCCAATCTCTGAGCTACAGTATTCACTGCAGATACACAAAGTAACAAGGTTCACAGAGCTGTAACCCCATGTCAAGAGCAAAAGACTTTACACTGAAGTTCCATGACTTCAGTATCAGCCCCTACCCAACAATAAATAGCAGAAATATACTGCATACATACTGCCAACGCAAGCAACATTTAGTTGGCTTATTACATCTTAAGATATTCAAAGTTGTTTCAGTGTGGCTTTTGCAACATTGGTGTGACATGACAATAAATTGTACAGTTACAAGTAGAATTGGGTCTTTGAGCATGCTTATTAGATTGATAAAGTTGCAATTATAGATGCATCTTCATTGAATAAAGTGCATCGGGAACGCGTAGAATGCACTCTCAACCACCTCCATGCATGCATAAAAAAAAATCTCCTTTTGTGTGTGTGATGTAGCTGTAAAAAGGCTCTGTAGTGCCCCAATTACCCAGGAGGCCCCACTAAATGCACTTCCAATAATATTGGGCAACTTGAAACAAACATAACACATAGGGCTAGATTTACTAAATTGTGGTTTGTAAAAGTGGAGATGTTGCCTATAGCAACCAGATTCTAGCTATCATTTATTTAGTACATTCTACAAAATGACAGCTAGAATCTGATTGGTTGCTATAGGCAATATCTCCACTTTTTCAAACCTGCAGTATAGTAAATATACCCTACAGTGTTGTAAAATGTAATTTTCACAGCTTCATGAATGACTAATCCTGAGAGAGACCTACACTGAAATTCTAGCTCAGTTTGACTTTCCTTTAATGCAATGTTACTTTAAAGCAGTCACTTTACTAACAGATTGTTATGGCTGTGGACAATTTGCGATGGGGAGGAGCACGAAGCTTGTCAGGAAGGCATCCTCTCCACATTAGATGGAATTGTTAACACCATCGTCTGATGCCATTAGCTGTCTGGGTCAAGCTCCGATATTGAAGCTTGTTAAATAGGGCATTTTTGCAGTCCCCATACCTATGGGGACTGTATTTGCGTTCGAAGAGGCTGAGACTGCAGCAGCTATTTCTGATATCTGCTGTGATCCTATAAAAATAAATATCCTCTTCACTTTAAAATGCTCTAATCCCCCAAAAACTAAGTTTCATTGATAGGTGCCATAATCCTATACCTATGAACACTCGGACCAAGACACTCATTTCCTTCCTGTTTCACAGAGCAGGTAATTCCCATCTGTGTCAGACATAAGAAGCCTACTTTTACTTTTAAATTCATATTAAAAACAGATGTCTCCAGCTTGCATGTGGCTTTGGTATGATTGCACATTATGTTCTCAGTTTCAGTCTTGACTCATTCACGCAGACAGGCATTTTGGCTCTTGCATGACTGCTGCCGTCCACAGTCTCTGGCTTACCACCCATGCAGTGTGTTAAACTAGACGATTCATTTCATTTTTCCCCCCAATCATGGGAAAATGCACAAATATACATAGGATTCTAGTAGAGGATTTGCAATGTTTGCATTTTATGCTTGTATTTTCTTAGATGTTGACTTGCTATTTTCTTAAAATAAAAGAACATGTAATAAACAGTAAATGGACGTTTTTGGACACTGTGGGAAATCAGACCCACAGGGATCAATCAATATGTGACTTCCATATATAATATCTTTCTCTCTGTTTAGTTAGAACAAATGTATGAGTCATGTTGTTTTCAGAATGTTTCTCACTGTTCAAAATACAGAAATAGAGAAGATTTAAAAAATAAATTGTGATCCTCCAGATAAATTAAATTAAATATTCATTACACCCAAAGCTAAAAATATTTGACCTGCAAGCTGTCAGTTCCTAGATTCGATGGATACCCTGGTATCTGTAACTGTAACTGTCCAGCACAAGAGAACCTCTCTCGTGCTCAGTTGGAAATCTTAAAAGCAGTTTGAGACATGGGAAATCAGGTTATTGCATACTTGCCAACTCTCCCGGAATGTCCGGGAGACTCCCGCATTTTGCGAGAGTCTCCCGGACTCCCGGGCGAGTGTGGCAATCTCCTGAATTCTGCCCACTTCACTAGGAAGTGCCCCATTTCCTAGTGAAGTGGGCAGAATTAGATCCCAAACGCCGCTATTCCCGGTGAATCTCGGCGTTTAGCCCCGCCCCCCGCTGTCAAATGACGCAATTTGCGTCATTACGTCGTGGGGGCGGGGCCAAAATGCCGCGATTTCAGCGCCCCACCCCCTGCACGCCCACCTGCTACAGAGAGTCTCCCGGACACCAACTTAAAAAAGTTGGTAAGTATGGGTTATTGATGGAGCACAAGTAAGTGATATTAGCAACTGTATTATATTAACATCCAAAAAGTTTCATTGATAATGTAAAAGATTATGTAAAAGAATCCATATGAAGCATAATGGTAAGGTGTATTTCCTGATTCCTGCCTGATCTCTAAAATGTCTACAAAATTAATATATATATATATATATATATATATATATATATATATATATATTTTTTTTTTTATTTGTTTTTTACAATGTCCTCCCAATAGGAATACTTATCAGACTCAGACTCCCTGTTATAGTAGAAACCTCTGAAGACAGTGAACACATTGGTGTTGCCTCTTCACATATGCAGAAACTAAGATCGGAGATATATATTACTAAACCTGCCATATGAAACTATGAAGTGTAAGTGCAATCCACTATTAACACATTTATATGCTCAACTATAAACATATAAATGAGTTAATAATGGATTGCATGGTGTTTCCCTGTCATAGTAAAAACCAGTTCCAGACTGATAAGTACAGGGCTGGTTCCCCTTTGGGGGGAGGCTGAGGAAAACAGCGTGTCCCCCCTCTTAGAGATCACTGACCCAACACTGAAAAGCACTGGGGCTCTTCCTAATCCTCCTGGGATGTGTGGGCCAAGGAAATGAATAAGATCAGTACCCTTGGAGTGATAACTTTACCACCAGACAAATTAACACACACAATTTTCAAATCAAGCTTAAAGCAGCAATCCCATTAAAAAAACAAGTTTATATTTCAACAAAAATCACTGTGGCACGCTACAGGAAGAAGCTCTGTAGCCATTTTTTCTTTGCTTGCTTCCTCAGGCTGCTATTCATGATTTGCAAATCTGCAGGGGTTGGCAGTGTCATGTGACTACCATGGCAACCACAGACACATGGCACATGATGTAGTGAGCAGTAGAGATGCTCAGGCTCGGTTCTCCGAGAACCGAACACACCTGAACTTAGCAGATCCGAGTACCCAGCCTAACCGGCTCTGTACTTTTGCATGCCCTCGGAATTGACAACGAGGCAAAACGTCATTGTTACTTTGTCGGATCTCGCCAGTTTTGGATGCTATAAGTACCATGGCAATTCAGCGCAATTTCACAGAGAGACACAGAAGGGGTAGCACGGTTCTTGGCAGTCTCTAATGCAGTTGGGCAGCGTCCTAACTAGAAAAGAAAGAGGAGGGATAGCAGTGTTCTCTAAAGTCTCCAGTAACATTCTACTGAGTTATAGCCCACACAGATCCACCTCCAGCAGCAGGAGCAGCAGCAGTGGGACTAACGCTCTAGGATTCTTCTGAGGAGTCCTGGATAGGGGAGGAGTCATCTCACCTTAGCAACTTGAATGCAGGACTAACTCCGATCACTTGTAAGAATATTGATGATGAAGGTGTTGGTGGTGTAGATTGCAGGTGTTAGGATTTAGCTGAAGGGAGGTAGCTGATGCTGGACTGCTTGTTGTTATTTTTTAGCATAAGTTTCTGATTTTCACAAAAGCTTTCCATGACCTCGCTTCAAATGGTGTAACATGGATGAGGTTCCTAGATGGTTAAGGTCCCTACCTCAACTGACTGTGGCTTTACAATGCTACAAATATCTAGACAACTGTTGTCAGGATTTGTGTAAAAATAATTCCACACATAAGAGGTGGATTTTTTGGTCTTATGTCCAGGCATGACAATGGCCTTATTCTTATCACTGGCAAGAACTGCTTCCACTGGTGTATGACTTGCCACAGTAGAGTTCATTAACAGTACTGTTTACTTAGGTGCCTTAAGTCCATTGTTAGCTTGTTTTGTTTGCCCAAACAAATCAAGCACTTCAGCCACAGAAGTGGCACTGCTTGTCGCTGGAGTGCTTGCTTTGTTAAACTGTGCATGTCCTTTTAAATATCTTACATAAGGGTGGATGGGAGGGCCAAAGGACAATTCCATCTTGCACCACTTTTCTTTTCTGCCATTACTGTGTGACAATGTTTCCTAGATGTGCTATGAACTGCCTTGTGTTTGTGTCATTGCTCTGTCGCTTAGCATCCAGCCAGGTAGGTAGCTGCAGTCTTCGTTTGTGTATGGAAATAATATTGTGACCTGTGAGGTGGTCAAAATTGACTGCAAATGACTTGAAATTAGTGTTTTTAAAGTTAATAATAATGTAGGGAACAAAAGAGCAAAAATATGTGATTTTAGCAAAAAAAATAAAATAGGGATTTTAGAAAAAAGAATAGGGATCCAAAACCAAAACACGCAAGGACGTTTTTACCAAAACCAAAACCAAAGCACAAAGTTAATCCAGATCCAAAACCAGAACACGGGAGTCAGCGAACATCTCTAGTGAGCAGAGGCTTTGGATTGCAACTCTGAGCCTAAACTTCTCTGTGCACTGTAAAATCCTACCACTCCTTCTCCAACCTCTGTCATCACATGACATACTAAGAGCTATGAGCCTGTGTGACTGTCAGCCATACATGTCTGTCCTCCAGAGTGATTATGAAAAGGAAATTTGATTTTTAGAAGAACAGCTAAGAAATATGACAAATGCGTGCTTAATAGGTTCTTAACGTGATATTTAAAGAAAAAAGGATTTGTGGAATTGCAGCTTTAATTGAATAAAACACTTCCTAAATCCTTTTTTACCACTTTACAAAATATAAAATAAAATCTTTATTCTTCTTTCATTAAAGTCGGCCAAGTGGGAAAAATAAAGTCAATGCACCCACTTGCTAGTGCTGTCCTCTAATTTAAATGATGAATCTGTGATTCCCCTCTACTCCCCCTTCGTTACCAGTCACGTGTTTTCCCACACTGGCCACATGTGATTGGTTAACCAGTAATGGGGAGTCCTGGGAAGTCTCAAATCAATAAAAACTAATTTGAATCTCTATAATTAATGTGGGGACAAACAATTAACAACACTGTAGAGCTTAAAGTAGTTTGCCAATTCATTTTAATGGGTCCATTCATTTCAGTTGGGTTTCCACATGCTTCGTACACACTGGAAACCCAAATTAAATGTATGGGTCACTGAAATGAATGGGATAATCTCCGAGATTTTTAGAGCATAGCTGGTAAATCACATACTGTTTTAATCAACCAAAATCGCCTGCATTTGAAAGAATAATGTTGTTTGACAAATCAGGAGCTGGAACAATACATTTATATTTTTAGAAGTGATTTCACTCAATTCAAAAAAGGTGGAAAATAGACACTAACATTCCATTCCTAAATGCTAGTGATTCACATTTTCAACCAAAATGATAAATAAATGTTGTACACAATTAATTATAACGGTTTAGTGTATTGATTAATGTTAGGATCTTTGCTTGTATTGATGTTGCTCTTCCTATAGAAAAAAATGTTGTGAAACCTGAGCTTTCCAGCCAAATGAATTTTGGAAGAATTTTTGAAAAATTAGCTGTCATATAACTTGAGAGTATGAAGTCATATGTCATGACCCACCAACCAATGTGCAGAACAGGCAGACTACTGTTATGTCAGACACACACTCCTGCTCTCTGTTTCCTGGCCCTATTCTGTGATAAAGGAAATATCATAGACGTTGACTGAATGTTACTAAACAGGTGGAAGTCTGAAGCTAGTGGAAACATGTGCTCTTAATTCAATGGATTTGTGATATGAAACAAAAATGATTTACTTATGGTACATTGCCTGGAAAGTTAAATGAGGATCTCTGGCAACTGGAGTTCAAGGCATTTAAAAGAAAGTGTGTTTTAAATACATCTGGGCTAAGGTGCATTAAACAGGGAATAAATAGTCCCCCTATAATATCAGTTTACGTTTAATAAAGATATGTGTCTGGGGTTCAGACATCTACTAATAAATTGCATAGCATTGTCACTCCAACACCTCGTGCTATCTCAGATATGCACATCTCAGTCTAAGTTTTCATTACCCATCACACCACATGACATCCTTTAGATGCTACTCTCCTATATATCTTTTGTTTCAGCATGTATACATTGTTTTTTAATTGTTTACTAAGGTATTCATAAAGCACTGTTAAATTAGGGTGCTATCTTGAGATATAGACAGTATCATATTGAGGAGTTGATGTTTAGTCTTCAACATGTATTTGCATTCTTTGGCTGTAAGGCTAACATGCATTATCATAATCAGCTATTTATATAGCGCCACTATTTCCACAGCGCTGTACAGAGAACTCACTCACATCAGTCCCTGCCCCATTGGAGCTTACAATCTAAATTCCCTAACATACACACACACACAGACCGAGAGAGACTAAGGTCAATTTAATAGCGGCCAATTAATCTACTAGTATGGTTTTGGAGTGTGGGAGGAAACCGGAGCACCCAGAGGAAACCCACGCAAACACTGGGTGAACATACAAACTCCACACATATAAGGCCATGGTCGGGAATTGAACTCATGACCTCAGTGCTGTGAGGCAGAAGTGCTAACCATAAGAATAATAATTAACCGCTCCTACTGTTAGGAACCCCTCCAGCCGGCACAACACAACCCGGAATCTACTCTGCCAATCAGGTGTTCACTGGAGCCCCTGATGGTGGGGACAGACTGGGCCGCAGACTGACAGAGGGTCGTGAAGTGTGTACCGTCTGAGGAGAACCCAGGCAAGCGGAGTGAGGTCCACGCAGAGGTCAAGGGCCGGCAGCAGACAACAGTACCAGTAAACAAGCCGAGGTCAGGGGTCACAAGCGGATAGCAGAAACGGTAAACAGGCCAGAGATCAGGGTCACAGGATACACAAGCGAAATCCAATTCAAAGCCAAGGGTCATACACGGGAAATCAGTAGAGGTTCAGGAGACAGGAACGGGAACAAGCAGGTCAGCAGACTGGAGAGCAGAAGCTATAATCGGCAATGAGGCAGAAGACCTCATTGCCCTAAATTCCAGTGGCCACCAATCAGAGCCTAGCTCTGAATTAGACACAGCCCCCAGAATAAATAATAAATTGCATTAATTAGCCCGCAGGCTAGAGGATATGGTGAGCGCTGCGCCCGGCTTCCTCTCATTGCCGGGAGGCAGTGCTGAAGCGTCTAATCGTTGCCCTGGCAACGGTCGGGTCAGGGCCGGAAGTGACGTCCCGGTCGCCATAGCGACGGCCGGCATGCAGGTGAGTGAGTCGCGGCGGCTGGGCACCGCCACGGCTCGTAACACCTACAAGATGGAAGTTCTTTACTATAACAGATACATAACCACATCTATCAAATAGGAACAGGTTGTATAGGCTGATTTTTTTTCTTTAGTGGTCTCTAAATGCAAGCCCATCCAAAAGTAGTAAAACAGAGTGAAAGATGACTCATAAAGTACTTTGTTCCACTATTTACAAGTTCAGATTTTGGGCTCCTAGCACCAGGTTACACATTGTTGAGTGTTGGCGATTAGCATTGAACAAGTGGTTTCCGAATGACAATATTACTACAAATATCAAATTTGTACATCTTATAATGTGCACTTTCTGTTGAAGCTGGGTCACAGCAATGTAAATTAAGCTCTGTTGCAATTAGTGAGACCTTTGTTTTGTGGGGCATTTCTTTTGTGTCTTATAAACTACCCTGTTAAACTTACCCATATCCGAGCTTCAACCATTGCTGCTCTTTCCTGATGCGGTTTTCCACATATTAGCATAGCCAACACTGCTGTTTCACCTTGTTGCTCTTGTACATTAAATAAGTTGCCTTATTTGTGACTTATACACTGCAATTCAGGAACCACTTATTCAAACTAATAACGTGTTATCTTAGAAACTCACTTATTAAAGTATTAATTTCCTGTTTTTATAGCAGATACATAAGTCGTTGAGAGGAAACCTTTTTACATTTCTAATTTCATTTACTTTAAGATACAAATTCCTTTTCCCAGCTGTCTCAATTATTTATTCTAACAGAAGTATCTGGTTACCTCTAGTAAACCATTCAGAGCTCTCAGGACCTGGGGAGTGCTTATAACATAAGGCAGCAGTCTCAGGCAATTTGTTTTGGCAACAAAATAAGAATATTAATTCATTTTTTTAAAAAAACTGTTTTTCTTCATGCAGCTGTAAAAATAATAGTATGTAACTTATTGGTAGATCTAATAGTTGCCTTTCAAAGAGCACAACACTTATAAACAAATTATCATAGTTTTTCCAGTGATAAGAAGGATGCAACTGTAGTTCCATGGTTGGGTGACCAGGTGGGAAGCCCACCCTTTTTAGCGGCTAAACTGCAGCACTTATGTGACGGAGTCCTGCAGTGTTTAACGCAAACAGCTGTAATACTAAGGTGTATGATTGTCAATTAACACTGCTGCCTGTAGGACTGTGACAGATCATGATCTCCACAACCCTCTTCTGGAGTTAAGGAAGAAAGAGAGATTGGCATTCCATACCTAACTCACAGCCTTGGTTATTTCAGCTTTTTTTATAGACTATAAATTCTGCAAAATGACAATATACAAATAACAGTTATGCAATTTCACCAGAATGGTGAAGAAAATTGGAAATGATTGGATCACCAGAACTTTACATCTCTGCAAAACTGCCTATCCTCTCATGAACCTCAATTGGCATAAAAGATCCATGCAATTTCTCTTACATCTAATTAACTAAATAATCCCAATCATATGGACTCTCACATAACCTACCTATGTTGGCATACATATCCAGGAGGCTTCTACTCTGCTTGCTTGATTCCTCTAAGACGTCTGGAATGCATTACATTTAGACCTTGAAGACCTTCCGCATCATGGGCCTAAATCATTAAGACTCTCAAATTTAACGTAAAGTGCTTTTTTTTAAAAAAAAAAAACGTATGTAACTTGGGCAGACACACATCCGTATTCAGCTACAAGCAGATCTGAAGAAACCACTCTTGTTGAATACGGATGTAGGTACACTCTGTTTATACGGCACTTGCCGTATTGAGACAGACACAACACACTGCAGGATACAAATAATACAAATCTCCAATATAAAGTCCCAGAAGAACACACAGAATAAAAAGTATTCAATTATTGTCACTTGTCAGCTATAGTCATTTATGAACAAACATAAAAATTCCCCCACCCCCATAAAATACATTTATTAATACTACTATACATAAAATGCATTGTTACAGTTGCTCTTGATTGCAAACACATGTTCTAGCAGGCATACTCAACCGTCATCACTATCAGTCGCCACTTACACCTGCACTGTAGATGGTGCAAATGATACGACTGAAAAACACATACCTTAGAAATGCCCAGACCTTGAATCAGACGCTTCTGAGTGTATTCAACCTTAGCACGCCCTTATTGTACATTGACTACCTCCCCTTCTGCCCTTCAAATTGTAGGCAGTCAGAAAGATCATTTACATGCAAACATGAATTGCAATCTTTGACTTATGTTTCAGTTTCGCACATGAGCAGAGTAAAAAGATGCAAAATATGCAATGTAAATGGACTTACGTTTCTTAATAAAGGCCCCATATGGGGAGACCCTCAGAATAAGGCAGGATAAGGAATTCTTCCCCTACACACATTATTTAGGAACTTATCCACTAACTGCTGATTGATCATTTTCATACAAGAAGCCTTTGAACTTATTGTTTATCATTTTGAAATTTGTTGTTGTTATTTACTTGTTTTAGTATTTCAATGTTTATGATTTTGTACTATCTTCACCTTTGATATAAATGTATTTAAAATGTATAACAATGAATAATTATATCTAACCATAGACAATTATAATCATGGTTTATAGTTGCAAAAAAATATATGTTATGCAAAAGTATGTCTATGGTTCAAAAGTACAAAATATTCCTAAATATATTGCTTTCATATCTCTACTATATAAATATCACATGCCCCCAGCAAACTTACCAACAAGTTAACACAAATCTTGTTACACCAGTTAGCAGCAACACCACCCAATATAACTCAAACAAACTGTACAAAGTACCTATGATTATATACAAACAATGTAGGAGCCAGAAATGCACAGATAAATCCTCGTCCCTTAAAATATAGACAGTTCTCTTTAAGGGCTCATTCATTTATGGGGCTAAAAGTGCAGTCAGAGTGCTGATTACATTCACAGAGCATTGAAAATAGAGCAGGCATGAGGATTATTTTTGCAGAGTTTCGGGCACAGTGGATATTAGTGCAGGATAGTATAAAGGAGGCATGCTGGCATGGGGTTAAATGATAACAGTGCCTGCTCTATGTTCAATGCACTTAGTCTTCTAGGGAAGTATGACTCCTACCTATAGAGGCCGGTTAATGTATCTCTTGATGGGTTGTTTTAACCAGTCCTATAGTGAGTGCTATAAAGCATACCAGGGGGTAAATGTATCAAGCTGAGAGTTTTCTGGCGAGTTTGAAAAACCAATCAGGTTCTAGCTATCATTTATTTAGTACATTCTGCAAAATGACAGCTAGAATCTGATTGGTTGCTATAGGCAATGTCTCCACTTTTCAAACCTGCTGGAAAACTCTCAGCTTGATACATTTACCCAAAGGTGTGGGGCTTGGAAGCAGGTCTTATGCGGATTGTGTGGATGTCTTTGTGTCTCTTTGAGCTACACTATATGGTCTGTGCAATGTATCTGCCCCCTAATTTTAATAAAACAGTTAAAGATTATGGTGTTCTGTTTCCATTTATTTCTGTTCCCATGTGATCAATAGTATCTGTTCCTGGGATAATTGCCCTTGGTCAAATGCTTAAATTGCCATTTAGCTGTGTCCCAGCGCCAGGATGGTTCTTGAGGTTTACAGGACTCTGCTACAAATACAAGATGGACAATATGTAAAGGAAAGAGACAATGGTGTACAAAATAGTACCAGTAATGGGAGTTTTTGTACTAGTATATAGGAAGTATAATACCACAGATATTCCAGCTCACATTCCTTATCTACTATTTCCTGATAACATAAGCTAGTAAATCATCGCTATCAAACAGTTTTCACAAGTAAGAATATGTTTCACCCTTACTCATCTGAGCTATAAATAATTTAAAGCCCTTTGTTGAAGCACTGTATCTGTTCTGCTTATCAGACCATTAAACTTAAAAGCCAGAAGGGAAGTATATCTTCTGTCTGAGGTTTCCAGTGAATCTCTAGGATACTGTAAAATGTGTTGTTTGTTTTTATGTACCATTTTGTCTCCATAAGTGTTCCTCCAAAAGTCTGCTATGCTTACCTAAGGGCATCATATGTATTTGTCTTTGCCTGTACTGTGGAATAAAGGGAAGTGTCAAAACCTAGGTGGCTCTGGAGAGACCATCAAAGTCAGTAGTGACAGCTGTCCAATTAGTTGTAAAATTACTCCTTCAGTTATGATTTCAAATTGTGAAATATCCTTTAATGAATATGTCCTTTATTGCCATGGCCTCCTTGGATTCAGTGGCTGCTGGTAACTTTATTAAGCAAGTTTAAATGTAGGAGATTTTACCAGTTCCTCTTGAGAAGGCTTTTAATTACACCCATTGACAGAAGTGCCATTCTTGGATGATCTATCCAGTTCTAGATTGTTCCAATTAACTTGCAAACAGGGTTCCTGTATTTAGACAAATTTATTTAGATGTAATTTTAAAATATTTGAATCTGGTCCTTTTAGGTCTACTCTCTCCAACAACACCTCCAAGTCATTGGGTGCTATTCCAATTAAGTTCTGTTTTCTTCTTGTTCATATTTCTGTAACAGACTCAAAAAAATAAAACCTACTCATTCCATCCATTTGGCGCCCTCAGGTATCCAACCTTCTCCCCTACCGAATATTCAGAATTTACTAGTGTTTTTTTTTATAAAGACAAGGCCTAAACTTTCGTACTGCAGTGTCCATTTTATTATTCCATCTACTTAATTCCTAATACAACTCCTCTCAGAGGTCTTGTATTTCCCTTTTCAGTTCCAGAAACCAAACTAATATATGATTACATGAAGAAGCTTTATCTGCAAATCTATTTCTCCTGTAGGTGCTGTTTGCTCTAATTTGCTCTAATTTGATTTTCAAACTATGGTGGAGAAAATTATTATTTTATTGGCAGCTTATGCTCTATAATAGAGCATAAGTTGCCAATAAAATAGTCATTTGCTCACGCATAGTGTGCAAATCAAATATAGAGCATGAGGTGGCAAACAGTCATTTTTCTATGGTATAAAAATGACTATTTGCCACGTCATACTCTATATTTGTTTTGCAAGCTATGTGGGAGAAAAATTTTGCAATTTTGTGTCAGAGCCTCGCAGGAGGATGGGGGGTGGGGGGTGGGGCACTAGGCTGAAACTTTGCCTAGGGCGTCTAGAGACCTTGCACCGGCCCTTTATACTCTGCATATACTGTTTCTTGTTGATCAAATGTGTTCTAAAATAAAGACTGTCATTTTAAGTCACACACTTCATAATTTCTGCTGCTAACACCAAGCATTATTATTCTTGAATAAAACAGCTAAATAAATCCACACTTCTAAAAATTCTTACATGGAACACTTTTGTCACTACTGATCTTTGACTTCTTAGTAGAAATGCTCACTGACCCCCGTGTTTTGGTTTTGGTTTTGGATCTGGATTACCGTCGTGTTTTGGTTTTGGTTTTGCCAAACCGCCATTGCGTGTTTTGGTTTTGGTTTTGGTTTTGGTTGGTTTTGTTTTGCTATTTTGTAATAAAATCAATGTTCTTGGGCATAAAATAACCAAATTTAGTGCTCCACCTGTTTCTTGGATAAGTAATGTAATTGTAAAGCTAATAAATTATCAAAAAAACAGTTTAATTCCTGGTAGGCCTTCATTAATTCTACACACAAACCAGATTGTCTTCCTCTCCATCTATGCATATTGGCAATGCAGCCATCGTCTTTGGATGTATATTACACCCTACACTTATAGTTAAATATGTAAAGAAATGGACAAAGGCAGTTTGGTCTCTGTCTCCCTAGGTCCCCCTCCACTTGTACAAAATACTCAAAAATTCAGCCGTTATGGACTGTACAATATTAATTGAAATGGACAAAGCCAGTTTGGTTTCTATCTCTCTAGGCCCCCCTCCACTTGTAGAAAATACTCAAAAATTCAGCCGTTATAGACTGTACAATATTAATTGAAATGGACAAAGCCAGTTTGGGGTCAGTCTGTGTATGACACCCTACCCTTAATGAGAAATTGCCCAAACAGCAGCCTTTCAAGATGGTATGTGACATAGAAATACCCCAAGTCCCTTTCCTCTTTGGGGGTAGATTGCACCCTACACTTAAATAGAAAGTTTTAAAAAGATGTTATCATCATCATCTTCAGCTTCATCCTCACCTTTGTACATCATCATCACAGACTATCCGCCATTAGAGAACAGTCAGAGCTTGGATGTCTTTGATGGTGAAGGCCTTCCTCGTGGAAGATGTAGTTCATTTTTATAAACATAATTTTCTCCACATTTTTGGGAAGTAACCTTCTACGGTGATCACTGACTAAGTTCCCTGCTGTGCTGAACACTCATTCAGAGTACACACTGGAGGGTGGGCAGCTTAAGTATTGCAAAGCAAGTTTGTACATGGGTTTCCAAATGGCCTGCTTTTCTTCCCAGTAAGGAAATGGACTGTCTGACATTTCAGCCAGAAAAATTATTGTTTCACACTGGGGAATATGGAACACCCCAAAGCACTAGTAGTGTAAAAAATTGCATTAGATAGATACTGCTGACAAATATGACTTTTTTTTTTGACAGCCAGAAAAATTATTGTTTCACACTGGGGAGTATGGGACACCCCAAAGCACTTGTAGTGCAAACAAATTTTAGAAATACTGCTGACAAATTGCACTTTTGACAGCCAGAAAAATTAATCTAAAACACTGGGGAATATGGGAGACCCCAAAGCACTGGTAGTGCAAAAAACTTTTAGAAATACTGCTGACAAATAACACTTTTGACAGCCAGAAAAATTAGTCTAAAACACTGGGGAATATGGGAGACCCCAAAGCACTTGTAGTGCAAACAAATTGAAAAATAAGCCTCCTCTATCCTCCTGTCTTGCTGCTCTAACAATTGCAAATAGAATTTGATTTAATAATAGAATTGAATAGATTTGAAATGAAAGAATAATAGAAAGAATAAGGTGTACAATTATTGCTCTGTCCCTGCGCTAATACAGCCTCTGACCTAACCCTGCTCTCTCCCTCTGTCAAATGGCGATGGATTCCTATGAAGGCTGGTATTTATGCTTGTCAAATCTCGCGAGAACCAAGCTCAGAAATACGAATACGTCACGATGACGTTTTGCCTCGATTTCGATTCCGAATGGGCGGGAGAGTACCCAGCCTGCTCGGCTCGGTACTCAGATAGGCGAAATTCGGATGGATTCGGATCTCGGGGAACCGAGCCCACCCATCTCTACTTCTTAGACTCATAACTCCAAGTTTTATAGTCGTAAAGAGCACATTAGGATTAAACACCAGAACTTATTGGTGGCCCAATTTAAGCAAGGAGGTCTCAAATTTAATTTCCACTTGTCCGAAGTGTGCCCAAAATAAAGCTTCTAACAAGCTCTGGTTGGTCCTCTTCTTATTCCAGAACAATCATGCGTTTATATTTCTATAGAATTTATTGCCTACTCTCCCACCCTCCAACACTCAAACCATTATCTAGGGCTTAAGGGATCTTCTAAAATGTCTCATTCTTTCTGTCTCAAGGCTTTACCATCTCCACCCCCTCGACCAAAGTTCTTTATAAAGGAAATCTTCCATGTTCCAGGTTTGCCAAAATGTATCATTTCTGTCAGAGGGTGCAATTTGTGTTAAAGTTTTGGAAAGCATTCTGCAAGCAATAACATATCAAACTGGACTTCTCTTCTGCATATAATTCCCAGTCATATGGACAGACAGGGTCGTTCAGATCTTCAACTGGGCAGATTTGCACATAATAATTGCATCTATGAATCTACTATTAGGACTCTATTTTTCTTATATTTTCAGGTGTCAATCCTATACATCCCTCCATCATTACAAGTCATTTCATTTACTCTGATGAAACTGCTATATAGGGTGGGTTGGAGAAACGCATCAGGATGTGACATGCTGACATATTTCTGGATTGGTTTACATGCTGATCTGCAGTCTATGCTAGCTGTGCGGATGCATATACAATTTGGATAACTAATAAGTCTGCATCTGAACAATTCAGATCCACATGTAGCATTTGCTGATCTGAATCGATTGCTGCTAATTGACATCGGAGTGTGGTCAAGACCAACTTCCTTTATATTTGGAGAACATCTTCAGCTAAGTATACTGTTGAGCCCGATCAAATGACCTTTGTTTGGACAATTTTATTTTAATTGTAATTATACTTATCTAAGCTTGTAACAGCTGTTCTACTAAGCTTATGATAACAAATGCACCATTAGCCATTTAAACAGTTTATGTAAACAGCTTATGTTTTGGATTTTTTCAAGTTTCATAGTTATATAAAAAAGTTTGGAAACATCTAAATAAGAACAAAAGACGCCAGTTTGAAAATCTAGTACTGGCACTTGGAAAGTTTTATAAAGCTGTTGTGTAGGAGCTTTGGTAATATTAGAGATAACGAATATAGTGATCTTTGATTAAAGCTGTGATGATATTACAGGAATTAGTGAAACACAGGATTATTGTCGGAGATACCATATTTCGTTTATAGATGATTTTATAGGTTTTAATAAATTGCAAAAAAATGACACTGTTTTTTAATATTCTTGGTATTTCTTTTTGTTTGCAATTAGTGAAGTGTTGTTTTAAGGAACCAGTACCCTTGTCTCAAGAGCTGAAGATTGTCTAGTGTTAGATAGAGGAACTATTTTTGTATAATTAACAAACTAAGTGAGGAGTTGGATTTTATAATTGTTTTTGCTGCATCTGGAAAAAAAACCTGAAATCTCAACACACCACAAAACACATGCTGATAGGCATTTCTGGTCAGCATCTCATATATGATCAATATAGCTCTCCAATAAATATATTAAACTCAAGATGCCTCTCAAAAATCCTACTTTGATTCATTGCACCATATAGAATTGTGAATTATATCAAGTCTGTCTAATTTCAATTAATTAACTTTTGCATACAAATTGCTAATATTGTCCATGTCTCTTCTCAAATCATTAATAACTAATCATTTTTCCTCCAAGATATCCTCTCCAAAGCTCCCAGTGTTCAAATTCAAACTTGAATTTGATATTAAACTAATGTTTGACCTTCTTGGGGAATATTATTTAAATTGGTCATCCAGAAGGGCTGTGGTCCCGGATGGTTCTTGGTTTTTGGCTCATAAAAAAAATCTACATTTTCCATTGAAACCATTTAGAAGAAGCCCAGCGTCCATCAGGAAGAAAAGGGATATTGTATAATTTGCTTGCAGCAGCATTACCTTATTTAGCGTCCTTGCTCCCAAAGCCGGGTCTCTACTTAGGCATGTTCCATTCCTCTACTCTATGCTATTTCTTGAAGCTCATCTGACTACAAGTTACTGAGATGACTTATACCTAAATTTCAATGTGTCAGCTCCATGTTTACTGACTGACTTTCAATCTCTGGGAATGGCAAGTTGGGTTTACTAATTGTAGTTATTTTTATGTGCGTAGAATATTTGTTTTCAATCAATGAAGACTTATAGGTCCAACAGATTATAGCAGAATGATAATGTAAACAACACTCAGTAGTTCCTATGTACAATAATAGTGTAATATATGATTCATATATAATGAGGTAAACTCTTCAATCCTTGAAACCAGGATTAATCTATATTTATCGCCAGAGATAAGTAGATAAATGGCTGACAATGGGAATAGGATGCCAGCTACTAACAATAATTGTGAAATGTAAAAATGTGAAGTATACTGGGGTGTCTGGCCCAATTCTACACACTTCACTCTGGCTGGCCACCCATGGGTGCCTTCATAGGCCAGGGGAAGCCTACCCAGTACCTTCTAGGATTCTTATTAGTCAGTCAGGCAAGTGCAGTTAGAAAAGTACAAAGTACATTTATTGTAATAAAAACAACACTATATTATGTACACACAGTAAATACATGCCAGGCAGCTTTACCACATCATCTGTCCCTTACCCCACTAGCTTAAGGAGTTACAGCCACCTTGCTGTCCAGACTTGATGACCCATGGATCTGCCGATGTATTTCACTGGTAGAGCCACCAGCCACCCTGCAGCTTCTCTATAAAAGGCTGCAGTTCTGACTCAATCTCTCTCTCGGACCTGGGGAGGAGGTTAGTTGCCTCTTGAGAGACTCTGCTGTGGTGAGCAGTAATACATGCTTGATTTGTGTGTGGGACATAAGGCCCTTCACCCTTGAGAGAGGGACTATGTGAAATGTGTAGTGGGTGCCAGACAAGCAAAGTTTTTATTATTATTTATTTTTTTATATTTTTGTTTTTGTTTTATTTGAATGTGCTAAGAAAACTGTCTGAGGTCAATTACACCGCAAATAAAGGGATGACTTCATTGCTGCTGTTTGCTGCCATCTACCCTGGGAGATGGTACCTATTCTCCTAACATGGTCACAGTCACAATATTACTAAATTAAAATGATCACTGCAGTTGTACACTCATGTTGTGAATATTTTATTACCTGGGGGTATATTTACTAAACTGCGGGTTTGAAAAAGTGGAGATGTTGCTTATAGCAACCAATCAGATTCTAGCTGTCATTTTGTAGAATGCACCAAATAAATGAAAGCTAGAATCTGATTAGTTGCCATAGGCAACATCTCCACTTTAGCAAACCCGCTGTTTAGTAAATCTAGCCCCTGTACTTCAATCAGTAAAACCTACTAAAAGTCTTACCAAATATCTTACATTAATAAAAATACAAGTGTATAAATTCCTCCAGCGATTCAACCGACTGCAGCCGAGCCTCCCTTTAGAAATCACACCAGATTTTAAAAAACATAAAAATATGAAGCAAGAACAAATAGAGCGCTGAAACTCCTTTTATTTGTTCTTGCTTCATAATTATCTCACATCGCCATATCCTCATTGTTAAGAAATAGCAATGAGGACCTGTCAGAATTTCTTAAATGGAAAAGGTACCTTTTCAAATGTTGGGATTAGTTTGTCACACAGAAAACATATTCTTTCTGTATAGTTACATATAGCAATGTTGGAGATGCAATATTGTTTTATTTGTAGCAATAAAACAAAATATAATACATGAGTGGATGAATATTCATAATAAAAAGAGTTGCCGTTCATATATGCAAAAACTTCTGTAAACATCTGTATAATCTTGTGTGATATAAGGGATAATACTTTCCTACTGTCAATTATTATGAATATTATAAGTCACCATGATTATCTGGAACTACTTGGTGACGTCTAATCTCCACATATTTCTAGCTGAAAGCACACCCTTACTATACAAGAAGAATCATGTGGAATAATGCCTTTACATCAAGTATAGACACTACATTCAAGGAAAGCCTTTTTGCCCGGGGTGAGCTGCAGCACATAATGTATGTACAGTTTGTATATAAATGTACAGCAATGCTTTTCACAAGAATTACCAAATGCAAATAAATGTAAGCGTCTCTCATAAATACAGGTGAGCACAGTAAGTACTATTACACAGCGCATGGAACAGCAGGTTCAATGTTATTGTTATGGAACAGATGACAGATTAAGTGGGAAAAAAGAAAAGAGAAGGACAAATAGCTTCTGTGCAGAGAAGTCCCAACTGTGTGCACAGTTCTATAGGTACATTCTAGAACACTGTTATTACAGATTATACCTTTACACAATGTACACATTGGGCTTGATTCATTAAGGAAAGTAAAGCAAAAAAAATGAGTAACTTTTAACCTTGGCAAAACCATGTTACAATGCAAGGGGTGAAAATGTGTTTATTATTTTGCACATAAGGAAACTACTGGCTGTTTTTTCATGTAGGATGCAAATACTTGATAGGTTTATTTTTACACTGACATTAAAAGTTGATCTAGGACATGCCCTACCCCAATTATGAATCTGTCCTCACATTTTTTAATTTATCTTTCCTTCCAATACAACAAGGTTTTTCAAAGTTTCAAAGTAACTTAGTTTTTTGCTTTCCTTTCCTTAATGAATCAGGCCCAGTGAGTGACTTAGAAGGTGTAAATTTCAATTACAATAGGTATTTTTTTAAGCAGAAATGTATTATTCGTTTTGAGTGTAGTGACACTTGTTTTGGTTTTCTAAGCTGCATTCCTTTGAGCGCTGAGTGAATTATATTTTTTTTATTCACATTAGGTTTTTCTGAGCATCAATTTTGTCTTTCAGCTCCCCTATACTTTCATTTTTTCACTAAATACATACTGGATGTCATATTCAAGCTACTTAAGAGTCATATAAAAATGTATTGGTGCGGCATACAGGAACTCCGTTTCCAATCATGGGTTAATATCAGAGAGGGAGAGACTAAATTGTATGTCATCTCTTTGAATGTCTCTAAATTATTCTGCTCTAGTGATGAGGTATATATGTATAGTGATATCCAGAGGTGTAGCTACAGATGAGTGCCCAATGCAAATTTAATGCATGGGTTGTAAAAGCTAAAACTTCTTGGAACTTCTCTTTAAAGTTTGTGCAAGTGACAGGTCCTCACACACATACAGGGTCAAGGTGACATTGATGCTATTGTATGTCCGTAGCTGCAATCTCTCCAAACAAGCTGACTAATGAGAAGCCTTGCATAGGAGGAAGATCAATGCTTACTGAACCTCTAGTCCTGATATAAAAACGTATAGTGTATATATAAATTACATGTATAATTAAAAGTCACAAAGTTGAATTTACCTATTATATTTTCTTTGATTTAAAAGTAGGCAAACTCCTATTATGAAGCATATAACAGCTGATAGTAATAGTAAAATATAAATCAGTAATATAGAGTTTTCTCAAATATCATACTTACAGGAGTTATGTCTGGTATGTAAATAAAGGGAAACTTATGACCTGTTGTATGGAGGTCATATTATCTTAGTGGGACATTCTAGTAAGAAGGTAGGCCACTGTAAGGAAACCCTGACTTGAAAGGTGCTTGAAAGTCATAAAGGCATTTACACAGAGGTTCTAGCCTGATACCACAGCGGGATGTATAAAATGTCCTGTAAATCTATGTAAATGTCATGTAAAGCAGACAGAATGTCTGCAGGAGAAGGCTGTAGACAGGGTTAAGCCCACGCATAGTAAAACACCTAGGCTGAACACACACAGGTGGTCAAATGAGGTAATTAGATCAATGGAAGTGGTTTTGTGTATATAAACTTGTATTGTGCATGTGTACAGTGTGAACAATGCCAGATAGTGGCTGGTGTCTACACAGAAGGACTGTGTCTAGTCATAGTTAGGTTGTCTGGTGTCATCCTGATGGAAAGTGTGCTGTTTATCTGTGAAGAGAACAATAAAATCACAGTTTATTCAGCATGAAGTTGTTGATGTCTAATATCTGCCAGGTGTCTGTGTCATAGTGGTGTCATTGTGGGATTGTAAAGGTCAGCCAAGCACGGCTGTCCACCGACCAACCAGTGCCAATGGTGTTGAGTGATATGTGTTCAATACCACTGTTAAGCACCAAACTGCTATAAAGTTGTCTGCCACACTGGGGAGATTGCTGTGTTGCAGAGAAACCACATTATTGTCTGTCTGTCAAGCGACCAAGAAAGAAGCAATATAACTGTGAACTGTTCAGCACCTGTTTTTCTTTTGCAAACAAAACATATGTTTGAAAAACTGCTGATTATTGTAGTACCACACCTGTTCATTCATTACGCTGTGAGTTGGGTGTGATCCAACTAAATTTATTATTGGCCTGTGTGGGATTCTGTTATTGCAGTGCTGCACCTGGTGATTCACTAATTTGTGTGTTGGGTGTGAACCAAAAAATGCCTGTTCATAGAAGTTTTGCTAATTGACTGTGGAAAGTGCTGGATATATGTAAAAATCAAGATTGTTGTTTAAAGACTGCAATAGAACAAAGAGTAATTGTTGCCAGTACAAACTGCCTTTGCTTCAGCCAAGATGAGCAGGAAAAAGTGTAAAGTGCGCCAAAAAGAAAGTTTACAAACAGTAAAGCTGTTTGAAGCTCAGTTATAGCAGGATGTTTTGGAAAACCAGCCCTGGAGTTCGCAGGAGGGAGAAAAAGTTAAAAAACCTCTTGCTCTCTGTGCAAACCTGTTATTACCTGGAGCAGATAATGTGCCAGGAAAGAGTTTGATCATATGGAGAAACCGTTTAGAGAAGAAACCACTGTCTTGTAGAAGAAATGTGGATATAAAACAACAGTGTTTTGAAATTATAAAAATCAATGAAGTGGTTTCTGAATCCTTGTAAGATGAGTTGTATGAGTCGCAAGAGTCATATGATAAAAGTGAACAAGAAATGGAGGCTCTTAAAGAAACTGGAGAGACACTGCAGCAGAGAGAGCAGGAAATCATGATTTTTGATTCCTTGAGAGATGAGTGGCATGAATTGTAAAAATCATATGCAGAAAGAGAAAATAAGTTGAAGCTCTTAAGGAGGCTGTTAAAGAGATTGTAGTAGAAAAAGACCAAGAAATTGCTGTTTTGAGACAAAAATGTATTATGGTTCAACCAGAGAATGCATTAAAGAAAGACTAAGAAATTACTGTGTTGAAGCAAAAAATTGTCATGTTTCAGCAAGAGATACACACCTTAAGAGAGTCGGTAAAGACTTTGCCTTAAACAATGTACCAATGAACATGACCAAACTCTTACCTTGGCATCCTCTCTGAGGAACTTGGTAAACACCAAGGATGAGAATGTCCAAAAATGTGAAGTTCAAGTCCTCTAGGAGAGAGTCCAGCCGGACACTTCTGCAGTTGAATCACTGGCCGAAGGTCTAGCCTTGAAGGACAAGCTTGAGGATAGGTGACAGAAAATGTGTCCTGCTCTGCCACAGAACCTGGACCAGAGTGTTGTTCAGAAGAATAGAGTTCTGCCTTCGAAAAGGATGAGAAAAAAAGGTCAAGCCATCTTGCCCATGCTGGTTGCCCATGCCGGAGCATTCAATAGACACAATCACTGGTGATCGTACAGAGGAACTATGCAGGCTGTATGCCATCCTCTGTTATCAAAAATAATGTAGTGAAGGGGAGAAAGGTAGAACAATTGGTAGTTCCACAGGTTCATGTACGCTTAGGGTTAAAAGCTGCACACACCCAGGTAGGTTGTGTGAAAGTCAAATAATTGGATTAAGTCATTTCAATTGAATAAACATTGATTTAAATGGTTTTATGTGAAAATACGCGAATAGTACACTACGGTGTGGAAGGAATAATTACGCAATTACACTAGCGAACACTTATAAATACATTTACACTCACATATAAATTTGTAAATAGTTCACTTTAATAAAGTTCCAGCACATAGTCTTTTATATACAAATGTAATAGATTTAATAGTTTAATATAATAATGTTAAAATCACTTTCTTGACATCTAAGGCTCAGGATATAGGAAATGTATCATGTTTAATGTTATACTAATCCACCCTTTTACCATCAGAAATCCTCTATTATCGGCTAAGCAATTGCACCCTGCATATGCTAGTTATGGATGATAAAGGATTAATGCTCAAAATGATATTGTGTTTGGAATGCAAATAGGCTGGTTTGAATCAGTATTTCAGTGGGCTCCTGAGAGAAGACATATAGACAACAGTTGCATTTTACTGGACTGTCCTAAATCCTGAACCAATGGAGAATGCTTTTAGAATTGTCTTGTTTACTTTATGACATCACCACTGTTTTTTATGTACCACAAATTGTATATAAACCAGGCACTGTGACAATCATTCAGTCGACTTTGACCACAGACTTCAGGTCTGAGATTGCTGGATCCAGTGCGCTGCGTATGTTTCGGCTTTACTTTATTTTATTTTATTGTAATTAGTTACATCTTGCCATTAAATCTCTTTTGTGCGTTGCAACTACATTGATTGCAGTGGACAATACTTATTGATAGCGACAATGCAAACATAACAGTTGTGGACACTTAGGGGAAGGCAGAACTAAGGAACAAGTTCTATGCAGGTTTTACTGGCCTGGGGACAACTGTATCAAATAGTGATTTTTGCAAATCGCTGATATCAGGTGACTTTGTATGGTACATTTCAAGTGACAATGGCTTTAAAGGCAAACCTTGTCTTTAAAGTTATTGCCGCTTTAAATTTACCCTGCAAAATCACCAGATATCGTCGATTTGCAAAAATTGCTATTTGATACTTTTACCCCTGGAGTCTACTTAGCTGTAAAAAGGTTCTGTAGGGTTTGTGCTGTGTGCCAGAAAACTCATCCCACTGTTACAGTACAGCCACTGTTGGTAAGGGCTCGTAGGCAACCTTTTGCAAATGTGGGAGGCCATGAGTAGAGAGAGAGAACAGGTTATTTCAGAGTGATGTTCCCAAGTGGAGGTGAGACAGAATAAGCCCTTGGTTGATCCCATTTGTACGCTGGTGGGCATGGTTAAGAGAATACTTAAAATAGTAATGAAAGCACTCCTTTGCAGAGATGCGCTCTCCATGGTGTATGCATGATGGTGGTTGGCAATGCTAAGGGGAGGAGTATCTAGCAAAGAGGCATATTTGCCACACCTCTTCTGTTTGGGGATAATTAGAGACTCAAGGAGTCTAAAGGAGAAGGCTGTAGACAGGGTTAAGCCCTTGCATAATAAAACTCTTAGACTGCACACACACAGGTGATCTAATGAGGTAACTAGATCAAAGGAAGGGGTTTTGTGTATATAAACTTGTATTGTGCATGTGTGCAGGGCTACTGATGCCAGATAGTGGCTGGTGTCTACACAGAAGGATTGTGTCTAGTCAGAGTTAGGTAACCTGGTGTCATCCTGATGGACAGTGTGCTGTTTATCTGTGATGTGAACAATAAAAACACTGTTTATTCAGCAAGAAGTTGTTGGTGTCTGATATCTGCTGGTTGTCAGTTTCACAGTATATCAGCCAGATTCAAAGTTGGACGTATGTAATTTTTTTGTGCTGTAAATATATGCATTCCTTACTGTTAAGGCTCATCAAAATGTACGCCGTGACAGTCATGTTCATGTAAGTGTAGGACTTCCCTGGGGACGTATCATAGTAAGATGTGGGCGCATACCCAGATACACTGCTCGGGGGGCATTTCTCTTGCGGGTACTGGAGGGCTGGTGTAAAGATACGTGATAATGATCATAACGACACTACCTGCATTATCTAGCCACTAGCTAGCCACTTCTGATTGGCTGTTTGAGATGATTATACTTAACTCATTAGTGTTGCAGCTCTATTATATAAAGTCACAGCTGTCTATTCAGATTACTTATTTGTCATTTTAATTTTGACTACTGCAGGATGGTTTCCCATTAAATTTTTAAAATAACAGGTTTGTATTTAATTACATTTTATGTGGAATATGTAACTTGCATCAGTAAAATTCATCAGGACGCTAGTCTCTGTTGTGTATATGACACTTCATTAGCTATTATATTATATTGTGTACAAACAAAGCAATGCGACTTACGTATTTATCTCTAAACTACAGTTAGCTGTAAGTACATACATTTATACACCTGACATTCGACTAATGTAATATTTGGAGTAGGATGTACCTGGTGATACGTGCGACTCAACATACACACGTGAGTTTTTGGGCAACAGAATATTTACACCTAGTTTTGGAGCACAATTTGTGTGCAGACCCGAATATTGCAGACCAAAATAAATTTAGCCAAAAGCTAGGAGACAGGGGAAAAATTTAAAAAGCAACTTTGCAATGAACAATTGACAAACCACACTTTTTTGTGAGTGTGTGTCAATGCACTTAAACAGTATAATGTGTACCAAGCAGTGCCCCCAATAACCACATGTACTACCCTGTGACCCCTTAACACTCAGGACTCAGGACCTTGTACCCTGCTTCAGTACTCTGACCAGCCTGTGCCCCCCCATTAGCCCTCTATACTAGCCACTGCATTTTTCCTTAGCACTCTATCAGTCTGTACCTCTTTTAGCTTTGTTCCAGCCTTTGACCCCTGATTAGAAGTATTTAAATATATCATCATCACTATTTATTTATATAGGGCCACTGATTCCGCAGCGCTGTATAGAGAACTCATTCACATCGGTCCCTGCCCCATTGGAGCTTACAGTCAAATTCCCTAACATACACAGACAGAGAGGGAGACTTGGGTCAATTTTTGATAGCAGCCAATTAACTTACTAGTATGTTTTTGGAGTGTGGGATGAAACCAGAGCACTCAAAGGAAACCCACACAAACACAGAGAGAACATACAAACTCCACACAGATAAGGCCATGGTCAGGAATAGACCTCCCAGCGCTGTGAGGCAGAAGTGCTAAGCACTGAGCCACCGTGAATTGATAGAATTGCAAGTTAAAAGTGCAAAAGTCAATATTAACAATAATTCCCATTGACATCTGTGCAACTGGAAAGAAAAAGATTGTTTGGGGGGGAAAGGTGCTACTGGGCCAGAATGTGATGCTTTACCCAATCACTTAGAGGGTTTTCAAATATCCCAACTGAAAAGACAAAGAGATAAAGAAAAGCAGACTCTGCAAGAAGTGTCTACGGGGAGGGTAGATGAAGGAAGGCCATAAGGAATATATTAAGGACAGGAAAGTGATTTACTGTAGGAAAATGCTAATCTGTAGGGATTTATCCAGTTCACCCTTAGTGACAAAATAAACCAATTATGTGAAAAATTATGGTGCCACCATATCTGAGGTCTAGTTTTCAGTCTATCAAGCCCTGTTCCAAGTATGAGCCCATTTTCTTAGGAAACATGATTCACACACCTGCTTCTTACAGTGACTCTGGACAACTTGTACAGTGTGAGCAGAAGTGATTCAGCCATGGTCGCTAAAATCAAGGAAACACACTGATGAATTTGACTTACACATATTATTTCATGTCTTATGATCTGTAAAATCCACAAGGAGGGACCACAATGTGTAATCCCAATGGTGAGAATGCTGCATGTGGTTTACCACGAGTCTGTCTAAATCAGGAACAGAACTTGTATGTTTCTCCAGAACATGTAAACATTTGGTATGACTTGTGGTAAAGTCATTCCATAAAACTACTTGTGACTCTATCAATGAAAGATGTGGTCAAACATGAAGTCACACCAAAAAGTTCCAATCTCAGAGGCCAAGAAAACTCAGCATCTGTTCTGCACTCCGGGAGACTGACAATGAGCCCTTTGAATGGCGAAAGGAATTATTTAGCATTAGTTTTGGAAACCACTGGATTACTGTAATGTAGAGCTAGGTTCACACAGAGTAAATTAATACTACATTATATTTTGAAACTCACAGGACCTAGCTCACAGCAAATTGGCAGGAAAAAATACAGTTTTCTTATTTTGGGTTTTATAATCACAGCAATATTATTTTACTGAACACAGATTAATGTGCTATAATTAATCTTTTCATTAGTGATTTATGCATATTTTCTTCATGGAAATCAACCTTATTATAACTTGAAGGTTACAAAGCTGTTCATGATGTGCGTATAAACAGGTCATAGAACTTATTGTGTATGTATATTATACTCTTATAGACAGGACAGTCTAGGGAGAGTTAAGCTGTAACCAATGACAAGACTTGCTCTGTAGTAGCAGTGTAGGAGAGAGCTGAACAACATTTGAACACCACAGCCTGGGTCTCTGGTGGCTTATCAGGAACTATGATGACATATGAAGGCACGTGAGAGAATAATCTCATATAATCTAATAATCAATCAATAGCATGTTCATGGTGTATTATATTGAATGGTTCAGGAGATTCTAAAATTCATCATCATCTATTTATATAGCACCTAATAATTCTGAAGCGCTGTACAGAGAACTCATTCACATCAGTACCTGCCCCATTGGAGCTTACAATTTAAATTCCCTAACTTACACACACACACACACACACACACACACACACACACACACACAGACCAAGAGAGACTAAGGGCAATTTTCAATAGCAGCCAATTAACCTACCAGTATGTTTTTGGAGTGTGGGAGGAAACTGGAGCACCCGGAAGAAACCCACGCAAACATGGGGAGAACATACAAACTCCACACAGATAAGGTCATGGTCGGGAATCGAACTCATGAACCCAGTGCTGTGAGGCAGAAGTGCTAACTACAAAGCCACCGTTGCTGCCCAAATAAAATTATGTAACTTGTTGAGTAACAGAATGAAGAAAAAAAGCTGTAAAAAATCAAACACTAAATAACAAATGTTTTTATTCATTAAAAGGCATTCAATAGGCTAAACAGCAATCATTATACCACTACAAGAAATGAATACAATACATGTAAAATATAAATGAAACTAGATTTAAAATGAGGAGAGCATCACTAGACCCTTGAAGGTAAGTGTGACAATAACGAGGACACTGCTAAATTGTTTCTTTAAAATGGGTCACTATTTATTTCTCATGGGGGCAACATTTATAATTTCATTAAAGGGACACCATTAATAGTGTGGATGCTGGTACTTGTAGTTCAACATGTACTAACTTGCAAATACACTCATGGACTGTCACTGCATGATGACACTTGTAGGTACATGAGCTTGTACTATATTTTGTCAGTTTTCCCATGGTACCCAACAGACAGGTATACCAGGACGGTCCCAGTGCTAGTCAGCTTTGAGCCAGTGTTCTCGAGGTGCAGGTGTTAGGTCATTTTTTCAGGATGTGTCACAATGCTCAGTAGGTAGTGGTAGTAGGGAATATAGATAATAAAACCAGATATTAGACATCCAGTTTTACAATGCAGTTTGGCCTAAACTGGATGCAATTTGAGTTTTCAGCTTCCAAACTGCAGGTTAGTAGATTTCCCTCCATGTCTTTCAGTCTATATGGATCTGTTTCTCTTTAGGTCACACTCTAGGGTAGCCAAATTGGAAAATTCCAGTCAATCAGCAGTCAGGTTAAGTTTTATTTGACTACATTACTGCTGATGACTGCACACATAATAGTGCAGTCCTTGTTTTTTTCACATGGGAATAACTAAAAGACCCATTTCTATTTTTTCTAGTTTTCAGACAACACATACAATGTTTTTTACCGGTGTATCTGAATCGACCAAACGAACTGTGTGGAAAACTTAACCGATCTTGTCTTTCCATGTGCTAACTCTTTTAATGTCTTTATGTTTTTCGTGATTGATAATTCTACACCAAATGTCAAACTACTGGAACAGCTTGGATGAACTTTAAAATATTTGTGCCACTCTGCAAATCCCTGATCTGGCTCTCTATTCATTCAAGATTTCCATTCAATCTTCTCACCTTCACATTCAAGCCCTCAACAACTTCTCCCCTTCATACATCTCTATGATCTGCCTCTTACCTACGTTTCTTCTCCTCCTTGGTAACCACTTCCTACTATTGCCGCCAAGATTTCTTTGGTGCTGCTCGCCATTTATGGATCGACCTACCTAGCCTGACCAGAACCCAACCTTCAATATTTCAACCACTCTCTCAAAACTTACCTCTTCACTATATCTATGCTTCCCTTACCTGGCACTACTCCCTCTACAGCTCTACCGTCTCCACTTCCATGTCCACTCTGAGACACACTAGTTCCTCTTGTCTCACCACTGCCTTCTCCTATTAGAGTCTAAGCTCTTAGGAATAGTGCACTCTCTACCCTTTGTCTAACGTCTACATGTCAATCCCATCTGTACTTGCTCACTTTTTATGTGCGATTGTATTTTGCATGATTTGTCATTCTGACTGTCCGGTGCTGCAGAGTTTTGTGACGTCTTACAAATAAACAATGGTGATGAGATTTACCATAATAAATTTTCCAATATTTATCTCATGTTAGTCGGTTCTGTTCACTTTTGGGCCATTTATAAAACTTTGGCTTTGGCCGTGAGAGAGGTTTAAAAGATTAGGGGAATGCTGGTTGATGCCAGGGAACATAAAATTGGCTTATTTGTGTGATTGTAATGACAACAAATCCAGAATTCTCCATCGAAGCTCTCCAAAAAATTGCTAGCACAATTAGAATTTGATATTATGAACTATACCTAGATAAAACTCAAGAATTCTTCTTCTAACGCTAATCTAGATAGGAGTTAGGAATAACACTTCCTCATCTAAAATACCAACCTAAACTTAATTTCTATCTCAGTACTATTAAGAATGACTTTGTGATATGGACACTATTTTCGTCTCCTGTAATGGTAGATGTGGTTGTATTGTCTAAATAAGAGGTGAAGTCATTCAGGAATTCTTAAATTTTCTCCAGATCTAGAACAAACACTTTCAGGTCCTGCTTGAGTTTCTACAAGGTAGAATAGAAAGTTGCAAATTCATCCTTTATCTCAGCTAAATTGATTATTTTCATGTCTATAATTTCAATGAAAAGAAAGTTTTCACCTTCCTTAGTTGTTGTCTTGTTTCTTTTGGGGTAATAGGTATACTTTACTCTTTAAAAATCTATTGTGCTTTTAGCTATTGAGATGGCATATAACTTAGCTTTACCTGCAGAGATCCCCGTAGGTATTCATTTACTAAGCCTTGATCTGTTAGAGCAGTGATACGCAGCCTGAAACATTTCATGGTATGGCCCTGTAACCTTCAAAGGGCACATTACCTTTAATCTCAGTTAAAAAATTACACTTAATCAAAGAAAGAGACACTCTAATAACATACCAGCAAGGATCTCAAACAAGTGATTCAAGCTATAACAAAATATATGGTAATAAAGCAGGAGCTGAGGGCCACAGGCAATGGCTCTAAGGGCCTCATCACTGCATTAGAGCATAGTACATTTACAGTCTATGGGACAGTTGAGTTTGATCTTGGATTCTAGTGTTCATAAATATGAAAGGCTAAAGTTAATTATCTCTAATTATTGCCTAGTGGATACACCGTGTACTAAATTGATAAACGTTTGAAGGTAAAATTAGCCCCCACTAATGAAATAATTAATAACATCTCTTAATAGAAACTGGAGCATGATCTGACCATTTGATAATGCCAGTGATAGATTTAGCAATCAATTGCCTTTGACTGCTTTTGACTAACACAGTCTATCCTACTATATGACATATAGGGCTAGATTTACTAAGCTGCGGGTTTGAAAAAGTGGGGATGTTGCCTATAGCAACCAATCAGATTCTAGCTGTCATTTTGTAGAAGGTACTAAATAAATGAAAGATAGAATCTGATTGGTTGCTGTAGGCAACATCCCCACTTTTTTAAACCCGCAGCTTAGTAAATCTAGCCCATAGTGAGTGTGGACAAAAACCTACTAGGTTGATTTACCCTTGATTGCTTGTAAAGGCAAACTTACCTCTACAAGCCATCGCCGCTTTAAATTTCCCCTGCAAAGTCGCCGATTTCCGGCGACTTGCAGAAATCGGAGCTTCATACATTTACCCCTAAGTGTTTGTGATGATCTTCTGCTCTGTAGATTACAGTCATTTAGACCATTTTGATTACCATACAATAAGAAATAGTCTGCATATGATGATGAAGTGGGCAGGGCTTCCATTTGTCTTAATCAAAAAGTTGGGACACCGATAGGACATGATGCTCTCAGTCTCTAATTACAATTGCTTGTTTGCTTTTGACTGTCAAGAGCAGTAAAGCAGTGATTTATTCCTATAATCCCGTCAAGGCAGTTACGTAAAGAGACTGACAATAAGCATATTGCTTTGCAGCCTTTAATTTGAATAAACAATCCTGGGAAATGGATCATATGTGAAGGAGCACAGAAAGACTGATCATTTCTGTCTCGTTGTTCTCCATGTATGAGGCTCTTTATTATTATCAACAGTGAGCTGCAGAGCTCTTGAGAGAAGAAATATTACACAGTAATACCATGGCCGTCCAAGATTCTTGTAAAGAATCATAATAACAAGGAGCAATTTGCCAAAACGTGCTGTAACCCATTTTTTGTAGCTGTCAATCTTATTGTAAACTTTAACAATAAAAGCTAGCATCTGGTTGCTATAGGTTACAATACATTTCTGAACATTACAGTAGAGTGGTTTTATGGCCATGCCCTATTTAAACCTGTAGAGTGGTGTAACAGGGCACTTTGACAGCTAGCACTAAAGATAAGTGAAGTTTTCAAAATTGTTACACTGAATATTTATTTCATTATGCATTTGGGCAAAGAATTTCACATGTCTCTTCAGAGAAATTCACCCCTAAATGTTCCATGTAAATTTCCATTCTCCTGCCCAAGCACACCTTAGATCAGAATGAAGGGCCCAGCTCTACTCTTTTCAGAAATCCAGAAGACAAATTTTACATATAAACTTACATCTTAAGAGCTTAGTTTCTCCCGTGGCACAGTGTAGGATCGCCTTTCACCAACCTGTGACCACAGGAGCAATTGAGCAATAAAACTAGTGCATTCTAGTGTTCAAAGTGACCTCTGACCCTTAACCTTACTATATAAATCCACATCTTACACAAGACTTTCACCGTCATGTGTTCTATCTTATCCTCTTCAATGCTGGGAAGATCTTGACATTCCTATGGGAATTGTATTCCATGGGCATTTTATTGAACTATCTTTATTTTTCAGCTTTCTACTGTACATTTCCTATCATGTAAGATTGTCATTAGCTATTAAGCAGAATAAATGTGTGGGAATGTACTGTGTAATGTGCGTACTTTTGAATAATTAGTTCCATGTTGTGTCTCACGTTCCTTATAGTTTTACTATGGAGATCTGTACTGCATAAAAATACCAGACATAGGACAAATGTACAAGAATGCAATCATTATTTTTCTGCTTTTAAGGCAATGTGCGCAATACTTCTCATGAAGGCTTTACATGGGAAATTGACTGTCTTGCATGAAACATTCTGTGTATGTAGTTTATATAAAGTGTACTTTCAGATTTCTAATATTTTAAACCAAAAAATTGGCTCAATGACCCTCTAGAGTTCTGTCCAATTTTAGTGGAGGTAAGTTGAGTTCGGGTAATTCTTGTTATGGGTTTCCTCTCCCCTAGGAGCCTCCCATTCATGTGACCAAGAGTTTTGGAGTTAACAACCCCAAAACAAGACTCATTGGAACAGGAAGGAGGATTTCCTGCTTGGACAACTATTGGGGAAACCACAGAATCCACCAACTGTGCATTTTATTTTATTTCATCTAATTCCAAATAAGTTTTATTACCTTATTGGGGGGATTTTATAGCCTCTTAACCCTGTAAAAATGAACCTATCCTCACAGAGACTACCCTAAAATGTTCCACACAGTGGATCTTATTTAGCAATGAACGCATTTGGACTCTCAAGGTTCATAGGGAGAATACACGTTAAAGAAAAGCCAAATTATATGCTCACAAACAGTAGCATTTGCACCAGGGATATGTCTGGTATAAGAAGTATGCACATGTACAACCAATGGTGGCACAGAGGTGGCATAGTGATAGTATAAAGAATATTATTGCTATTATCTTTTATTTACAAAGCATCAATATATTACACAGTGCTGTACATTGAGGTGATCATGATAGAAATGATGTACACTGACATTAAAGAGGAGGTACAGATAGCTATGCCCAAGCAAGCTTATATTCTAAGAGATTGTAGACATGTAGTTTGACAGTGTTAGTAGTAAATGCTGAAGTCTCATTACCCTGTTTGTACAAATTATAATAAGCTAATGAACTGTCATATATATATACGATAAAGAATATTGTCTCAGCAGTTATTAATAGAGTAAATGACAACATCTGATGTGAAAAATACTAAAGAGTGCATTTGCCAAACCACATGTTTCTTGCTGATTTTATGTTCTGCACATAAAATAGCAAGCTTTCAAATTGCATGTGTAAAGTTTGTCACTACCAATAAATATTCTCCGATGCGATTAAAATGGTTCCAATGCACAAAGAGATTTAATAGCAAAAGATAGCAGGATAACAGCAAACCATGAAGATGCATAAAAGGTATAATAATATACAGGAAAGTATATCCGAATACACTACGCAAGCGCTCCCTGGGCCCAGGTCCAGATTCAGTCTTGTAGTCTGCTCTCAAGGAAGAGAGATTTAATACTGGCCCAGGGGCTTGCTTATATACAGTTTGAGTTAACTAAAACCAGTGATGATGTCACAGTGTACACAAAGATAAACTTAGGTCTTTCTTCATTGGTCCAGGGGTCAGGTCAGTCCAGTACAATGCAGATCATAGGACAGTTCAAAGGATTCCTCTCCAAAGGTGGGGGCAACTTACTCCAACAGATGAGCACATGTTGTGCCTGAGGGAACCGACCTAATCCAGTTTTAACCCACTTATAAACATGTGCTTATAGAGTATCAATCTGACCTTATTTATAACTAGTGATCTTTAAGTACAATTGCTACTCTGTTATCACCGTATTTCTAATGGTGAAATGAGGAATGATATAAGGCCAAACACCATACATTTCTTAAGACTTGAACCATAAATACCTGTAATGTAAATTTATCTTTGCATAAATAATCTTTAAGTTTTAATAATAAACTGATGTGAGTTGCAACTTTATTAAGTGTGCACTATTTACACATGTAAGTATAACTGTAAGTGTGTGTGTGTGTGTGTGTTGTTTACCCGTGTGATTGCGTTATTAACCCTGTTCTGATGTAGCGTACTAATCGCAATCGCATGGAAAACTATTACAATTGATATTTGTTAATTTAGAACGACTTCATCCAATTATTTGACATCCACACATGTGAGGGTCTTCTCCTGATTGGCTGTCTGGTTAATAAATAGGTGGTTTTACCAGACATAACTCATTTGGCGATGGGAGCTTCTCATGATTGGTTTTCATTGTTTATGTGGGGGGGTTTTAATGTTCATATGGATTACGTTGGATCAAGCAAAAAATATGTTTCCAGATAAGAATTTATTAGGACCACAAAACTCCAGAAACTATTATGGGCGCAATATATTACCAATTATACTGCGGATGTATTAATTACTTATTATAAGACTAAGGGGTATTTTTATTTATTTAGAAGACAAACGGTGCATTGTGATCTATTTATAAGACTAAGGAGGCACTATAATTTATTTCTAAAACTAATATTTATCTGTTGGAGGATAGCATGGTGCAGTGCTTGGGGAGGTGTGGGTGTTATGTCCCTGTATCAACAGAAAGAAGGAGTGTTTACCTGGGTGATATATTACTCTTGACTGTTGTCTAGATGCTGAGTCAATTGGTGGCTGGTTGTTCTGGATGTCCCTTTGTTCATCTACTTTTTTGAGTGTCTTCAGATGTTGGCGGGGGTGTTTAGGTGCTGGTGCTTGTAGGAGTCTTTGGAGAGAAGAGAGGGAGAGATTCTCAACTTGTTGAGGTCTGTGGTTCTGTGAAAACGTATCAGCAAATACATAAATGACAAAAGACAGTAAGAACAAATAGGTGCTGATGTGTCACAAATCAAACAAAATTAGAAACAAATAACTTCAAATACAAAAAATATATAAAAAATAAAAATATATACACAAAAAAATACCTTTGAGCGAGGTGTGTTTGTCAATTCCTTCAATCTTCGGTTTTAGTCATTAGTCATAAATATGGAAAAAGAAGGAAAAAGAGCAAAAGATAGTGCAGTCTAGTTTCCACAACATAAATAATATAAACCAATATTTTCTTAAGTTTATATTATGTGACCCTTTCAAAAACAAGTGATGAAATGCTCCATCTCCATGTGCAGTGAACACTTACTAGAAACTAATAAATATAGGACATCTATGATTTCCAAATATGTACAGCAAACTTTGTGATTTAATATAGACATGTCATTTACATATTTGTAGATTCGTGTATAGTCTAATAAGAAAGGTTTCGTGCAGCAGGTATGGGTGGAGCGCTGAGGGTATATGTGTTTTATTTGTTATTTCTGAAAATGTATCAGCGTTTAGTGGGCATTTTTTAAACATAAATGAATGAGTTTTCATCTTAGTATCTTCTTTGTTTGTACTTTCAAGCTCTTTTTGTTGGTTTATAGCTCTTTTGTATGCTATATATAGCTCACACTGTTTATAGCTAGTAGTTTATAATGTCTGTAGTCCACAGTGTTTGTGGCTCTTTTGCAAAATGTCTATGGCTTTTGATGTTTATAGCTTGTAGTAATGTTTGTAGCGGGCAGCTTTGGTCTGTATGAATGCTGTTTGTTTGTTTTTTGCGTGTATAATTTTCCTATAAACCAGTATTGTTAAACTTCAGAAAGGCTCTGCCTCTGCTCATGATACCTGACAGATATAGCAAAGACATCCCTCCCCCAAATTCCTGGCTATATATTGCACAGTGATTCCCCCAACAATCCTGTCCATATATTGCATAGAGATCAACAACTAATTGCCTCCCCTCATTGGCTTCTCCAGAGGTCCAGTAAAAACTTTCTGGTGTCTTCATGTTAGCTTAAGTTTCTGGGGTCTCTCAGGGCTATTCTGAAAGCTCCTGAAAACCTAAATATGTAGAGTTGGCAGGAGGAAACGGTATTGCATGGAGGCCTCAGGTACATTCATTGCTATTAGCAATAATAAACGATCCTGGCACCAGAGATCAATCACAACAGAGGTGTCTGATATTTAGGGTAGTTGCCTCCCGCCATCTCTTAAACTCAATATTTAATAATTTCTCATATCTGAGAAAGAGATTAGAGAAATTGTCCTCGCTGACCTCTGGTTCAGCTATTCTCTTCTCTTTTTATCTAGTCTGGACAATCAGTCCCTTCTTTGTGCAAGTATCATTGCTGCAGTCCCTCTTAGGGTACTTTGGTTACTCCACTTTGATAGCTGGCTCCTCCCGGACCATCCTCTCTACCTCCCCTTGGTCGAGGGATGGCTTGTACTGAAAACTTGGTTATGGGAAGTAGCTGTACACGAAAATTTGTGCATGCGCAGTGATGATGGTAATCCTTGCCGTCTTTGAGCTGTTGGCTGACTCGCAACTCCTTTGTTCAGCTAGACGGACATACAGGAGTAATTGTAGGGTTAAAGGGTCGTAGATCTGTTTCCCTTATTAGGGAATTTCAGAAGAGAATTTTAGTATGTTTAAATATAGTAAATACCCAACGCGTTTCACCCCTATGTCAGTGGAGCTTCCTCAGGGAAGATTGTGTGTATAATGGATTGCCCATAAAGATGGCTGACTTTTAACAGGCAGCAATATACAAAAAATACCACCCGTATGTAATACAATTGGTCCATAAGTAGAAAGGGTGTGTCTATACCATGTCCAAAAATCTAAACCTGACACACTAGCGTACCCTTAACACAGGCAACAGTAATACAGGTATTCACTAATAGCGCTGCATACATCAGGGAGACACACATCACGCTACATTCTCTTATTGATTATCACATCGACAAGCATTGCTTGTCACACCCCATACCTATATATTAAGCTTAAATCTGTACTACCCATTATCCATTCTCATTAGCTGCACTAAGCCATGTAACATTCACAGCACATAGGCTTGCTTTGCTGTGTGTCTCCCTTAGGTTGCTTGATAGCTGATTCTCTACAGGGATCCGGCTACAAGACTTTACTGTGCAAAGCTATACCCAGCACCTATTTTAATAGCTCTGATTTCTCTCTCTTTGTTTGCACACTCTCTCTTTCCCACAGAATCTGTTATATGACCTATCTCCTTCCCCTTCTATTGACACGCACACCTCAGGCTGCGAGCACCTCAAACTCTCTCCCCTCTCCTTCCTCCCTGCCAGCTCTGATTTCCTGCAGGGTCTGACCTTTGATTCACTCTGCGTCTCCATAGCAACATGCCATCCACACTACATAGAAGACAGCTTTGCTACATATACAACTGCTCATTAATGAAAATATCAAATCAGCCAATCATGTGGCAGCAACTTAAAGTACAAAAGCATACATGGTCCAGAGGTTCAGTTGTTGTTCAGACCAAACACAAGAATGGGGAAGAAATGTGATCTAAATGACTTTGTCCATGGAATGATTGCTTGAGCCAGACAGGGTGTTTTGCGTATCTCAGAAACTGCCGAGTTAGAATAACTGGGTTTCTGATGTATTCATATAGCTCTAACAGGTATTTTTGGTAGCACAGGAAACAGAGTGCTTCCCTCTCTCTCCACCTCTGTTAACTGAAGTAGAAGATTTTACTTGGACAACAGGAACATTGTCTAGCACTTTTCATGTGAAGTCAGGAGACAATAATGGAGTGCAGAAGATTTGGGATTGCTGCTTGTGGGATCAAACTCAGATCTGTTGATCATAGCAGCTCTATCTTGCGGCTGCCATTTACATTTTTGTTTGAGCAGTTGCAAAGAGAAAAAAAGAATAGAATGTATTTTACTTGATTTGTTGGGTATAGTATTTATTGGAGTGTGCATTAAGACTGTCACAAACACACAGGGATCAAAAGTGATTCTGTACTGTATGAACATGCAGGACAGTCTGCACATACGGATGAAGGTGACTGGGTGACAGTGGATTTCCCTGTAATCCACACTCCTTTTTTCTGTTAGCTTTTGCATGCACAAGCAGCAGTGTGTTCCTGTGACTAGTACTGTACACTAGAATGACAAATGTACCCAGTGCAAGGAGGAGTTAGAGAAAACTGAGGTCATCTCAGGATCAATTTCTGCTTTCTGATTGGTTGTTGACTTTTCTACATTTTTTCAGTGTAATTTCAATTGTCGTATCTCAATAACTTCCAATGTTATTAGAGTTTGAGTTTTCTCATAAATTTACTGTAGTGACGACGTATATAGTAGGGGTGTGCACCGGCCACTTTTAGTGTTTTGTGTTTTGTGTTTTGGGTTCTGATTAGCTTGAGGTTTTGGGTTCTGATTTGTTTTGCCAAAACACCCGACAAAAGGTTTTGGTTCTGATTTAGGGTTTTGGGTTTTGATTTATTTTTAAAAAAAAGCATAAAAAGTGCTAAAGTCCCGGTTTTTGTTTTTTTTTCACTCCTATGCTATTATTAACCTCAATAACATTCAATAAGAATCATTTCCACTAATTTCCAGTCTATTCTGAACACCTCACAGCTATCTGGACTGCGTAGTGGAGTGGCCCCAGTACCCAATTTGGTACCGGGGCCACAATACCTCCTCCAACTGGTCTGAATTCCACTGCACAGATGGCTGCTCCTACCTCCTACAACTGGTCTGAATTCCACTGCACGGATGGCTGCTCCTACATCCTCTGCAGCATATAGAGGGTGTAGTTCAAGCGCGTCACTACTTCTTGTTTTCGACGATGACAGGTCATTTTCATTCATTTTTGATTTGGCAGCAACAGTCAACGTATTTTAATATCTGATACGCATCTATCTGGACTGCGTAGTGGAGTGGTCCCGGTACCCAATTTGGTACCAGGGCCACAATACCTCCTCCAACTGGTCTGAATTCCACTGCACAGATGGCTGCTCCTACATCCTCCAACTGGTCTAAATTCCACTGCACAGATGGCGGACACCGGATGCACGTCTAACACCAACATAGCTGTTAAGGCCGCAGTTATTTTTGGGTACAGCAGCAACAGTGAACGTAGTTTGACTTTTAAATAGCAGTACCTAGTATTTTTGGGTACAGCAGCAACAGAGAACGTAGTTTGACTTTTAAATAGCAGTACCTAGTTTTTTTTGGTACAGCAGCAACAGTGAACGTAGTTTGACTTTGAAATAGCAGTACCTAGTATTTTTTGGTACAGCAGCAACAGTGAACGTAGTTTGACTTTGAAATAGCAGTACCTAGTTTTTTTTGGTACAGCAGCAACAGTGAACGTAGTTTGACTTTTAAATAGAAGTACCAAGTATTTTTGGGTACAGCAGCAACAGAGAACGTAGTTTGACTTTTAAATAGCAGTACCTAGTATTTTTGGGTACAGCAGCAACAGAGAACGTAGTTTGACTTTTAAATAGCAGCACCTATTATTTTTTGGTACAGCAGCAACAGTGAACGTAGTTTGACTTTGAAATATCAGTACCTAGTATTTTTTAACTAATTTTTTATATATTTATTTTCAATTATTTTTGTATAATTTTTTTATAATTTTTTTATTTTATTTTTTTTAATTATTTTTGGATACATTTTTTATAAAAAATTTTTACATTTTTTTTATAACTTTTGAATAATTTTGAAATAACAATGCCCTTAGCAGAACAGAGCACAGGACACAGGCAGCACCACTGGACTCAGCAGGACAGAGCACAGGACACAGCACCACTGGATTCAGCAGGACAGAGCACAGGACAAAAGCACCACTGGACTCAGCAGGACAGAGCACTGGACAAAGCACCACTTTACTCAGCAGGACAGAGCACTGGACAAAGCACAAAGAACCACTAAACTGATCAGGAGCTCCCTAACTACAACCTCCCTCACGAGTGATCACAGCCAGAATGAAGATGGCGCCCGCAAGGTGAGTATTTATGAGATCCGAGTCTCGCGAGATGCGACGCAAGACTTGGATGTCATAGCCTCGGTTTTGCTCTGCTTGGCGCCCGGAAGTTCCCGAACAGTGCTCGGATCCGCACTGTTCGGGTGGGCTCGGATTTGCGGAATCCGAGCCCGCTCATCCTTAGTATATAGGGGTATAGGGGTGTAGATTAACCTACCAAAAACACACACTCCCTTCATTCTGAAGTATCACCAACAGTACAGATGTCACAGAATGTCACAGCTACAACCCTCTGATTTCCATAGAAAAGGTGCAATAATCATTTAACAGTAATAAAATGATATAAATGCTGTTAAGTCTCTACAAGCAATAAGTCTCTCAGTGCTGAGAATGGTGCACAGAATGTTCACCTTCTTCTGTATGTTAGCGCTGAATAGGGTGTTTTTTGTGGGATATTCCCCAATCCCCCTATAGACTTTGTTCTACCCGTAATTCAAAGAAGACCACAAAGCAGAAAACATTCATACAGTCGTCATCCCTGCTGTATTTATAGATGATTAATTCTGCAAAATGACTTAATATAGACTATAGAGGCCTTTCCATGGAAGGGTGAATCAAATGTGGAACTCAAAGATTGTATTACCAGAAGATTGCACCTCTGCCAAACGGGCTGTTCTGCTCAAAATTAGATTTATTTAAAATTTAGTCACAATTCTGTTTATTTCTATTTGCAGCACACAAATGATCTAAGCAGAGATTACACACTAGAGAGAAGACAAATTGGTAACAATCGGCTGTTTGAGGGGAAGTGTGTCCTTTTTGTGTAGCTAGGACCTGGGAATGTATATCCAATGCAGAATTAATATGTACCGTCAATCAAATAGCTGATAACTACTGTGCTAATTGTGTAAAATGTGTGACAAATAAATATTTTACAGTCGTTAACAAGACAGGGTTGTTTACTAGCAAAGCGCAAATATGCTGTATCCAATCCATTTTTATTCTTTTAGTGTAAATGTAATTTCTGAGGACAGTTTGTTGTACTTCATATTTCCCTCTAGCACTCTGTGTATTACAATTATCAGTACTTCCAAATCTCTACCTGCTCTCTAAATTAATTTCCTGTCCCATTGCTCACTGCCTTGGTTTCAATATTCAGATAATTAATTTCAACAAATGGACAAGAAACATTAATTTGCTCAGTGGCTATTACTTGTCCCCAGTCACCTGCATGCAGGGTTGTCACCTGTCCAGTTTTCACCCAGTCAGTAAAGATTTGCCATTTCCTGAACAGCTCTCAAAATAGTGTTTTAGTTTTATTGATACTGAAAATCAGATTTAATAGAGATGTAGTCCTGAATCAAATGGAAATAATTGCCTAAAAATGCACAAATGAGAACATAACATTGGGAACATGAATGGGAATTAACAAGAAAAAACAGAAAATTAGCTACTCTTGGTCATAGTGACAGAAATGCAATGCATTCCCCATAATGACTGGGCTTTTTAATCAATGACTTGACGCATAGTGTGCCAGATCAGAATGAGGAATTTGTCTGTGTACAATTCTCCTATAAAACAGTAAACTTCCATCTGGCTCTGCTTCTGATCACGAGACCTGGTATATATGGCACAGAGATCCCTCCCCAAAACTGCTGGTTGTATATTGTACAGTGATCCCCCCCAAAATCGCTGTTCATATATTGCATAGTCTTCAGTTTCTGGCGTCATTCAGGGCTATTCTGAATGCACCGGAAAACCAAAATATGTAGAGATGGCAGCAGATAAAAGGTGCTTCATGGTGGGCTCAGGGACATTTATTGCTATTAGCGCTAATAAACGATCCTGGCACCAGAGTTCAATTACAGCAGAGGTGTCTGCTAGTGCAAACATACCATCTGTTGTATCCAGTGATTGTCCAGTGCACTGATCTGTATGAGTTATGCACAGAGGGCAGAGGGTAGGTATGGGGCTGCTCTGTGAATGCTCTTTAGCGAGTGAATGGCCCTGTCATGAGTTTCTAAGTATTTTCTTGGGACATGATCTCAAAACAGAGGACATATGGCAACTTTAGCATTTTGCAATAACAGTAAGAACATCTCCCAAATTCATTGCAATATCTTTTATTTGTTGCCAAAGTCAGAGTTTTACTATAGTTGCATGGGAATGTTTGGTATCCAGGCGATCACATCAAGCATCCCTATTAAAATTTAACACAATTTATTAAAACTGAATCCCCTTAAACAGCTCTACACCTATGAACCTGCCAACTGCTGCTCTTCCACATTTGTAATGGACTGGGGTGGGGTGCTAGGCTATGATGTCAAATCCCAGTGCCACATTCCCAAGAATATGCCGCCCTACTTCACACTAAGAAATGGGAGGAGGAGCACCGACTGGTGTGTAAGGGGCAGTGCCTATAGGGGCACCTTGGGCCCCCAAAATGCATGTACCAGCTCTGACTACACCTGACATACTAGTGTACCACTAACACAGGCAAACTTAATGCTGATACTCACATTACTATAGTAAAAACAAATTAGGTCTTCCTGCTATCTATAAACATATTCTTGCACATTTTGCAAAAAAATAAATATTAAATTGAGTTCCCCACTTGCAATACTAAAACTCCTAAACACGCTAAGAAACACCCACACATTAGAATATCACCCACTAATACCTTCTTCGCTCCCTTTCCGCCTCCACCTGCTCCCACCTCGCTCACCTCTTTAATCTGTCCCTCTCCACCGGCATCTTCCCCTCCGCCTTTAAACATGCTCTCGTCTCACCCATTCTCAAGAAACCCAATCTTGACCCCACCTCACTCTCTAATTACCGCCCCATTTCCCTTCTCCCATTTGCCTCCAAAATACTCGAGAGACTTGTCTGCAACCGGCTCTCCACCTACCTCTCTGAACACTCCCTCCTTGACCCTCTCCAATCAGGCTTCCGCCCCCTCCATTCCACTGAAACTGCCCTGGCTCAAGTTACGAACGATCTCCTCTCGGCTAAAGCCATGGGCCACTACTCCCTCCTGATTCTCCTCGACCTCTCAGCGGCCTTTGACACCGTTGACCACCCCCTCCTGCTTCACACCCTTCAGTCCATTGGCCTCTCTGGTACCGTCCTCTCCTGGTTCACCTCTTACCTTGCCGACCGTTCCTTCTCTGTTTCCACCTCTGATTCTCTCTCCCTTTCTTCCTCCCTTCCAGTCGGGGTCCCTCAGGGCTCTGTCCTTGGACCCTTACTATTCTCACTATACACCTCTTCTCTGGGTGCACTCATCAGCTCCTTCGGCCTCAAGTACCACCTTTATGCTGATGACACTCAACTCTACCTTTCCTCTCCTGATCTCTCTCCCTCCCTTCTTTCCAGGGTATCCGCATGCCTCTCTGCCATCTCCTCCTGGATGTCCTCTAGATTTCTTAAACTCAATCTTGCTAAAACTGAACTCATTGTCTTTCCTCCCTCTCGTACCTCCTTCCCCTCTGACCTCTCCATCACTGTTGACAACTCATCTATCTCCCCTGTTCCCCAACTCCGCTGCCTAGGTGTCATCCTCGACTCCTCTCTCTCCTTTGCCCCTCACATTCACTCTCTCGCCAAATCCTGCCGTTTCCAGCTTCGCAACATTGCCCGCATTCGGCCCTTCCTCTCCCACGATGCCTCCATATCTCTCGTCCACTCTCTGATTATCTCCCCCTTGGACTACTGCAACCTTCTCCTTATCGGTCTCCCCCTCTCTCATCTCGCTCCCCTTAGATCTGTACTTAACGCCGCTGCTAGGCTTATTTTCCTCTCTCGCCGTTCTAATTCTGTATCCCCACTCTACCAAGCCCTTCACTGGCTCCCCTTCCCCTACAGAATCCTTTTCAAGCTCCTCACTCTGACTTACAAGGCCCTCGCCAACTCCACTGCTTCCTACATCTCTAACCTTATCTCTATTCACACTCCCTCACGCTCACTGCGATCGTCCAACGATCGTCGCCTCTCTTCCCCTCTGATTACCTCCTCTCACGCACGTATCCAAGACTTCTCCCGCACCGCTCCCCTCCATTGGAACAAGCTCCCCCGCTCCATCAGAACTTCCCCTATTCTGTCCTCTTTCAAACGAACATTAAAAACCCACCTTTTCCTTAAAGCCTTCCAGTCTCATGCCTAAACTCCCATTGGTCGGCTACCTCTCTTTCTCATCCCTTCTTCCCTTCTCCCCCTTCCTCGACTCCATCTCCGTTTCTCCAGTCTCTCCGTCTCACCCATGTGTCTGTCTGTCTTCCCCTCCCTTTAGATTGTTCGCTCCTTTGAGCAGGGCTCTCCTACCTTCTGTTTCCATCACTTTTAACTGCGCTCTCCAGCTACTCAGCTCACCTCCTCTCAGTCCCTCTGCCATCTGTCTCCTCTCGCTTCTCTCCGCTCCCCTCAGTGACTCTCAACCTGTCATCCGTGCCCACCCTCTTGGGCCATAGTTACCTGCCTATACTCACTTTTCCCCACCCTCCCTCTCTTTCATGCTGTGCCTGAGCCCCCAGAGTTATAGTGATTACTGTTACTTGTACTGTGCTGTTTCACCTTGTACTGTGCCATTGTTTGTCCTTGTACGGCGCTACGGATACTTTGTGGCGCCCTATAAATAAAAATTAATAATAATAATAATAATAATAATAATAATCACTGCATACAGTAATCAGAATGACACACAGTACTCTACATCTCTCATCTTGTTGATCACATCTCCAAACACTGCTTTTCATCCCATACCTATATATTAAACTTGTATCTGTCCTACCCATTTTCCTCAGCTACACTAAGCCATGTACCATTCACAGCACTTCAGTTATACTGCCTCACTCCCACCCTCGTGTACACATTAAGAAATCACCAAATGTATGCCACAAGCAACACCTGTGTAACTTACCTAATACTTTATAATAACCATATAGCATATTTCTTCAACTAACTTTGTAGTCTTCACAAATCACTGTTGAACTTCAAAAACTGTTTTACATTTATTAAATAGTGAATAATTAGAATGGCAAAAAAAATAATATCTATACAAAACATGTCATAATTAAAGCCATACAGCAAACATTGTTCTACCAGGCTTGTCCTTCTGTATGTGGAAAAGAAGACCAGAAATCAGATGTAGAAATGTTCATAGTTTTATATACAATTATTTTTTCCTAAGATAAGATACTAGACAAGAGTAAAACGGATTCATTCACCAAGGGCTAGATTTACTACGCTGCGGGTTTGAAAAAGTGGGGATGTTGCCTATAGCAACCAATCAGATTCTAGCTTTCATTTATTTAGTACCTTCTACAAAATGACAGCTAGAATCTGATTGGTTGCTATAGGCAACATCCCCACTTTTTCAAACCCGCAGCTTAGTAAATCTAGCCCCAAGAGTTTTGATTTGTTAAAATAAATTAAAATGTGGGTTCCTGGAAAAAAGTGGTGTTCCAGATAGCCTGTTGTAGGGGGGAGGATTGTCCCTAAATGAGTAACAAAGGATCTCCTGCAGGGGTCAACCCAGATCTACCAGTGTAACAGCGCGACAGCTGCATACAAGTCCAAAGCTTGCTGCATGGGCCATGAATGTAACTGTAATTAGTAAGTTTGCTAATCATTGGATGGCTCATGCTGAGTTGGATGTATATGTGTCAAACAAAGTAAGCTCTAAAAAGCTACATGCAAACATAGTGTATTGATGCCAATATGCTGGTTCAGATGCATCTGAAGCTGCATCCAGTGCTGCACCAGTAGCATATAAGCCGGGTTTACGTCTGACGTGCTTATACCCAGACACCCAACCAGGTCATAAACACGTGACAAGTTTTTTTTTACATCTATTATGATGACCAAAACCACATTCACTCTTAGGTTTAATTTAAATAGAATTCCCTCTATAATACAGCAGGTATAATCTCCCTGTATTCCTATCCGATATTACTGGGGGGCCCCCAGTAATATCGGATTGGGCATAAGTCGCTTCACAAATCAGTCCAGGGGCCTACAGTGTCTTAATCCGATCCTGTTTGCACTAGTTACAGTCCAAGTGATTGTGATCACAGATGTGTATGCATGCTATCACATGTGTTTGGAACAGTAACATGCATTTTATGTACAGTAGACATATTCAGGGGTATAGGATCCAAGTGGGCAGATGGGCAAGTTGCCCACCCCATAATTTCTGTTAGGTGGGCAAAGACTGTGTTTTGCCCCCCCCCCCCCATGAACTTCAACAAAAAAGTCTGCTGTCACACACCAGGCTCTCAGGTCCTGTCACTTACCTCTCCGCTGTCTTTTCAAGCTGTCCCTGTGGCCCTCAGGCTTTGCTGGTTTTACATCTCTCTGCTAGATGCTGCACAGTCTGTCTCAACTCCAGAGATCCCTCCAGAATCAGTGTATGGGCGCTGTCATCTTGGATTCGGTCACAAGATTCATCTCAGCCAATAAGGGAATAGCAGCCTCCACTCCAGGTCTCCCTCTTGTTCGTGGGAGCTGCCATCTTGGATCTAGTCACCTGATCCATCTCAGCAACGCAGAGTGCTGCTTCAGCCCAGCTTATCACAGTCTCCAATCAGGAAACAACATCTAGCATAGAAGAGGACTTCCTGGACCCCTTACCTGTTGCCAGTGCAACGTTGTATTTTCAAACGTCAACCTGCTTCTCAGCAGTTTGCAGTCTTTTCTATTGTTCCAGCTCAGACAGTGCAGTCTGCATTCTGGCTCCAGCACTCCAACTCCAGTCCAGTTCAGCAATCCAGTTCCTGCCTGGTCTCCTCTGCTAGTCTATCACCACCTATACCAGTACTTTCATGTACATGCAAAGGAACATAATCAGACCACCCAGCTTTATGTATCTTGTCACCAGCCTAACTCTAGACACCAGACAGATTTTCAGGCGTGACACCTTCATGCTACTTTCTGAAGTCATGGTATTTGTTCTAAACTTGTGAAACTTTTTTAAATGATAGATTGTCTAAGTATAGATTTAATAGAGATTCATTGATTTGTTTATTTAAAAAACTCTAAGGGCTAGATTTACTAAGCTGCGGGTTTGAAAAAGTGGGGATGTTGCCTATAGCAACCAATCAGATTCTAGCTGTCATTTTGTAGAAAGTACTAAATAAATGAAAGCTAGAATCTGATTGGTTGCTATAGGCAACATCCCCACTTTTTCAAACCCGCAGCTTAGTAAATATACCCCTAAGTGTTGTGTTCATAAACATTTAAGCAATAACCTGTATTGATGATGAACAACTATTCACTTTACTTTTACCCTGAATTTTGTGCGGTGCGTCCAGTAAAAAACATAAGAAATAGCAATTTAAATATATAGCACATGCCATAACCAGTCAGACAGTGACTATAAATTTAAAAATACTCCCAAACAAATGAGATTAGGCTGTCAACGAAATCTGAATAAAAACTGAGTTGACTATGAAAAATGTAATTTTTTAAGATGAACAATTGAATTTATCTATGTTTTTGGGGAACTGCTTTTTTCGTTAATGACTATATTATTAACAGGTGATGTTAATTAAATATTTTTTTTTTTTCCTCTGCGTTCTGCTGCAACTTTGTATTCCACATATGTATTGGACGTATGTTACAGTGTATTGTCTGTCAGAGCAGTGCATACCTAAATCCATATTCAGCAAGAGACGTTTATTCAGATCCACTCCTTGGGGTATATTTACTAAACTGCGGGTTTGGAAAAGTGGAGATGTTGCCTATAGCAACCAATCAGATTCTAGCTGTCATTTTGTAGAATGTACTAAATAAATGACAACTATAATCTGATTGGTTGCTATAGGCAACATCTCCACTTTTTCAAACCCGCAGCTTAGTAAATCTAGCCTCTTGTTAAAAATGTATTTCATGTGTTTTTAACAAAAAACTCAATTTACGTTGGTTTTTGCATTAATGAATCAGGCCCGGTATGCTTATCTTCGTCATAGCCACAAGTCAGAAAACAATCATAACTCTATTTGCAGATGATTAATTCTGCAAAATGTACAAATACTGTATAGTCCAGAAAGGCCTTTCCATGGAAAAGTGAAGTATATAAGGAACTCAAAGATTTCTGTTTGCAGTACACAAATGATATACGTAGAAATCACACACTAGAGATAAAAATAATTGGTAACAATAGACTTTTTGAAATGTCTCCTCTCTTTTGGCTCAGTGTACTCTCTGCATATATTTGCAAAGCAGTATTAACCATACTTACCTCACCCTCCAGTATCCTAGCGAAGAGGGGGCTTCCAGCATTTGCCACCTGACCTCCCCTCTGGATCTCGCAGATGAGAGGTTCTAAAATCAACTATGGTATCAATCTGCAGTCTTCAGCATATGTCTAATATCTACTGTAATAATTGTGTAAAATGGGTGACAATTAGATTTTTTCCAAACGCTAAAATGGTTATTAACTAGCAAAAACAAAATTGGCCACTAGTGCATTTAAAATATAACAGTGCCTATGTGAACTGCTGCTCCCAATATCAGGGATCTGAAATATGTATAAAATAAATACAAATTAAATAAAAAAGGAAGCGCTGTAAATAGATTAAAATCAATAAGTATGCAAGACATGACTGGCGTAAAAGATAAAAATTGCCCAATTGATTGATGATTCATAACATATGGACCATACACCACAACATGCATGCATATAGATTATTCATAAATACCTATAATAGGTGTCAGGGTGACCCACCACTGCCGGCTCCCTGATCTAATAACTAATCAAATAATAAAACAGTCAAACAAAATATCACCTCTATTTTGTCAGGAAACCAGTCCTGACTACCTTTACTTGTCACAAACCGCACTCTGCGCACTTGTGACTTGGACATTTACTGTAAAAGGAAACCCAGGATTCCAGTCTAAATCTTGTGCTCACCTATCCCTAAGGTTACAGATAATTGGTCCCTTCCCCAGCATAGGCACACACTTCCACACCTCTCCGCAACAGCCACCATCTAGGTATAAGGCCCGCAGAAAACCTGTGCCTTAATTACCCAATTGCGCACACTCTGCGCTCTGATAGCTAAAAGAGTTAACACTTCCCACAGTGGTATTTAAAGGGCTAACACAGCCAAGCAATCAATCTCTTCTAAATAGGCAGTGAATTAGTTTAGAGGAATAAGGACAGCACTTATCAAATTTTAAATTTATATTACAAAAAAGTACAATGCTTACAGGTTATAAAATCAATTAATAAAGATAACAAAATATACAGCAAAACAGATTAAAAATAAAAAAGGACAAAGTTTCAGAGTATAAACTTATATACGAGTTGTATAATCTGCGCCAAGGGAAATTGGCTTAGAAGATGGACAGCTTATCAATGTTAATTGATTTTCAAAAAGTCTGACAATATTTTGTAAGTGGTTTTCTCTTTTAAAGACACCTTCTCCACCTATACCCTTCTACAGGGGTTGCTCTCCAGGGTAGGCCTGTGACACCATTTTACAACCACAATTTACATCTTCCCTGTTTAATACCCAATGCTAAAATGTAACATATCTTTTATGGGGACTGTCACACATACCCAATTTTATCATTAATAAATCCAATACAAATTTATAAATCTCTCGATACCAAACAGAGATAGGTCAAATGTATTAGTTGAGCTGATACTAATTTCCTCTCATTCCCTGTGTAACAGAAAGCTTTATTTTACATATGGGCTTCCCTTTATCCTACTATTTATGAATATTTGGTGATCACTAATTATAAGTGGTATTTTGAACATAGAATTATATTTGACTATATAAAATAAAGCAAGCCATCATTTGGTCACAATGCCTGTGTCTCTTTGTGTAAGACCCCTGCTAGGTTGATTCCGTAAAGTCTGTTCAGGTGCCAAAAACCACTCCAGTTCCAGGACATAGCTCACCACAGAGGTCACAGAAGCTGTTCATTTACCCTTAAAGGTGTCAATCTTATCTTGTAGCACTTAGTTCTGCAGAGCCACAGAATAAACACAGCCCAGTACTTCTGGCCTAACAATTTACACATTGAGTTAGGTAATTAAACCTGTGAGACCAAGCTTTGCTTTGAAGTCATTTGCATTCCCCTCTAGCTTACTAAAAGCGTTTGTTTGTTTGTTTGAATGTAGTTCCTTATAATTATATTTTATTCACCACAGTCATATTATGGGTTAATCCTTATAACTGTAACTCCTCCCTTTTCACTACAAAAGGCTAAATATATGTAACAATAGCAGACAACTGCTGCTGGACCCCAATGAAAAAATAGTCCACACCTTTTCAAAGTCACTAATAAACAGTGAAGCAGCGGCAAAATTATCCAATTGATGTATATTTTAAACTTTACAATAGTATTAGAGACAGTCACAGAAGGAACTGTATAGAGAACCCTCCATAGTAGGAGAACAGACAAAAGCAGAGAAAACTGCAATTCTGGTCTAGGGCTGCCAAGACCAATTCAGGGCCCCAGTACAACAACTTCATGGGGCCCCCTTTATAGTTGAGCATGGTGAAAAAAATTCTGTGGGTGTGTTCATACGATTGGGGGCATGGCTATGCATCACTGGGGCGTGGCTAGCAGGTGAAAAACGGTAGGCCACCCTCCTACAGAAAATAACCTGTATTGTTGTGCACTCCTGACTTTCAGGACATCTAGCACCATAGTGTAGTATATAAACAATGCAGTGTGTATATAAAGAGTTAACAATCTTAATAGAAATGACACAAAAAGAGAAGCGTCAGACATAGTGTGATACCATCAAAATAAGAGTCACATCCAGACACTCTAACAATCTTAGCGTGCCCTTTCATTGCGCAAAACAGTCAACAAAAATTGGGATTGTCCCACTAGAATCACAGCATTTCACACAATGTCCTGCTCTCTTCTACCTGTTCTTGTCACTTTCACCACCTGTGGCTGCTACTTTTTTAGTTGCAGCTTGTCTGGATCCTGGAATGTTGGGGGCCCTATTTTGAAAACAATGGGTACATTTAGAAAATTGCAACCAGTCCCGGCGTTAAATCAATAGCACCCACGAGTAATAATTAGGCCTTCCTCCAGCCCCAACATTAAATTAATAGTACACCCATTTAATAAATTAACCTATTTCCCACTTTGCAAACAGCACCAGCAATAAATTAATAGTATTTATATTTCATAAATATACTTATATCCTGCAACCATTACTGCCATTAAATAATTCATAGTCACATTTAATAAAGAGACCTAATTCTCCCCAAATTCACCACTACATTCAATAGCCCCCAAACCACCCCATCTTAAATTAATAGTCCCCACTATTAATTGCCCCACCATCGCCCCACAAACAAAATAGCACCCATTAATTAGCCACCACCTACCTCACACACACTACCTTGCCACAATGCCCCTGTGCCATCACACACACATTACTGTGCCCATTCATAGTCACCATGCAGTGTCTCCTTATGATCATACTGTACCCCTTCATCACAAACACACTGTGCCCCCTTATGATCACATTGAACCCTCCATGCTGCTTGTCCCCCCTTCACCTGCCCCCCTTCATCACACTGTGCCATGCTGCTTCCCCCCTTTATAAATCACACCCTGCCTTCCCCCTTTTTTTAATCACACTGTGCCTTTCACCCCCACCCCTTTTTCAATCACACTGTACCTTTCCCCTCCCTTTTCAATCACACTGTGCCTTTCCCCCCCCCCCCTTTTTCAATCACACTGTGCCTTTCCCCCCCTTTTCAATCACACTGTGCCTTCCCCCCCCTTTTTCAATCACACTGTGCCTTCCCCCCCTTTTTCAATCACAATGTGGCTTCCCGCCCCCCTTATTTCAATCATACTGTGCCTTTCTCCAACCCCCCCTTTTTCAACCACACTGTGCAAACTTCAGGGATGCACAGGCAATAACTTTCACTATCCGCACGTCGGCGTCACTGACGCGTTTCTCCACCCACTATTTCGTGATTGGTGGTTTCGGCAGAGGTGAGAGCTATTTACTAGCGATGTGCAAATCTGCGGTAACCAATCAGCTTTGCTTCTTTTAGTGTAAATGCAATTTCTGAGGGCGATTTGTTGCTTTGGATCATTTCACATTTTTAGATTAGAGTAATCAGTGCTTCCTAATCTCTACCTGCTCTCTAAATTGTTTCCTGACCTAGTCCTCGCTGCCTTGGTTTCACTATTCAGATCATTAAAAGGGAAGAAACATTATTGTAGTCAGTGACTGCTACTTTTCCCCCAGTCATCTGCATATCAGGTTGTCACCTATGCAATTTAAACCCAGTCAGTCAGGTTTTGGCATCAATTCTAAAGTGCTATGGAATTTGCTGGCGCTATATAAATAAATGGTGATTATCATGCCCTGACCAAAATATTGTTTGGGTTTTATTGATATTGAATACATTTCTGAATCAAAGTAAAATAATTCCTAAAAAATGCACAAACGGGAATATAACATGAATGAAGGAGCAGTGTTAACAGGAAAAAGCATAGAAAAATAGCTACTAGTGGTCGTACTGACAGAAATGCAATGAATCATAAACCGTGCACAGTTTACTTATTCATCTGTACATGACCCTAGTTCTTGTATACGTCATTGTTTCCTGTAAGCAAGGGAATCGGGAAGGGTTAAAGAGTGAACTTGTTAGGAAAAAGCCATTGCATAGGGCCAGACAGCATTATTTTCACATGGCTGGCAGGGCTGAATTGGCTGCCCCCAAGCCCATCTTTTTCTGTGATGCCCCATACCAATAGGAAAGTGTATTTCACTGCCCTGAATTATGCATTCTGAAAAAAAAGAAGCCAGACATCTACTGTAGTCATGGCAACATGATTATTATTTTGCTTTGTACACATTAACAGGAAGACCATTTTCTACTATGATAAATACTTTCAGCTATAAACAAATAGGGAGAACATTTAGTAACTTTCCAGAAAGGGTTATACTTACATTGCAATTTTAATATCTGGTATGAACTTTCAGTTTTGATCAGTTGGATATAAGTCATGAAAGTATGATTTGATATGGGAAGGAAAACCTTTCAGCTATGGGACGTTTTTTCACAGTCAATGTTTTGTTGTTTCTGATTGAATACCTCATTTAAAGATTCCACAATGTACCACTTTGAAAGAACATTAACATTTTCTTCTTCAACCAAACATGATCAGATTCCTCACTCAGATGACCATTTAGTCACAATTGTCTGACAACGCTTTTCATCTGGATAACCCACTGGAAATCATGCAGGCAACAGCCTCATTGATTCCAGAGCCTGCACAGTTATGATGTTCATATGAACAGAAGAATAATCCGCAGGTCAGCACTTAATGCACACGATTACTGACGTTTTGCATTAACCTGCAGTCTGTGCTGTTGCTCGTCTGAACAGCGGAGGCATGCAGACACCAGGATCAATTATCCTGCTGTCTGCACAATTTGCAGAGCATTTTCCTAGCATTATATTCCATAAGGAATGCAGTCTAAAAGATTCTGAGAAAATGTTTGTTGAATGAGCTCTAACAGTACATTTTTAAACACATAAGATGGTCACAACTAACATTAGGATGGCAATCTGAACACTGGAACCATTCTTTACCTCTATCTACAGTTCACCCAATCACATTTGTAGTCTGAGCAATTTGATGGGCGTTCTCTAGACTACCTACTTCCTTGTGTTTTACATATGGTGATCAGGGGCGTACCTAGACATATGTGGGCCCCATTGAAAAACTCACATATACACATGAGGCTTTGACATGGAAAATGAGCCCCCCTCAGCTGCTGGCCCTATAGCTGCTGCATTATGATAGTGATTGCAAAAGTAACATGTAAAGTAAGAAATAGTACTGTACTGTTACTAAATAACATGCTGAGCAGTTTTTCTAAAGAAATAAATATAATTATTCAATTACACACTATTTTACTTACTCATGTTAAAAGACATACTTGGAGAACATTACACATTTTTAAAGTAAAGAGCCTTGGCAGTGACTGTTTGCATTTGACAGTATGATTAGAATTTTGGCAGAGAGGATTCAATCCTATTGATCTTCATGAATACACAGGCTTTATCATGGCTTTTGTGAATTTTGCTTGGCTGCTTCTGTCCTAGTATTCCTGAATGTTCAGCACTGTATTAAATCATGCATGCACATGTCAACCTTTGAATTCCCATACTGCCCTTTAAATTGAGATATACAGACACAACCAACCCTCCAACATTAAAATCATATGATTAACTCTGCTACCCATATAAATGCTGAATTTGATTCAATAGCCAGTCAATGACCTCCTAGTTGATACTCGTGCTCTGAGGTCAGTGCAGGGATACTGGGCCTCATTTAGAGTAGCATGCAAGTTGTGCATTTGTATACTCACAAAAAATGCGTTTGCACACGTATGATTCTAAAGATGTATTTTTAGTTGCAAGATACGTACGATTTGCAATGTACGATATAGATGCATCCATTGCAAAGATGTGACCATCATTATTCTCAACATGGAATTTTGTGCCAACCCTATGCCACCCCAAAGATAAGCCTGCTAAAGAGCATATCATACGGCTACTTCCAAGACCGGACGCATCTGTAAGGGTCATGTTTGACTTGCAACTCCATGCTCTTATTGCACTGAACTGACACATAAACAACTGCAAGGGGCCACAAGTCTAATATATGCTCAATTCTAAATATCTATGGAAATTGTGCCATGTGCAGAGAAGCTAAATTTATTCAAGTAGCATTTTTTGATGGGCCAAAACGGATTTTACGTCCGACTCCAAACGAGGCCCATTGTATACAGTCATAAGATGTTATTGGAATAGTGGCTCACAATCTAAAACTTACTTTCTAATAGGTCCCCCAATAGCAGAGCCAAATTGCTCATGTGGGGGCCATGAAAAAATATCTGGGGGTAAATGTATGAACATGCGGGTTCTTCAACACCCACGTGTTCAGCGTGTTCGGCGATTAAATTTCAAGCGGCGCTGCATTGTAAAGGGAGACTTCCCTTTACAATGCAGAGCCGCTTGAAATTTAATCGCCGAACACGCTGAACACGCGGGTGTTGAAGAACCCGCATGTTCATACATTTACACCCTGGTGTAACAACCTCTAACAAAAATATCCCAGTAGATAAAAAAATCACAAATGTTACTTATAAATCCAAAATGTATGACAAGTTATCTAGAGCTCAATGATAGGCACCAACTGCATCTAGTGTTGACCTACAATTTTAATCATACTTTGCAACCCAATGTGGAAGGCAATGAGAGTTAAGGTTCAAAAACAGTTAATTTATAGTTTACTTACCTATGCTGAAACCCAATATGAAGAAAGTTATTGTTCAGTAATGATAATAATCATTGACACATCCTCAGTGACCCAATTCAGATTTATTTTCGCTACTGAAAAGCTGTATAGCAGGAATTTTTTTATGCAGGCTGTAATTATTTACTCAGTGTTGACAGCATAATTCAATACCAGTGCAAAGTACTAAGGAAATTCTCATGTTTAGTTCTAACATAGCATTCATAATCTAACAACAATGCTGACTTTGTAATTCAAGAAGAAGATTAGAATCTTGACAGCAAATACCAATCTGAAACACAGCACTAACCTGTATGCTCTGGCAAACTCATGTCAACAAGATTGATACTAGCATAAAATGTGCAAGGAAATGTGGGAACTAGTCTTTCTACCCTTTCTCCATTCTTCAGTCTTTTCTCATGTACTTTGCCATTAGGACTATAACTTCCCCACATTTTCCGGGCCAGGTGCTCAGCCTGTTCTCCTTCTGCCCAAATCCCCCCCAATAGCACCAACTCAGCAACTGCTTCCTGGAGCTGCCCTCAGTGGGTTACATGTTGTACTACATCCACCTACATTGCAAGTCTTTTATTGGCAGAAAATTACTTCATTACAAGCATTTATGGTGGATGTGATTGAGGATGTCATCATGAAAGTTCTCTATTTAGCCATGTTTGTTCCTATGTCTGCTATCTCTCTGTAACAACCAATACCAATTGACCTAAATTGACATCTGAGGTCACAGAGTCTGCAAAGCCATCCGGCCAGTTCCCCAGCCTAAAATGGTATCAGTGGGTCCACTGGAGTGAACTTTTCAAGAGCCAGAGCTTCCAATGAGTGAGACGGACCTTGGGTTTGTTCAGTGTTGAATTAGGAAACAAGGCAGAAACGGTAACTCACAATAAATCTGTGTTTGAAATTGAAGCAATGGATCCTCTCATTTGCGCTATGTAATGGATGAACCGCTTAAAATTGATTCCTCAATTACCAGGGTCATCAGGAAATAAATATAACCAGTTATTGATGATCCTTAGAGAGCCAATGGAAAGATGGCAAGATACCATACTAAAGAGTGGATACCCTGTTGGCGTGTGCAGCCTGTAAATCAGATATCGCTACTTGATAGATAGCTAGAGCAAATACATTCTGTAGAAGAAGCCTTATAAAATGGCACTAGAACGGAAGATATCATTAAATCCCTTAAAACATTAACAATTGTTAACACATTTTAGGCAAAATCAGCTAAAGATGCTTTGAGATTGGACACTAATTAATTGGTCATTTCTGTAGTTTCTTGGTGTTTCTTATAGCAGGCAGACACTATCTTGAAAATTAATTTATGTTAATTGCTTTTTGAAGGTGAATTGCTGTTAGATTCTGTTTCATCCAAGGCCACCGCTGGAACAAGCTATTTCCTTATAGTAACATTGTCTGTTTATCTGTCCATACATTGGATCTGTATCATAACATAAATACAAAACAAAATCCTTGCCCCAGGCACTATGAGCACTAAGCATACACATATCTATCTACTGGTATCCCACTTATCTACTTCCAACCTAAGAAAGGCAAACACAGCTAAGCCGGTAGCAATTTGGTTTTTCTCTAAGCAGCACAGCTCCGTGGCAAGCGCTAAATCACTGAAACATTTTGGGCTTAATTGACTCTGGCGGAGTGATTTCTTCTGGTTTATTTT